>NC_090266.1:558206829-559423495 GCF_040414725.1 Anabrus simplex
GCCCAAATCTTCTTGGTAGAAGTGACAACTAATCGTGCTTCTTTTGTAAACTTTGTTATTACTATTGCCCTACAGGGGCTTTTGGCTGTTCAACAATATCAAGACCTCATCTCAAAGAATTTTAGTGACAAATTACCTATTATAGTTTCATATATTTATAGATAGACAGAACTTCACACTATTATAATAATGTCATGTGGCCTCCGGGGAGGGTTTGTTCAGGTCTTTTGAGTTGACACAATATAAGCGACTTGCATGTCATTGAGGTTTGGGCCCAACCAAGGATGAAATCTAATGCTATAGTAAGGCCCACGAGAGTTGAAGTGTGACAGATGAGCGGCGAAAGCTGTAACTACGAAGTACGCTGCGTTGTCATAGTTACCTCCATTCGCAGCCTACCACCCTTTCAGACAGGCTGAGTGTTTAATAAAACATGTAGGCCTAGGCCTAATACAATTCATTTACCTTGACCGGTTCCTAAGCTCGTGTTAATAATTCCAGCATTTAAGACAGAACACGACATTATCGATATATATATAAAAAGATTTCATAATCACTAACAAAATCATCAGTTTCTGACAATAACCTCAACAAATGCACATGCTAATCACAGAATAGAACAACACTACCCACATTGATAGTTTTTATTATTTAACTCCGATTGTTAACGGTACCTGTACAACTCAAAAATAATCTACGGTATAATAAACACAATAGGAAGACGATACTTCATCGAGAAAAGAAATCAGTCAGAATATGAATGACAAAAGTGACTGAGAGCAAGCCAACCCACGTGGTGATAGCATCCTAAAATGTTGCAACTCTGTTATCATTACCATAGCAACAGGCCATTTTCGAGCAGCGTTAGTCAACTTTTTCTCGCCGGTGGCGCTAAACGTAAGACTTCAACTCTCGTGGGCCCTACTTTAAAGATGTCACAAACACTCAGCCCCAGAGCCATGGGAATTAATAAATGAAAGTTAAATTCCTCGACCCTACCAGGAATTGATCTCGGGACTCCTTGAACCAAAGGCGAGCTTGTTAACCGTTTCGCCATGGAGCCAGACAGCTGTAAATTCGTGTCCTCATCCCAAGGTGGAACAGCTCCTTTCAGGCACACCTCCAATGGAGGTGAGCTGCATGTACCATTTTAACCAGTACCAGCCCTCCTACCATTCTTAAATCTCTGGCAGTACAGGGAATTGAACCCAGGCCTCTGAGGACAGCAGCTAATAGTAGAGATCGGGCCAGCTAGAGAGGCATCTGGGAGCGCATGCGCACTTTGGACTATCTCGCGTAGCGTATCCCCTCCTAACAGAGCTCCTGCTACAAGAACAGTTCAGTGCATAAGTTTACACTCAGCTGCTGCACTCTGTTTTCTAATTTCCCGTTGAGTAGTAACTGTGGTTAGTGGTGGTGTACGTTAGGCCTATCTGTGACACTATGGAAGGCGTTAAAAGTAGCGTGCATTGTAAGGTGCTAAAGAGTCAGACTCGTGCAGCAATCTTGAACGTCATAAGACTTTATGGAAAG
This sequence comes from Anabrus simplex, assembly GCF_040414725.1. Lineage (NCBI taxonomy): Eukaryota > Metazoa > Arthropoda > Insecta > Orthoptera > Tettigoniidae > Anabrus > Anabrus simplex. The sequence continues at coordinate 558,208,363 of NC_090266.1, forward strand.
GGAGGAAATGGAAGAAAAGTTCGTGATAGATAGTAAAAAAGTGCAGGAAAGAGTAGCAGCAGCTGTTGGAGTGTCAGAAAGTTCTTTGGTACGGATTAAGAGCAAAAAACGAAAGAATTAGGAAAACCTATGGATAGTCTGCTTGAAACACCAAACAAAAACCGAATGCGCACGAAAAATATTACTGGATTGGACGACTTTGACGAAGGTGCCGTACATCTTATCGTCAGCAATTTTTATTTAGATGAAAAATGTTTACCTACAGTTTCAAAAATTCGTGCAAAGTTAGGTAAAGACTTAAAGTTCAAAGGATCCAATACTAGTGTCAAGCGAATTCTTCGATCATTAGGATATTATCAGAAAAAACTAACACTAACAAGCGCATCCTAATGGAAAAACATGACATAAATACAAAAGGTTTGTTTATTAAAAAGCTGCCCAGTGTCGGGTGGAGGATATTTTTACATGCTGGCGGTGAAATGGGTTTCAATATAAATGGTCCGTTATTGGACATGGGTTTCGTCGAGAACTGTCTGCTAATCTGGAAGTCTGGCAGCAAGAGTGGCGACTACCACGATGACATGAATAGTGACCTTTTTTTAAGAGAATGAAAGATATGAAATGTAACCGTAATAGGGACAATTACGCTTACACATAATAATAATAATAATAATAATAATAATAATCGTTAATAAAATATGAATATAGGAATAGTTGTAAATAACGCAGTGGCGGTGTATTCACATCAAAACATGGAAACGTGACGGGAATCTTTCGATACGCAAAATTAATTTAAATACAAGGGAACACTTACAGGCCTAAAAATGACAACTAAGAGAGGATAGTGGAAGGTGCTGGAAACCCTGTGAGGTCTATGGGAACGTATGATGATATGGGGAGAAAAGACTTACAGGAAACACCCTCTAGCTCAACTATATTAAAATAACAAACGATAAGTTTCAAAACAAAGTAAAATCACAAAGCAGCTGATACTTAATGCTTTTGACAAACTGATACAATTACAAATTTAAAAACACAAATAAATGGATTGTTGAATTAAAAAGGTGAAAGACTTGAAATTATAAACAGTGGGAATCTAGGGCAATCGCAGACACATTAAATTTAAATTTTTCAAAATGACATTAAGCAAGGAAATACCGAAAAACCGAATTAATAAATTACATTAAACGAAACCAGAAAACATTGAAATCATTGAAATAACATTGAAATAACACTTACCACGGAAAGGCAGGAGCTCCCGAGGGAAGCCCTCGAGCTTGCGCTCGCTAGAGCGGTCGGATGTAAATGACGCCGAGCACACACATGAAAATTCTGAAGCCAGCAGAAGACCAGAAATGGCCTGATCACAATCGACCAATAAGGTCAAACTTACCCTAGATTCCCAGTCCTTTTCGCCAATAGGAAATGGTTATTTTAGCAAATGGAATTGCATGACCATATATGGTCATGTTAAGATAGTTAGCAATTATACAAGTTCTGGAACATTACAATTACAACACCAAAAATTTCATCATTGGAAACCACATGTGTCGTACAGGGTGTCTCAATTTAAATAACCTTTTACATTTTTAAATCACATTACAAACATCAAATCAACCTTTGGACAAGTTACACCCTTGCTGACATTAATTTAAATTATCAACCACATAAATTTACAGAGTCCAGAGTTCTTATTTCTTCAATTCTCAAAATATTACAAACAAAAATTTAAAAAACTTTTACATTTCCAAATTCTAACTTCTTGCAACACACAATATCCAGTTCCAGTTCTCTGTGCCACCACATATTACATTCTCCTCCTTCCAATGTCGAGTTCTGCTCGACAAAAAAAAAAAAAAAAAAAAAAAAAAAAAAAAAAAAAAATTAAAAGGGAGGCTTAATGGAGATTTGAAGATTCGCAACGCCACAATTGTACCACACCACAATTTTTATCTTCATTCTCTTCAGAAACGTCCATACAGGCAAAAACAAGTAGAGCGTTGGTATCGCTGTCAAACGAAGGCGCTGTCAGCAGCCGATGAGCAACGTCTCCATATATGTGGTGGCACGGAGAACTGGAACTGGATGTTGTGTGTTGCAAGAAGATAGTTTGGAAATGTAAAAGTTTTTTAAAATTTTTGTTTGTAAAATTTGGGAATTGAAGAAATAAGAACTCTGGACTCTGTAAATTTATGTGGTTGATAATTTAAATTAATGTCAGCAAGGGTGTAACTTGTCCAAAGGTTGATTTGATGTTTGTAATGTGATTTAAAAATGTAAAAGGTTATTTAAATTGATTCACCCTGTACGACATGTGTGGTTTCCAATGATGAAATTTTTGGTGTTGTAATTGTAATGTTCCAGAACTTGTGTAATTGTTAACTATCTTAACATGACCATATATGGTCATGCAATTCCATTTGCTAAAATAACCATTTCCTATTGGCGAAAAGGACCGGGAATCTAGGGTAAGTTTGACCTTATTGGTCGGTTGTGATCAGGCCATTTCCGGTCTTCTGCTGGCTTCAGAATTTTCATGTGTGTGCTGGGCGTCATTTACATCTGACCGCTCTAGCGAGTGCAAGCTCGAGGGCTTCCCTCGGGAGCTCCTGCCTTTCCGTGGTAAGTGTTATTTCAATGTTATTTCAATGAATTCAATGTTTTCTGGTTTCGTTTAATGTAATTTATTAATTCGGTTTTTTGGTATTTCCTTGCTTAATGTCACTTTTAAAGATTTAAATTTAATGTGTCTGAGATTGCCCTAGATTCCCGCTGTTTATAATTTCAAGTCTTTCACCTTTTTAATTCAACAATCCATTTATTTGTGTTTTTGAATTCGTAATTGTATCAGTTTGTCAAAAGCGTTAAGTATCAACTGCTTTGTGATTTAACATTGTTTTGTAACTTATCATTTGTTATTTTAATGTAGTTGAGCTAGAGGGTGTTTCCTGTAAGTCTTTTCTCCCCATAACATCATACGTTCCCATAGACCTCACAGGGTTTCCAGCACCTTCCACTATCCTCTCTTAGTTGTCATTTTTAGGCCTGTAAGTGTTCCCTTGTATTTAAATTAATTTTGCGTATCGAAAGATTCTCATCACGTTTCCATGTTTTGATGTGAATACGCCGCCACTGCGTTATTTACAACTATTCCTATATTCATATTTTATTAACGCATTATTATTATTATTATTATTATTATTATTATTATTATTATGTGTAAGCGTAATTGTCCCAATTACGGTTACCTGAAAGATAACTTCCACCTCACAGTGTTCTCGTGATTGACTACGCGTCATATCACAACAAGGAAGTAGATCGTGCTCCAACCTCCACCTCACGTAAAGTGACGATGATCTCCTGGCTAGTGAATAGGAACATTCCACACCGTGAGACAATGTACAAACGCAAGCTTTATGAGCTTATCAAATTGCACAAGCCGGCACACAAAACCTACGTCCTGGATGAACTCGTGGAACAGTACAGACACTCGGTAATTCGACTGCCCCCATATCACCCTGAATTAAACAGTACTGCAATAATGTGGGCAAAAGAGAAGAACTGGGTAGCTTCTTACAACGTCACCTTCACTATTGACGATGTAGAGAAACTCACTAGACAGAAATTCGCGGCAATATCCGCTGAAGACTGGAACATTAAAAGGGATGGGGAATATTTTGAAGACATTATGGGCTCCTTTGCGATCCATCTGGGAGCCGACGACACGTCATCCGGTGAGGACGACAGAAGTGATGACGGAGGACTGAGTGGAACTGAAGAGATGTAGTGGACATAATAAAACAAGAATGTGCTCTTTTTGTGAATAATTATAGTGTCATTATTTTATTACATATTATTTCTAGTGCCATTTAAGTTATCTTCGTATACATACGTTGTTACTCAGCATATGTAGACCCTTTATGGTGTTTCGTTTTATGAATTATATTTTGTTTCTGTACCTGAGAACAATTATATAATTATATATGTCATATCGTTAAGTCACATTTCTTGTTTTACAAGAAAGCAACAAAATATTGGCATTAAAGCAAAAGTAATTATTATTATTATTATTATTATTATTATTATTATTATTATTATTATTATTATTATTATTATTATTATTTCTTAATCATCTTACCCTGCAGGGTCGGCTTTTCCCTCGGACTCAGCGAGGGATCCCACCTCTACCGCCTCAAGGGTAGTGTCCTGGAGCGTGAGACATTGGGTTGGGGGATACAATTGGGGAGAATGACTAGTACCTCGCCCAGGCAGCCTCACCTGCTATGCTGAACAGGGGCCTTGGTGGGGGATGGGAAGATTGGAAGGGATATACAAGGAAGAGGGAAGGAAGCAGCCGTGGCCTTAAGTTAGGTACCATCCCGGCATTTGCCTGGAGGAGAAGTGGGAAACCATGAAAAACCACTTCCAGGATGGCTGAGGTTGGAATCAAGCCCACCTCTACTCGGTTGACCTCCCGAGGCTGAGTGGACCCCGTTCCAGCCCTCGTACCACTTTTCAAATTTCGTGGCAGAGCTGGGAATCGAACCCGGGCCTCCAGGGGTGGCAGCTAATAACGCTAACCACTATACCACAGATGAGGACATTTGTATTATTATTATTATTATTATTATTATTATTATTATTATTATTTCGTTTCACCCTCTTTGGGGTATGTTGAATCAATTATTTCTCTGTGTGTTGTTCTTAGTGCCCAGTATTTCTGCGTTCTTTCTGATCTTAGTTTCTTCTCGTCTTCCGAGATAATAGATTTGGCTTTTAATGTAGATTTGTTTTGGAACGTTATGTTTTCTTCTTTAGTTATTACTTTAGCTGTTCGACCGAATAGTGAATTTTCTGTAATTTTTAATTCTACCATGTCTTTTTCAGTTTCTTTAAACCTGTTCGGTTTTGTTTTGGGTTACGGAAGAAGTCAAGATTTGTTTGGTTAATCATAGAGTTCATTCTGAGGAGAAGATGACCGTAAAAGTTTATCCTCCTTCTTCGCATAGTTTGAGAGTTTTCAGTTTTCTTGTAGCTTATTATTATTATTATTATTATTATTATTATCATCGAGTTATTTTACATGACGTGGCTCAGGTTATGAAGCCTGGTGTTATAGCAAACAATATTCTACACCGTACATCTACGGCATCGTAAAGTTAATTTTACATCAAATTATAATTTAAAAATAAGGACTACGCAAATTTATACACGGAAACAATTTTGACAGCTACTGTAATAAGAGGTTAAATTAGGTTCTAACTCCTTCAATCTATCTGTCCTCTGTAACACTTCTAAATGCATTAATTTCAGCTAAGTATGTCTGTAATTTACAGCTGGAAGGGAATTCCACTAACTGAAAATCTGCGGAGTGTTGCATGTCGGTTCTAACAAATATTTCGGGTCAACTGTACGTCGCCACAACACTGAGCGAGAAGGGGAAGTCAGCGTTCTCACTCCCACGGCTCTGCTTTCTCACTCGCACACTTCCTCTCACCGGATGTTTTCCTAGCTGGCCCGATCTCTACTAACTGTTTCGCTACAGTGGCGGACAGCATCATACTGTGTCACATTATTTTAACTTGGTGTATATTTTTGTGTCCGCCTCTGTGGTGTAGTGGTTAGTGTGATTAGCTGCCAGCCCCGGAGGCCCGGGTTCGATTCCCGGCACTGGCATGAAATTTGAAAAGTGGTACGAAGGCTGAAACAGGGTCCACTCAGCCTCGGGAGGTCAACTGAGTAGAGGTGGTTTCAATTCCCACCTCAGCCATCCTGGAAGTGGTTTTCCGTGGTTTCCCACTTCTCCTCCAGGCAAATGCCAGGATGGTACCTAACAAGTTAAGGCCACAGCCGCTTCTTTCTCTCTTCTTCGTTTATCCCTTCCAATCTTCCCATCCCCTCCCCCCCCCCCCCAAGGCCCCTTTTCAGCATAGCAGGCAAGGCCGCTTGGGCGAGGTGCTGGTCATCCTCCTCGGTTGTATCCACCGACCCAGAGTCTGAAGCTCCAGGACACTGCCCTTGAGGCAGTAGAGGTGGGATCCCTCGCTGGGGGATCTTCTAATTTTCCCCAGAGAGGATGAGTTTTGGAATGAGGTAATATACTTAATGAACACCGTGGAACGTATACAGATTTATAATATCTATCAAGGTGGTATACGGAAAGAACTTCGCTCATCATGAACTCTGCATTTCAAGGGAGAGAATTCTGCAAGAATTTCAGTATGGAATGATTATGCTGCAACTCATTTTTGCACCATCTAACACATTATGTCGGCAAGTGGATATGTTACAAGTTATACATCTCATTGTTGGGTCCGTATTGAGCAACGTGTACTTTTCTAAAATAAAGTTTTTTGTGAGTCCACCTTTTCGTATTGTATTGAAAAGGCTGACTCTCAAAAAACATTTTAAAAAGTGGATACGTTTTTCCAAAGATGTTGGTAATTTACCAGGAAGCTATAGATCAGTTTTGAGTGCGAGTAGTGCAACACTTGCTGAAGCTGCAAAATCTGATTCGTGTTGCCTCAAAGACCGGCCTAATCACAAAACAAATCCTGACGCAATTCTTTCAAGATGTCGACTTCCCGTATGCAGTGAAGGAGTCTCTTCTTCTAGTTGATTTGCTCGGGTCATATCATGACAAAGCTCATATTGATGCTATCCGACCTCAAAACATGATGTATACAGTCAAGACCATCTCTCCTGGGTGCACAACATACATTCAACCACTTGATGTACTGTTCTTCCGACAGTTCAAAGTGCTGCTGAAGCAGATTGAAGATCACAGTATCTTTAATGACTATCAGTTCACACCATCATCGAGGGATTCAATTTCATTGCTGATGTGTACTCGACACAATCATTTCTCTTCTCCAGTCTTCGCAGAGTTTATATGGTACTCCTGGACTGTAACTGGATAGGATGACTTCAAACCAGAAAGGTTTCAAACACCGTCCGAATGTATTTTTTATGTTCAAAAGCAGTATGACTCAGAAGACTGCTTAATGCAAGCATTCATGAAATGCTCCTACTGTGATAAGCAGTTCTGTTTCTGGCACTTTTATAGTCTGTGGACATGTTCATCCTCGTAATCTTTTGCCAAGAGCTACCAACAACCCAGTCTTCGAACTCTGTGACCGAACATGCACATGATTGTAAAGTGCAGTGTAATTGTCAATGGCAAATATTGTGTGCATCTTTGTAATGTACATATTAAACTCTTACATGCAAACCAAAACTTTTTTTCTATTGCCATTGCAACTTGCACTAACTCCCTTGTCAGCAGCCCTGAAGATGGTTTTTCGTGGTTTCCCATTTTCACACCAGGCAAATGCTGGGGCTGTACCTTAATTGAGGCCATGGCCGCTTCCTTCCCACTCTCAGCCGTTTCCTGTCCCGTCATCGTCATAAGACCTATCTGTGTCGGTGCGATGTGAAAGCCAATTGTAAAAAAAAGGCGTACCATGTAACTATGTTAAGATAGTGCCAAGTGACTGGATATAGCAAAATGCGAAATTAACGCTTAAAAAATGATGCAGTGATGTGGAGAGCATATGAAACAGTGAACTGGAAGAGTAATGTACTGACAGGCATTCTTAATAAGTCTCACTCACAGCTGTGGTGTAGCGGATGTGGTCAAACACTAGCCTAACAATTAACAGAACATGGTACTGATAGTTCTAATCCTCCATTATACAGATTTTTTTAACATCAATTATGAAGCTTCATTGTTTAAGCAGGGGCCAGTGCGTGCCACATGCAAGCAGTGAAATGCCACTATTATTATTTTTGTGCATCACACACACTGCACTGCTATATGTTCGGAATGAAGTTGCTTCTGTCATTTCCCATGTATTTTCAGACAATACCACCTGACTAAGGGGTGGGACAGAATGGTTTTTTCTCACCAGTGCAGGTAATATGTGACTTTTCCTAACTTGTCAGGTAACCAAGGATACAGATGCGTAAAAGGGACTAATCTTTGCCCTGGTGTTCAAATTTTTAAATCACTCTCTTAAGAAAGAAAGAAAGAAAGAAAGAAACCTCTCTCCGAGAGAAGACTGTAACACCTGATGAGAATGAGGAGGCTGTTCTGGGCATAGTGTGCAATAGCCTACACGAGTATACGGGCAATTGCTCTACAGGTAAGCATAGGCCGGTTTTCCATGTTACGAATACTCCATGCGCATAAAAATGCCCCTTACTATCTGTAACTAAACCAGGTGCTCCTTGGGTCAGATTTTGAAGCTCAAATGAATTTGTGTGTGTGTGTGTGTGTGTGTGTGATATTTTGCTTTACATCGCACCAGCACAGATAGGCAGATAGATCTTATGGTGATGATGGGACAGGAAAGGCCCAGGAATGGGAAGGAAGCGGCTGTGGCCGTAATTAAGGTACAGCCCCAGCATTTGCCTGGTGTGAAAATGGGAAACTACGGAAAACCATCTTCAGGGCTGCCGACACTGGGATTCGAACCCACTATCTCCCGGATGCAAGCTCACAGCTGCGCGCCCCTAACCGCACGGCTAACTCGCCCGATCATATGAATTTGTCTATGGCCGTTAAAGTAATTTGGAAAATGATGCAGCATTCTTGTTGAAAATCCTGTTATCAGGCAAATCACGATTCTACATTAATGGTACCATCAACCGCCTCAGCATGCACTACTGGAGTGCTGACAGTCTCCACTGAGTGTGACTGGCAGCCTGTCAAGTGTAATCAAGTGTTAGGGGAGTGAATGTATGGTGTAGAATTTTGTGTGATCACCTTATTAGACTGTGTTTCTTTGAGGGCTGTTTAACAGGCACACACTACCTGCATTTTTTATGCCATGAACTCCTACTTCTCCTGGAGGATGTGCCATGTGGAGAATATTTACCAATGTGGTTTCAGAGGATGGAGCTCCACCACATTGCATGTTAGCTACCCGTAACCATTTGAATGAGACACGTCCAGAAAGAGGGTAGGGAGAGGAGGACCTGTCTGGGCATTTTGAAACACAGTTTACATCCAGGAGCTAGAAAATCCCGAGCACCTTTGACAATTCATTCCCTAAACCTGCTGATCAATAACACTGGCTGTGTTACAGCACCTGCCTTTTGCCATTTCTTGATGGATACAGTAAACAGGCCAGAGCAAAGTGTAGCTTCCACCAAAGTCCCAGTCTCATCCATGGCTGTGACAATATGGAAGCTGCTGGGGTATGGTTGGTGCTGAGTAACAACATTTGGAGCACAACTAGTGTCTGAGTGCTGCTCATAGGATCAGTCGTGCTTCAGTGGCACCTTCTGGTCCAATGAGGAAAGCAATGGCAAACTACCTCACTCCACATCTTGCCTAGTACGTCTCATTTGGGCTCTGCCATTGGTTTTTGTGGTTTCCCTATAGCTGCATAGCCTTTGGTGGTGCTATTTGAGGATCCAACCAGCCTCTGGGCAGATGACCTAACAGACAGACATGTTACAGCGCACTAGAATATCCATTCAGCGGTATGCCCAGGTATGCATAAACTAAGCAAGTCATTAATTCGAGCACTTGCTAATGTAATTAACCATTATTAGTGCAGTTCTTCCCCCCACCCCACCTATCCTGTCTTTGTATGCCCCTGATGACAAACTGGCCCTTCCTAAAGCCACATACACTTTCATTCACTTAAAGCATGCATAAAAAAAAAGGATATTCATCTACATTAATAGATGGTAGAAACTAAAGAAATCAAGTCCTTGCCCCGGACTCGAATCTACACTTAAAGAAAATGGAAATTGCAACACCCAGGAGGAGTGGTGCTACATTGCTGCAATTGAACATGCAGGACGAGTGTTCAGTTGTGATTTGATGATTACACTTTCAGGTCCCCCTGTCCGCAAGTTTGGACAACAATCAATACAGGATGTGCCCACCACGAGCTGCAATACATTGATGAATTCGTCGAGGCATGGAATCAATAAGGCCCTGGATCGCTTCCTTAGGAACTGTGGCCCATACTTGCTGCACTGCACGGGTCAGTTGTTCCAGAGTTGTGGGTGGCTGAGGACGGTTGGCCAGTTGTCAACCAATCATGTTCCACACACGCTCAATAGGACTGAGGTCCGGGGATCTGGCGGGCCATTGTAAGGTTGTGATGTCGTGGAGAGCTGCTCTGGAGATGCGTGCAGTGTGAACCCGGGCATTATCCTGCTGAAACATCCCATTAGCAATGTTCGCCATCATAGGGACAACCACTGGATTGAGTACCCTATCAATGTACTGTCGAGCAGTCATAGTGCCCTCAACAAGCACTAATTGTGATTTCACATAAAAGCCAATAGCTCCCCAGACCATAATGCTTGGTGTTGGCCATGTGTGCCTCTCGACAATAAGATCTGGGTGGCCCCTCTCCCTGGTACGTCGGCGCACACGATTCTGGCGATCACTGCTGGCAAGACAGAAGCGCGATTCATCACTAAAGACGATCGTATGCCATTCGTCGACCCACCTCGATCTTTCTTGACACCAGGCCAGCCTTACACGTCGCTGTTGTGGGGTCAATGGAACACCTTCTGCAGGGACACAGGCTCGTAAGCCAGCTGCACACAGGCGATTACCAACTGTTTGTTGTGTAACGTGGGGTGCCACAGCTGCTCGAATTTGCGCTGCTGTTGCGTGGGTTTCCATCCGGGCCATCCGAATGATGCGGTGATCCTCTCTCACAGTTGTCCGTCGCGCTGGGCCTGTGCCAGGTCTACGAGTGTGGGTACCTTCATTTGACCACTGCTGCCATACATGTTGTACCGTAGATGCCTGTCGGCCAACATGTGCAGCGACAGTCCTTAGCGATAATCCAGCCTCGCACAGCCCAATTATCCGAGCCCTCTCAAATGGCGACAGTTGTTGATAGCATGCTCTTCTGTCGTCGAGGCATGTTTGACGGGGAACACTTCACTGCACAGACTGCAAGTCAACTACGCTACACCAGAGTCCGTATACTGGAGTTGATTCCTCCGCGACCAATCACGTGGGGAGACCTGTAGCAACAATCCAATGGGTCTGAAACTTTGATCGTTTACATACCTACATGGCATCGTTCCATATCTTGCAAATCAACACAAATGAACCATGTTTTCATGGTGTTGCAATTTCCATTTTCTTAAGTGTATCAAACACTCTAGCATTCGGCTTGCTCTTACCATCCACACTATACTACACTGCAATGCAGTTCTTGTAGATTGCAGCTCACGTGATAGTTTTAACACTGTCGCAATCTCCACTTGGTACTTCACAGATGTTTCATTTACTTATCAGATCATGTAGAGAGCACACTTACGGTATCTATTATTTAATAATATTGTGGCATAAAACAGCTTCCTATTCTTATTTAGGCCATAACTGCAAAGATATCCATTTTCTGTGTTTACGGTGCATACTGTAAGGACAGGTAAACATAGAAGTCCATAAAATCCTTTTTCAGAACAACAGAACTATTGGCATCTTAAAAACCAACTTGTCAACTCTCTTATTTTCATATATACATGGGGGAAATCTTTACTAGCCATTGTTGTCATAGAATTATTATTTGTGATTCACGTTGCATTACTTTCCTGGTCATTAACATTCTCCATTAATCTTTTATGTAAGAAAGTGTAAGACTGCCACTGACAAATTATGATCAGATTTTTATTTTTTTCAGTCCAAGATGGTTCTCCAGATGGAGGAGTGAGTGAACGAACTCAATATTTCACTACAGCCAGAAATCTATTGCTCTCAGGAGCAGATGCTGTTGAGAGGCTAATGTCGTCATACAAGGTATTAGTCAGAATAATTATTTTTGTGTTTGAAATCTGTTGTATGTGGGCAGTTATAAAGCTTCAGTGATATCATTTTTCACAGTTGAAAAACTGGGCTGCTTATTTTTATCACAATGAGTGGATCCTGCAAACATGGAATGGAGGCATTTTATGTATACCAGCAACTTTCTTCTAATGTTGTGAAAGGTTTATTTATTTTTTCAAATGTCTTATCTTGTGAATGTTTTTCTGTGGACCACCACCACCTTTTTTATCTTCCTCTCTGTCTGTGTAAGCTATTTGAGAGGATGGTGAATCGACGACTTGTGTAGTGTTTGGAGAAAAAAGGACTTTTGTCCGAGTATCAGCATGGATTTCAAGCTGGTCGCTCCACCACTGACCACTTCATACACCTGGAGAGTTCTGTCCAGGACGCATTTCTCCGAAAACAGTATTTTATGGCCATTTTCTTTAATTTAGAAAAGGTCTATGACACCACATGCTGATATGGGATCCTTTCAGCCCTGCATCAGTGGAAATTCCAAGGTATCTTGCCAGTTCTTATAAATGATTTTTTGTCTATCCGTATATTCCCTGTCTAAGTAGGGAGGGCATATTCACAAAATCACTTTCAGGAAAATGGAATCCCACAGGGATCGGTTCTAAGTATCACTCTTCATGATTGCCATAAATTGTATTGTCACTGCTGCTGGTTCAGCAGTAGTACTTTCGCTATATGTGGACGATTGTGCTCTTCATTATAGCTCACAAAATATGGCAGTCGCAGAGCAGCAATTACAGCAAGCAATTTGGATAGTGGAATGGTGGACTTTGGAACATGGCATTCAGTTTTCAACTGTGAAGGCATCTGTTGTTCACATCTACTGGAAGTGCACACTTCATCCCCATGAAAATGAAAATTCACAGCCTGTTTCCAGTCATTCGACTGGGTCAGGAATGGAGTGAATGAAACCCTCATCTAGTGGCAAGGATAGGAATTGTGCCGGCTGCTGAAGCCTGTCGCACTCCTCTGCTTTATCCCCATCCTGACCTTTATTTAGGCAGGTTACTCTTCCTGTAGTTGACCCATACCAAATTCTTAGGCTTCTCTTCAATAGCAAATTATCGTGGGAGCCGCACATGCCTCGGTTAAAAGTCAAATGCCGTAAGAAACTGGTTTCTAATTTTTTTTAGCGGCATTAACGGGGAGGGGGGTTGGCAGACTGCATGGTGTTCCTATGATTTTATAGAGCACATATTTTATCCAGGTTAGACAACGGCAGTGTACCATATGGATCAGCAAGGCAAAGCGTTCTTGTGGAACAATAGCATCCAACACAGCGGAGTTAGGTTGGCAACAGGAACATTTTGTACAAGCCCCATTGCTAGCCTGCTCGATGAATCTGGTGTGGCACCTTTACACGTGAGGTGCCAACAAACGCTTTTGTCCTGTGCTGTAAATTTGTAACAGATGCCACTTCACCCAAGCTAACCCTAGATATTCCACAGTGGAAACCATCAGCTGTATGCTTCTTATCCACGAGAAACACAGTCGACGTTATACACTTGGATAGCAGTTACAGATTGTTTGATGTACCTTCAGTTCCTTGTCTTGTTAGATGATCAAGTAAGTTATCTCTGTGGTAAGGTACCTCCTGGATCTGCACACTGGCCCTAAAGTGAACATGGACCCCTTCATTTATCGGAAGCACTTTCTGTCCATTGCTGGCCAGTATCCAGGTTCAGTAGTTATTTACAGGATGGTTTGAGGGCAGAAGTGAAAGTAGGCTGTGCGTTCATTGTTAATAATAAGAGGTTTCTTTTTCCTCTACTGGAAACCTTCAGGGTGTTCACAGCAGAGCTCTATGCTCTCTTTGAAGCTCTGCGGTCCATGCTGTCTAGTGAACGTCGGCTCTTTCTGCTGTGTAGTGACTCCCTGATCTCATTACAGTCTATTGATGCATGTTTCCTGTGGCACCCTCTGGTGCAGTAGATCGAGGACCTGCTCTCCAGGTGTTCTAGTGCTAGCACCCACATCACAATTCTTTCGCAGCGGAGCCACATGGGTATAGTGAGAAACGGGTTAACTGATATGGCTGCCAAGGAGGCGGTCCCGTTGCCGTACAAGATTCCAGCCAGTTATATTCATTCTCAGTTTAGACGTTTGGTACTGTTAAATTGGGAGTTGGAGTGGCAGGCCACCCTTCTTTCACACAAGCTGAGAACAATTAAAGGAACTACTAAGGTATGGAAGACTTCCCTTAGAGTTTCTCGGAAGGAGTCAGTGGTATTATGTCATCTTCAGATCGGCCATGGTATAGCAACGCACTCCTACTTATTAAAGGGAGAAGCCCATGGCCCCCCACTTCCCCGGTGTGTACTTGCGCTAGTCGTCTGACCATAGTACTTGTCCTTGTGGAGTGCATGGACCTGGCCGATCTGCACCATAGTCTAAAACTCCCGAGTACCATCCCACTCATTGTACAAGATAACGAGCAGTTAGTAGACCTCGTCATTCATTTTATGAGGGATGATGACCTGTTTTATTATGTTTAAAAGTAAAGCATCTACTTGTTTTTAATTTTTATTTTATTGTTAACTGCATTTTGTATGATATTGGCTATGTTTTAATGTGTCTTTGTGTTTCTTCAAAGTGTCTTTTTTTTTTTTTTTTACTTTGAATTTGAATGAAATGTATGATTTCACTTCTAAGGGAGTGCCTTATTCAATTTGCAATTTAGATCCATGGATTATTTTAAATTTATAATCATATTTTAAATCCTAGTTAATAGGTAAATTTTAAAATTTGAATTATTATTATTATTATTATTATTACATCTCATACCATTAGGGCCCGATGACCTAGATGTTAGGCCCCTTTTGAAACAAGAGGCATCATCATCATCATCATCATCATCCTCTATCCAACCATCATTGCTGCTCCTCAGCTGTGTTGCAGTTCAAGTTCCTTCTTATTATGCTGTCCTGATAGAGTCCAAACACCTTACTCTGAGTCTACCTCTTTTTCTCCTCCTTTCAATCTTAGCCTTCATCATCTACTTTGGTACACTTCCCTCATCCATGATCTTAATGTGTCCAGACTATCTTTGTTTATATCTCTCTATTCTGTCTGAAAACTTTTCTGCTCAGATTTCTTTCCTGACATCCTCATTTTTTTTCTCTGTCCTTTCTTGTCTTTCCTATAATCGTAAATATTTTATGTCACTATCCTGGCACTCTATTGTCTTTTCATCAATGTTCAGGTGTCTGCTGCTTATGTCAGTATGAATACATCTCGTTATGTCACCTCATTTCACTTCCTTGGTACTTCCTTCTTCCAAATAAATTTCCTCACATCTGGTATCCTTTTACTGATCTCCATGACCAGTCCTGTATCAGTTTGTTTTCCAAGTACTTGAAGCATTCCACAATTTCAAGGTCTTGTTCTTAAACTTTTCAGTACCTTTCCCTTCTCTAATATAGTCAACACCATTTTCTTGCCTTTGTCTATGATTATTTTCATTCCATAGTTACCAGTGTACTCTCTCAGTATTTCTAGTTGACCTTTTACTTCCTATTGATTTGATCCTCATATCTTGCCTTTATTCTTTTTCACAATTTCACCCATTTCCATTGTAAGCAACAATGGCAACAACACATTTTCCTGTCTTAGTCCAGTTATGTTTTCCTACTCACAAGGGTCTGGACACTGTTATGGTAAGTGTTGTACATTGCTTGAACATATTGGATAATTTATTTTCCAATTTCCTTCTGCTTCATAACTTTCCATATGTTTACTCTGGCGCTGTTATCGTATGCCTTGTCCAAATCAAGGAAAATTTCTCTTTCATATTCCCCTCACTTATCCATCAGCAGTCTTATTCTGAAGATGGGGTCTAGTGTTGATTACATTTCTAAATCCAGACTGATGCAAGTGTAATAGACTAATATAACTTGAAAACAATATTCTCTAACCCATGGGTAAATAATGGAAATATTTATTATTATTATTATTATTATTATTATTATTATTATTATTATTATTATTATTATTATTATTATTATTACTTGTGGGGTGTGGGTATGAAGTTGTTTATATTTATTAGTATTAGGATTATTTACGTAGTTATATACGGACAATCGTATTATTTGTGCGGTTATGTCATGAAACATCTGCTGTATATATATATATATATATATTATAAGTTTATTTAATGTAAGAACACATAAGTAATAGTATATAATTTATTATTACCTGTATATATGATGTATAATCCACTACAGTATTGTGCAACACACTGTAATAGTCTAGAACAACGCAATGTGCGACTGGATTTGTGTAGAAACTTCCTTACGTTGTAAATAGGCTATTGGAGACTCTCGAATTTGTGAGAAAACATGTTGTGTCATATTCTTCTGGAAGCCTAGTTAGGCAGCCTATATAAAGAGGCAGATTTGGGAGTAGAGTTGTTGTTTTAATGAGACTTGCATGGAAGTCGTGTTAGCCGAGTGTTGAAGTCAAGTATGTGAATTGGTTATGTTGGTAGTTGGTTGTGACATCCTACTGTAGCAGTCAGATTTTTCAAGATGGCGGTTCATTAGTGCGTGTGTGTAAGAATATGTGTAAATAACTTGTAAATTAGACAGTGAACAGTACACAATTGACAGCATTTTGTGTGCGTCTTTGTGGATACTTCATTGGCAACCATGACTAGGATGTAAGAACAATTTTCGAGTGAATACGAGTGGAAGTGTGTCAGAACAAAATGCAAGTGATAATGGAAGATATGTCCGTACATCAACTCGCAAAGAGAATTCTTCTGACGAACGGCAAGAAGAAAATACTGAAGATGCAGTTACGAGAAGATCTCCTTGAAAAAGGTGAAGGTTCAACAACAATAAAGGTGTTTCAATTTGTTCCACCTATTCAGTACTTCTATTTTCACTTATAGTGGTTACATAAATAGACTCTTAGTTAAATGGGACATGTTTCGCCCTCAATTAAGGGCATCTTCAGGCTAAAAACAATCATCAAGAATACAACTAATATTAAAAGTGGAAGCTAAAAGGTTTAGCCAGTTGTTAAAATTCGGAACATAAAAATGTGAAAATGATACAATATATAAAGATGCTAATGGAAAACTGTCTATGATTAAACTATAATCTTGTCGGAGACTAAAACTTCTTCCATTAAAATTCTGATTAAAAGCAGTTCATTTAAAATATTAGTGGAAAACCAAAGTGGTAATAATATAAAGCCAACGACATGAGGGCGTGAACACAAGCATAAACATGATTGTCATAAATACAATCTTTCCAAGGTCGCTGATGAAATTCGTCAGCATAAAGCGAGACAGAAGCATCTGATGAAAAATTGTAAGTGGCCCTTAGCACCGGTAGGTAATACAATTAGCTGAAACCTTGCCAGGAATCAGTAGATGCGGAAATAATATTTTCTGTAAGAGAAGGAAAAGAAGAAATAAGAAGTTGAACGCAAGGAGAGAATTCGGATTACATAAATTGAAAGAGAAATGAAACAAGAACAAATTAAAGGCCCATCGGACACTGTTACTCCCACGGTAGTTAACTTGACCAAGGTAAAATTTACGGAAGGAGGGAATGACCTACTTAAAAGGGGTCCAAAATACAACTGGCCTAATAAAGATAGAGAAATAGACATCATTAACACAGTTGCAGAAGCGGAGGCGAACATATCAAAACTCCCACGCGATGTACAAGACGAAGTAAGATTGGAATTAAAGAAGAGATTACCCATCTTAGAAGTGAAGCTTCCACGGTGTGAAGAATTATTTAATTTATTTTCCGGGTTGAACCGTGTTGTACTTGTACGCATGTCACGTACAGTTTGCCGACGTTTCGAATACATTGCAGTATTCTTTGTCAAGGCGACTGAAATACCCCTACTCGATCCGAGGTAATCAGTCTCCCAGGCAGAAATTACACTACTAGAGTGGCCTTGATCTTGGCCTTTTATATCCTAGCCCCATTACATAACAGCGCGGGCAAGCCCCCACTACCTGGCTGTGACATAAACTTTCCAGAAGCCTCGCGAGACAGCCAGGGCTTACGTCAGCCAGATAGGCTAGGATATAAAAGGCCAAGGTCAAGGCCACTCTAGTAGTGTAATTTCTGCCTGGGAGACTGATTACCTCGGATCGAGTAGGGGTATTTCAGTCGCCTTGACAAAGAATACTGCAATGTATTCGAAACGTTGGCAAACTGTACGTGATATGCGTACAAGTACAACACGGTTCAACCCGGAAAATAAATTAAATAAGAGATTACCCAGATTGGCTAAAGAAATTTATACCAATTTTGATCCCAAACAACAGAAAACAATAAAAAACATGAAATTGAAAATTGAAGATAGCAATATTATAGTAACCAAGGCTGACAAAGGGGGTGCGATCATTTTGATGGATAAAGATACATATATCAAGAAAACTGAAGAATTTTTTAATAATAACAAATACACATTAGTGACTAAAAATCCGTTAGCTAAAATTCAACGCAACTTAAAGTCCTTACTTAAAAGATCCACATCTCTCTTTACCGAACAAGAACTATTAAATCTTGTCAATATGAATCCTAGGCTCCCGGAAACTAGAGCTTTGCCCAAAATACATAAAAAAGATATTACGATTCGTCCGATTATCAATTGCCGAAATTCTCCCACGTATAAGGCCTCCAAATACATTCATAAGTTTTTGAAAGGACATTACACTTTTAATAATAAACAACCATTAAGAAATTCCATTGACTTATGTGACATTTTGCTTAAATTTGACGTGCGTCCAAACCAGATGATGTGTTCGTATAATGTAGTGACTATGTTCCCGAATATTCCTACAGATAAAACTGTTAATATCATTCATGATAATATTTGTAAACACAGTAATCTTAGTAAAATGGAAGTAGAAGATCACTAGATTGTTAAATTTCATATTAGACAATAATTACTTCTCATTTAACAATAATATTTATAAACAGAATGGATTAGCAATGGGTGACCCAATATCGGGCATCCTTGCCGACATATTTATGGATTCAATCAAACACAATGAAATAATAGCAAAAATTAAAGGAATAGATTTATGGTTGAGATATGTAGATGATACATTTGTAATCATAAACAAAGATGTCACCAATAGTCAAGAAATCTTAAATAAATTAAATGAAATCGAACCAAATTTGAAATTCACGAAAGAGGACGAAGTTGATAACTCATTGAATTTTCTAGATATAACAGTTACACGTAAGGTTAACACTTTTGATTTCCAAATATTTAGAAAACCGATACAATCGTCGACAACTATAAACCATTTTTCTTTACACCCGAATTCACATAAACAAGCATCTTTTCACAGTCTGAT
This sequence comes from Anabrus simplex, assembly GCF_040414725.1. Taxonomy (NCBI): domain Eukaryota; kingdom Metazoa; phylum Arthropoda; class Insecta; order Orthoptera; family Tettigoniidae; genus Anabrus; species Anabrus simplex. The sequence continues at coordinate 558,227,520 of NC_090266.1, forward strand.
TTATAGAGCACTTAGAATCCCTCTATCTCCCAAGAATTTGAAGAAAGAATTAAATTATATCAGGTACCCCGCTAAACAAAATGGTTTCAAAATAGAAATGATTAACAAATTAATCAATAAAATTAAGAACAAGTTATCTACGAATCTGATACCAGAAAAAACAAAAAAAACTGAGTATGCTACATTCACTTTTAATAATCCAGCTATACACCAGATTACTAACGTATTCAAGAAACATAATTTTAATATAGCTTTTAGAACTACTAATACTAAGCAGTCCATATTCTTTAATCATAAAAAAATTATGATAAAAATCGTTATTTGGGATCGGGAGTATACAGACTCAAATGTATTCAGTGTAATTTTTCATATGTTGGACAGACTGGGAGAAGTTTTACGACAAGATACATGGAACATGTTAACGCGGAAAAACATAGGAAATACTCAGCGATGAGTTTGCATATGAGAGAGACTGGTCACAGATTTGAATCCATAGAGAAAGACTTAGCGATAATTAGAAACATACAAAAAGGGAGAATGTTGAACGAATTAGAAAGTTTATACATCTATTTAGATCAGACGTACAATAAGCAACAGAATCTTAATGAAACCACGGACAATAAAAGTATGTTACATGAATTAATGCCGAAATTATTAAAGTCGGTTAGTTCGAATAAATTTAGGATACCTAATATATTTAATTCTTCAAACTTAATACTCCTCCCATACCTACAGATATTAGGCCTACTTCCAGCAATACGGTTGACTCCGCCCCTTTGTCAGCCTCGTCACAATTGACTCCACCCATCCTCTCCTCCCTTCCACACTCCCCTATTCCTTCCCCTCCGAGTTCACTGCCGCCTCTGCAGCACAGTTACAACACCAGACTCAGAGCCAACAGACGGGCAGCAACCAACACAACAGTAGATAACAAATAACAACTTCCACTAACATGTAAGTCCTCATCTCTTTCAGTTTATGTAATCTGAATTCTCTCCTCATGTTCAACTTCTTATTTCTTCTTTTCCTTCTCTTACAGAAAATATTATTTCTGCATCTACTGATTCCTGACAAGGTTTCAGCCAATTGTATTACCTACCAGTGCTAAGGGCCACTTACAATTTTTCATCAGATGCTTCTGTCTCACTTTATGCTGATGACTTTCATCAGCGGCCTTGGAAAGATTGTATTTATGACAATCATGTTTATGCTTGTGTTCACGCCCTTATGTCGTTGGCTTTATATTATTACCACTTTGGTTTTCCACTAATATTTTAAATGAACTGTTTTTAATCAGAATTTTAATGGAAGAAGTTTTAGTCTCCGACAAGATTATAGTTTAATCATAGACAGTTTTCCATTAGCATCTTTATATATTGTATCATTTTTCACATTTTTATGTTCCGAATTTTAACAACTGGCTAAACATTTTAGCTTCCACTTTTAATATTAGTTGTATTCTTGATGATTGTTTTTAGGCTGAAGATGCCCTTAATTGAGGGTGAAACATGTCCCATTTAACTAAGTCTATTTATGTAACCACTATAAGTGAAAATAAAAGTATTGAATAGGTGGAACAAATTAAAACACCTTTATTGTTGTTGAACTGTAAATTTTCAATACGGACCTAAAATGAGGTTTATAACATGTAATAAAGGTGAAGGTCCCGAAGATTTTTTTTATCGAGGTGGATGAACACCCAGACTCGTCATTGGTAGAGGAGGTAAATATTACCAAAATGTGTTCCAATTTAACGAGCATGATAGCCCCTCAATTCCAACTTAACGATAACATTTTGAAAGTAAATGACAAAATTTCTCAAGCTAATACAGTTTTAACCGGACAAATACCATAAGTGTACATGCAGGTTTACAATACCTAGAATCGAAAATTTCAACTGTAGATGATAAAATTTCATCCCAAATCGGTGACGTCACCAATCCATTAACACAGCAGATATCGGACATCAGGTCAAAACTGGGAGAGGTTAAGTAGATCGATAGTAGGGTAAGCCAGCTGGAAAGGGACATCTCAAACCTCAGAGAGGAGGTGGAAATCCAGGTTTCTGACATAAATAAACAGGTTAAGGGGAGAATTTCTACAGTCGAGGGAAATTTTGAAAGCCTTATCTCTGCCCCATTGAGGGGAAATTTTGGGAGCCGTTTTTCTGCTGTTGAAGGAAGGTTAGAAAGCCAAATTTGGACCATCAAGGGAGATGTGCAGAATATAGGAGAAAGCGTCCTTCATGCGTTAGAAGATAGATTAACTCGATTAGGACCTATTGCCATGCCTCCAACCCCCTCAAACCTAACCGGCAATACACGACACCTAGACCCAAAAGTGATTATAGAGAGCCTACTGGAATTCCACGGGTGACTGGAAGAGAACCCGACTAGCTTCATTGAGGAATTGGTCAGTTTAGTAGGAAGGTCTAATCTACCGGAGGAAATCTTCGTTCAACTCATCATACCGCGGTTAAAGGGGCAAGCCGATACTTGGTGGAATAACTTGAAGTGTGTAAACTTAAACTTGACGGACTTCAAGAGGGAATTCCTTGCTAGGTTTAATACCGAAGGGGTGAAGAGCTCTGTGGAAAGGAAGCTACTGACTGAGGCACAACCCACCGCACAACCCACCGGCGTGAGAACTAGCACATTCGTCCTCCAGAAGTACTAGCTGTTCAAGTGGCTGCACCCGGAAGGAAGTGAGAACGAGATCTTACCAGACATTGACGCAAGTGTAATAAACCGATATAACTTGAAAACAATATTCTCTCACCAATGGGTAAATAATACAAATATCAAGCTCGAATTTTATTATTATTAATTTTTTTTTTTTTTTACATAGTCGGATGATCGTATTGTGTGTGAGGTTATGCCATGAAACATGTGCTGTACCTAAATATGAGTTCAGTTAATGTAAATACTTGTAAATTAATATTATATAATTTATTCTTACCTGTATATATAATTTGTAATCCGCTACGGTATTTTGAAACACACTGTAACTTCCAGAAAGGCACTAGAACAATGGAGGATATTCTATACACTGGATCTATGTATTAGGCACTCTAGAATTTTCGAGAAGGTATTTTTTATAATACCAATGTAAATGGTCCGTTATTGGACATCATAAATTTTCCAGCCAACTCATTCCTGGTTTTTGGTAATGAGACAAAATCTCTCACAGTGCATTGGCACTGCCGGTAGCTCCAAATAGCCTATGCAGTTTCCTCCACTGTATGCACTAGCAGTGCGTCTTGCGGGGGTGCTATTTACCAACTGATGAGCCCGACTTAGCATTCTGGGACGAAACGCTGGTAACCAGGACTGACTTAGCTGGAAAATTTATAATGTCCAATAACGGACCATTTATATTGGTATTATAAATTTACTCATTCGGGACAAATATTTCAGGTTCCATATGGGAATTCAACTTCTATATCAGGGTATTTTTTTTTGTAATGTAGCTTACTGGAAGCCTGGCCAGTCATGTATATCATGTATGTCAGGAGATGGTCTTGATGGTAACAACGAGTTATTGTTCAGTAGAGTTATGGTGTAGCAAGAATTTACTTGTGACCTCGTGTTAACATGCAGTGGTTGCAGTCTCCATGCTGAAGTGATTGGCAATTGTCAAAATGGCGGCTTTGTTGATGTTCTTGGAGTGAAATGTTTTGTTTGTTGTACTGTGATTAAGGTTATGTGTGTGTTAATTTGCAAATAGATGTGAATAAATAACTGTGCCAACTGACAGCATTTCGTGTGCGTCTTTGTGGATACGTTAACTGGCGATCGTGACAGGATGTAAAATTACGAGTGAATACGAGTGTAGTAGATCAAAATGCAAATCATTCTAGAGAATATGTCGCTGAAACAGCTCAAAGACGAACTTACCAAGAGGAATCTCCCGACAAACGGGAAGAAGAAATCGCTAAAGGCGCAGCTACGAGAAGATCTCGTAGGGTAAAAGAAAAGATCCCAAAAAGTTTTTCATTGAAGTCAATGAAGATTCTGAGAGAGAAGAAGAGGTAAATATCCCTAAAATGTGTTCTAACTTAATGACCATGATGCAGGCACTAAATGACAAACTTTCACACAAACTTTCAGGCCTAATTTCTCAAGCTAACTCGATTTTAACCGGACAGATAGCACAAAGTGTACACACAGATTTACCATGTAGAACAGGGCCTAGAATCGAAAATTTCAACCCTAAATGACAAAATTTTATCACAAATTAGCGACGTCACCGATCGATTAATGCAGCAGATATATCAGTTAAAAACTGGAACAGGTTGACCAGATCGATAGTAGAGTAAGCCAGCTGGAAGGGGATATCTTGGACCTCAAGGAGGGGGTGGAAATCCAGGTTTCTGGCATAAAACAACAGGTTGAGGGGAGGATTTCTAACATCGAGGAAAATTGTGAAAGCTGTATCTCTGCCGTCAAGGGAAATCTTGGGAGCCGTATTTCTGCTAATGAAGGAAGGTTAGAAAATTAGTTTTCGACCATCAAGGGAGATATGCAGAATATAAGAAAAAACATCCTTCGCACAATAGAAGATAAACGCAAACATGACGTATCACCACACCTCTAACCCCCTTAAACTTAACCGGCAATACTATACACCTAGATCCGAAGGTGATTATAGAGAGCCTTCCAGGTTACCACGGGCGACTTGAGGAGAACCTGACTAGCTTCGTCGAGGTATTGGTCAGCCTATTAGGAAGGACTAATTTACCAGAGGACATCTTCGTGCAACTCATCACACCGCGATTAAAGGGGCAAGTCACTACTTGTTGGAACAACTTAAAGGGTTTAAATCTAAACTGGATGGACTTCAAGAGGTCACCAGGTTTAATTCCGAAGGGGTGAAGAGCTCCATGAAAAGGAAACTACTGACTGACCCAGTGGCATGAGAGCTAGCGCCTTCGTCCTAGAGAAGTACCAGTTCCTCAAGCATCTGCACCCAGAAGGAAGTGAAAACGAGTTCTTACCAGATATTACGGAGCTACTCCATGATAAGATTTGACCCCTAGTGAAAGTATCACAACCCAGATCCTTGATGATCTATGCAAAATCATCGCCCAGCTGGAGAAAGAACACAATAGAAAAGCTACAGAAGAGACCAGCACAGTTGGGAAGTGCTACCAGTGCGGAAGAGCGGGACACCCAAAGAACAAGCCTTGACATCGGAAAACTAGGTCCAGCCCATTCTGCATTGAGGGGGGGATTGGACCGGGAACAGGAATGCGCATCAAGACCTGACAGATAAGCAATCCTAGTCAAGTAGGAGAGGGATTGGTCAGATAGTGAGTAGAATACGCCAACCCCATCCAGCTGTCATCTTAAGGATTGGCAACGAGAATTTTTCAGCCATACGTGACAGCCAAGCAAGCCATTCATATGTCAACGGGACTGTTGCCAGATTACTACTGCCTATGAAGTCTCATCACCTCAGAAGGGTAGTGGGAGCAGCAGACGGGGTAACCTATTCCATCCAAGGACAGACTAACCTAATCGCTAAATGCTTGAACATGCCTATTGTAATTAGTGTTGCAGTGATTCAGAACCTGATACCTGACATCATATTAGGTCATGACTTTCTGGTGGAATACAAGGTGATCCTAGAGTATGCAGCTCATGAAGCCTTTTTGGGAAAAGGCAGATGTCTGAGGGTCGCCTGGCACGATGAAATTCTCCGGACTCGCAAGGATACGGAAGTAGACGTAAACCTGGGAGATATCCAGTTAACACATCTTCAACCAAGTGAAGAAGGGGAGCTAGACACACCTTAAAGGATTTTCCGGAAGTCATCACCAATAAAATAGGACAGACTACCACGGTAACGCACACCATTGAATGCAGCGCTTCCTCACCCATCAAGAAACGTCTATATCCAATCAACCCGGATAAGCACAACTTCGTCATCCAGAAGATTCAAGAGATGGAAGGGTAAGATCTCATCGAACCGTCTACATCCTGTTGGGCTTCACCTATCGTCCTACTGAAGAAGAAGAAGAAGAAGAAGAAGATGAAGATGAAGATGAAGATGAAGATGAAGATGAAGATGAAGATGAAGATGAAGATGAAGATGAAGATGAAGACGAAGATGAAGAAGAAGAAGAAGAAGACGAAGAAGAAGAAGAAGAAGAATGGGGAGTATGGACTGTGTGTGGACTTTTGCAGGTTGAACGAGAAGACCGTTAGTAACACCTACCCCTATCTTGGCCATGTCCTAACCTCTGAAGGCTTAGAAAGGCAACTGGAGAAGAATCAAGCTCTCGAAAAAGCTGAACGCCAGCGAACTAAGGGACAAGTACGTTAGTTCCGTGGCTTGTGTGGATGGTATAGCAGCTTCATGCCACACTTCGAAGAGAAGGCAATACCACTCGCTGATCTACTCCATAACAAGCACCCGTTCCGATGGACCAGCAAGGAAGAGGCATCATTTCAAGGCACTAAGGCTGCGATACGCAATGCTCTCGGTCTAGCCCATCCCAACCCTCAACAGAAGATGTGCCTGCAGACGGAAGCCAGCGACTCCAGCTTAGGAGCAGTGTTATTCCAGGAGAGGAGTGACGGCGGAAGGGACATCATCGAACAACGCTATTGCACTGCCGAGAAGGAAGCCTTAGCTGTGGCGTGGGCCATGGCCAAATTCATAGGCTACTTGGAGGGAAGGAAGTTCCAGCTCTACACCGATAACGCTGCTCTCAAATGGTTAAACTCGGTCTCTGGCTCAAAATCTAAATAAATGCGATGGGCTCTGTTAATCGCAGAATTTGATTTTGATGTGAGTCACGTCCCAGGATCGATGAACATAGGAGCAGACAGCTTATTAGGCACCCGGCGATGGAACCTGAAGCAAGGAGCACCAGTGTCGAGAGGGAGTTCCCACAAAATCACCAGTGTGAGTCTAAGGAACCAGTCCATATGGCCATCAAGAAGGATTATAAATTTCATTTTTTGGTCTGTATTGAACTGAGATTACATACAATTTAATCTTACAAAAACTGTTTATTCCACCTATTCAATACTTTATGCTATTTGTGATGCCTGTATTTACATTACAGTGAGTCGTTAGGGATTAGTTGAGTTGCACACCACCAGCCAAGCTGTACACACTGCCGCGGAAGTTCCCATTTTTTCTTCCGCGTTGGACTGGGAATTCCATCTACTCAAACCACCACACACACTGTGTTCACTTACAATTCCTAGAAGATATTCAAGGACTTGTTTATATTCAATTTGCACAATTCTATCGATGAACCATTGCAAATCATGTCACTCAGATTTCTTTCCTGACATCTTCATTTCTTGCTCTGTCCTTTCTTGTCTTTCCTATATTCGTAAAGACGCCACTCAATCTTATTCGTCTACTAATGTCATTCCATGCCATTCCTCCGCTGACAGTTCGGAACATACCACTTAGTCGAGCAGCTAGTCTTCTTTCTCCCAGTTCTTCCAAGCCCAAACCTTGCAACATTTTTGTAACGCTACTCTTTTGCCGGAAATCGCCCAGAACAAATCGACCTGCTTTACTTTGGATTTTTTCCAGTTCTTGAATCAGGTAATCCTGGTGAGGGTCCCATACACAGGAACCATACTCTAGTTGGGGTCTTACCACAGATTTATATGCCTTCTCCTTTACATCCTTACTACAACCCCTAAACGCCCTCCTAACCATGTGCAGAGATCTGTACCCTTTATTTACAATCTCATTTATGTGATTACCCCAATGAAGATCTTTCCTTATATTAACACCTAAATACTTACAATGATCCCCAAAAGGAATTTTCACCCCATCAACGGAGTAAAGAAAAATGAGAGGACTTTTTCTGTTTGTGAAACTCCCAACCTGACTTTTAGCCCTGTTTATCAACATACCATTGCCTGCTGTCCATCTCACAACATTATCGAGATCACTTTGCTGTTGCTCACAATATTGGTACTTATTTATTATTCTATACAGAATAACATCATCCGCAAAAAGCCTTACCTCTGATTCCACTTGTTTACTCATATAATTTATATATATATAAGAAAACATAAAGGTCCAATAATACTGCCTTGAGAAATTCCCCTCTTAATTATTACAGGGTCAGATAAAGCTTCACCTACTCTAATTCTCTGAGATCTATTTTCTAGAAATATAGCAACCCATTCAGGCACTCTTTTGTCTAGTCCAATTGCACTCATTTTTGCCAGTAGTCTCCCATGATCCACACTATCAAATGCTTTAGACAGGTCAATCGCGATACAGTCCATTTGACCTCCTGAATTCAAGATGTCTGCTATATCTTGCTGGAATCCTACAAGTTGAGCTTCAGTGGAATAACCTTTCCTAAAACCGAACTGCCTCTATCGAACCAGTTATTAATTTTGCAAACCTGTCTATTCAGAAAGAATGCCTTCCCAAAGCTTACATACAACGCATGTCAAACTTACTGGCCTTTAATTTTCAGCTTTATGTCTATCACCCTTTCCTTTATACACAGGGGCTACTATAGCAACTCTCCATTCATCTGGTATAGCTGCTTCGACTAACAATAATCAAATAAACTTCAGATATGGTACTATATCCCAACCCATTGTCTTTAGTATATCTCCAGAAATCTTATGAATTCCAGCTTTTTCTTCTAGTTTTCAACTTTTGTATCTTACTGTAAATGTCATTGTCATTGTATATGTACATTTTAATACTTCTTTAGCATTAGTCTCCTCCTCTATCTGGACATTATCCATGTAACCAACAATCTTTACATACTGCTGACTGAATACTTCTGCCTTTTGAAGATCCTCACATACATACTCCTCTTGTTCAGTAATGATTCCTGGAATGTCCTTCTTGGAACCTGTTTCTGCCTTAAAATACCTATACATACACTTCCCTTTTTCACTAAAATTCGTATGACTGCCAATTATGCTTGCCATCATGTTATCCTTAGCTGCCTTCTTTGCTAGATTCAATATCCTAGTAAGTTCCTTCAATTTCTCCTTACTTCCACAGCCATTTCTAACTCTATTTCTTTCCAGTCTGCACCTCCTTCTTAGTCTCTTTATTTCTCTATTATAATAAGGTGGGTCTTTACCGTTCCTTACCACCTTTAAAGGTACAAACCTGTTTTCACATTCCTCAACAATTGCTTTAAACCCATTCCAGAGTCTGTTTACATTTTTATTTACCGTTTTCCACCGATTATAGTTACTTTTTAAAAACTGCCTCATGCCTGCTTTATGAGCCATATGGTACTGCCTAATAGTACTACTTTTAAAACCTTCCTTTCTATCACATTTATTTTTAACTACAACAAAAAAAGCTTCATAATCACTAATACCATCTATTACTCGATAGCTGCAGTCGCTTAAGTGCGGCCAGTATCCAATATTCGGGAGATAGTGGGTTCGAATCCCACTTTCGGCAGCCCTGAAGATGGTTTTCCGTGGTTTCCCATTTTCACACCAAGCAAATGCTGGGGCTGTACCTTAATTAAGGCCACAGCTGCTTCCTTCCCATTCCTAGCCCTTTCCTGTCCCGTCGTCACCATAAGACCTATCTGTGTCGGTGTGACGTAAAGCCAATAGCAAAAAAAGAAAAAAAACCAAAAAAAACTGCTCCCTCAGCCACCCCGTTTCCTTTTTTCTCTTCTCATTGCTGTCCCCTCTATTGTACATAATGTAATATTTATTTACTTATTTTTTACTGTACCTCATCATTACTTATGTGTTATATCTCTACTTATCTTACTGTGCCTAGCTGAGTTCTTCTCTTTGTTTTACATTCAATCTTTAATTTTCCTTGCTTCCTTTGCCTTTATGCTTTGTTGTTAACATTTAGTTTGTTAGTTTTATAAATTTTTCCTCTATATTATTACGTGTTGGCGGGGTAAATAAATAAGACAGAACCTGTTAGCGTCCTATTTCTAAAATTTATTAGCTACGCACTAAAACCACACATTTACACGCACACAGACGATTGCCGAGCTCACAACTTACACAGTGCACAGACTTACGTAGTTAGCGCTCGCTCTCTTAGTTTCTCATCTTTTATCTACAATGACTTGCGCGTGCGCACACGCACACACACACACACACTCTCTCTCTCTCTCTCGCTCTCTCTCTCTCACGCTGTCATGGTCCGCAGTCCACACGTCAGTCTTGCAGTATCCGCTGCCCACTCAGTCCGTCGAGCTCCACTTATAGCCCCATTTCGGCACCCAGTGTTGTCGTCCAGACAGCACAGGACAGACCACATCCTCTTTCAGTACTTGATCTAAGACACTCACACCCACGATGACAGGCACACAGAAGCGAGTCCTCGGCTCTGACGGACTGACACTGACTGCACTCTTCGCTGACTCGCACACGCTGAACTACAGCAACTCAGTCTAACTGCTCTCTGTAGGCCACGCCTGACTTAAATACCTGGGCCCATGTCGTCTGGAAGCTTCCAGAAGGGACACGCCTCCAGAGTCTCCCCGAAGGCGATTACTCTCCGCGTCCCATCCTGATTCTTCCAATACGCCGGAGGCCTCCAATATGCGAGCAGGACGATCCAGATAGCAGCGGCGGAAGTGCTGACCAATCCGCAAGCAGCTGTCCTCCACGTGGTGCCGGGAGTAGGGAGAGGGTGGGCCTTCCTTGGTGATGAGCATGAAGTTGGAACTGGCTAGCTTGTGCCACCTCCTGGGGCTGCATACTGGCATGGCGGACGCAGCGGGTCACCATGCCACAGTATTTATCATTAGATGTTTTTTCCTCATTGTTCTTCCGCTTATTGTTTTTAATGTTTGCATTGTGCTACTCCATTGTAAAGGTATTTTTCATAGCGGAACTCTGTAATTCGGCTTCTCGCTGTTTTTGGTTTCCCAAATAAATAATTTATTAGAATTATAAAATTTTATTTACAACCACCTATTCAATACATTACAATATACTCATTAAATTACAGTATAATCATGAAGTATCTTATGTAATGGGATATGTTTCGTTCGGCATAGCGGACATCATCAGCCCTTAATGCACAAAGGCTAGGTCAGGGGCCTGAGTTTAAAAATGATCAAAATGGTATCATCATATAAAAAGAGAAACCATGTCATAATAAAAGTGATCGTCAACGATCAACACAATATAAACAATAGACTTGAGATTGTAACAAAGTATGTGCACATTAAAAACAAGTATTTATCATGAAATGCATTAACAATAACAATCTGTAAATTAAAACAATCATGGGGTTGTTAAAGTATGACAATAGACGTTGTGGACATTAAAATATACATCAATGCTTGAAGCGTGGAATGAATAAAAAATTGTGGGGTTGGAATTCCTTCAAATTAATTAAAGACAAAAGTTAAAATAGGGTTTGTTAAATCAAGTCACTGACTCACTAAAGAAATATGATATCAATATTGCTTAAAGAACCTGGTACACGTATCGTAGTATATTCTTCAACTCTAACACAGTTAATATTACTTACAATAAATTCTCGAACTCTGGTGTCTATAGACTTATATGTACCCATTGCGGGTTTTCTTATATTGGACAGACTGGGCATAGCTTTTTGACCAGATACCTTGAACATTAGGACACTTCAAAACATAATAAGTATTCTGCCATAGGCAGCCATATGGAAGAGACTGGCCACAGTCTTACGACAATTGAAAAAGACCTTCAAATCTTAAAATAAGTTAATAAAAGTAAACTGATGACAGAGTTCTAGAACACTTACATGTTTTTAGACCAGCACTTTAATGGCAATCAATTTGAATTTCAAATTCAAGTTAAACAATCGTAGCCTGGCTCGCTCTTGTAAATAAGACCAATCTTGGAGTTTTTGGATCTATCTGGAGTTGAGCATTGACTAGTGAGGATCTTGCTTACGCAAGGCAGCGGGCAAGCTGGGGTAACACCTAAGGTAGGTGGCTAAAATTTACCCTATCATGTGAACTTACTTGCGTCAGGTGTTGGGAAGATACCAGCGTTCCCTTCTAGCATGTAACGATTATGATTGAGCCACGGATAATTTATTATTTTAATGTAGGGTTTTCTTAAATTTAACTTAGTTTTGTAACGTGTAGGTTTCAGGGTTTTCTTGCTATAAGTGTAACAACCTGAGCGGGTGTCGTTATAATGAAGCACGAGTGTGGACCCTTGTTTTCCTTGTTCATTTTGTGTTATTGTGACTAAACTTTTCTAAATTTAATTTTATGCCTTCTTGGTTTTTAGTCATTAACATTCCTGTCTTATTCACAATGTAATGTGGCTATATGTCTATAGGTCTATATGCCTACTAGTTCAGCGGATGATGAAGAAATTGAAAGAATATATGAGGAGTTAGAAGATTTAATACAATATGTAAAAGGTGACGAGAATTTGTGATGGGAGTCTGGAATGCAGTGGTAGGCCAAGGAAGAGAAGGTAGTACAGTAGGAGAATTTGGATTGGGACAAAGGAACGAAAGAGGAAGTCGGCTGGTTGAATTCTGCACTGATCATAATTTAGTCCTTCCCAATACTTGGTTCAAACACCACAAACGACAGCTGTATACGTGGACGAGATCTGGAGACACTGGAAGGTATTAAATAGACTTCATTATGATTAGGCAGAGATTCAGAAACCAGGTGTTGGATTGCAAAACTTTCCCAGGAGCAGACGTGGACTCTGACCACAACTTGTTGGTCATGAAATGCCATCTGAAGTTGAAGAAATTGAAGAAAGGAAAGAATGCAAAAAAATGGGATCTAGACAAGTTGAAAGAAAAGAGTGTGATGGATTGTTTCAAGGAACATGTTGCACAAGGACTAAATTAAAAGGCTGAAGGAAACACTATAGAGGAAGAGTGGAGAGTCATGAAAAATGAAGTCAGTAGGGCTGCTGAAGAAATGTTAGGAAGGAAGAAAAGATCAACTAAGAATCAGTGGATAACTCAGGAGATACTAGACCTGATTGAGGAACGACGAAAATACAATAATGCTAGAAATGAAGAGGGCAGAAAAAATACAGGCGATTAAAGAATCAAGTGGATAGAAAGTGCAAGGTAGCTAAGGAAGAATAGCTCAAGGAGAAGTGCAAGGATGTCGAAGGCTGTATGATCCTGGGAAAGGTAGATGCTGCATACAGGAAAATTAAGGAAACCTTTGGAGAAAGGAAATCTAGGTGTATGAATATTAAGAGCTCAGATGGAAAGCCACTTCTAGGGAAAGAAGACAAAGCAGAAAGATGGCAGGAGCATATCCAACAGTTGTATCAAGGTAAAGATGTAGATAATTTGGTTCTGGAACATGAAGAGGCTGTTGATGCTGATGAAATGAGAGACCCAATTTTGAGGTCAGTTTGACAGAGCTGTGAGTGACCTAAATAGGAACAAGGCACCTGGAATTGATGACATTCCCTCTGAATTACTGACTGCCTTAGGAGAAACCAGCATGGCAAGGTTATTTCATTTAGTGTGCAAGATGTATGAGACAGGAGAAGTCCCATCCGATTTTCGGCAGAATGTTGTTATACCTATTCCCAAGAAAGCCGGTGCCGACAGGTGTGAAAACTACCGCACCATTAGTTTATTATCTCATGCCTGCAAAATTTTAACACGTATTATTTACAGAAGAATGGAAAAACAAGTTGAAGCTGAGTTGGGAGAAGATCAATTTGGCTTCAGAAGAAATGTAGGAACACGTGAAGCAATCCTGACTTTACGTCTGATCTTAGAAGATCGAATCAAGAAGGACAAGCCCACGTACATGGCATTCGTAGATCTAGAAAAGGCATTCAATAATGTTGATTGGACCAAGCTATTTATGATTCTGAAGATGACAGGGATCAGATACCGAGAACGAAGAATCATCTACAATCTGTATAAAAATCAGTCTGCAGTGATAAGAATCGAGGGCTTTGAAAAAGAAGCAGCAATCCAGAAAGGAGTGATGCAAGGCTGCAGTTTGTCCCCTCTCCTTTTCAATGTTTACATAGAACAGGCAGTAATGGAAATCAAAGAGAAATTTGGAAAGGGAATCACAGTCCAAGGAGAGGAAATAAAAACGTTGAGATTTGCCGATGATATTGTTATTTTATCTGAGACTGCAGAAGATCTCGAAGTTGCTGAATGGTATGGATGAAGTCTTGGGTAAGGAGTACAAGATGAAACTAAATAAGTCCAAAACAAAAGTAATGGAGTGCATTCGAATGAAGGCAGGTGATTTAGGAAATATTACATTAGGAAATGAAGTCTTAAAGGAAGTAGATGAATATTGTTACTTGGGTTGTAAAATAACTAATGATGGCAGAAGTAAGGAGGACATAAAATGCAGACTAGCACAAGCAAGGAAGAGCTTTCTTAAGAAAAGAAATTTGCTCACTTCAAACATTGATATCGGAATTAGAAAGATGTTTTGAAGACTTTCGTGTGGAGCGTGGCGTTGTATGGAAGTGAAACATGGACGATAACTAGCTCAGAAAGAAAGAGAATATAAGCTTTTGAAATGTGGTGTTACAGAAGAATGCTGAAGGTGAGATGGATAGATCGAATCATGAATGAAGAGATACTGAATCAAATTGGTGAGAGGAGATCGATTTGGCAAAATTTGACAAGAAGAAGAGATAGAATGATAGGAAACATCTTAAGACACCCAAGACTTGTTCAGTTGGTTTTTTAAGGAAGTGTAGGTGGCAAGAACGGTAGGGGTAGACCAAGGTATGAATATGACAAGCGGATTAGAGCAGATGTAGGATGCAATATTTACGTAGAAATGAAAAGGTTAACACAGGATTGGGTGGCATGGAAACTGCATCAAACCAGTCTATGGACTGATGACTCAAACAACAACAATGTGGCTTATCCTCTGTGTCACTGGGCCTTCTGCCCCATTTGGTTTTAGTGTGGTTATGTTCATGTCATGGGATTGCTTGAATGGGTTCAGCATCCCCTTGTACTTGTTTTTGTCTTTTTATATTGAATATTTTATTAAAACTATCCTAAACCTTGTTGTGTGAGCCTCTGCTCCTGTTTTCTCGTGATCGATCCAAATGCTTGAAAAATTTAATTGTTAAAAACATCTTTTTAAAAATTTTTATCATTTTAAGCATCTAGCGCCATTGTTACTTAAAAAGCTCTGCTTATCCCTGCTATTTTTGGGATTGATGGAGCCACCCTTGCTTGTTCTGTTGTTTTCCCGTTAAATAAGGGCAGCGAGTGTTGAAAGGTGTAAAAGTTGATAAGCTTTTAAGATTCATTTTTCCATTTTGCAAATGTATTAAAAGGGTACCTTGATGTTGGTACTGGGCCTTTTAAGTCCTTGAAGATATGTCAGCTAATAGGTCTTGTGAATTAGGAGCTTGTTCTCCCAGGTGAGTAACGAAGCTCTAAAGCTAGTTTTGTAAAAGGTTGTTACTTATCATTGTTAAAGCCCTTTTCTAAATATTAGTGCGGCCAGTGTCCTGTATTCGGGAGATAGTAGGTTCGATCCCCACTGTCGGCAGCCCTGAAAATGGTTTTCCGTGGTTTCCCATTTTCACGCCAGGCAAATGCTGGGGCTGTACCTTAATTAAGGCCATGGCCGCTTCCTTCACACTCCTAGCCCTTCCCTGTCCCATCGTCGCCATAAGACCTATCTGTGTCGGTGCGACGTAAAACAACTAACACCACCTTTTCTAAATATTTATACTTGTTGTTAATTATTGTTATTGTTGGTCCTTTCTGAAAAGATAAACAGAACAAAAAAATTTATTTAGGAAATACATTCAAAATGTAAAGCTTTTGTGTGCTCATTTTGTGCAGTATCTTAGGCCCAGCCACTTTTCCTGCTCTGCTGCTCTTGTGAGCAGAACACAATCAATTTATTATTTGTCTGGCCATGAGGAAATGATGTGAAATACAGTAGTTCGGATGTTATGCATTTTTCTGTCGTGAGGTCATCATTATCGACATCATCACCATAATCACCAATTTCCCTTTTATACCCGACGTGGGGATAAATATGGTTCCCCTCCGCTTCGTCCTGTCTCTCTACCATTCCTGTTCCAGTCCTGGTCACGTTATCCTATGCTGTTCTTCACGGAGTCCATCTATCGTACAGTAATCTTGGTCTCCCTTATCCTCTGTTCCCTGTTATCTGTTTTCCCAGTGCTTGTCTTGACAGTCTTTCTACTTTTGTCTGCTTGACATGTCCAAACCACCTCAAGCGGTTGTGTGCTCCAGTTTGTCATTTAGCTCTTTTCATATGTCTTCATTTCTCACGCTATCCCTCCTTGTCTTCCGTAGCATACTCCTCAGGAATTTCATTTCATCTGCCTCAGCTGCCTGTACTCTACTTTCATCTCTCTGAATCATTGTCAAAGTTTCTGCTGCATATGTCATTATAGGTAAGTAATATCCCGTGTATATTACTTTGTACCAAGCAAGTTGGCCACACGTTCAGAGGCGCGCAGCTGTGAGTTTGTGTTCAGGAAATAGTGGGTTCGAACCTCAGTGTCGTCAGCCCTGAAGATGGTTTTCCGTGGTTTCCCTTTTCACATCAGGTAAGTGCTGGGACTCCAACTTAATTAAGGCCATGGTCACTTCCTTCCCACTCCTAGCCCTTTCCTATCCCATCATCGCCATTAGACTGTTTCGGTGCAACAAAGCAAATTTTTAAAAAAAGAAGAAACTTCTTTAGCCTTCATTGGTACATCTTAATCCCACATCAATCTTCATATCTGGTGGTAAAATGCACTCAACAGTTGTATCCTTATACTAGTTTCCATACCCAGTATTCCATTTTCTATCAGTTCACTTCCTAAGTAAAATAAACTCGTGTCCTCTTCCCGAGGTGGTGCAGCTCTTTTCAGTCGCACCCCCCAGTGGAGGTGAGCTGCACGTGCCATTTTAACCACATACCAGCCCTCTTGCCATTCTTAAATTTGTTGCAGTATCAGGAATCGAAACCGAGCCCCCGAGGACATCAGCTAATAACACTAACCGTTACGCTACGGAGGCGGACAATTCCTGAGTATTTGAAATGTTCTACTATTTCCAGTTCCTTGTCTCCAATTTTGATAGCTCCTTTTCCTTCTTTACTTCCTTAACTCATCACCATTGTCTTACTCTTCTCCATGTTGATTCTCAATCCCCATCATTCAGTTCTTCTATTAAGTACATTCATCTGTTGTACTTCCTCATTTCCTCATATTTTCCCCTGTTCACATCATCCACAAACATCATTAAATTCATTCTTTCCCTCTACAATCGTCCTTTCCTGCCTTTATGATTTCATCCATCACCATTATGAGTAGTAAAGGTGACAACACACACCCTTGTTCTAGCTCATTGTCAATTCCTAACCATTCTGTTATACCCACTGTTGTCTTCACACAGCTGTGATGGTTATCATTGTTGTTAGTTCCTTGCCAATGCCCCTGTGGGCCATGCTCTCCCAAAATTTTTATCTGGAGATGCCATTTTATGCCATTTCTAAGTATATAAAAGTCATTACTATATCCTTCCCATCTTCCGAGCTCTTTTCTATGATGTGTGTCAGAATGAAAATGGGTTCTGCTTTTGACCTTTCCACTTCTGAATCCAAATTGTTCCTCTTGTAACCGACTTTCCACGTTTTCTCTAATTTTTCTTTCCAATATCCTTTCCATTATCTTGGCAACATGGGAGAGGATGGTGATTCCTCAGTAGTTACTGTACATCTTCTTATCTCTTTTCTTTTCACAATCCTTGGTCACATTTTTCCTCTCTCCATATACACTTGAATATTCTATAAGTCCACTGGAGTTCCACTAGTCTTGCAGCCTTGATCATTTCTATGGCTGCTTTATCTGTTCCCACAGCTTTTCCCATTCCACCTCTGTCATTGTAATTTCTGATTCCTTCTCAGTTACTTTTTCCAGTCCTACTGTCTGGATACCTTCTCCACATGTCTGGTTTCTCACGTTCAGCAGTTTATTGAAGTATTCTTGCAATCTGTACATTATCTCTCCTGGTTTTGTGAGATTTCTAGGTTTTCTTGCTACAAGTGTAACCACACCAGTGGGTGTCATGTCATGAGGAAGCACAAGTTTTCTATTGAACATTCTATACTTTATTCTTCACAGATCCTGTATTTACTGTTTCATTCCTACAGTTTCTTATATTCCCAAATAATACATCCCCCCCAAAGTTCCAATCTCCTTTTACTTCCTGGGAGAATTTTCCCCAATTTTTCTTCTATTCTTTGGCTACTACATTCTTACAAACACTCTTCGCTTCCATGTATCTCACTCTACTCTGTTCAGTCTTTTGTGTTTTTCATTCTGTTAAGTTTTTTAAAATTTTCCTTTACTCTATCTTCCACTCTATCATTCCATGTTGTCTCTCTCTTACCTTTCCTGATGTTCTGCCACACATTTCCTGTGTTCACCTTACAAATGCACTCTTAAAATTATTCCATTCCTGTTCAACATGACTGATATCTTTCTCTGGTATGAGCTTTTTAAAATTCTTTCCTGAACTCGTACTGAACCTACTTTTGCTTCAAGTCTCCAGAGCCTAATCTATACCTGCCAAGTATTTTGGTTTTTCCTTAAAATGTACAGATTTTGATTGTGTTTTACGGTTGTATGGATGAACAACATTGTTATACTGATTTTGAATATCCGCGCTTGTTTTCACTTTCTGTGTTCAAATTGGATTTGTTTGACTTTCGACAGTAGCTTAAATTCGACCGGTAAATGTATCGATAATCACATTATCGATTATCACCGAGCTTATTTCACCTGTTCAACCTCAACTGCTACTTCATTCACTGAGATGTTCCCAAGCAAGTAGCAGTTGGTGATTTTGAAGAAAATAAATCAGTGAAAAGTGGTAGGCTGTGAATTTATATATAACGTTTTAGTAACTGCATCGTGCTTTGTTGCAGTTGAAAGGCTTTGTTTGCGTGTGGGTATGACGTTATAAGTAACATTGGTGGTTGTTCTGAAACTCGTGGAATTGTGTGACGAATTTGTAAGCGATTTAGTACTTTTAGTGGTGTTCGTAATGTGTTGAACTAAGAAACTATATTATCAACCTTTTAGGGAGGCATATTCTGCTGAATTTCCTTGTTTTATACGATCACAGAAAGGCAAAATATTTGCATTCTGTTCCATGTGCTCGTGTGATATAAGCGTTTCTCACGGAGGTAGAACAGAATTGGTAAATCACATAAAATCTGTTAAACATGTCTCCAATACAAAATTTAAGGATGGCAGTCAGAAAATTAATTCGTTTCTTACTACTTCTGGAGCCGACCTTGATATAGGTGGAGCGGAATGCTGTTCACTTTAATTGAACATATCCCGTTAGCTGCTGCCGATCAGGCTGGTGCTCTGTTTAGGAAAATGTTTCCAGTTTCAGAAATTGAAAAAAAAAAAAAAAAAAAAAAATATGGCTGTGGTTGTACGAAAACCACACACATTTTGAAAGAAATGGCTACAGATTCAAGAAGTGAACTCGTTGGTTACATGCAACGTGAACCATTTTCTTTAGCTACAGATAGGTGCAAAAATAGTAATGCTAAGCTTTAACCTATTGTCATCACCTATTTTGTGGCAAAGCAGGAAAAGATAGCTCAGTGTTGTCTGTCCCAGCCTTGGTGGGTGATTCAACGGGATGTAATATTTGTAATTTGGTAATTTTACAATTAGTGTGTTACAAAATACCAGTTCAGATTTTTGTAGCGTTCTGTTCCTACAATGCTCCAGTCATGATTGGAAAGAATAATGGAGTTTCTAGTTTTAAGGGAAGTGCAGTCATCTGTATTTGTACTGGGTTGCTCATGCCATTTGATTAACTTGGTTGCTGAGAAAGGTGCCAGCAGTTTGCCTGTTAAAGTTGATGAACTATTAGTCGACATTCTCTATTATTTAGAAGAGTTGTTAGAGGAAGGAATGCCGTAAGAAATTCAAAGAGCTTCACAACAAGGAAACAAAGAAGATACTGAAACATGTTTGCACAAGATGGCTATCGTTAGGAAGGTGTCTGCAGAGGCTGTTAGAGCAATGGGATCCACTACTGGGTTTCTTTAAAGATGAGGTGTTTGTTAATGCTCATTGTGCATTAACCACTAGCTTATCATTTACGATCCTAAAAGCCGAGCCTGTTAGTTCCAAAGACCATGAAAAGAGGAAAAGTACTGTGTCGTCAGAATTGGTCGCTCCCAAAAGATTTGCATGTGTCTCAAAATCTGACGCTCCTTTGCTAAAGAATAAGAACATTATTCAAAATTGTGAAGAATTTTTTTTTTTTTTAATTGTTTTGTCATCAGGCTTAAATAAGGCATACTGTGCCTTCCTGTATGCTGTCATTCCTTTATTTGAGAATCTCAATTCTACACTTCAGACTGCTTCCCCTCACAATATTCATAAACTACTAGAACTAGTGACAAACCTGTTAAAGCAGCTGCTTTCCAGATTTGTTAAACCAAAAGTGATCAAAAGTTCCCTTTTATTAAAAGTTCAATATCATTCTATTGAGAATCGGGGAGACAATGATGAGCTGGTCATTGGTGTTGAGACAATGAACTTGGTGAAACTTAATGATAGAGATAAATCAGCATTCTTTTTGTCTGCCAGGGGTTACTTCTGCACAGCATGTGATTATATTATTAACGAGTTCCCTCTCATTGATGAAGTACAAAGTACATGCAAAGGTTCAATCAATCAATCACTACTGATCTGCATTTAAGGTTGCAGATGTTTCAAAAATTGAAGATGCCCAGTTTTCTTCTGTACAGTTCTTTACAGAAAGATTTCCATCATTGCTGCCGAGGAAGGACAGTGAGTCAGTTGAAGATGCTATGAATGTGCTTCAGAACCAATTTGTAGCTTTTCAGATTGATGACTGTGCTACTGTTGAGAGTGAGAATCTGACAGATGACACCAAATTGGTTTGCTTGATGAACATTCATGGAGCTGATGGTGTTCCTAAGTATGATAGGATATCCAGGCTAATGTTTTCTGTTCTGACTCTACCGTACAGCAATGCTAAGTGTGAACGTGTGTTTTGCTTGGTGAAAAAGAACCAGAATCAGTTTAGGTCCTCAATGTCAAATGAAATTTTGGATTCTATTTCTGTTTTGAAAACTAGAAGTACTGCTCCATGTTACTCAAGTAGTTGTTCTCCAAAATTTCTGAAGAAAGCAAACAAAGCAACTCATCTCCGTCTGTCCTTTCCAACCTTTGATGAATAATAGCATGCATACTGTGAACTTGACAGAATTTTGTAAATAGGTGTACATGTTTAGTTTAATTTGACGTGGTTTCCCATTTTCACACCAGGCTGTACCTTAATTAAGGCCACGGCCGCTTCCTTCCAACTCCTATGCCTTTCCTATCCCATCGTCGCCATAAGACCTATCTGTGTCGGTGCGAAGTAAAGCATCTAGCAAAGCAAGTTTAATTTGACGGTGACATATTGTCATCCGCAAGTTTAAAGTGCAGAAAAACACTTTTTTGTACTGTGTGAACTGTTCCCAGTGTCAAGTGATAAAAAGATGAGCACTCATCAAGATGTAAGTTTGTGTAAGTATTTAATTTCAGAGATGATCATTACATGTGTTGAACTTGTATTGTTTGTAATCTCCCCCCCTTGCAGTCCCTTTTCACTATGTCTCAAGACTTTGCGACACATGTGCGCGTTGTTAAAATTTTCCCGCTTTAGAATCTTCTGGATTTCTCTTTTTTAAAGTTGGCAGGTATGCATAATCTTTCTTTCTTTCTCTTTTTTCTTGTAGTTTTGTGACCTTACCTACTTTCAACTTTGCTATAGGCTACTGCTCTGTGATCACCCCCAAAGGTTTCCTCAGCATAGCTGTAATATCCTTAAGATCCTTCTGATATTCTTTTTTCACTAACATGTAATAAATTAACAGTTTCATTCTTCTGTCTCACCGTCCATACCTGGTAATCTTCTGGCTATTTTTCTTCCTGAACCATGCTTTTCCTGGTATTATTTGGTTCCCCTTCTTGATTCTTGTTGCCATATCTATATGTCCCCAGAATCTCTTCTCTACTTAGTCTCTCTCTTCCCACTTGTGCATTCAGATCTCTCATTATAATTACTTCCTTGTCTTGTATTTCTTCACTTCTTGAAGGAATTGTTCTGTATTCTCCTCTTTATTTCCAGTTTGTGGAGCATATGGGGAACTTGCAAGTGACTGCTAGTGCTAAAGGTGGTGAAACTGTGAGGTAGCGTGCAGGCTTTGCTGGTTTAACTAATGCATGACTGTGGTGTTGATTGACAGAATGATTTATTATTTGTCTGTATAATAGTATATTGTAACACATAATTTACATATGGAGCATCCTCATTATGCTAAACGACACTCTTATGTCATGAACTGCCATAATTCAGAATGTTATAGCGATCCTAGCATAATGTTTGTTCCATTCGGTATGAAAAAGAAAGAAGACAAAAATTGATATTGGCGGTGAACTGAATGAAGTATCATGGAATAATACCAGAAGTATAATTCATACATAATTGACACCTTGTGAATGACAGTGGTATAAGTCATTATTAAAGCAGACGTAAATAACATCTCGTAAGTTCCGTGTCCTTTTTTATTACAATGCTAAATTCATACAGTCCGACAAATAATTTTGTGCTGATTCCAGATTTCACTCCTCCTGTAAATAAATCTGAATTCTTTTCTGTGAAAAATATTAGGGGGAATTATGACTTAATTTTGGAACTTCTTCAGTTTTGATTCTCTTTTTACCAAATGTAGGTTTCAATTTTAGGTACAAATAAACACATATTTTACCAAATTAGAGATATGAAGATGTATTGGTTCAAATGTTTTTCCAGTTTTCATTTATACAGTACTAGCAAGATACCCGTGCTTTGCTGCGATATTACATTGAAAGTTTTCCTTTAAAGTTTAAAATTTTAGAGAGTCCACTGTTGGCTAGCTTGTAAAATGCACCTACAGTTCATACGTCAAACGGTTTTGGAGGAATTATTAATTATTTTCAGTTGTAACACTCTTTTGAACACCATGCATGTGGGATGTTTTAAACCCTATATTATTTAATATCTAGGTAGTAGTCATGACCAACCCGTGAAATTTTGACTTTGTACGTCGAACAGTGATACAGAAATAAATGTTTTGTTTTAGGGGTAGAATGTTTTTAAAAAATATTCTTATTTAACGTCTAGGACATAAAAGACCAACCTATATGTAAAATTTTAAGTTAGTACGTGAAATATTATAGGAATAATGAATATTGTGATTGTCAATCCCTATCTAAACTCCTTAGAGAAGAAACATTGTGAAGTCATGCTGAGTGGCTCAGATGGTTACAATGCTGGCTTTCTGAACCCAAGTTGACAGTTTCGATCGTGGCTTGGTCTGGTGATATTTGTTTTTGCTAGTTGCTTTACGTCGCACCGACGCAGATAGGTCTTATGGCGACGATGTGACGGGGAAGGGCTATGAGTGGGAAGAAAGCGGCCGTGGCCTTAACACATTGTTTTCCGGGCGTGCGCTACTCCATTCTTTGCTGTGGACTGGCAACAGAAGCACACCTAGCATGAGAAGTGGGATGAAATATAAATACCTGTAGACCTGTAAATGGTTCTAGGACTCTGTTTTCATCCTTATTTGTGCATCCATCAACCTCACTGACACTGCTATCACTGGCATCTTCACTCGCATTATTGTCACCGTTAAGACTCGTCTGAACTGAATGTCGTACTTTCACTTCCGCGCGTATATTTTGATGTTGACGGACACAAATCTTCACAATCACTAATACTTACATTTTTGCAATCACTAGAAACATCCGATAAACTATCAGCATGCAATTCTCCAA
This sequence comes from Anabrus simplex, assembly GCF_040414725.1. NCBI lineage: Eukaryota > Metazoa > Arthropoda > Insecta > Orthoptera > Tettigoniidae > Anabrus > Anabrus simplex. The sequence continues at coordinate 558,251,342 of NC_090266.1, forward strand.
ATATTTCATCATCGTTCAAGCTGTCTTTGCTTCGGCGCACCATGCTGACACCTGACAATACACTCGGTCACACGGTATTGAATGTTATGAAACCACACTACCTGTGCAGAAAGCATTGTCAAGGAAACAATATATATCTATCTAAATTCCGATCAACAAAGGCTTTAGTTTGTTAACAACACAAAATATTTCTATTAATAAACGGCGGAGAGGATAAAAACTCACAGGAATGAAGCAATGTGAGAAAACATTAATTTACATAGCTGGTCGCCTGAGCACCAATACGAAACTACGTTAATTAACGTAGCCCGTCATTAATGTGTTAAGGTACAGCCCCAACATTTGCCTGGTGTGAAAATGGGAAACCACAGAAAACCATCTTCAGGGCCTGGTGATATTTGAAGGTGCTCAAATACGTCCCGTATCGGTAGATCTACCAGCACGTGAAATAAATCCCATGGGAAAAAATTCTGGCACCTCGTTGTCTTCGATAATCATAAAAGTGGTTAGTGGGACATAAAACCGATGACATCAACATAAATATTATCAATAACATTTTGAAGTACCTCAAACTTGACACCTAGGACATAAAAGAATAACCTTTCTTATAAAATTACAACTTTGTACATCAAATGGTTTCGAAGGGATAAATAATTTCATTTTTGGAGCCAACCTCATTGAATCCCTTAGAGGTGGAATGTTTAAAAATATTTCCTATTTTACATCTAGGATTTTAAAATATATACCACCATTTGTAGCTTTGTCTTTGCATGTTAAATGGTTTTGGAGGAATAAGTATTTTTGTTTTCGGTTCTGAACCCCCATTTCACAGCCTTAGGGGTTAATCTTATTTTCACACCAAGTAAATGCTGGGGCTGTGCATTAAGGCCATGGTCGCTTCCTTCCCGATCCTAGCCCTTATCCCATCATTGCCGTAAGGCTACCTGTGTCGGAGCGACGTAAAGCAAATTGTTAAAAAAGATTAAACCTGTTATTCGACACCAATGATATCACTTGTAATAGCATGCTCTTTTGTGGTATTATTTGATTCAATTTCGGGTATAAAATTCACATTGTTAAATCCATCATAAATGAAAATACCCCTCAATGATCGCTCCTTCTCACTATTTACATTTGCAGCTTGCAGCGCTAGCCTGCTTGGTAACTCAGGGTATACCGCTTAAAGTGCTCTGAATCTCGTTACTTGCATTTTCCCCATACTTCGAACAGATCTCTTGATCCTGTCTCAAACTCTGTCCTTGTTATGATCATTCTGTCATTGATCTTCTTCACCCCCTCCACATATTCCTGGACATCCTTTCTAATGATCATTTCTACTGTGTTTGCTGCATCCTGTCCTATACTGTAAAACAACCTATGGCCTTCCTTCAGTTTTCTTTCTTCTCTTCCTGTCCATTGTTTCACTAAGACAAAGCATTGCTATGTGGTTCTCTTTCGGGAACTCTTATCAGCTCTTCGGTCTTGTCTGTCAGAGTTAGGATATTGACTGTCCCGATTTAGATATATTGTGATACTGGTCTCCCACTTGTCACAGCTTCCGCAGTATCTGAAGAATTGTGTGTTGTCTATAGGTGTTGCTCTAACATTTTCCGGGGCCGCACCATATTTGCACTCATTTTTAGGCTGTTACTATGATGGGTTCGCCACTCCCAAAAGCATTTTAAATCTGCTGCCAGCAGTTGATGAGCCCACTCCTGACATGGAGTACAGACGCCTTTTTCATCTGGCCCTAACCTGAGGACAGATGCTGCTTGATGGGTCCCAGTGTCATTTCCTACACTGAGGGGGCCATCACTCCACCTAAGAGTACTCATCCACCCGAAGCCATTGGTCCTCTTAGGGGTCGAGTTTTTTCTCGCCACCCGACACACTGCACAGATGATGTAGATGTTGATTCCCGTAGGGAACCTGAAATATTTGTCCTGAATGAGTAAATTTGTAATACCAATATAAATGGTCCGTTATTGGACATTATAAATTTTCCAGCTAACTCATTCCTGGCTGCCAGCGTTTCTCTCTCGTAGTGCATTGGCACTGCCGGTGGCTCCAAATAGCCTACGCAGTGGGCTCCACGGTATGCACTAGCCATGCATCTTGGTGGGTGTGCTATTTACCAACAGATAAAAACACACTGGAGCGAAACGCTGGCAACCAGGAGTGAGTTAGCTGGAAAATTTATAATGTCCAATAACGGACCATTTATATTGGTTTTACACTGCACAGAGTCGCTAGCTGTGTGGTCTACATTATTACCATAGCGGACTGGACTGGCCAGACAAAAATTTCTGTCGTGAGTTATTTTGAAATAATTTTTGAAGTTCTTGATTGATATAACTCGTTACGATTTCTCAATGAAAGGTCTGTAGTGCATCAGTAAGTGGGGGATGCTAATGATATTCAAAGGAAGCTTTGAAGCTTTAACAAGTTTTGACCAAGGTGAACTAACCAACTGAGAGTATCTTAACTGAAATTTTGTAGTCAAAGATAATTTCAGTCGTCTTCATAAAACAGACATTACTGAGAGAGTTAGCTGCATAGTTCAGACAATGTAGCTTGTGGCTTGCATTCAGGTGAGGATAGGTTTGAACCCCACTGTTGGCAGCCTTGAAGAGAATTGGGGGTTGCTTATGACTTTCATGAACGGCAGTGTTGAAAGCAAATTACAACCAATTAAGTGATGAATCCTACTTAGAGTGGTCAGCAGAGTGGTAGGCAATAAGAGCAGAAGTAAGATTTTGATTGACCCTTTCAGCATAATTAGGCCTTGGATAATAAGGAGTAGCAGTTACATGAGAAATTGACAAATTAAAACAGAAATTGCAGAATTGCACAGAGGTCAAAGCTCTTGCGTTGTCACTCGCCAAAAATTGACAGGGTCCAAATGAAGCAAAGATCTGTTTCACACAAGAAATAGTAGTGTTAGCATTAGCCGTATGAGGAACAGCCACATAAAAAGCGAGGACACATCAACACACGCTAGTATGAAACGCTGGCCGGTCCGTGATCTTGGGAAAGGACTGATGTAATCAATGAATAATCTCTCCATAGGGCGAGAAGCTGCTCAGATGATAACAGACCTAGGCAAGTATTAGGAGCAGGCTTACCAATATTAGAGGTTTTGCATGATTTGGCAAAAGTACGAATTTCACCATCCATAGATTTCCAAATAAATGTTTACGGATTTTCTCCCTAGTTTTGAACACACCGAGATATCCATCGACAGGGGTTTCGTGGAAATATTTAAAGAGAGCATGAACCAAGTTAGCTGGAACAACAATTTTTGGGTCTCTGCAACTACAAACAAGACAACACAGAATACTATTCTTAAGAACATAAGGTTTGACATGTTCACCAGACTTAATCCTGTCAATAATAGTCTTTAATTCAGCATCCTCTTCCTGATGTTTACCAATATGTTTGAAAAGAAAAGGGGAATTAGTGAGAACTACATTAACAAAAGTTGAAACTTGTTCAGGAGAGGGATCTGGAGGCTCTGATTGAGGATCAGAACTGCCAGGATAGAACATCCTACCGAGACTATCAGCAACAACATTTTCAGTGCCACGAATGTGGTGAGCTTCATATTGAAAAGCTGAGATGCTTACTGCACAGCGTGCAAGACAACCTGTCCTTCTTGGTTTGGCCAGTACCCAACTCAGTGCCCGATTATCCGTTTCAAGATCAAAAGGGAGATGTTCAAGCTACATTGTAAATCTTTCTAAAGAGAAAACAACAGCTAAGGCTTCTAATTCATAGATCGAATAGTTAACGTTCAGCAGGATTTAGACTACGGGAAGCGTGAGAAATTGGACGACATCCCTCTTCAAATTCTTGAAGGAAAACACCAGATATACCTGTAGATGAGGCATCCGTTTGAAGAATGAAACTTTTATAAAAATCTGGCATAGCCCACAGGAGCGTTACACAAGGCAGATTTCAGGTCATAGAAAGCTTCAAGTTTGGCATCACCCCACTCAAATGTGGCATCTTTTCTTCTCAAAGTATTTAATGGAGCTGCTCTTTCAGCAAAATTGGGGATGAATTTAAGGAAGATATTGACCATGCCAACGAACCTAGCTACAGCCTTGACATCTTTAGGGGTAGGAAAATTTTGAATAGCTGCAGTACGAGATTGGTCAATAGAGACACCTTTCTCAGACACAATATGCCCTAAGAAGGACATCTGGGGTTGTGCGAAAGTAACTTTACTAGCCTTAAAGGTTAGCCCTACTTTACAGAGTCTTTCAAGGACTTCAAAGGTTTTACTGAAGGTAATTAAATCGTCCAAATAATTATGTAAAAACTTGAATTTAATGTCTGACAATACATTATCTGGCAACCAAGTAAGGACAGCAGCGCTTTTGCTTCAACCGAAAGGGACTCATTCAAATTCATACAGGTTCCAATCAGTAGCAAATGCAGTGAGGTGCTTGGATTCCTCAGCAAGAGATATCTGTAATATTCCTGATTCAAATCAAATCAATAGTGGTAAAAATTTTGGCATTAGCAAACCAAGAGAAACAAGAGTACAAGTCAGGAAGAGGAGCAGATTGAAGTACAACTCTCTTATTGAGCATCTGATAATCCACAACAGGCCTGAAACCACCCTGTGGTTTTAGGACAAGAAATATGGGAGAAGAATAAGCAGATATAGAAGGACGTATTACACCATCAGCAAGCATTTGATTGATAATAGCCATAAGGGCTTTCATCTTGGGAGGCGACAACCAATAAGGAGGAGAACGAACAGGTACGTTGTCAGTGACTTCAATTTTGTATTCCAAAACATTGGTTACACCTAACTTATTGGAAAATACATCAGGAAATAGATCACAAAGATTCCTAAGTTTGTTGGCTTCATCATCAGGCAAATGATCAAAGTCAAAAGCTTTGGGTTCACCCGTGTCCTCAGAAACAGTATTGACATGACAAGGGAGAATAGGGGAATGATTACACAATGTAAAAATTCTAACGAAAAATTTAAACCGGAACTCCTTGTACTGAAGGTCCAGAATCATACCAGTTTTGGCAATAAAATTTGCACCCAAAATGAAAGGACAAGATAAATCTTTCGCCACCAGCATGGGCATTTTCCACGTGAAATTACGGATTCTTATTTTGACATCCAGAAGTCCAAGCATATTCAAAGAGTTAGAGTTAGCGGTATGGCAGGTTAAAGATACAGATTTTAAAGTAGGGAACTTGCAAACAGATTTCATGGCGTTATACCAATTCTCACTCAAGATGAGGCTACTTCCAGAATCTACTAATGCACAGACAGGTTCATTATTTACCTCTAAGCATATGTAAGGTAATTTACAAGGAGGGATAGCAGAAATACCACAAGATTGCAGAAAATTGACACTAGGTTCAGACTGGGACCTACTACCTGACACAGAATTTGGGGAATCTACCTTTAATCTACAGTTGTAACAAACCAAACATGAAGCTACACTCCAAGGTTTGTCACAAGAATTGACAGTGATCTAGAGTTACCATTACCAGAACGTCCAGATCCAGAAGAATTACGAGGGCACTGTCTAGAGAAATGCCTATTCAACCCACAGAATCGACAAGAATTATTTGGGGAAGAGACTCTACCCACATCAGGTTTTGTATTGCCTAAGGGCCCAATCTTAGGACAATATCTCTGAAAACTTTGGGTGGGACCACCCCTGTCAGGTTTTGAATTACCTAAGGGCCGAATCTTAGGACAATTCCCTTGGAAATGTCCAGTGGAGCCACAACTAAAACATGCATGAGCATTACGTGGCTTGGAAGAAAGAGAAAGAGTGGTATTAGTAACCTGAGAAGACATGCTCATAGGAGGAGGAGGTAACAGAACGCTTAGCTGGTCGGCATACCTAATGCCTACGGCAGAAACAGTGATAGCTTCCAATTGAGCAAGATACGATCGATAATTAGGTGCAAGACCCTCAACAATACTGGCAACCATTTGAGACTTAGGATAGTTCAGCATATAAATCCTAGCATAGAACTTAATGTCCTGAATATATTCAGACAACGTTTCATTCAAATGCCGCACTCTGAAATAATGTTTTTGCACCAAGGAAGAAATGCACGAGAAGGAATAAAGAACTCGAGTACATGTGCATGAAACTGATCCACTGTCCATCTTTCAGAAATGGCTCTAATGATGTGCTCGTTATTATTTTTTATTATTGCTAGTTGCTTTACGTCGCACTGACAGAATGATGTGCTCAGAAAGAGCTCCAGATACATGTAGATATAAGACTTGGAAGAAATTATCACTACTTAAAGAGTATACAATAGCCTGATCTTTAAATTCAACTAAAAATCATAGAAAAGAAATGATCTCATCAATCAAATTCGCGGTGAACTTTGATACACCCTTAAATACAGCAATTAATGGGTGAGGTAAATTGGAAAAAATTTGAGAGACAGCAGGTGTAGGTAGTACCTGAGAAGGACTAGATTGGTTTTGGGAAGGAATTACAGCAGCATAGTAACCTTGATTCAAACACCCTTGAGTAAAGGATGGAGTGCTGAAAGTGAGGTTAGGACTCACGTCAGACTGCAATGAAACCGGCGCAGAGATTGTCATTTGCGAAACATTTTCACACATTTGGGAAACCACTGAAGCCTTTGATACAGGTTGAGTAGCAACAGAATGTTGATGCAAGGACACAGTAGCATTACCCGGTGCCATAGGCATAAAAGACATACCAACTTGTGTAGACGAACCATTACATGCTTTACTTACAGGTAGAGAAGCACCTGTAAAAGGAGCAGAAGAAGATCTCAGGAGAACATTATCACCAGTTACAACTGTACAAGTTTGGGAGACAGTAGATATGGAAATTGTTTCATTTTCACAAGTTGTGGACGGAGCTGATACTTGAACTTAGGAGCTAGAATTAGGCATCGCGTTGCCTTCAAGCAAGCCTACTACTTTATCAAAAATGCAAGAAAACTGTGTCAATAAGGATTCACACTCCTGTTGCTCATTTACAGATAAATTGAGAGATAACAAATCAGGAATCCTATCTATGTAGTGCTGCACTTGGGCTATCACACGTGTTAATTGAGCATTAGACGGCTCAGCGGAACAGAAGGACAAAAGAATAGCGTTAAACTCAGATAGTTTATCTCTAACGATTACCAAAGATGTGCACACTTTGTCTGTCATTAACTCAGGGACTGATAGCAGTATATTAAGCGATTGCTTTAACAGGCTTGTCATCTCTAACCCTTCCTGTCGAATTCAGTTTACAAATACGAAATTCGTAGATTAATTCCTCCTTCCTCAAATGGAAAGGGATAGGGACAACACGAGACATGTTAACAAGAAATTAAGTTTTGAGATGATACTAGGTTACTTTAGGTTAGTTAAGGGTTACCGCCTTCGCGTCTCTTTCTTCTACAACCACGCCTCTGCTAACAGATGCCACACACACACACACCCCCCTTTTAGCAGGTAACATTAATTTAAAGAACACATTAAATCAAAGTGATAAAGTTGAAGGAACATATGTCAACCGATAAGACACCAATTGAAAATGAAAATGAAAATCTACAACCTATTTTCCAGTCTTTGACCGGGTAAGGGATGTAATGAATGAATCATATATAGGCTATTAGAACGATGGGGTGGCCACTCCCAAAGTGATTCATTAATGACTGATAGATGCTATGAAATGAGAATGGAGAGTGTTGCTGGAATGAAAGATGACAGGGAAAACCAGAGTACCTGGAGAAAAACCTGTCCTGCCTCTGCTTTGTCCGGCACAAATCTCACATGAAGTGACCGGGTTTTGAACCACGGTATCCAGTGGTGAGAAGCCGACGAGCTGCCGTCTGAGCAACGGAGGCTCAAGACACCAATTATAACATCACAAGTTTTGAAAACACGCACATGGCTGGAAGAAAAGTTAAGCAGGATTACCAACATGACAAATAGAGAAAAGATGTGGGAAAGCGGGCTGGGATCCCTAAGCGGATGTAATCTTACATGACGTTGTAGGGAAAAAGATGTGCATGTGGTTACCCTTCAGTCTGCATTTACTAACACAATAACGAAAGCTTAACATAATTGAACATCAGCAATTTAAAATAAAGTAACATGATCAATAAAGAATAACAAAGGAGAAACGAACCATGAGGTTCCTATCTATGGTTCTTCTGAAAACCAATATTTTATATCACAAGTTCATCTCTACAAGAATCTGTCCAACGACTAACGATAAAATATTAAGGTTACATTTAAGAAGATAAGATCAACTTCTGCAATAAAATTTACAGGGAAAAATTTAACAGGAAATTTAAAATCTGTTATAACAATTTTACAAGGAAAATGGAAAAGGAGATGTAACGACTATTACATTTGATTTACAAGGAAAATTGACATTTAAAATCTAATGCAGAGGCCTTTCGAGTTGCCGCCTTCCTAATTCACGTCAGTGAGAGACGCATAGCTCCAAACAGCATACATTAAATCAAAGCAGGACTACGGGAGGTAAACCCAAATGGATAATTAATTTTTTACATGACACAACCAAAAATGTTAATGAAAGGGAATTGCCTGCAAAATGAATAGGGTATGCCTAGCTGATGAGCTAAGACATTACAATTCAAAATGGCGAAAACCAGGGTCTAAGGTAAACTCTGAAGCAAAGAAATTTACATGTTAATTTAAAGTTAGAGAAAAGGATACATGCTTACCCTGAGGTGGCTGGAGCTGCTGACGGGACCACACCCGGAGTGCGTGTGACTGTGTGGACGTGTGAAAACCAAAGATGCGGACAAGAGCCCTGCTCCTACCGAGGAGCCAAAGGCCGGAAATTGAGAAACACACAAACAGCCAATCAGGGAAGCCGACCACAATTCGACCAAATTTTCGCCAATGAAGAAGGTCGTTATTCTGACCAATTAAAACAGATTACCATATATAGACAAGTTCTAGAGGATTCGATTACAAATCGCAGCAATTTTGTTATCGAAACCTGCATGTGGCAAATACAGTGTGATACAAAAGGTTGTTTATCAGATTGCAAGTTACAACAAGCACAACTACTGGAAATTTCAAATACCAAAATAATTCTTTCTACCAACAGTCATAACAATTAAATAAATATAACTTAATGTCTTTCTTGCGAGTACTGAAAACCTTATTAACATTTACATAAATTCACAAAACAAATGTTTCATTTGCTTCTTCGAAAATGTCTTTGAATGTTGTTTTTGCAATGGCAATTTTACAAAATTTTAGAATAATGACAAGACGAGAATTAAATGATCACATCTTGATAAATTGACACTTTCCACGTTATTAATGTCCCATTACCGACGACGCTCAGTATCATACTAATGTGCTAATTTTAAATTTTTATTTCATAGATGTGCTCCAACAAAAAGAAAGATATATATATATATATATATAACACAAAAGTGCTTTAATTTAGGGCTTCATGTTATATCAGTAACGTGGACAGGAGTAGTCACTGTTTTGCTGCTCAATGGTTAAAGGGTGCACATTACATTCAGAATTCCTCTGAATTTAGATGAGAGTTTGATATTTGGATGAAAATTAAATTCCAAAGCAGCTGACGATATTCGATTAGCACGGCTCAGTATGGGATAAAGCCCCAATGGCAAATAGTCAGTTATCAATGTGTGTGAATCGTCTTCTAAAATACATCATAGGTACTGACATTCCATTCCTTCTGCTGCGAAAACTATTGGTTTTGGGGTGATATTTCATAAAAGTTGTTCCTGTTTTTCTACATGCTTTATCGCCAAACAATTATTTATTTAAATAGTATTAAATACTCTCCTCTTTGACCTTTCTTCAAAATACGCTACTTACATAAAAAAATTCACAGGCAAAACCACATAAAAATGGAAATCACAGATGTTTTTGTAAGAAAACTGTAACGGTGATTACCTCTCTGTAGATGGTCAATGATCAAATTTTATTGAACTACCAGCCAGATTTTTAGTACATAATAATATCATGATAGAAATTTATGAAAAAATGTTCACGCCTGCGAAAGATGTCTCCATTTTCTCAAAAGTTGTCATTCTTAATTAAAAATGAATTAAGTCATTCGGCTTATACTCCATAGTTCAAAATCATGCACTAGTACTGAAAATGAAAGCTAGCTACTTCAGTTTCCCACATAATTCTTCAAATTCCTTGGAATTAAAGGTTTACCTCCACATATTCTAAAAATTGGAGCCATAGTTATGCTCCTTAGAAATCTGGAAGTTTCCCAACGGTTCCTAAACTGAACCAGATTAGGGCCTTATTGTAAGAAGTATGAAAATTGTTTAGATTTGGAAATAATAAGTGGAGATAAAGCTGGACAGAGAGCTTTAATCCCTCAAATTGACTTAACAACTTCCGATAAAACGCTTCCATTTTTTTTTTTCTCAAGAGGCATCAATTTTCAATTCGCTTGGTGTTCTGTATCACGATCAATAAACCTCAAAGGACATGAAGGTCTTTATTTACCTCAGCCAGTTTTCAGCATTGGCCAGTTAAATGTTGCAATGTCAAGAGAGGATATTTTAAAGTTGCAATTGTGGCAAAAGGTAATTGTACATGGAATGCACAGAGCAGGAGGTTTTGTGGTTTGGGTCACATAGCTATCAGCTTGCATTCAGAAAATAGTGGGCTTGAACTTCACTGTCAGCAGCGCTGAAGATTGTTTTCTGTGGTTACCCATTTTCACACCAAGCAAATGCTGGGGATGTACCTTAGTTAAGGCTACGGTCACTTCGCACTTCTTGCCATTTCCTGTCCTATCATCTCCATAAGATCTATCTGTGTCAATGCAACATATTAAAAAAAAATTTAAAAAAAAATTATAAGGAATATCGTATATAAGAAAATCCTTCAATAAATATTTACCCCATTGACCGTCATGTCTTGATGGATTTCAGCTTGTTATAAGTTAAAACAAAAAGCCCCAGCTTTATTGACAATGCTAAGCGTTCAGCATTTGCAGAGCGAAGAGTTCACAGAGGAAGAGCTGACAAGGTATACAAGAAAACGGATCTCTCAGAAAAACGCGTGCTGAGAACGTGAGGGTGTTGCTGGAATCTGCATAGATTACATTTAAAATTTGATGTTTCCAGTTATCCGCATTAAAGATGCATTCTATTTGTGCCAACGTACTTATAATGCTTTCAATATTCATATTTCAAAATCTGACCCTGCCATATTCTATACATACAATGAAACAATGGCTTGAAGAAAGTAACAGTTAAGTTCATTCATCCTCAGTTACATCATGAATATGTTAGCATATGCATTAGGAATTTCCTTTTTTCTAGTGGCTGTGCTGTCCAGAACAGAAGTCATTGTGTTATCTGGCTCTTGTATCAAAAGGAACATTTGATTCAGTTCATCAGTATTTTCCCATTAGAAGGCACAACAATCAATCAATCAATCAATCAATCAATAAATCAATCACTACTGTTTTGCATTTAGGACAGTTGCCCAGGTGGCAGATTCCCTATCTGTTGTTTTCCTAGCCTTTTCTCAAATGATTGCAAAGAAATTGGAAATTTATTGAACATCTCCCTTAGTAAGTTATTCTAATCCCTAACTCCCCTTCCTATAAACAAATATTTGCCCCAATTTGTCCTCTTGAATTCCAACGTTATATTTATATAGTGATCTTTCTTACTTTTAAAGACACCACTCAAACTTATTCGTCTACTATTGTTAATCCACGCCATCTCTCCACTGACAGCTCGGAACATAATACTTATAGTTAAAAAAAAATTGATGGTATTTATTAAACCACCTGTTCAATACTTTACATCCACTTATAAGTGGTTACATAAACATAATAACACTTATTCGGGATGTATTTTGCCCCTAATTTAGGGCATCTTCAGCCTAAAGTATGCTTTAAAAGTACACATTCAGTTCTTGGATCAGTAATCCTGGTGAGGGTCCCATACACTGGAACCATTGGGGTCTTACCAGAGACATATATGCCCTCTCCTGTACGTCCTTACTACAACCCAAGAATACCCTCAAATCCATGTGCCTGTACTCTTTATTTATAATCCCATTTATGTGATTACCCCAATGAAAAATATTTCCTTATATGAACACCTAGGTACTTGCAATGGTTTCCATAAGGAGCTACCTTCCCTGTGACAGAGATTTCAGTGTTGTGAATAGAACTTAAAAAAAAAAAAAAAAAAAAAAAAAACATAATATGTATACTTGCCACTGGATTACTTGGAAATAATCTCTTCTAGCTCTAAAAATGTTTTCACCGTACACATGGTCCAGAAAGAAGAAATTCGAGATTTCAAATCTTGATGGCCAGCACATAAGAAAAAATGCAGGTACTGTCTATGGAGTTACAAGGGAGAATAATCCGTAAGGAGATGAAACAGCATTTTTCAGTTTCAGAGTTTATGGAGTTTCCTTATCGCAAACAAACTCCTGGTGTCATCAAAGCTCAAATTTTCATTGATGGGCTGCAGGAGCATACCTTCAGACTTTCAGATCACAGCCTAATTCCAGATTTTCCATCCAAATCATCTTTCCCTGTTTTAGTCGCAATGATTAGTGACAGAAAGATGACTGATTTGAAAATAAAAATTGAACTTTAAATTCCCTACTCTCCAGATATTCAGTCCTTTTATGGACATCTGTATTTCAAACCCACTTAATGTGGCTCAAGTAAAGTAAAATAAAGTTATATTGGACAAGAAATGTATTCTTGTGTAATGGTATTTGTATACAATTTTACTGAATTGTATGTCTGTTTGGAGCTAAAAATAACAAGAAGCCTGCAACTTGAAGAAAATTTGTGCTTCCAATCCAATTTACATTGGTTTAAGTGGATTCCCATTTGTGACTCTGCCTGCAGACTAATTCAGTTTCTTCCTTCTTCTGAAAAATTACGTAGACTCGACGACGTGAGGGATTTCTACACCAAGTGATTCAGTTAATGTTTTATTGTGCTAAATAAAGGGAATAGATTTGTAGATAGTGTGTGTCATACTAACATGAATCAAGATCGATTCCAATCCTCAGACCGTAATATAAAAAAAACATGACGGCCGAAGTAGCTGGACTGCTGGTATTGGCTAACACAAAAATATCACGTACATATTACACCAACGGTGGTAATTTTAACATGATACATGCAACATCATATGGAAAATCACTTCTTCACGTATGAAAACGATTCGCCAACAAATACGCATTGCATATAATCAGCTAGAATCATATATATTCTACTAGAAAAGAGAACAACAAGCCGCTTATTTAGAAATTTCAATTAGTGAAATAACATTTTCTCTTAGATTTCACTTCGCTGGATGGATGAAAATACATGATAAAACTGTTAAAATGATATTTGTAACATCATTTTGAATGTTTCAAAATAAAGTGGCGAAATTCTTCAATTTAATCGCTCTCATGAGAACTATGAAACGTAATTTGTTGCCGTAGTTTTGAAGTGGTGAACAATTTCTTATGTTCAGTACCCAATGAAAGGGAAGTATACCTGAAATAATGATGTTATTGGCTTTATGTCCCACTAACTACTTTTTTTTATGGTTTTCGGAGACACCGAAGTGCCGGAATTTATTCCCGCAAGAGTTCTTCGTGCCAGTAGATCTACCAACACGAGGCTGACAGATTTGAGCACCTTCAAATACCATCGGACTGAGCCAGTATCGAACCTACCAACTTGGGTTCGGAAAGCCAGCGCCTTAACTGTCTGAGCCACTCAGCCCAAGTACACCCGAAATGATTATGTTAAACCAATAAACAGCCCTGGTTATGCTAACATAATGTTGACATATGGCATAGCAGTACCTCACACAATGATGGTAACCTTAGTAATGAAACGCTCGGACACAAAAGATATAATAGGTTTTTACCCATTTAAGAACACGAGTGCAAAAATTCTACTGACTCTAAACATAGTTATTTAACAAAATGGACAAGCTTCAGTTCGGTGTAGTCTGCTTGATAACGGATAACCACAGCATGAATCGGAAGTGTAAAACACTACGTTACAAACCCAGCTAATCCCTCCAAGTCACTATTTGTTCTTTGTAACAGTATACAGATTGCTCCATGTATCACACTTATAAGTTTTGTTATACTTCAATATCCAGCCAAATATTTCTGAAGGCAATTACAGATTATTGTAAAATACACTCGCATCAAAAATCTCTCAACACTTTGAAGCATGTAGACACTGACAGAATACCACAATATCCGTTATATTCTATCTAAATTAATGTTTTTCGAGGAACACTGAATAGGTTCACCGTTTGGAATTAGAGAAGGACCTTCCCTAACCTCATGTTTATTCTAAAAATGATGTATGAACACTACAGTTTTGTCATCGACTTCAAAATAATTATGATGTGTATTCCTAATCCATCTCTTAATGTTTTATTCTGTAGAAGACTTAAGTATTGCTGTATGAGAGGTATTGCCATAGTTAGACTTAAACCTGGTTCACAACACGATCAAAACAATAACATTCTCTCATTACTGCGTATAATTACAGATCCTAAGTATTCACTGGCTCATATCAAAACACTCACATACTTATATTCTTCAAAGAAACTAACATTTATAGTCATCTTTCATGTAATTACACTGACTACATACGATAACAACAAACCAAAACAAACCGACGTTTCCAACATATCCGGCTACTCGATTCGCCATCTGTGAACGATTGAGAGTGGCATTAGGGTGTGAGGATTGGAGTCAGTCTTGCATGAATTATGAAAGAATGTTTGCACGTACTTCGATTTGGAATGTGAAAAATTATTTTTAACACTAGAACTGCGGCTGGGTCATTTGTGACCCCAGCTGTTTGTTCTGTCTTCCCTATATTCTTTGTGTGTCTACTTGGAGTGCTAGATTTTTATGACTGTTCATAAATAAGGGTCTTTAACCACCACACATAATTTTAATTTACCTAGATTTGACCCGTCATTGATGATAATATGTTAACATCTGTTCTTCCATTTAGCTTCTTACACTTTTAGTCCATGTGTGACTGGGATTCTCCAAGCGTATATACTGTGCCCAAGCTGGCAACATCGCATTGGGTGCGGAGGAAGGGAGAGGTACGAAACCACTTAGTCACATTTGAACAATCGTGCACTAAGGACACTACTCGCGCTTTGTTTTTCAATAGGTTGTTAGTTTCGCAGTATTGGTGTGTAAATAGTGTGTGAATCCTTGACAAACTTCGTCGCCATAAGACCTATCTGTGTCGGTGCGACGTAAAGCCCCTAGCAAAAAAATCCTTGACAATGGCCGCACGTCAACGACTTACTTACTTACTTAATCCGGTCCTCTTGTACCATGAGGTGTCGAGGATACGAGAGATCTCCATCTACTCCTATCTCCGGTAATGGCAACGGCCTCTCGTACCGAGAGTCCCCTCTCCTGCAGTGCTTCTCTAATCCCCTCCTCCCATGTCTTCCTTGGTCTTCCTCGAGCCTTCCTTCCTTCCACTCTCACCTCCCTCATTAACCTCGGCAAGCGGTCTGTCGACATTCGGTGGACGTGGCCAAACCATCTCAATTGATATTCTTGGATGGTTTTCTCCAGTGGCTTCATATTCAATACTTTCCGGATGGCTGTATTCCTGATCCTGTCTCTCCTGGTTTTGTCCTCTACTTTCCGGAGGTACCTCATCTCTGTCGCCTGGATTCTGCTCTTGGTTCTTTCTGTTAGCACCCAGGATTCGCAGCCATAGGTCAATGTGGGAATAAAGGTGGATTTGTAAACGGCTAATTTTGTGCCCTTTGAGATCTCCTTCTTGTTGAGGAAGTTTGTTCGGATGGCATTAAACAAGCGCCCTGCTGTTCCTATTCTTTCTGTTATTTCTTCCTCCATCTTCCCATCTGAGCTGATGATAGAGCCAAGATACTTGAACTTGGGTGACTTGTTCTAATGGTTTACTATCGACCATGATACAGTGTCTCTCCTCATTCTGCTGATAACCATAGTCTTTGTCTTGTCCTCATTCACCTCCATACCTTTTTCCTTAAGCTCTTCCACCCATACATTGATGTTGTGCTGCAGGTTTTGTTCGCTGGAGGCAACAACAATCAGGTCATCAGCAAATGCCAGGTGAGAAAATCGTACTGGTCGCATGAGATAATTTCCGACCGTCAATTTCTTGATTTTCTCATGACACAGCTTCATAATATGGTCGAGGTATACGATGAAAAGAAGAGGGCTAAGACTGCAGCCCTGCCGGACTCCTTGTCTCGTAGTGAACTCTGCTGACCTCACATTTCCTGTCCGCACGTAATTCCGACAGTTCTTATACAGACTCATGATTGAACTGCAAAGTGACTTGCTAACTCCATACTCCTTTAGGACTTTCCAGAGTTTGGACCTCGGGACTCTATCAAATGCCTGTTTCAGGTCAATAAAGGCAGCATGAAGGGTCTTGTTCTTTTCCAGTAGCTTTGCACTGGCCATCCTAACAGTAAATATGAGATCTTGCGTGCTTCTATTTGGGCGGAAGCCACACTGGGCTTCTTCAAGTTTAGCCTCTACCTTTTTTCTTAATCTAGTCTCCAGGATCTTTGAGAAGACCTTCCCAGGCACTGATAACAAGGATATGCCACGGTGATTACTGCACTCTCGATTGTCTCCTTTCTTAAAGATGGGGACGATGACTACTACTTCCCAATCTCTAGGTACCTTTTTTGTTCTCCAGGCCTCCACCATAATCTTGAATAGAAAGTTTTCTGCTTTCTTTCCCAAGTTCTTAATCATTTCTGGGGCGATTCCATCATGTTCTTGGGCCTTCCCATTCTTGAGTTGTTTAATAGCCAACTGCATTTCATTTATCCTTAAGTCCTCTCCTTCTTCTTGTTCTCCTTCTCCCCCCGTCTCCTCTCTTTCCTCACTTGACCATGGGCTGTCTTCATTCCCATTTCCATTCAGTAAATCATTAAAATATTCTTTCCATCTCTCCATTATTTCTTTCTCTTCTGTTAAGATTTTCCCTTCCTTATCTTTTATAAACTTTAGAGGGCACTGTTTCTCCTTTCTCATGTTTTTCAGTGCTCTATAGAACAGCTTCTGGTTCTCTTTATAATTTTTCTCCATTCTTTGTCCGAATTCTTCCCAAGACTGTCTTTTCGCTGTTTTCACTAGGTCTTTAACCTTTCTTCTTTGTTCCTTATACATCTCATGGTCCTCAGCATCCTTGCTTCTTAAGTATTTCTTCCACATTTCCTTTTTCTTTCTTACTTCTTCCTTGATATCATCATTCCACCAGCTTGTTCTTTTCTTGTACTCCCCCACCTTTGTTGTTCCACATACTTTACTTGCCACTTCTAATAGTATCTTCTTGAACATGTTCCACTTTCCCTCCAGGTCCATTTCCTCGATCCTCTCCTCTATCCTCTGACACTCCTCCACTTCCTGTGTGAACTGCTCCTGTACCTCCCTGTTCTCTCTTAACTTATACACCTTAATCTTTTCTTGCTTCTTGTTCTTAGGTTGTTTCCTCTGTACCTTTGCTGTTGTTTCTATTGTTGTTATCAAGGGAAAATGGTCGCTTCCTATTTCATAGCCACGGTATACTCGACAGTCTGTCACCTTCTGGAGGTGATCTCTCTTCACTAACACATAATCTATGATGGAGCGCTCATCTCGGCTGGGTTCCTCCCTCGTGTACATATGTATCATCTTATGCGGGAACATGGTGTTCACTGCGACGAGATTATTGGCAACGCAGAAATCAACAATCCTCTCACCATTGTTGTTAACCACAGTCTCACCATGCCGGCCAACAGCTCCGCCACTTCCCTCTGGCTGGTTTCCGACTCTGCCGTTGAGATCTCCTAATACAATGATTTCCCTCGAGTGTCATCCACCACATTCTGTAGCTCTTCGTGGAACCTATCCTTCTCCTCCTTTCTTACATCGTCGTTCACTCCGTAAACCACAATAAATGTCATCAGCTCCATCTCTGGATCTAATCGTATGCTGACCATTAGAATTCTATCCGTGTGGAATTTCCAATCCTGAATCTTGTTTCTGAAGTTCTTGTGGATCAGTAGTGCTACTCCTGATTTGGCCCTTAATCTGATGTTAACTCCACTATAAATGAGCACATGATCGTTCACTATTGTATCTACCCCTTGACCTTTCTTTTTTGTCTCTGTCAGTGCCAGCACTACAAGTCTTGCTCTCTCGAATTCTGCCACTAATTCATTCTCCTTTCCAGCTAATCCTCTTATATTCCATGTTCCAAATCTCATAATCCTTTTTCCTCGCCATGTTGCCATCGGGTTCAGCAGTCCGGTGTATCTCTCGTTTTGACTTTTCATGAGAATTATTTCGGGCATGTGAGATATGGGCCCACAGTGCCTATAGGGCAGTGAGGGGGCTGCCCCGCGGTGTTCTCATTCCCTACTCCCTGAGACAAAGATTTTCTTCCTTCAGGACCTACAGCTGAAGGTCTGTCATTTAGTCTGGCCCCTCATCCTCGACCTTACCGGCAAGGGTGACCCTGCCAGGAGCCGAAGCTCCCGCCGGCATCGCTCTCGGGATCACTGAGGCACGCAAGCCTCCCCACCACGTCAAGGTACCAGAGCATGGGGTAGGCAACGACTTACTACTGAACAAAATATTATTGATGCCATAAATGATATTTCTGATGAGGAATCTGAAGGGGAACCCTTGGATTTTTCTTCTGAAGGATCACGGTTCGTACCTTCAGATTAGTCATCAGAAGATGATGTCATGCCATTTGAAGTTGTAGCAAATCCTGATAGAGCAGGTATGCATTTGTAAACTTTCATTTCGTAATTTGTGGACTATAATTTAGATTCTTTGCAAATTTCTTCTCTTATGGGCAGAAGTATTGGATGGCGGTAGACAAAGATTCCAAATATGTCGTGAACGCTTTCCCGTATCTTGGAAAAGATGATGCTAGGCCAAATAATGAGCGCCTTGGTGATTTTGTAGTAAAGAAGTTCATGGAACCTTATATGAAGTAGGGAAGAAATGTCACATGTAACAATTTCTTCACCTCTTTATCTCTTTCTGAAACATTGAAATCAAATGCAACGAGTCTTGTTGGTACCTTGAACAAGGCTTGCAGGGAAGTACCAGTATGTGTGAAAAACGGCAAAACACAATTTGCACAGCACAGTGCTGCTGAAAAACATATGTCATTGACAGTCTTTTAGGGGGGGGGGGGGGGGAAGGAAAAAAAAAAAAGTTCTCGTTCTCAGCACTATGCATCCTGATGTGAAAATAGAGCCTTGTAACAATAAGAACAACCCAGACACAGTCACATTTTATGACGACACAAAATATGGAGTAGATGTGGTCGATCAAATGGCTCGCAAATATACAACCAAGACACCATCCAGGTGCTGGCCAGTTCATGCGTTCTACAACTTGCTGGATTTGGCAGGAATAAATGCCTGGGTAGTGTATAATGCACTGAATGGAAAGAAACTGAAATGCAGGGACTTCATTCTGCAGCTGGGTGAAGAGCTTGCTGAGAAATATGCACCAACTAGGATTGCAAATGCCTGCACCATTATTCCAGGTGAGATTCCTGAGAGACAGAAAAAGCGCACGCATTGCCAGGTAAAGTCCAATTGCAAAGGAAACAAATCGTTTGTGAAGTGCCATTCCTGCAAAATGACTATTTACAGCAAGTGTGCAGCCAAGGAGTATTGTGTGTGCTTAACGTGTATCGTGTAAAATGCCATTCCTGCAAAGAAACTATTTGCAGCCTACTGTACATCGTTGACATTCATCAATTAAGTTTCACAATTGTCCAAATGTTCCTTATTTGTATTCTTAATATTCTAAATTTCAAATAAATTATCGAGCGCATGTACCAATATATTCTTTAGTTACCAAATCCCCATCCATTCATTAACAATCACAGAAAAGAGAGGTGTTTCATAAGTGATCCAGCCGTGGTTCTAGTATTAAAGCTTTCTTTTATAGAATTGTTCAAAATATTAATTTGCCCCACAACCCCGGACAGCTATCTCATAGCTCCAGTGAGGGTATATTGCTCCATAGTACACTTTCAGTAATACAGTTATATCTGCAGTTCTTGACAACCTACGTAATAAGAATATTCCAGATGTTAATGTTTCACAAACATAATTAACATGATTCTTCGAAAACATATGTCTGTCTAGAACAATGTATAAGAATTTGGTAGAATCTGTTGAAGGTAAGTGTCATTTAGCTGAATACTTATCATCTTGCAACCCGTTTTAAAATTAAAGTTCACGTAATTATTTTTGTTAGGATTCACCATAAGGAAATTGGAAGTGAAAAATCTGTTGAATATGTTTTAGGAAGGCATTAAGATTTTGTACCGTTGATTCCCTATCTTTTCCCCAAATAATAATAATGTCATCTGCATAGGATACAGTGGTGGCGTTTACAAGTTCGGGCATTTCATTGACATATGGTAGATAGATAAAAGGTCCCAAAATGGTACCTTTTGGAATACTGCTGTTTGTGATTTCAAAGGAAGATCTGACTCTATTTACACCCAGTAATCTATTTCATAATTTACTTTGTCACTTTCCTTGCATAATAGAACTATGCAAGTTTATCTACAAAGTGAGTATTGGATATTAGAACATTTAAAAGTAAGACAAGTAATATTTTATTACGAGAGATCTTGGCACAGTATGAGGTATACAAAGTTTAATGTTGATTTTTCCATCTAAGTGTCTACTCAGATTTTGTCGGGAAGTGTCAAAAATCAAAATGATATTTATTTGACTAAAGATTCTTCCAGTGGCTTATGAAGACCTTGGAGACCACTGGTTCAACTTATGTAACTTATTTACACTAGCATCAGGAAGTTTAAACTCACCTCTGAAATTTCCTATGTATTCTTGAAACTCATTCTTAATCTAGATTTATTGCATTTCTGATCTATTTCCTGCTTTGGGGGTCTGTCCATTCTGATGTGAAAATGAAAACCTACAACCTGTTTTCCAGTCAATGACCAGGTCAGGGATGTAATGAATGAAGCAGATATAGGCTATTAGTACGATGGGGTCACCACTCCCAAAGTGATTTATTAATGCTATGAAATGAGAATGGAGAGCGTTGCTGGAATGAAAGATGACAGGGAAAACCGAAGTACCCGGAGGAAAACCTATCCCGCCTCCGCTTTGTCCAGCGCAAATCTCACATGGAGTGACCGGGATTTGAACCACGGTATCCAGCGGTGAGAGGCCGACGCGCTGCCGTCTGAGCCATGGAGGATTTCCATTCTGATGTATTGCAACTAAAATATATTTTATTATTATTTAGGTTATATGTAGATATCTGGAGAGTTATACTTGTAATATAATCTTCAATCTGTGTGTACCAAACGTCAATCTAGATTCTGTTATATTGCTGTACCAAAGAATTTACAAACCTTAAAAGACTCTGTTGTTGAAACTATCTATTGTTAGCTGTAATACAAAATACTTCCTGTCCTTTTTAAATGTGTCTGTTGATTTATACTGTTTTCCAACACTGACTTCTCTTCAGTACTGCTCCAGTTTTTGCAGGATAAAGACTCTTCAGAAATGGAGAGAGAAAAAAAAGTTGGCATAAGTGAAAAAAAGCATGCTATAGCGTGCGTCTACAAGACGGTTGGTTGAATCATCATATTGCCGCAAAATTACTGATTTGTGAATTTGGCGTTTACTCCATGTTGAAGCGAAGACAAGAGACAGGCACTCGCGTAGTGCATGTCCTAGAGGAACATCGACTGCTGAACGTAAACACATTGTGATTTTAAGCAGGAAAAAAAAGGCTTACAGGTGCTGACTTCTGTGCTGAAATTAACAGAACTAGTGTGTGTCAACTGTAAAATATTGTTTTTGTGATGTTGGGTTGTGCGAACGTGTATCTGCCAAAAAGCCCCTTTTAACATACAGACATCAATTTCAGAGATTTTGGTGGGTCAGACAATACAAGGATTGGACGATTGACCAGTGAAACTTTGTGCTATGGACTGATGAGTCAAAATTTGAAAAGTTTGGCAGAAATCGTCAGTATATCTGCAGTTGTCCAGAAGAAAGAATGCTAGAAGGCTGCCTAACACCACCTGTGGAAGATCGGGGCTGGTAGTATTATGGTTTGGGGTTATTTCAGTAACAATTAGGTGAGAGTGGAAAGTTTCTTGAGGAAGGAGCAGTACCTTCACATTCTATCGAGGATGGAGTTCCATTGGAACTCAACTTATTGGAAGAGGGTTTGTTCTGCAGCAGGACAGTTACCCGAAAGTCACATCAAAGTTGTGCGGGAAGTACTGTACGTTAGAAACAAAGAATGATCAGGAGTTCTACAAGTAATGACCTAGAAACTAGTCACCCAATTCGTCAGTCATCACATTGTGGGATGAACTGGACCATAAGGCATAACCATCTTCTGTCAATGGCTATGAAGATCTCTGCCAATGCCTTTTACAAGCACGGGGAACTTCAACTGGAAGAATACCCCTTATTTGTCAAGCAGTAATCAAAGCAAAAAGAGGACTCATCGATGAGCGCAGAGTTTAAACAGAGTAGCTCTGAAAGACATTTTTTCCATTACCTGAAGTATAAATTGGTTTATTGTGTGTCAGTTCGTGTATAATGGATACCTATGCTTGTATCGTGGTTTAAAATATATGTCTGTTGAAATTTCACAAATGTGCTGCCTATTAAATAACAAGAACTGGAGGTTTCTTAAGTTGATTGCAAACTTTTTTGATGATGATGATGATGCTTCTTGTTTAAAGGGGCCTAACATCAGGTCTAGTATATATATATGTATGTATATATGTCTGCATGTCTATATATACAAGGGCGAATCAAAAAGTAAGTTACACTTACAAGTTATGGCCATTTATGAAACCACCTACACATAGGCATCAGATCAACATACAATGTAAGTTCACTTTTCCACATAGTCCTCAAGAGACTGCAAACATTTCTCGGAACGTTCAACCAACTTTTTGATTCCAGATGCGTAGAAATCACCTCCAGCGCTATGTAACTCGTCCAAGATCCTTATTCAGCTTATCAAACACATGATAATCGCATGGCGCTAAGTCTGGACTGTATGAAGTATAATGCCATACCTCCCACTTGAATTGCTGCAGCAGTTCGAACGTTTGACGGGCCGTATGAGGCGTTGCATTATTGTGCAACAAAATCTCAACGGCGCTCAATTTTTCCTGCCACTTTTCCTTAATTCCAAAACGATGAGGAGGTGAATCGACAAGTTGGTTGACCGTTCCGAGAAATGTTTTCAGTCTCTTGGGGACCGTGCGGAAAAGTGAACTTACGTTGTATGTTGGATCATAGTCATGATGCCTTTGTGTAGGTGGTTTCATAAATGGCCATAATAACTTGGAAATGTAACTTACTTTTTGATTTGACACACACACACACACACACACGTTGACATTTTATTAAGCTTGGAATATATTTTACAATACATGGTTTATGTTCACCAGAGTCCCATTAGCCATAACTTTTTGGGGTTTGTGTAAAGTCTTCATAGTTACCATAGCAGTTCTGGGGCATTCCTAATTCCCAATGTACTTCACCCCTACAGGCAGTCCTGGGGCATTTCTAATCCCCAATGTACTTCACCCCTACAGGCAGTCTTTTACTTTGTGACACCCATCTCCCATGATGTGGGTGGGGTTTCCTTGGAGATGTGTTGGTATTTTAATACATAGTAGAACATTTGATCATCGTAATTATGAATTTCTTCATATAGTGCAGTGCTTCATAAGATTATTTTAACTTTCTCTGCATCAAACTTACAGATATTACTGTAGCTGTTCAAAACTGTAAATCTTATTTTTATTTCATATTTAATGTGTTTCAAGGAAATAGTTGAATTGGCTGGTTATACTTCTCGAGTTGGCGATATGCTGGATGTGTTTGAAGATGTCAGCAAAGGAAAATACTGTCGCACAATGGTTACAGTCTCTGAGAGTAAAATGGCCAAGAATGATGCTTCAAGCTTCAAGATAGAATTTAGAGATGGTCAGCCTATTCCTAAAGGTAAGAAGACAACTCTATGGAGAACTCAGTAGATTCATAACCTAATGTTTTGCATTCTTTCCTAGTATTGTAATCTATGTTGTTATGCAATGGTGAGGTGCTTTTAGTACCCTGGGAACCATACAGTTCCAGTTGTCTCGCAAAGCTACTTTTTTTGACACTGATAAGATTATTTCTTTCAGGGCTGGCATACAGTTCACATCTTTTCACTTCACCATATCAGTTCCTTGAATAAGAAGAAGGGATATGCTTGTCAAACACAAACAGGGCACTTTTAACTTGTTTTTGGTTAATAAAAAAAAATGTGAATGCCTCAACAGTTTTAGACAATAGCATTCAACACAGCTCAAAAACTGGAATGCTGTACCCAGTGAATAGTACTCTATTTGTACAAGTGATAGGTTTTAATATTGAACAATTTTTCTCAAGAAAGAAAATAAAGGTATGTTTCAGACAATGACAAGAAATAAAACTGTAGAGATTTTAATGTTTTTTAAAGTAGATTTTATATTTTGAGGTTTTATGTTTTGTAAATTTAAGCATCTCCTTAGGGATTTTGCAGTATTCTTTTATTATTGCTTAAGAAGAGAATAGACCTATTTTCTCAACATGTACAATGATGGAATGAATTCAATTAGTAAGCAGTCTATACTAATTGTATAATCAATCGTATTGACAGGCCCTGTTTTCACAGGTTGACCGAGCTCAATAGCTGCAGTCGCTTAAGTGCGGCCAGTATCCAGTAATCGGGAGATAGTGGGTTCGGGCCCCACTGTCGGCAGCCCTGAAGATGGTTTTCCGTGGTTTCCCATTTTCACACCAGGCAAATGCCGGGGCTGTACCTTAATTAAGGCCACGGCCGCTTCCTTCCAATTCCTAGGCCTTTCCTATCCCATCGTCGCCATAAGACCTATCTGTTAACGTAAGAAATTTCATTTTTCCGTATTGAACCAAGAATTACAATAAATAAACTTGATATTTCCACCTATTCAATACAATTTTAATGCTGTTATTCAATTACAACATATTAAATTTCACAGGACTAGTTTCAACGCGTACTTGCGTCATCTTCAGCTGTTTTCGGAAAATAGGCAACCTTAAAATTCATGACATGTCTTAAAATGTTTGGCATAGATTTAATGGGATTTCATGCACGTCTATGCAGGGTACAACCCCAGTATGCACAACAAGGTTCATGGTTTTTTTGTCCATGAGAATGCTCACCCACACACAGCTAATATCGTCAAGCAGTTCATGGCAAAAAAGGGGATGGTGCAACTTGAACATCCTCCATACTCGCCACATCTCAATCCTAAGACATCTTTCTATTTGCACAACTCAAACTCGCTTTGAAAGGAAAGACGTTTGATGATATTCCTGACATTTAAAGAAATGTGATGAGGCTTATGAACACCATCCCAAAGGAAGCCTTCTTGCAAAGTTTCCAGGACATGTATCACAGATCTCAGCAGTGCATAGTTATGGGAGGGGACTATTTTGAAGGACAGTAAGGCCACTGTCTTGCATTGTTCATCTATGTTGATAGTACAGGACTATTCACTGAACTTTGTCACAGGTTCTACTTACCAGGTGTATGCATAAGTCGTTTCCGGTTTCACTAAGAGATGGCACCAGCGAACAGTATGCAGCATATGAATTTGGCATATACATCAGTTTGTCGCCTGACGTTAACCTACAAACACAAACAACTTGAGTCCGCCAAACACTAGCATCTGTGTTGTATCGTTCAGTGACCATGTCAACGTTTGTGCCTGAAAAAGAACATTTGTGGCACGCATTGCTTTTCTTATTTAATCAAAAGAAAAAGGCTGTGGAAAGCCATCGTTTGCTGGTAGAAACCTATGTTGAACATGCTCCATCGTGGAATATGTGAGACATAGTTTCGATAATTTAAACGTGTGGTGATTTCAATGTGAAAGACAGTGCGCGCTCTGGTAGACCACAAAAGTGCGAAGAAGAGCAGGCATTACTGGATGATGACCCAAATCGAACTCAACACCAATTGGCACAAGCATTAAATGTGCCACAGGAAACAATCAGCAGATGTTTACGAGCAGTGTGGAAGAGCGGTAAACTTTGTAAATAGTTTCCACATGGATTTGAATGAACAGCAAATTGAAAATCGTAAAGTCACTTGTGAAATGCTGCTTCAACGCCACGAAAGAAAATCATTTCTGTACCGAATTGCGACGGATGACGAAAAATTTATTTATTTTGAAAACCCGAAGAGGAGAAAATCGTAGCTGTCACCTGGCAAAGCCGGTCCTTCAACACCAAGGCCAAATCACTTCGGCAAGAAGACCATGCTTTGTTTTTTGTGGGTCCAGGGGGGTATTGTGTATTACGAACTCTTGAAGCCTGGCGAAACTGTTAATGCACCATGCTATTGCCAACCCTCCACTCCTCATACATCCCTCCTCTAACCCCTGCCATCATAAACTATACTCCTGTTCAATCTCATCAGTCAATCTAGTGTTGGTGTCCATACCAAATGCACACAATTTACGAGGAACATAGAGGTGAATCTCATATAGCTGTATTATTAATCTTGATCTTCTAGCTTCCCTCCTTTTCTTAATAATTTACTTCAAAGATTTTCTTTTCAGACATTCACTTCAGACCAAGTTAAACAACAGATCACAACATCTGATGAAAAGGAATACCTATTCAAGTTACGAATGTTCCCGTTCAAAAAACCATTACCCATATGACTATTGTACAAAACATAATGTATAAACCAAGTGGCTCGTCTATACAGATGGGGAATGACAACTTGTAGGTCAACTCAGGAACGTTTGGTTGCTGTAGGAGCGACGACATAGTTCAGCACCAACTGCAGTAGTTTTGATGTGTCATTTGATTTCAATTTTGGATGTGTTGTCGGCCTCCATCAATGTTGTGAATTTGGATTGTAAATTGAGACGTACCAGATTGTTTACTTTATTATTGGTTGTATATGAGCATATGTTTTTTCCAATTGGATCGTGGCTGAAGATGATCCAGTATATATAGGGTCGAAACTAGTCCCAATTATATAGGACACTATACAAGCTAAAGGTATTGAATAGGTGGACCCTTCTCTACCCTTTGATAGTAACAAATGTTTATTTTAAACCACGCATTGATTGAAAGACGACCAGAATGGGCCAGCGGACATGGCAAAGGGATTTTGTTATACGACAATGCACCGTCTCACAAGGCAAAATCAGTGAAAGACACCTTGAAATCACTTGGATGGGACATCCTTCCGCACCCTCCGTACTCCCCGAACCTGGCGCCATCTCTCACTCGTTGGGACACGCGCTCGCAGAGCAGCACTTCAGCAATTTCAAGGAAGTTGGATAATGGCTCGACAAATGGTTTGCCGCAAAAAACAAGCAGTTTTTCTGGAATGGTATTCATAACTTACCTGAAAGATGGGCAAAGTGTGTAGAAGCCGATGTCTGATATTTTGAATAAACAAAAAGTGAATTTCCCTTGAAAATGATGTGTTTTCTTTACCACAAAAAATGGCAAAAACTTATGCATACACCTGGTATGCTCCTGTCCACATGGTCAACATTTGCAACGGTACTGGACGTTGCGGACCTGCCTGCGCAAAATTCGTCCGCGAGATCCGTGTGTCCGGCGTCAAAGTCCTTACAACACTTTACAATGCCTGGGCGAGATGAACCATTTAGCCCATAGAAGCGAGCTAGTATGACTTACTTTTTGATTCACCCTCGTATGTTGCAAAAACTTGTCATTGATTATGAATTGGTGATTTTATGAACAAGTATGAAGAGATAATGATTGTAGTAGTTCTCCACTGTCAGAGTTCCTACAGTGGTTAGTTTGTAGGTTTCATTGAGTAACTCATCTGCCAAAGGAACGGATGTGAACCAATATGTCGTCACATTTCTGTTGCTCCCATGAATTGGTTTTGTAAGTTGTTTGACAAAAAACTCAGAGTGGAATCCCACCAACAGTTGTTCCCTTTCCCAAATACGGAACAGCATTTATCATGTAGCCACATCGCACACCATTACTAACTTTATTCCATACTTCACTGGCTAGTTTGGAATGTGCATACAAAATTTCCAGCGACCTCAGAAGACCGGCAGCTGCTCAATAACTGTAACGTACAAACCAGGAGTGCAGTAACCGGAACAATTTGCAGTGTGTATATTCCATATCTTATGTGTACAAAGGGATCATTCTGCTGGCGGTTGTTATAATCTAAATGCATGCTGTGTAATAAGAACTCGAATCCGTCCTTGCTGCAAGTTGCTTTGTACACAGAACCACACAAACATTTCATCAGTTGGTAGAAGATTGAGTTCAGCAGTTAAAATCAATAGTTCAGCTATGCCTCTCACCTTCTCAAGACAACTTTCGGATGTAGTTGCACTTAACTTTTAGTACTTAGTTTGCTTTCTTCACATTTCTTCATTGGTATGTGTAACAATGTTACACATGTTATATAATTTATAAATAATGAAGAACAGTCGACTGGATTTAAAGCTTCTCCTGTTTGCCCTTTATGGCCTTGAATGAAATTCACACTATTCCTTCTAGCTGTTCTGGTTGCCAGAGAATGTGGTACTGGGTTCTTCCGGTGGCCATTGTTGCCCCTGAAATACTATTTTGAAGGTAAGATTACTGCAGCATGACTTGGACTAAGGAGGCCAGCTTGCAGATTATTTTCACGTGAATTTGTTGCGGGCATTCTTCACGTTATCTGCACCATCTGGAAATATACTAGATGACTGAGCAATATACCTCTTCTTGACAGCAGGTTTATTGTCAATGAACGTTTCACAACTATAGTCAGACAGTATGTATTCATCGTCCGAACCACTATCTTGAAATTCATGAAAACTAGCCACAAATACTCATGTAGCGGCAGGTTTCAAGTTCCCTATTTTCAGAAGACTTCATGTAAAGCATGAAACAGCTCTGCACCACACATTCAGTCTTGATTGAGTTGAAGACTGTGTGTTGAAACAGTTTCAGAATTTGCTTTGTCACTTGAGCTACCACTGTTCTGTCCTGTGTCACTGTCTTAAATCAATTTTGATGACATTGCGTCTGTTTCTGCAGAAGTGATAGAATTCCTTGCCATAATTTCTTGGGAAGAACTTGGAGTTGATTAGCATTCTATTCTATTTGCGACGCTACACAGAAGTGAAGGAAACCTCATTTCAGTCGCAAACAAAAAAACTTACAGTAATACTAACATGTCATTAATTTTTTACGATTACACTGATAAAATACTACTTTCAAAACAACTGGATTCATGGATGAACATGTTCAACAGCACAGCTTGCTTCCAGCTGAAGGTAGCCAGGCATTCAGTGCTTGACGACTTCCCGTTTTGGAGCATCAGTTTATGTTGCCAAACTGCCTAATAAAAATTACGATGTGTTAGTGTTCTAGGGTTAAAGTGGTGTGGACACTGCTTCAGTTAGGCTGGTGAAGTGGCTCAGTTTTTCAGGTAGAGGGGATATTTATGCATCCATCCTTGGTGTGCTGAATAGGGATGCAAACTCTACCCACACGTTGTCTTGTGTTGTGCTAAACACAAGGATTTCAAACTTGGCATTCTTCATTTTAACCATATGGATTTTGGGTTTTTCTTCACTTTGAGTACTTGTTGGATACCATATGAAACTTTATGGAATGTTCATATCTCATCCAGATATATTAAATTTACTTAATAATGTTACGAATAACACACTGTCTGTTTTATTGATCTAATTTAATTCTAGGATGACCAGTTAATACACACATATGTGCAAAATTCTATTTAACCACGAAAGACCACACTTCATTAATTGTTGTCTTTACAAAGTCTCTGACAACCTCACAGTAGGTAGTCGGGCTCACCGGTTGTACTGAATGATGGTAATCCTGATTGAAAGCCCACCTTTCGCTTTCATGTTGGCTCTGCATGCTCGCATCACTCCACTCAACAGCTGCACATGGACATGTTTGAACACAGGGCTGCTGACCTCCACAATACACGATGGCTGTTCCCTGGCTCGACTCCAGATGAAGCCGATAACTCACACAGTCAACATAGTCAATTCCTGTGGCTACTTCATGCAGTGAACTACTACTGAACACTGGCAGTTAAAAACAGCTGTCACATAACAGAAAAATTTTGTAAGAACTGCACTACAATAATCCTCAGAACCATGACAGTAAACTCTGCTCCAACTCTACTGATACCAATGTTCCACACACCGACTCCAAGTCGGTCTACAGTCCACGGTAGTACACACAGAGTATTCCATAGCAGTACGCACAGTACTCCACTCGGTACATAACGATACTGAGAATCCAATTGACACTGACGATAGCCAAGCACTACTGGCATCCCAGTCCCATTTCTGACCACACGCCAGTACACACACAGTACTCCAATCAGTACATGATGATATTCTGACTCTGGTGCGACACTGATGACAGCCTGCGCTACTGCCGTCCCACACCCATTACTCCCTTTACCTACTGACTTCGCAGCTAGTCTCCTTTTTATATTCTGATGATGGAGTACTAGAATCTTCTGGGCACTGCGAGAGATGAAACATTCTCACTTCATGTTCTAGAAAGTGCACGGGAAAACCAGATAAAGAGAACAATGGAGGGAGAGTCTGCAGCCTGCCCGGCCTGGCTTAGGCAGTCTTCCAGGAAACACCGAAGGAGCCTACAACAGGGCTGGCACGTAACAGTAGTTTCCTAGGGCACTAACTCTGTCATCTGTATATTCCTGCCACGAACAGCATTACTTGGAAACAGGACGGTGTTTATGCCATAACATCATAGCTAACAAATATTTCTTTTTGAGCAATTAAACATAGCCAAATTTTCCTTAGAGCTTGCACATCAAAACATTATTAATACTGCTAAGGTAACCCTTATGTGCAGTGTGAGTGGATATGCTCACGGCTCTCCACTGGTTGCCACTATTTTCTGATCTTGTAGCAGCAAGAACAACATTTGCAGCGGAAAGAGAATTCTCATATGGAGCGATGTGCTAATATTAAATCCAGCACTAGTTACAGGGTGCAGTATCTACTGATTTATTGCTTTAGAGAGAGAGAGAGAGAGAGAGATGGGGGGGGGGGGGGGGAGAATAAATTGCTGAGACCTGTTAAACAGTGTGGTACCTCATGGAGACCAGGAGACACAGGAACATGTGACTTTTAAGAACCTCCAAATTCTGTATCATTTTTCAAAATTGAATTAATTTAGAGCAGAGGAACAGGAAACTAGATGATGTGTTACTGAGAAGAATTAAATTGAGTGTTTTTAAGTCTAGTAAATAACGCTGGATTCCAGTGTAGCAGAGGGGACTTGCTGTCCACCAAACAGCGGTGTCTAGAAGTCTCTTTGAGGTTATGGACCTCATCGTTGCTAGAGCTGCAGTGTGATTGTATTTCCTAAAACTGATAAAAAGTTTGGTATTACAAAACAAAAGTGCCAGGAAAAGTATAATTGAATGGATGCATGCAAAAACAGGCTAACCATCAAATTTGTGAAAATTGAGTTAGATGCTGCCACCTACTGTTAATGATATAAACTACATTTACTGAAGTGGGCTACCATCAGGGAATTACCTATAAGGAAATACAAGGCTTCGAAGTTCTTGGAATATCTAAATCATCTTGAAAGAATTGCAGAATCGGGCTTACTGATTTGGTAGTTCATAATACATGTCTGTTTTGGTACAATGTTTATTAAAAATGGAATAACCGAGCGAGTTGGTCGTGCGCGTAGAGGTGCGCGGCTGTGAGCTTGCATCCGGGAGATAGTAGGTTCGAATCCCACTATCGGCAGCCCTGAAGATGGTTTTCCGTGGTTTCCCATTTTCACACCAGGCAAATGCTGGGGCTGTACCTTAATTAAGGCCACGGCCGCTTCCTTCCAACTCCTAGGCCTTTCCTATCCCATCGTCGCCATAAGACCTATCTGTGTCGGTGCGACGTAAAGCCCCTAGCAAAAAAAAAATGGAATAAAAAATGCAGATATTATGTTCATTTTAATAATGCATTGCCGTAGAAGAGTATTCAGTGTAATAAATTAATGTACTGTAAATTATGAATGTGTTCATGGAAATGTATTATTTTTTAATAACCATATTGTCTAGTTACAAACCAAGTAAAAATGGTTTCTGCTTTTCAAGGTGGTGATAATTTATGTGAACATAATCAGAGTTCGAACAATTGAAGTTGCAGAACACACAAAAAGAATGTCAGAAACTGGGGAAGGGAAAAGCAGGAAAGGGAAAGATTTAGTGGTGATTGTTATACTACATACGGAGGGAAGAAAAATATGGCATATGCCTTTTAGTGCCGGGAGTGTCCGAGGACATGTTCGGCTCACCAAGTGCAGGTCTTTTGATTTGACTCCCGTAGGCAACCTGCGCGTTGTGATAAGGATGAAATGATGATGAAGACGACATATACACCCAGCCCCCGTGCCAGCGAAATTAACCAATGATGGTTAAAATTTCCGATCCTGCCGGGAATCGAACCCGGGACTCCTGTGGCCAAAGGCCAGCATGCTAACCATTTAGCCATGGAGCCGGACTCATACACAGGTGAATTGAGGGAAAAGAAAAGCTTGGGTGGAAACTGTAAATGTGTGTGAAAGTTAATACTATTGCTGAATAACAGTAAAAGCACTTGGTATTTTCATGTTCTAGCCCAGTGCTTTGTGTTCCATTCACCTCCGTAACTGAGCGTATTTACTCGCAGTACTTGAGAGGACTGAGGAGCTGCGATATTCAGAGATCCAAGGTTCGAATCTCTGTGCTGACAACAGCTATCCTGAGTGTGGTTTTGCTCTGGGTTTTACAACATTTCCTCCCAGCAAGTGCTGGGATATCCAGGTACCCTAGCACCTATCCCCTGTTGACAACCAGCTGTCATTTTAGGAAGCTTTCATCAATGGGCTGAATTATGATTAAGTGGCTGCATCTAAACATAATTTGTCCCACCCCTGTTGTGATTATCAATTAAGTGGTTACGGTTGTTTGCCAATATTAAAAGTAAAGCTACTCCTTTCAGATGAAAAGAAAAAAATGTTAAATTTATCCTCCTACAATTGACTTTTTCTGTCAGTGATAGTCGTTTTTTCCTCCAATTTAAAAAATGATGGTTAGCCCGTTTCGGCATGCATCCATCCAATTTTCCTCCAGCAGTGTATGCTCTTCCCTGTACTCATGTAATGGTACTAAGGATATGAAAGTATTAGCATATACAAAGGGGTACTCAAAAATAACTGGAATAAAATTGCCATTTCAGTGCCACCTGTGTTGTCGACCTGGCTTGTTCTGTTAATCTGCAGTGATTGTTTTTGCTAGCGCTGTTTTGTTCTTGTTTCATTTTTTTTATGATGGCAAGTTTAAGTGAACAACTCGCAAACTTTTTTTCATCAAAAAAGACCCAATTTGTAGCAGACAGGAGACTGGTTCGTCCACCATGACAATACACCTGCACATACAGCCATCTCTGCTACAGTTTTTGGCTAAAAATGGCAAGGTTCTGCTGCCCCACGCCTGACCTGTGCGACTTTTTCTTATTTCCACGCACGAAAAGGAGCATGAAAGGACACTGATTTGATGACATTGAAGAGGTTATAAATTTTCCAGCTAACTCATTCCTGGTTGCCAGTGTTTCACCCCCGTGTGCTAGGTTGGGCTCATCAGTTTGTACCTAGCACACCTACCAAGACGCATGGCTAGTGCATACCAAGGAGGCCACTGCGTAGGCTACTTGAAGCCACCTGCAGTGCCAATGCACTATGAGAGACAATTTCAGATTCCCTATGGGAATCAACATCTATATCATCGACATTGAAGAGGTCAAGAAAAAAATCGAGGGAGGAGCTGTCAGCCATTTCTAAAGATGACTACAAACATATTTTCAAACAGTGGAACCACCGGTGGGACAAATGTATTGTTTGTAATGGAGAGTATTTTGAAGGGGTAAGGTTGTTTTGTAAAAAAAAAAATAATAATAAATATATATATATATATATATATAGCTTTTAAAAATTTTTTTTTTTTATTTTTTTTTTAATTTTTATTTTTTTGTACCTCCTCATATGTTTGGAGGAACATTCTCCTAGGTGGAATCTTACCGTTTGTGCCTGCTATGGACCACATGGTTCTTATCTCTAGCAGCTTTCTTCTTTCTTGAAGCTATGGTAAATAAATGCTGTTTTTAGTTTTCATTTACTTGTGTTATTGAGAAATGAATAATTCCATATATTACTTAAAAATCTATGCACATAACAATGAATGTTATATAATTTTGGAGGGGTCTGAAAAGTAGGTATTTTAGTTAAAGTATGATTTCTTATTATTTCTCTATTTGATGTTTAACATTAACATCATATAACAAGTGTGACATTTGGTAATGGATGGGACAGTTCACGAGGAATTACCCAGATACACTCATTGGAACCACAGGTGCCAACTTTTGGTCTTAGGCACGGGGGCAAGGATGACTATATCAAATACTTTCACGGGAGCAAAAACACGATTGCGTCACTGTACCACTATATGTAAGGGGGCAGGTGTTCCCATGGAGTCGGCGTCTATGGTAGGAACTTGTCAATGTTGGTGTCCTGAATTACATCCTGAACCTTATGGCAATTCTACTCACGACACTCCGTCTGAAACA
This sequence comes from Anabrus simplex, assembly GCF_040414725.1. Lineage (NCBI taxonomy): Eukaryota > Metazoa > Arthropoda > Insecta > Orthoptera > Tettigoniidae > Anabrus > Anabrus simplex. Next base: position 558,286,132 of record NC_090266.1, read on the forward strand.
CAAGAACAACGAAAGAGCTATGGTAATCAGCACATGTGCCCCAACTTTGAAGTCAGAAGAAGATCAAAAGGAAGCATTTTATAACCAACTTGATGAACTCCTGTTGAATGTACCCAGGTCAGGTAAACTTATTCTGCTATGAGACTTAATGCTCGGGTTGGCAGAGAATCGTCACTGTGGCCTGGAACTATTGGTAAAGGTGTGGGCAAAGTCAACACCAATGGAACCCTCCTACTCACAAAGTGTTCTGAATATGATCTTATCATTACAAATACACTCTTCCGCCAGAAGGATAGATTTAAAACAACATGGCAGCATCCCAGATCAAAGCACTGGCATTTAATCGACTACATTATTGTCGATATATACGTTGATTCCCATAGGGAACCTGAAATATTTGTCCCAAATGAGTAAATTTATGTATGTATGTATGTATGTATGTATGTATGTTGGGTATTCAGCCCAAAGGCTGGTTGGATCCTCAACAGGTTCACCATTAGCTGTCATAGATGGCCTAGGTGACACTGAAGAGGCATACTAGGGAAATGAGGAGTGAGGTAGTTTCCCGTTGCTTTCCTCACTGCGCCAGAAGTTGCTATTGCACATCAGTCTGCCAAGCCCACTGAAATGTGTGCAACAACCGACCCTATGAGCGACATTTTCACACCATTCATAGCAGGGACTGGCTGCATAAGGAATGGCACTACTAGCGTCGCTCATACCTCAGCCACTTTCATATTGTCAAAGCCAGGTATAAGACCAAGACGGGTCAATGAAAGTAACAGTTTTATTCTAGCCCATACCAGAAGACATAGTGCACTGTAAACACTACATCTTGCCAGCAAAGGCCTAGTAAATTTATAATACCATTATAAATGGTCCATTATTGGACATTATAAATTTTCCAGCTAACTCATTCCTGGTTGCCAACATTTTGCTCCCGTATGCTAAGTTGGACTCATCAGTTGGTACCTAGCACACCCACCAAGATGCATGGCTAGTGCATACTGTGGAGGCCACTACGTAGGCTACTTTGAGCCACCGGCAGTGCCAGTGCGCTATGAGAGACTTTGTCTAATTACCAAAAATTGATGCCTGCTTGGCCATCAGATGATATAGATGTTGATTCCCATAGGAAACCTGAAATATTTGTCCTGAGAGAGTAAATTTATAGTACCAATATAAATGGTCCATTATTGGACATTATAAATTTTCCAACTAACTCATTCCTGGTTGCCAGCGTTTCGCCCCTGTGTGCTAAATTGGGTGAGTGTGTTAGGTACATCTTCGAACACAGGGGCAAATTTGATCTGCAACTGACACATATAATTTTCTTCTTTCTCTTCTTTTTTACAGCGCACACCCCGATTTATGTTTTTCACCTACAAGATCAGTAGTTCTCCATTTGAAGCCCAATAATAATACACCATCTGTACATAATAATAATGTTTGAAATACAACGTAAGGGAGTCTTTTAAGGTTTTTATGCCGATCCAGGCGATGTTTTATCCATCTGTGCAGCTCGGTTTTCAACCAATACATGTGATATCAATACACCTCATCATGTTTAATCTATGAAACAAGATCATAATTCATTACAATAGCTCACTCCTAATGTGTGAAACTGTTTTTAATTACAAGCAGTCTAATGCCATCGAGTGAAGATTATTATGATCATCGATTTATACGAACAATGACTCACGGCATATTATTGTAACATCTTCATGTCATTCATTCCACTTGCATTTTAAGCAATTTTAATGGTCACTATTTGTTTCAATAGACATAAAATAATCTTACTGATTATTTTTAAATTGTTAAAATTCATATTTTATCAATGTATTATTAGATGTTTTTTCGTTATATATACAGGGATCAGGGCCCTGACCTACCTTGGATTAAGTTATTTCTAATTATAATATCTATTAATGGTTTTATCCTAAATATAAAGGATTGTCATGTATTGGAAAGGTGGTTTTTATTAATATAATAACTTCTTACTATCAGTCAACCCGAACAAGATAACTCTGGTCCCTTTTACAAGAAAGAGGAAATTAGAGGGAAAGAGATCACTGAAGCTCTTTGGGCAAGATATGTATATGGAAGAACAGGCACCGCACCTAGGTGTAGTGTTAGATAATAATCTAACCTGGAATCCACATACAGAAAGGAACATGACCCGGGCCAAGAACTTGCAGTATGCATGTAAAAGAGCCATCAGGAAGACATGGGGCTTAAGACCATCAGTGGTAATATGCATGTATACAATGATCATTAGACCGTTGATAACCTATGTTGCAATCATCTGGTGGCAGAAAATAAGTCAGGGAAAAGTCAGCAGTAGATTGGATAGCCTACAGAGAATGGCATGCATAGCCATAACTGGGGCTATGAGAACTACGCTAACAGAATACTTTACTAGACCTCCCATCACCATGCAATTTCATAAAAGGACAGGCTAGAATGAGTTGATATAGATTGGCACAATCAGGGTGCTGGAATGCTCAAAGACCCAATCTAGGACACAAAATTAACAGAGTAATAACAGAGTAAGTTCTACACATGCCTTCTGATCATATGATACCTAAGTACAACTTTGAAAAACTGTTTGAGACCCAGATAGTAAAAAAAAAAAGACTGGGATATCAACAAATGGAATACTGAAAAAGAAGATATAGTGTGGAGGACTGAGGGCTTAAAGACTGGGATGGCCCAGGAGGAGGGATCAACGGGGGAAGACCTGAGAGATCAATCCAGATGAGCCTGGGCAAACACACTACAGTCTTTCAAGCGGAAGTGATAGCTATCACAACATGTCTTGAAGAAAATCTGAAAATGAACTATAGGAATAAGAACATTTTCATTTTTACGGACAGCCAAGCGGCCATTAAGACACTAGAAGCAGTCCGGATAATGTCCAGAATTGTCTGGTATTGCCATTCACTTCTCCTGAAGCTCTCAAAGTACAACATTGTCTGAAGATATGGGTACCAGGGCATGCAGGTATAGAAGGAAATGAAAAGGCAGTTAAACTGGCCAGAAAAGGGGCAGAAACACATTTTGTAGGCCCAGAACCTGTATGCGGGATTTCCTATGGACAAGCCCGACACTACATAGGAAAATGGGTACAAAAAACAAAAACAAATGGAGAACTGGAAAAATACTCCAGGATGCAAGCTTGTAAAGGAACTGATAAAAGTACCAAACAAGAAGCATACCAAAGAACTGTTGAAACTCAGCAGAGAAAATATAAGATAGGTAGTAGGACTGTTGACAGGACAGTGCCATCTGAAAGAACACCTACATAGAATTGGAGTAATAAGGGACAATATATCTAGGAAATGCAATGAAGCAGAGGAATCAGCTGAACACATACTTTTCGAATGTGAGGCGCTGGGTAGAATCAGACTCTCTACTCTAGGACTACCAGGTGAAGAGAAAGAAAAAGTCCAAGAAGAACCAATAAGAACAACCTGCAGCTTTGTGAAGGGAGCAGGTATATCTAGGTGGGAATGAAGGAAAAACATGGTAGCAAAAGATTTTAGAGGTCGACGCTAATTACGAACTAATATTTAGAGGCCCCATGAAGAAAAGAAGAAAAAGAACACCTTAGCTAGAATACATTTTGTGTACCTAAAATGAATTTTAATTATATTTTCGATTGTACTTTGCTGGAGGAACATCTCTCTTGAGTGTCCAACAGTAGTCTGCCAACATATTTGGAGTCCATTTTCTCTGGTAGCGTCTTTCCTTTTCAGCAATGTCCTGATGGAAACGCTTACCATGTTTGTTGCTGATAGCACCGAGATTCTCAGGGAAGAAGTAATAAATGCTCAAATTCCTTTTGGCGTTGATGGAAAGAACTTATTTTGGTGCCATCCTGCATGAGGTGCCAGCCTTTCAGTCTTGAAGCAAGCAACACTGCTTTACTTTTAGGTAACCCAAGATCATGAATCAAATCATTTAGCTCCTCCTGTGGTAGAAAATGTGATTTGTTTATGGTAATTCCTTCCACAAAATCTGGATCATTCTGTTCTTCTAATTCACCAATGTCATCAACAATTTCAAAATCTTCAGTTACATTTCTGTCGTCTGGTGGAGTTGGTATGGGAAGGCCTGGTCCATGAGGCACTGGTCAAATTGCTGATTCTAAAGAGGATATATAACAGTAGGAGTAGCAGTCTGTTATATGATCCTTAGGTTCCTGTCATATCATAGGAACTGAAAAAGGAATATGATGGGACCCTTTTAACCAGCCAGTTAATAGTGTTACACATTTGGCACAACAGATGTCCAGAGCCCAAAACTTATTCTGGTCAGTTTTAGGCTGCTCATCCAATGGAAGCGACTATGCGCGATTGCAATATCAGGCGACTACGTGCGTACTAGCGGAACCGATCCCAAGGTGAAGATTGTAATGGAACCTCGTCCACTGCAAGCAACCTCGAACAGCCAAGTTCACGCGACTATAGCCGACGACTGGAGACAACCGACAGATCCCCTTGAATGGAATATGCTGCTTGTAGTTGCCTATACTCCACAGTTCCTGCAAGGATTTGGTTGTCTGTTGTCATATGCAACATTATTTTTATTATTACTGCAGTATCAACCAACATTTGTCATGGTTGTAGATATTGAAAAGTTGATATGTGCGCTTTGTGAAAGAACACCCCCTATGAAAGATAAACGCTGTCATTCTCGAAATATATAACGCAAACATGGTCAAAAGTTGCAGAGGAAGTGGGTGTCGATAATGGTAAGTACTCTTATTAAATTATTATTTATTTAATTTATATAATATGCCAGGCTGAGTAGCTCAGATGGTAGAGCGCTGGCCTTCTGAGCCCAACTTGACAGGTTCGGTCCTGGTTCAGTCCTATGGTATTTGAAGGTGCTCAAATAAGTCAGCCTCTTGTCGGTAGATTTACTGGTATCTAAAAGAACTTGTGCAGGACAAAATTCTCATACCTCGGCGTCTCCAAAAACCATAAAAAGGTAATTAGTAGGACATAAAACAAATTATTATTATTATTATGATTATTATTATTATTATTATTTCAATATGGTAACGTGCAGTTCCTGTTATAATATATAATGGAAAGGAAATTAATAAAGCACATTTAAGTGGAAACAGTACCTAAACATTTTCAATTATTCGGTTTGTGTTCATAGAAGTATGTTACAAATTTGTCTCTGATCACATAAGCAGTATTAACACTTCTGTTTTTGCCTAGTGAAGCAAATCTGGTGGGAGCACCACTGGTTTCTGATTGTGGCTGTTGATGTAATAATGCCACAGCTTGTTGTTCAGCTTCTTTAATACTTTTAAAAACTTGACAACGCCTACTGCAGAAACTCATACAGACCTGTACAGAATATAGACGTCAACTGACAGTCGTGCAAAGTCATCTGCAGTGGAAGACCCCAGTTGCGTATAGTCGTCTATCAAAGGGTAGAGGAAGGTCCACCTATTAAATACCATTGGCTTGTGTAGTATCCTATATAACTGGGACTAGATTTGATCCCACATACATTGGGTCAACTTCAGCCACGATCCAATTGGAAAACATGTGCTCACATACAACCAATAATAAAAAAACAATCTGGTATGTCTCAATTTAAAATCCAAATTCGTAACTTATGTAGTCGCCTGATCACATAGTTGCGCCTAGTCGCTTCCAGTGGACGAGCAGCCTTATTGTCAAAATAACACTCATAAGCTCTTTTAATTCGAGGAGTGAAATTTCACCTCTGTGCTTTTACAGTGAACTTGCTACAAATGTTGCAAAAATTGTGTTTATCATTTACACATTTGCGAGACATTACCCTCCTCCTAATTCACAGTACTTGTTAATTCACAACTGATAACACGCAGGATTAGCTTCTTTCATTAAGCGAAGCTTCTACTCCTCTGGCAACTATGCAGCACAGCAATTGCCTAAAGCAAATATGTCATTTGTTGACTTAATAAAATAAAATAAAATTCTTTTCATCAGTTCATTCACCACCCTGTACAATAGACATGAAAACATTTTTTTTAAATAATACAAAAAGTTGATGGGTGATGGAACATTTCTGGCTTTATTTTTGGATTTGGTACATGCAAATACATAAGAATCAGCAGAAATTATTTAACATTTTCATTGTTGAACAGTGTAATCTGCACTTAATCCCATAACCCCTCAATATGGTTAGCATAATTTCCTTTAGTACTCTGTCATATGCATTCTCTAGATCTATGAAACATAAACATAACTGTCTGCTCCTCTCATAGCATTTTTTCAGATATTTGGTGCATACTGAAAATGTGATCCTGACAGCTCCTCTGTGGTCTGAAACCACACTGGTTTTCATCCAACTTAATCTCAATCATTAATGCATACTCTCTTCCAAAATTCCAGTCAACACCTTCTGTAAAGCCATTTCATCCCTGCCTTCCATCTGTAATTCACCATTTCAGATATAATTTAATCTATTCCTGTTGCTTTATGACAGTGTGGTTTATCTACCATCCTTTCCACTTCTTCAAGTGACCTATCTGTGTCGGTGCGACGTAAAACAACCAGCAAAAAAAAAAAAAAAAAAAAAAAGAAAAAGAAAAACTACTTCAAGTGCAGCTTCACTAACATCATAGTCTTCCTCCTCATGAGCTCAGTTGTTCACGACTTCAACCAATTGATTTCTTTTTACATTGAGAAGATTTTCAAAATATTCCTTCCACCTGTCCAGTGATTCCCTGGAATCTGTTCACCTGATTTATCCAAAACACTATGCATTTCCTTCTTTCCCTCCCTTTCTAACATTCTTTATTACTATCCAGAAAGGTTTCCTTGCCGCTTGACCAGGCATTTTCAGGTTATTACCAAAATCTTCTCATGACCCTTTTTTTTTTTTTTTATTCAACAGTTATTTGTTTCTATTTCTTCCATCTATGTACAGTTCCCTGTCTACATCTGTCTTTGCTTGGAGGCATGTTTTATAGCCTCCTTTTTCCGTTCACAGGCTACTTTCTATTCATCGTTCCCCCAAGTGGTAAGTTTTTTCCTTTCTTTACACACAGTTGTTCCTAGTCATTGCCTTACTGTTTGTACTACAGCATCCCTGTATGCCACCCATTCTCTTTCTATATCCTGAACTTGCTTGCCATCCATGGTTTGGAACTTTCCTCTCATCATATCCATGCACGTCTGTCTTAATTTTCTTGTCCTGGATATTCTCCACCCTTATTTGTCTGCAGACAGATTTCACTTTCCCTAACCTAGTCCTAGAGATACCATATTTACTCAACTTTTACACCCCATTTGTCCGGCCCCGTGGTGTAGGGGTAGCGTGCCTGCCTGTCACCCGGAGGCCCCGGGTTCAATTCCCGGCCAGGTCAGGGTTTTTTACCTGGACCTGAGGGCTGGTTCGAGGTCCACTCAGCCTACTAGGGTTGGGCAGACCGGAACATTCAGTTGTTCCGCAACATTAGGAGCTTGGAGGCGGAGCGTTTCGGTACAGAGTGCCGCCACATGGGACGCGGGACTGTAACTGCATAGTAGAGAGAGAGAGAGAGGCAACATGACATGCTCCGCGTCAGCTGGAATGTGCCTGTAACGAACGTGCTGTGTCGAAGGCGGCACTAGATAAACTAGTTGGCCTTGGCTGTGTGCAGTGGGCACTTCGGACGCGGGTCTGTAACTACGCACTGCGCAGTAGAGAGAACTTCGAGAGACAACATTACATGCTTCGGGCCAGCGGAACTATGCCTGTATCAGTGTATCGAACGTGCTGTGTGTAGTTTCTAATGGCCATGGCTAGCATAAAGCTGCACGAAACGTGAACGAACAGTTGGAACACTGAAATTCGCGCACAATAATCTCGTTTAAAGGCTGGGTTTAGGTTAAGATTTTTTCGGTCAATACGAAATACAGATAACACAGTTACAATGGCAGTACAGGTGTTTAAAAGTAACTAATCCAAGGATATTTCCACCAGTTGAATGTATCGGCAGGTATTGTAATTAGGGCCAGGATAAAACTTCACGGCATGTGAAAAAACAGTCGAAAATCTGAAATATGCACCCAGAAATATCATGTCTAAAATGTTTTTAGGATAAGAATGTCTTCATTCATTCTGAAATACACCTGTCATAATTACACTGGAAGTAGATGTGTTTACAAATGTCACAATGTTATTTTCACTAATTAAACATATACTCGCACAATTAAAGAGATATTTACCGAGCTCGATAGCTGCAGTCGCTTAAGTGCGGCCAGTATCCAGTATTCGGGAGATAGTAGGTTCGAACCCCACTGTCGGCAGCCCTGAAAATGGTTTTCCGTGGTTTCCCATTTTCACACCAGGCTGTACCTTAATTAAGGCCACGGCCGCTTCCTTCCCACTCTTAGCCCTTCCCTGTCCCATCGTCGCCATAAGACCTATCTATGTCGGTGCGACGTAAAGCCACTAGCAAAAAATATATATATATTCGTCAGTACTGGTACCCTATTTACGTACACGATATTAAAGCAGAACACTAAAATACAAATTAAACAGTATATACTACACAAGGAGAACACGAAAATAAAAATAAAACACTATATTATACTGTACTAGGAGAACACGAAAATAAAAATCAAACACTATATTATACTGTACTAGGAGAACACGAAAATAAAAATTAAACACTATGTACTGTACTAGGAGAACACGAAAATAAAAATTAAACACTATATACTGTACAAGGAGAGCACGAAAATAAAAATTAAGTGAAACTACCGACAAATGTTAATCTTCCAATAGGCTACAACACTTTAAATGGTGCTCAAAATGTTCACGGCATATTTGCATTCAGGAACATGATTTTAGAAACTTTGTCACTTTTTAGACGTGTACGGTTTTCTGTGATGGTCTGTCCCTGCTTTGAGAACACTCGTTCACAGGGAACTGATGTCGCCATAATGCAAAGTCTCTTCTTCATTAAGTCGTAGAGGGCTGGCAAGGTATCTTTATTGTCATTCCACCATTGAAGAGGATTCTCTATCCTATGCAGAAGAGGCATATTTAAATACTTGTCCATCTGCTTTTGGATTAACAGTTGGCGCTTGAACGAGCTCTTCAACGGCTGCATCAAAGTTTTTCCACAGTATGCTCGAAAATGATACTGTAGACCCATATGCCTGATTCTCATTTGATGAGGGCTCTCGTGTTCCACCTGTTGTGTTAACAGCTGTCTGTTGGTGTGCAGTGCCAATAACGGTAGCGGCATCATTAATAAGTTTTTCCTTTATATCTTTAAGTTTGCTTCCATCCTTCATAAAACCATACGTCTTAAATCGTGGATCTAAAAGTGTTGCTTCCCACATTATATTTATATTGTGGTACTTACTGCAAATTTTACTTGTCAGTTCTTCACATATCTTGCCAAGGAGTCGAGAAATGGCCGGACTGTCATATTCCATCTCTCGCAGCTGTTGGTAGTGAGTTCGAAGGTTCCTACTCAATCCAATTTTTGAAAGGGTAACGTGCTTTTCACTGCTGACTTCCCTCGTCATTTCATCGAAGCACCGAAGAATTTCAACTGATTTCTCAATTATGTACCAGTCTTCATTGTTTAAAACTTCCACAGAATTATTGTTCATTATTGCAAGAGTACTTTGTAGTGGTTCTTTGGTCTGAATGACTCTATTTATCATCTCGTATGTAGAGTTCCACCGTGTTGGACAGTCCTGCTTTAGAGTCAGAACAGGATAACCCATCTGTTTTTGAATGCTGTGAAGTTTCTCCAAGGATTGTGGGCTCCTTTTAAAGAATTCGACAATACGTTTTACCTTCTCTCTCGTTGGCCTTATTTCTTCCAGGCTTGATTGTGCTACTAGATTCAAACTATGCGCGAAACACGGAACGTGCCACCAGTTGCACTTCTGAACCGCACTAACCATATTTGAAGCATTATCTGTTGTGCAGGCCACGATTTTGTCCTGAAGATCCCATTCTATTACCACTTTCTTGAGTTCTTCGGCAATGTTGTCTGCTGTGTGTCTTCCTACAAACTTTGAGCAGGACAGAAGCTTTGAAGAGAGTGTGCCATCACTTTTACATATGAAATGAGCGGTAACTGCTATATAGTTTTCATTTTTCAATGAAGTCCACCCATCTGTTGTAAGGGCTACATATGAAGCATTTTCTGACATGTTAGCCTTGACATCTTGCAATGTTGTGTCATAGAGTTTATTCAAGAGACTATTCGAAAGTGTTTTACGGCTTGGGATACTATAATTAGGATTCAACATCAATAAAAACTTCTGAAACTCCTTAGCCTCAACTATATTGAAAGGTAAAATATCTTTTGCAATCCATTTCAACAACTGTTCGTCAAGTTTCTCTTAGTTGTTGACATAGGCCTGGATGAATAGGCTTGTATTCTATTTTGTTTCAATCTTTGTACCTTCCCTCTGCTTCATGTGCTTAACTCGAGTGTATGATCGGACGTACCTGTTGTAGTAGTAGCAGTAGTAGTGTTGGTGGTAGATGATGATGAAACAGCTTCCATTAGCGACACAGGAAGATAGGTTTGTCCAGTTATTACTTGAACAGATGTGGCAGGCACAGGACTTGAAGCTTCAGTTGTTAATTTTCGTCTTCTGAGTCATGATGCACCGATAAGAACCTACTTTGATAAATGTCTGTTGTGGGATGTTTAAGTCTGAAATGTCTCGTCATTGTGCCGGTTGAAGATCCCTTTGCACACAAAATAGAAAAAAACATATTGCATTTCACTCTGTCCGGTTTTATTCCAGTAAAAATGTTCCAAACAGGACTCCAGTGCGACATCATGGAAAGTTTACCGTCTTTTGTACGGTGTATATTCCTAGGCTTCAATGAAAACACACTTATAGAACAGTTGAACACAAAACAGAACACATTAAGTTATTCGCATGTACCGATTTACTACCGAAGGCCAGTGGCAGGCTGCAACGGAACTCACAGAACAAAGAGAATATGACAGAACACGGAACACTCCAACACGAGCAGCACGTAGTGGGACTGGCGGCGGCATGGGCACACTGCACTTCCGTCTAGCGCCTGACACTCAGGAGCCGTCATGAGCCGTCATCGGCTATATCCGCTGTCACTTGACTCATGGTGCCGAACGCATCGTGTCGTCACAGGTCCCGCTTACCTTTGATTATTTGCGAATCTTGAAGTGAAACCAATTAAACTAGTGTATTATTTAATTGTAAAATAGCCAAGTATAACTTCGTGTGCACAGTATGTTGTACCCGTACTTCCTTTTATTATACACAAGACTTTCTTTATTTTATTTCTTATAGTGTAAGCATTCTCGAAGATCCCGCGTGAAAAGATGCTTTCAATCAGTTAACTGTAGCTTGCGGTAATGAGGTGAAGTTTGTTAAAACGTGGACTTGAGTTTCTTTCTTTCAGAATGTTCAGTGAAATCATTACTTAAGCTAGTGAAGTGTATTATTTAATTCTCTAATAGTTGTGAATAACTTGGTGGGCTCAGTATGTCAGAATGTTCTACATCCTTTAATTATAGGAAAACTTGAATTATCATTTTAAGACGAAACATTCAGGTGAAGAAGTGATATTTACAAGTCACTTCTTCACCTACAATATGACATGGTCTTCCATCATAACGATATAAATATGATAATATTTGTAAGTAGATGTAAGTGTTTCATAATAATAGTTTCTCTTTAAGGTGTTAGAAATAATTAATGTGTACCAAGTAGCATTAGAACAGATTACAAATTGAGCACGCGATAGCATTGTGAGCGTTCAATTATATCACTGAGCCTGTAATTCTGTTCACAATACACTCTGAACTCGAGGAAAGTGAAAATCATAAGTTCTGAAAAGCTCAAGCAGAGGGAGAGTGTGGTGGCTAAATATCCTGGTACGATGATCATGCACGATAAAAATGAAATGTCGTATGGCTTTTAGTGCCGGGAGATCCCAGGACGGGTTCGGCTCGCCAGGTGCAGGTCTTTTGATTTGACTCCCGTAGGCGACCTGCGCGTCGTGATGAGGATGAAATGATGATGAAGACAATACATACACCCAGCCCCCGTGCCAGAGAAATTAACCAATGATGGTTAAAATTCCAGACCCTGCCGAGAATCGAACCCGGGACCCCTGTGACCAAAGGCCAGCACGCTAACTTAGCCGATGACGGCTCCTGAGTGTCAGGCGCTAGAACAAAAGTGCACACTGCCGGTATCGACAGTCAGCTAGTAATACCAATATAAATGGTCCGTTATTGGACATTATAAATTTTCCAGCTAGCTCATTCTTGGTTGCCAGCGTTTCGCCCTCGTGTGCTAGGGTGGGCTCATCAGTTGGTACCTAGCACACCTACCAATACGCTGGCTAGTGCATACCGTGGAGGCCACTGCGTAGGCTAACTGGAGCCACCGGCAGTGCCAATGCACCAAGAGACTCTGTCTCTTGGTAGGTGTGCTAGGTACCAACTGATGAGCCCACCCTAGCACACGAGGGCGAAACGCTGGCAACCAAGAATGAGCTAGCTGGAAAATTTATAATGTCCAATAACGGACCATTTATATTGGTATTATAAATTTGCTCATTCAGGACAAATATTTCAGATTCCCTATGGGAATCAACATCTATATCATCTGATGGCCAAGCAGGCATCAATTTTTAGTGATGAGACAGAGTCTCTTGGTGCATTGGCACTGCCGGTGGCTCCAGTTAGCCTACGCAGTGGCCTCCACGGTATGCACTAGCCAGCGTATTGGTAGGTGTGCTAGGTACCAACTGATGAGCCCACCCTAGCACACGAGGGCGAAACGCTGGCAACCAAGAATGAGCTAGCTGGAAAATTTATAATGTCCAATAACGGACCATTTATATTGGTATTATAAATTTGCTCATTCAGGACAAATATTTCAGATTCCCTATGGGAATCAACATCTATATCAGTCAGCTAGTAGGCGAAGGGGAAGGGCGCTTCTGACGGGATAGCAAGTCAATATCTCGGTCTCGCTTGAGAATGTTTTGGAGCAATTGACACTCCGTGTTCCGAAACAGCGGAATATAACGGTGCACCGGCACAGTGTCCCGAAACAGGGACATAGTGCCCAACCCTACAGCCTACGTGATTAGAATTGAGGAGCTGTCTGACGGTGAGATAGCAGCCCCAGTCTAGAAAGCCAAGAATAACGGCCAAGAGGATTTGTCGGGCTGACCACACGACACCTCGCAATCTGCAGGCCTTCGGGCTGAGCCGCGGTCGCTTGGTAGGCCAAGGCCCTTCAAGGGCTGTAGTGCCATGCGGTTTGGTTTGGTTTTACATCCCATTTTCTCCTCATTTTTAACTTCAAAACATAAATAATTCACATCATATACGTTAGATCGGCATGGTTTAAAAGCAAAAAAAGGGAACATCTAGCATCCTTAAACAACACGCAGCATAGTTATTTAAATCTATAATTTATTCTTGCAGAAAGTTATACTAGCGCATTTAAACAGTTTTTTATTGACCCCCTCCGTCAGTACCACCAGCGTCTGGTCTTAGGTTCTAATACCGACTGACTTTTTTGAAATATTTTAATATTATTATTAAAAATTAATTTCTTCTTACCTTTTGTGCAAGTTTGCTTCAGATCACTCAGTGGGATCATCACTATTGTCACTGCTTGTGTAGTCACATAGTTTGTCTGAATCCTCACTTTCATCAAACCTTACCCTCACCTCCACCCCCTTCCCAGAGTAGATCATCTTCAGTTCCCTAGAGCAAAAGGAATTCAGTTTTCTGAAAGACTTCTCACAGATAGGTTTATTCCCCAGATTCCTTTTTTTTTTTTTTCAATTAATTTCCCCCCCCCCCCCCAATAATAGTCTAAAATTAAGAGGGAGGGTTGTTATAAGCAAGTAAATTCAGTACTTTATTCACTTCGGACTAGATTAGCATATCATCAAAAAAATCCCTGGAATGTCCACACATTCCTAACACATTTCCTGAATACGAAGTCAGTTATGATACAGTCTGTTATAGATCTGATGACCTTACCCTCCCATATGTAGGGGTGAATAGCCTTATGCTTGAAGAATGTATTCGTAACTGCTAATTCCATACTAGCATAGAAGTCAGTAAATGCTTTCCATTCCTATTACCTTCCATATTAGTCAGTCAATCAATTAATTAACCAATCAATCATCAGTGATCTGCATTTAGGCTGTTGGACAGGTGGCGGAATCCCTATCAGTTGTTTACCTAATCTTTTCTTAAATGACCGAGCAAGAGGCTGTGTGGTTCGAGTCATGTAGCTGTCAGCATGCATTCAGGAGATAGTGGGTTCAAAACCCTCTGTCGGCAGCAGTGAAAATGGTTATCTGTAGTTTCCCATTGTCACACCTGGCATATGCTGGGGTTGTACAATAATTGAGGCCACAGCCACTTCCTTCCCACTCCTAGCCTTTTCCTATTCCATCATCACAATAAGACCTATCTTTGTTGGTGCACCATGAAGCAAATTTTTTTAAAAAAATCTTAAATGATTTCAAAGAAATTAAGAACCTTGAAATTTATCAAACATTTCCTTTGATAAATTATTCCCTTCTGTAATTCCTCTTCCTATACACAGTTAGTGATTATGTTCATCACCCATTCCCGTGTGATTATTATAGCAGTATCTTCTCCACATTTACCCGTCACCTTCTCATATCCTTCCATTGTATTTCCAACTCTCACTTTGAAATCTCCCGTTAGCACTCTCCTATCCTTGCTGTTGACCCTGACTATAATTTCACTCAGTTCTTCATAAATCTTGTTAACTTCATCCTCATCTGGTGAATACTCAGACAATTCTCATCCTAATTTCTCCAACTACTAAATCTACCCACATCATTTATTTACGTGCCTAACAGTTCTACACCACATTTTTCCCTTTCCATTTTAACACCTTTTAAGAACACTTTATAATCTCCTATGTCTTCCTTGTTATCTCCTCATATATCATTAAGTCTGTGAAGCAGGATGCTACCCTACTTACATATAGTCACTACGAGTACCTCTCCTCTCACGGGGAGGGCTATGCCTCAGAATATGTCCGAGATGTCCACTCCTATTCCATAGCAACTAGCATTTGGCATCTTGACTCTCAGGACCATTTACTAGGCCACTCGGCCATTGCCCATGATTCACGATCTAGGACATGACTATAGTAAGCCTTGAACCACTTTAAAAAGATTAAAAATTTAAAAAATATTGGTATCAATTGAAATGAATTCCAACACCTTCACAAATTAGGCCTAATGCTAAATATAAGCAGAGCACAGTTAGTAGAATTTAACTGCTTCTCAAATGCATTTTGGATCAAATAACAAATAACTTATGGTCTTCTTTTCCATCTCTCAAAAAGCCCCAAAGGAAATCTTGAAGATTTGAGACATCTGATTCTGTCAATTCAGGGAGGAAGTGTTACGTCCTCAATTCTTTACCCTAATAGTGGGTGAGGGGGGGGGGGGGTGAAGAAAAGAAAAAGGCAATAGTCTATATCATAAAATAAATATTAAATTCTTTGAATGTAATTTCTTATTTTACAGGTGTTGTTCATGAAACAACAGATGGTACTCTTTCCCTGGTAGATGTACCAATTGTAACTCCAAATTGTGATGTTGTATGCCCAAATCTTAATTTGAGTGTATCACCTGGTATGCATTTGCTCATCACTGGTCCTAATGGCTGTGGAAAGTCTTCCCTCTTCCGGATATTGAGTGGGTTGTGGCCTGTATATGGTGGAACTCTCCATAAACCACCCAATTGCAACATGTTCTACATTCCTCAGAGGTATGTTACTTAATTTATGTTTCATTTATGACAGTAATATTTGATCCTGTACAATTTTTCCAGTGCCACCCAGAGTTGTCAGTGAGTTATGTACTGTTGGTAGATATGAAAAATGAAAGACTGAGGAATGTGACTGAAAGCACAAACTTCCTGTTCTATGCAGACTGATTGGCTTTTATCTGCTACTTGAAAGCAATGACTCGCACATTTCAGAGTTCAGTTGATCAGGCATGCAAAAACTCCAGCTGTCATATCTAGGGTAATTAAGAGTGAATCTGTGAAATTTGTTTCACTAAGATGATTCATGTATTGCTGTGCTGCAACCAGTATTGCTTGCACACATGAAATCTCAGCTTTATTAAGCAACAAAATGTCTGGAATATTACTGGCAGGAGTTTATGGAATTGTCATTTCAGGATGTTATGGAAACAAAAAAACTGCCTTGAATAACTTCCAGTGACGAAACTGGAGACAAAGGTACAAAGTTTATTTTAAAGCGAATCTCCAGTTGATAGTGCTGTTGGTTCATGGATAAAGGGTGTGTATTTTGAGGTGAGTGCTGCTACCTTGAAATGCTTGGAGTTGTAGCGAGGTAATTTTGAAGGATAAAGTATGCCGAATGAAAGATCTAACAGTATTTTGATATACATTTAGAGTTCAAATATTTTAATTTACCTAATTTTGGTATTTCAATTTTGTCTGTCTTTCCTTGGCCTAACGCTCCCTCCATTAAGAAATAGTTATTTTTGTTTTCGTGATTTCTGTTGCATTATGTAGTATAGCATTGAAGTAGCTGTCCTGGAAACATGCACAAATAGCATACAAACGTGACAGTACATTCTTTAGAACAGTAGCAACCAGTCATCCATATTATTTTTAATGAAACGTTATTGTATAGTAGACGTACAATATTATCATGTATGGAAGTAAATATAAATTCTACTTATTTTAAATTTTCTTTGTTTAATAATATGACAATTCATCATATATTACTATATCTTGTGTGATGTAATAATGTAATTATGTAGGCACAAAAAAACGTTCATAAATGTCGCTTTGCAATGTACTGAGCCCACCACATACAAACTTCGAGAATATCAAAATCTGCGCTTCCTGTCAACAGTTTAAGACTGAATAAATAGCATAATGTGCAGTAGTTGCTGAGGAAAAAAATGAAATTAACTATAATGTACAGTAGATGGATACACAGTAAATTTATTTGGTGGGGGTCATTATTATTTTAAGACAAAGTACACATAGGTCCGTCACTTTGAAAAATAAAGGTATGTGCACAGGAGAGGGAAGAGCCACGAAGAGCAAGAAAATAAACATTCCCTAGGACTAGCAAGGCTAATATCATCAGGCTCTGAAGAGCACCCACAGGGGGTAGTA
Source organism: Anabrus simplex (assembly GCF_040414725.1). NCBI lineage: Eukaryota > Metazoa > Arthropoda > Insecta > Orthoptera > Tettigoniidae > Anabrus > Anabrus simplex. The sequence continues at coordinate 558,303,341 of NC_090266.1, forward strand.
ATTTTAGGATTTCGAACAGCTGTAAAAAAAATATTTAAAAAGTGAGTAAGAGAATTCTGATTGATCACATTCATAATCGCTTACTGCTCAAGGTCATGCTAGGTTAGAGTCAGAAGATGAACCACCACTTTCCCGATCATCGTCAGAGGAGTCTGTAACACCTAAATGTTTGATAAAACTGTCTATACTGCACCTATCAACAATCCTTTCTTCTCCCAGAACTCTTGTTACATTTTAATGATGTGATGATCGAATCCTTCCCAGCCGACGGATGTCAAATGTGATAGAACTCGCCATTACTTCCTGCAGCTTCATTAATGAGATGCTACCCGTAATGTTTTTGTCCAGGCCAGCTTGATAGCATTGAGTTCACACATGTATGGAGGCAAGCGTAGAACCGCATACCCATGTGGTATTTTTTCCGGATATTTGAACTTGTGGATCAGTTCAGAAAGCTGAAATGTCCTCATTCCTTCATATGACATCACTGTGTTCTTTGTTTTTTCAGTACTGTGGTAAGTCAATTACTATAACAATTCTAGTCAGGAGATTAGGAAGGAGTTTCTCACTTACTAACTCGCTGACTTATCTCCATTGATTAGCACACTTTTAAAATCAGAATGAATGATCATCAGCCTGTTTGAAGAGCTTCTCTTGATTTTAACTCCTTGAATACTCTCACTGTGCTAATTTTTTCTCTTTCTACGATTTGTTTTACATAGAACCAACACAGACAGATCTTATGACAGTGGAATAGAACTGGTAAAGGAGCCGTAATGGCTTTAATAAAGTTACATCCCCCAGCACATGCCTGGTGTGAAAACTGGTAACTATGGAAAGCCATATTTTGGGCTGCTGACATAGTGGTTCAAACCCACCTTCTCCCCACATAAACTAACAGCTATGTAACCCAAACCACATAGCCAGCTAGCTCAGTCCTGCATTTATTAAATGTAAGGTTATTGTCCACCCAAGATTCAGTACAGAAGATTGCACACCCTGCAAGTTATCTGAGAACAGTAAATTCTCATGCTCCTTAAAATATTTACCTAGCCAGTAAACAGTATTTGGATACCAATCAATATTTTCCTGTTACTGGTGCATCTCTTCCATTCAAACCCTACATCATGCAATAAATTTCCATGGGAAGTTAATTTTCTCTTCATCTGCTGTCCATAGGTGAGGTGCTGTGAGAAGAACTCTCTGCACTAGATAGATGTCATTCATGATATTTTGTATGATTATTCTATCAAATTCCCCTGTCGGCAGCCCTGAAGATTATAAGAATAAATTGACCTTTTCAATACAATACATCAAGTAAATGATATCACATACGTCTCGGGACTAGTTTCATCCACTTAGTAGTCATCTTCAGCCAAATACAAATTAAAGAAATCATGTGATAACTAAAACATATGTATACGAGAAAAAAGACAATGTTGTAGGAATAATTATAACATTAATATATATATATATATATATATAAGAACAGAAATTAAGGTTATGATCTTCTGGTCACAATATGTCTTTTAAGACCTCAAGCAAAGAAGTAAATCTGGAAATGATAGGAATGAATAAATATGCAGAAAAGAATTAAAAATAGAAAAATTATGTCTGATGTGGAACAAGCACTGACTTGCAGGAGGAAGCAGGCAATGTGAACAAAGGAGTAAATAGGGAGAGGAGAGGAGGGGGCAAACAAGAGAGGTGAAGGGGGATGGGTGCGTGAGGGAGGGGAGAAGGAGAGAAGGGGTGTCTAATTTGGGGGTGAAGGATGAGGAAAGAAAGACTGCTGCTGAGAGGGTAATTTAAAGAAATTATAAAAGATTTCGTTTTATCTGAGGCATGATTACTAAAGATAGGAATTGAAAGGTCAAATAAAATATTTGATTTCTCTGAAATTTCATTTAGATTGAAGTTAGGATTGAAAAACTGTTCCAGATGGATAAAACAATTTTCCGTAATATTGAGCAGGGGGCCTTTTTGCATAACTTTCAAAATTTTCATGCCTTGGTTGATATTAGTGAAGTTGTGGTTAATATCACCCATGTGCTGATCCATGGCCAAAAATCTGTTCTATTTCAGGGCGTTAACATGCTCTAAGTATCCTGTATGGAAGCTGCTACCTGTTTGACCCTTATAAGATCTGTTACAATTATTACAATTGAGTCTATAAACCCCTGACTTGGTGAACTTACTACTATGATTAATAAAATTGATATTGTGTAAAATATCTGTGTTTCTGTTACAAGTTTTGAAGGCTATTTTCACGTCATGCTTTTTAAATATGTTTGTGATTTGGTAGACTTGTTTATTATTAAATGTAAAAGTAGATTAAAAATTGTGAGTTTTTCTTTTGTTAAGGTGGTTGAAGGTTGGTGTTTACGTTTTTAATGATTTTTCTCTATAAAGGAGCTGTTGTAGCCATTAAATCTAGCTATACTGCAAATGGTATTCAATTCATTCTTAAGTTCCTTTTTAGACAGTGGGATGCTAAATGCACAGTGTACCATACTATGGTATGCTGCACATTTACGGGCATGTGGGTGTATGCAATCTTGATGGATTGTGTTAGCGGTTTGCGTTTGTTTTCTAAAAATCTTATAGCTCAGTGAAGCAGGTTGTCTGATGATCGTTAGATCTAAATAATTGAGTTTTTTTTTATCATTTTCTGATTCTAGTGTAAACTTGATATGTGGGTCAGTGTGATTATGGTTGGATAGAGTGGTGGTGGCATCAACAAATTTTCATGTACTTTTATCTTTAATAATAAACAAGTCTACCAAATCACAAACATATTTTAAAAGCATAACGTCAAAATAGCCTTCAAAACTTCTAACAGAAACACAGTTTACACAATACCAGTTCTATTAATCATAGCAATAAGTTCACCAAGTCAGGTGTTTATAGACTCAATTGTAATAATTGTGTAACCGGTTTCCATTGGTTACACGATACACAATTAAGAAAAGGGAAAAAAATTCAAATTACATGGCACCTTAAAACCTTAGCACAAAATAAAACATCAGGTGAACTGCGCTGATACAAACAAATGAACATCAGGTTGGGTAACGTGACGACTATAATAAAGGAATGTGGAGCGGGTCTGGGAAACCTACCAGAGCCATTGGGATACGAGGGTTGCGGGTTTCCAGAAAAATTAACGGTGATATCTTGATTCAAGATATTATTTTCGAAAATAAACATTACCAAGAAAATTTCAAACAAAATCCAACAATTCAAAAATCCAGTTAAGATATCTCCAAACAACAAATTAGATGTAATTTGCCAAGGGCTTTTCTTTTAAGTCAAGAGGCTAACTAAAGATATCTTAACATATTGCAACTTCTACAATACAATTTTGAGGCTAAGAGGAACCACAGGATACAAATATTAAATGAAAGTTAACACGCTTTCTGACAATCGTGCCACATAATGGAAATGGGGGGAAATCAGAAATATTTAAACTTGGCGCAGAGGCCAGTTCAACTTGCTCCCACACAAAAAACACTTCTGATGCGGGTCAGAGGAAAAACTAGAGTGCATCAAGTGATACGGAGTACTAGAGGCAAGCCCCGAGGGAAATTAAATTAATCTTCAAATTATATGTTTTGCAAAACTAAAGGAAAGGGGAATGCCTCCAAAGCAAACAGGCAGGCCCAGCTGAAAAGCTAAGGCATCTGAGCAATTGAGTGGCGAGTCTGGGCGAGTAGGGTAAACTCCTATGTGGGAAAATACTAGCAAACTTTAAATATAAATTAAGGTGGAACTGAAACCAACAGTGCTTACCCCAAGGTAGCCCATCCCAGGAGGGAGAGTTCGCCGACGTGCGTCTGATCACTGGACAGACGAGAAAACAAAGACCATGAAATCTTGCCTCACTCTCTTAAGAAGGTAAGGCTGGGCCCGGTGCGATCACCGAGTGACCAGTCAGAGCACAGGAGTTCCCCCTTACCACCCAGATCCACCAATCAAAACCCCTTACCAAGTCGTGTTGTTTTCACAATATTCTAGAACATCACCTAACTCTAATCGCAAACTTTCCCCCCATCTTCTAAAATAGTAGACACATTCTTCTAGAATCGACAGGGGCCAACACACCCTGTTCCAAAAGTCCACGTCACAAAATTTCCAGAACATTGCAACATATCACTCAACCATAATAATAATTTACGATCTAGTAGTTACATTTCCAAATTTAGATAGATAAACGGAATACAAATAAAATATTCTACAAAAATATTTTACACCATATAGTAAACATTTTTTTTTTTTGAAAGAGGCATATTTCACAGGTCATATCCAAGATGGTATTTTACACAACCTAGCAAATGTTTCTTTGAAAGAGATTCTCTACAGGTCTCAAATTGTAAAATATCTTATAAGGGTCAAACAGGTAGGAGCTTCCATTCAAGATACTTGGAGCATGTTAACGCCCTGAAATATAACAGATTTTCGGCCATGGGACAGCACATGTGTGATACTAACCATAAGTTCACTAATATCAACCAAGACGTGAAAATTCTGAAATATTACAGAAAATTGTTTTATCCATCTGGAACAGTTCTTCAATCCTAACTTCAATCTAAATGAAATTTCAGAGAAATCAAACATTTAATTGACATTTCAATTCCTATCTTTAGTAATCATGCCTCAGATAAAAAGGACTCTTTTATAATCTCTTTAAATTCCCCTCTCAGTAGCAGTCTTTCTTTCCTCATCCTTCACCCCCACTTAGACACCCATTCTCTCCTTTTCCCCTCCCTCCCCTGCCCCTCCCGAACCCTCCCCCTTTGCCGCCCTTGTTTACTCCCTCCCCCTCCTCCCTGTATACTCCTTTGTTCACATTGCCTGCTTCCTGCAGCAAGTCAGTGCTTGTTCCCTATCCACTCCTTTGTTTACATGACCTGCCTGCTTCTTCCAGCAAGTCAGTCCTTGTTCTACATCAGAGATATTTTTTTTTTTTAAATTTCTTTCCTGTATATTTATTCATTCCTAATTCTGGCTATCATTTCCAGATTTACTTCTTTTCCTGAGGTCCTAAGTCAACTTACAGATGACATATTGTGACAAGAATATCATAACCTTAATTTTTTATTGTTACATATATTTTAATGTTATAATTATTCCTACAACATTGTCTTTGTCTGGTATACATATGTTTCAGTTACGACATGATTTATTTAATTTTTATTTGGCTGAAGATGACCACTAAGTGTCTGAAACTAGTCCCAAGATTTAAGTAATACCATTTACTTGATATATTGAAAAGGTGGACCCCCTTGTCAATTTATTCTTATAATTGCATTTCAATACGGAACAAAAATGAAATTTATAGCTTATAAGCCCTGAAGATTGTTTTCCATGTTTTCTCATATTCACACCAGGCAAATGCTGGTGGTGTACCATAATTAAGGCCACAGCCGTTTTCTTCCCACTCCCGGGCCTTTCCTATCCCATCGTCAACATAACACGTATCTGTTTCGGTGTGATGTAAAACAAATTAAGAAAAAATCTATCAAATTCATTACAATGACTTGTGTTCATCAGATTTAGGCCTTGTTTTACCTGGAATACTCGTTAGACACTCGCCGCCAGGAATTCCTGCCTTTCGGATGGTTGAGATTGCAAGTTACAAACTACAGATTGTTCAAGCAGATACACTGCTGTACTTCACAGCCTGTGAGTTACCCTCTTTTACTGTGTATGCGAATTTTCCCTGTTTATGTTCCGCATCACTCTGGTTTATAATGTTCCTGATCACTTCTCTAACTTTGCTGTGAATCGTCTTTCCCTTGTTGCTAACAACGGACGTTACGATCGGTGTCTTTACATCTTTGCAAAACAGTTACACAGAAAAAAAAAAGTCCAGGCTTAGTAGCTCAGACAGTAGAACTCTGGCCTTCTGACTTCAAGTTGGTAGGTTCAATCCTGGCACAGTCCAGCGGTATTCCAAAGTTCTCAGTACGCCAACCTCGTGTCGGTTGATGTATCGGCATGTAAAAGAACCTCTGCGGGAAAAATTCTGGCACCTTAGTGTCTCCAAAAACTTCAAAAGTAGATAGAGGGACGTAAAACAAATAATATTATGTATTACTAGCTGCAGTACCAGTCGTTGATGAGACAATTATATAGCATGAGCAAAGTTGACTCCTCAGCTACTTTCTGCCAATATTCAGGCAAGCTGTTTTATTCAGAATGCAACAGTAATCCCATGTATCAGAGATGAGTGGCAGCCAATTCACATCAATCACATCACAACAGTGGTCAATGTAACGTTATTCGTGATCAGTTTTATGAGCTTTCGATATTATTGGGCCTTCACATTAGGTTTTCTTCTAACTCAGAGATATTAAGTAGAGCATCTCGTGTAAAGGTTCCTTCTTTCATGACTCCCTCTATTTTCATTCTTCAAGTGATCGTTGTTTTACGATTTTTTCTTAATCCTTTAAATTATCATCTTGACAGTTTTCCTTGTTGATATGCACAGGTGACCATGCAGTTTTACACCTTCAGACAATAATGACAAAAACCATTGCCATTTTCTTTTTAAATTCTGAACAATGTACAGACGAAACTTAATTTTTAATTATTTTTTTACAATTGGCTTTACGTCACACCGACACAGCTAGGTCTTATGGCAACAATGGCATAGGAAAGGCCTAGGAATGGGAAGGAAGCGGCCGTGGCCTTCACTAAGGTACAACCCCAGCATTTGCCTGGTGTGAAAATGGGAAACCACAGAAAACCATCTTCAGGGCTGCCGACAGCGGGATTCAAACTAACTATCTCCCGGATGAAAGTACACAGCTGCGCGCCCCTAACTGCACGGCCAACTCGCCCGGTAACAAATACAGGGTGTTTCAAAAAGAATATACGTATTACAAAGTATTATTTTGTTCAAACTATCGATCGCTGCACCTCGGCTCGGCTATTGGAGAAACGAATACATAGTCTAGTTTATATTAATAGCCGCTAGATGTCAGTTGTCTTCTGTTGTGCTTGGTAACCGTCATATGTTTAAAATGGCTACTCCGCAGCAGAAATCGTTTCGTGTTCTCGAGTTTGCGAACTGCAATTCCGTGATTACAGTGCAAAGACGTTTCAGATTGAGGTATAAAATTGAACCTCCAAATGCGTGGAATATTCGCAAGTGGTATCGACAGTTTGTAGATACAGGATGTGGATGTAAAGGAAAGAGTCCTGGCCGCCCTCGTGTTCCTGAAAAAAAAATGTTGCACGAATTGAAACTGCTTTCCAACGTAGTCTTTCAAAATCAACTCATCGTGCCAGTCGGGAGTTACAACTGCCTACAACAACAATTTGGCGTGTTTTGAGACGTCGGTTGGTTATGAAGCCGTACAAGTTACAGCTGTTGCAAGCTCTGCGTCCTGATGACAAACGCAAACGTGTGGCATTTTGTAATGAGATTCGTGATGCTATTGACAATGATAACACTTTTGCACAACACACCGTGTTCAGTGATGAAGTGACTTTCCATGTTATTGGTCAGGTGAACAAACACAATGTGTGAATTTGGTGCCTACAGAACCCACATGCAGTCATTGAACATGTATGAGATTCACCCAAAGTCAATGTGTTTTGTGCGTTATTCCGATCATCTGTTTACGGCCCATTTTTCTTTGATGGAAACATGGTTAACGGTCAGCAGTATCTCGCTATGTTAAAAAACTGGTTGTTTCCGAGGCTGCACAAAGACAACTTCATTTTTCAACACTAGAGTCGCCAAGTGCGTGAACATCTGAATGAAACTCTACCGAACCGTTGGATTGGTCGTCAAGGAGCTCGCGACTTAGCATGTCTTCGCTGGGCTCCACGGTCACCAGATTTGACACCCTGTGACTTCTTCCGCTTGATGAAATTTTGGCTCCAGTGGGGTTTCGTCAGAGACAACGTTTATGTACCACCACTCCCGCGGAACCTGGAAGAGTTGAAGAACCGGATCCATACTGCCATAACATCAGTGACGAAGGACATGCTTGCCCGAGTATGGGAGGAATTTGAGTATCGATGTGATATTTTTCATGTCGCTGATGGAGGACATATTGAACATCTGTAATCTGAACTTGAGAGGTTCGTGAAAGTGTGTGTAAAGTTTCATGTTCATATGTCTTACAGTGTAATAAATATATGCATTCGAAATACGTATATTCTTTTTGAAACACCCTGTAGTTTTGTACAGAATGGTGACTAAAGGACCTCCTGGCAATCATAGTATTACTTTTCTCTTACTTCTGGCAGGCTTCTTATTTGATCTTTTGTGTACAAACCTCCTCGGTCAACACTACCTCTCATCCATCCCTGAAGGCGGCCTTTCATTCTCACCCTGCTTCTTCGCTGTTTCTCTTGTGATCAGAGATAAGAGGGAACGATTTTCTCCTATTTCTCCTTAAAACAGTACTCGCCACCATCAAAATGAAAGTGCTTTTCTTTACCACACAAGAAGTTGGTGACCAAGCCACCACTGAAAGCACTTGCCACTTCTACCATCACAGAATCTAAAGAGAATCTGGACAATGTTGATTACTCTGTCCATAAAGTCCCATAGTACAACAGATCTTTTGTCTCAGATACCAGAAATTTAAGTCCGTGTGCAGAAACTGTCAGATATCTGTGAGTATCAAAAGTTCGCATTTATACCACCTAGTATGAAAATTTTGGTGGAATTCTCACATTCCAAAATGACAGTTTACAACAGTTTCTTTATGCCCACCCCCTGTGGGTGGGGGATGCAGATGAAGAATACACCCACGGTATCCCCTGCCTGCCATAAGAGACAGCTAAAGGGGGCAACCAAGGGATAATTGAATTAGAACCATGAAACTACTTGTGATTAGTACCATCATGTGGGGAAAGCCATGGGTCACCTTTACTTGCGAGTAGTACCACTATGTCGGGTACACAATAGGTTTGTGATTAGTAGCAGCAGAGAGTGGGTCACTACGGGTTTCCAGTACCTGTGCTTAGTACCACTATATGCGGAACATCAGGGGCTTATGTTGCCTGTGATTTGTACCATTAAGTGAGAAACACCACGGATCTGGGCGTTGCTTGTGATTAGTACCATTATATGAGCGACACTGTTGGTCTGCGTTGCCTGTGATTTGTGCCCACTATGTGAGGAACATCATGGGATAGTAAGTATCCCTGTGATTAGTACACCTATGTGAGGTGCACCATGGGTTTGCATTGCCTACGAGTGGTGCCATTATGTGATAGACACCATATGCCTGCATCACCTGTACAACATCCAATACTTGTGAGTAGTACCATAATGTTTGGAACACCGTGAGTTTACGCTACCCTTGAATAGTACCACAACTTGAGAAATACCATGGTTCTAATTTACTAGCGATAAGTGCCATTACGAGGGAACGTTGACCTGAATATTGAACTCCTTTAGACAACAACCATCATCGATTCAGGATTGTGCTTTCTAAGCAGTCCCTTGGTCAGTCATATAGTTTCTGGGAAGGTGAGGCATTGCAGGTCGGATCCACTGATTGCTTTAAATTCATATTCATCAATTCATTATTCATCATCACGTTTTGAATTCTGGTCAATGGATGAATTTTGTACTTTCAAATTTTCATTGCATTTCGTCTCATTTTGTACCATTAGGGGCCGATGACCTAGATGTTGGGCCTCTTTAAACAACAACAATCATCATCTCATCATCTTCATGCTCATCTTCACATAGCCTTTAAACCTGTGCTTTAACCAGCAGATATATTATAAAGCTCCAAATAGTGGAAATGAAATGCCTAACAACTATAATCCAAAAAACAAGAAGGTAAAGGATCTGTAATCAAGTTAAACAGTCACTAAGTGGAACCTTATCTGAGGCCCAACTAAGGTGGTTTGGTCATTTAAAATGGTTGGAACCACAGAGAACCACAGAAATTGGCTGGAAACAGTGGTTGGATGCACAAGATCTAGCAGCAGACAAAGGAAATGCTGGCTTAATCAGATCAAATAAGATGTGGTGGAACAAGGTGTGGAGTTGTAGCAAATCCAGCAGAAAGAAATCTACCTAGACAGACACAAATGGGAGGCACTTGTATACTGCACTCTGGCAAGTGGGGAAGTCGATGATGATGATGATGATGATGATGATGATGATAAAGTTCAAGTCATTTCCATATATCACTGCAGGAGTTAACTATACAAAGAGTCTTCTGCAAACCAGCTAGTGTTATCTCACAACAGAGTATCTCACAACTGAACACTGTATAAATGAGAATCCACTATAGAAGAAAGTAACACTAAACAGTGTAAGAACCTCAAGAGAATTGTCAGCACAGCCTGAATATATTCCCCTGACACTACTGTGTTGCCAGTGAACCTGATAAAGTACCGGATGAGCAGAATATGAGTTGCCCTTGCATGTGGTAGGTCCAGTCCAGCTGCGATGTTGGCCAAAGCCACGACCGTCAAGCGGAGAATCTCGAGCTTTGTGGAAACTGTGAGTGCATTTTCAGCCTGAGTTAATCAGGTGCTGAAACTGCGCATGTACAGTAGCTAGTAATAGGCCAGATATTCTATTCCACAACAAGTGTTTATTTACAATTTCTTTTTGCATACAGAATCATCTCATGCTGTCAGGAAACACATTCCAGAATTATTTCCTGATGATCGAGCTCCAAGTTGTACTGTGATTCATAAATTAGTTAAGAAATTTCTGGAAATTGGGAGTGTTTAGAGATAAGAAGAGAACATGACTACACAGTGGTTACAGAAGTAGTTCTACTATGGCATCAAGCATCTCTTTAGAGACTTTTTCGGCAATCAGGGATTTCTTACAGTTCTGAAAGAATGGCCGCAAAGTTACTTCACTTAAAATTCTATAGGTGTACTGTAGTGCAAAAACTTATAAAATTTATAAAAGATACTGCCTTAATAATTCATTGTAGATAGAAAATGGAGGAATACAAACCAATTTATCAAAAATATTCGGTGATTATAATGGAAATGCTAAGATTTGGAAGGTGACGCAATAAAATTTTCCACCTTTGTATGATGGTAAACACATTCCCTACAAATCTTGTTTATACTTGTATTTAACACAACTGTTAACATAAATTGCTGTGAGTTTCATTTTGATGGCATTTTGTTCCACAGGCCTTACATGCCACTTGGTTCACTGGCTGACCAGGTGACATACCCAGACACCCAGGAAGACATGCGTCAGAGAGGACGCTCTCTTTCAGATTTACAACGTTGTCTACAACTTGTGCACCTAGAATACATTGTGGAAAGAGAAGGTGGCTGGCATGTTGTTTTGGACTGGAAGGATGTGCTTTCTGGGGGTGAAAAGCAACGTATGGCAATGGCTAGGCTTTTTTACCACAAGTAAGTTTTAATGTAATCTTTGACCAATCATTTATATTAGCTGTCTGAAGTTACTTCCTTATATTTTATTATGGTGTGCATTCATAGTAAACTCCCTGTTATTCAGGTTAAAGAATGAGAGAATTTGCACAAAAATTGCCAACACAGATAATCCAATTCAATGAGAAATTTATGGGCAAGATAACAGTATATTTTAAAACATAGCGTGAACATCTGCTGGCTGTTCTGGTACATCTGTTTCAGGCCTAACCTACTCCTGTGACAACATTATAATTTATTGAACAGGTGGATTATAATAAAACTTTGTTATTACATACCACTTAGTTGAGCAGCTCATCTCCTTTCTCCCAGGTCTTCCCAGCCCAAACTTTGCAACATTTTTGTAACGCTACTCTTTTGACGGAAATCACCCAGAGCAAATCAAGCTGCTTTCCTTTGGATTTTTTCCAGTTCTTGAATCAAGTAATCCTAGTGAGGGTCCCATACACTGGAACCATACTCTAGTTGGGGTCTTGCCAGAGAATTATATGCTCTCTCCTGTACATCCTTACAACAAACCCTAAATACCCTCATAACCATATGCAGAGATCTGTACCCTTTATTTACAATCATTTTTATGTGATTACCCCAATTGAGATCATTCCTTACACCTAGGTACTTACAATGATCCCCAAAAGGAGCTTTCATCCCATCAACGCAGTAATTAAAACTGACAGGACTTTCTCTATTTGTAAAACTCACAACCTGACTTTTAACCCCGCTTGTCATCATACCATTGCTTACTGTCCATCTCGCAACATTATCGAGGTCATTTTGCAGTTGCTCACAATCTTGTAACTTATTCATTACTCTATACAGAATAACATCATCTGCAAAGTCTAATCTCTGATTCCACTTCTTTACACATACCTATCATTGATATTTATAAAGAAAACATGAAGGTCCAATAATACTGCCTTGAGGAATTCCCCTCTTAATTATTACAGGGTCAGATAAAGCTTTGCCTACTCTAATTCTTTGAGATCTGTTTTCTAGAAACATAGCCACCCATTCAGCCACTCTTTTGTCAAGTCAAATTGCACTCATGTTTGCCAGTAGTCTCCCATGATCTACCCGATCAAATCCCTTAGGTCAATTACGATACAGTCCATTTGACCTCCTGAATCCAGGATATCTGCTATATCTTGCTGGAATCCTACAAGTAGAGCTTCAGTGGAATGTTTCCTAAACACAAACTCCCTTCTATCAAACCCGTTATTAATTTTGCAACCATGTCTAATGTAATCAGAAAGAACGCTTTCCCAAAGCTTACATGCAATGCATGTCAAACTGACAGGCCTGTAATTTTCAGCTTTATGTCTATCACTCTTTCCTTTATACACAGGGGTACTATAGCAACTCTCCATTCATTTGGTATAGCTCTTTCATGCAAACAGTAATCATACAAATACTTCAGATATGGTACTATATCCCAACCCATTGTCTTCAGTATATCCCCTGAAACCTTATCAATTCCAGCTGTTTTTCTAATTTTCAACGTTTGTATCCTACTGTGAATGTCATTGTGATAGGTCAATTTTAATCCTTCTTAAGTATTAGTCACCTCCTCTATCTGGACATTACCCTTGTCAAATCAAATCAAATCTCTTTATTTGCAAATGAGGTGTTTACCTCGGTGGCAAATGGTATACTAAAATACAATATTGTCAAGCACTGAATATTAAATTAACAAGAGAATAAAATTTTCCTATAATACAATATTATATAATTTACGCTAACGATTTTTTCTATTAAACACACAGCTCATCCTTAATAAATTTACATTGTTTACAAAATTCTACTTATAATATCTCCTGTACTACATACAAATATAGTCATCTGATATACAGTATGTGGAATTACTTCAAATGATACTGTACAACTGGTATAAGATTAAAATTTACATTGCATTTATTTACTTTTTCTTTTCTTTACCCATTCTGGAACCTAAGTAGCATAACGACCTGCTGCGTCTTAACCAGAGCCCCTTTTACCACCACTTTTCAGAGTTCCTGAAGGGCCTTCACAGCTACCGTAGCGGTCCCAGGGCCCTCGAAGTCCCCACTGTACTTCACCCCTACAGGCAGTCCCCTACTTTGGCTGTCCAAACTCCTTAGACCAGGGGATGGAATTAATTTATTTACACACATTTTTAATTTACAATAACCTGCACTGGTCGAATGCCCTCTAACACTTCATTTATTTTCTCTGTTGCTGTTTATTCTCTTCTTGAATATCTGTACAGATTTTGGAAAAGGATCAAACACTACCCCTGGTAAACTGTTCCACTCCTTCACACCCTTCTCAATGAATGAAAATTTACCCCAATCGCTTCTGCTCAATTTCCTTCTAATTTTATATTTGTGGTCAGTCCTGCCGATATAATTATTTTCCAACTGAAGCCTCTCACGGATATCTCCCCATGCTGCTTCTCCTGTATAGGCTCTATATAAACCTATAAGTCTAGTTTTCTCCCTTCTCTTACTTAAAGTTTCCCACCCTAGTTTCTTTAATATTTCTGATACACTACTCTTTCTCCTGAAATCCCCTGTTACAAATCTTGCTGCTTTCCTCTGCATACTATCTATTTCTTTTATTAGGTATTCTTGGTGAGGATCCCAAACACTGTTTGCATATTCCAATAATGGACGAACCATACTTAAGTAACTTTTCTCTTTTAATTCTTTGTTGCATCCTTTAAGTAGCCTCATTATGACATGTAACGATCTGTATGCTTTCCCAACAATGTCATCCACATGACCCTTCCAGTGCAAATTACTTTCAAATCTTACACCTAAGTATTTGCACTTGCCATCTTTTGGGATAACTACCCCATCCAAAGTATATTCAAATTCAGTTTTAAAACTCCTGTTTGTAAATGTTGTAACAGTTGATTTGCCTCCATTAACTTTCATGTTATTCTCTTTAACCCATTGTTGGATACTCTCAAGGTCCCTTTGTAATTCTGAACAATCCTCAATGGTATTTATTTCCCTGTAAACAATTATGTCATCTGCATACAATCTTATTTTTGATGTTATATTATTCCCTAAATCATTTACGTATATTAAGAAAAGTAACGGACCGATTATACTACCCTGTGCAATTCCCTTCCAAACTTTCTCTTCCTGCGATACGTTAATTCCTACTTTGACTTTCTGAACCCTTGAATTTAGAAATGTTTTTACCCAACGTGTAACCCTTACGTCCAATCCTATTCCCTCCAATTTCTTTAATAATATTCCATGTTCCACTCTATCAAAGGCTTTGGAAAGATCTATGGCTATGCAGTCTAACTGGCCTCCTGAATCCAATTGATCTGATATGTCCTGCTGAAATCCCACCAGTTGTGCCTCACAAGAATATTTCTTTCTAAATCCATACTGGCTCCTCATGAACCAATTTTTATCATCACATATCCCTCTGATGTACTTTGATATTAAACTCTCCAGTATTTTACAAACTATACTGGTCAGGCTGATTGGTCTGTAGTTCTCTGGTTTCCTTTTATCACCCTTTCCTTTATAAATTGGTATTATTATAGATTCCTTCCATTCCTTTGGTATTACACTATTATTTATGACATAGTCAAAGAGAAGTTTTAAATAAGGCACTATGTACCACCCCATTGTCTTTATCACCTCCCCAGTAATTTGATCACTTCCTGCTGCTTTTCCTTGCTGAAGCAGTTGGATTTCTCTGAAAATATCTTCATTTGTGAACGAGAAGCTTCTTGTTTCGCTCTGTGTCTGTCCCTCTGTAACTTCTGTTTCGGTGTCCAACTCCTGACAATCATCTACTGAATCTCTAAATTCCCTACTAAAGAGGTTTGCTTTCTCAGTATCTGTTAAATAGTGTTCACCCCCTTCTCCCACCATTATAGGTATTTGGATTTCATTTCCTTTTTGATTCCTGATATATGAATACAGCCTTTTCCATTTCCCTTTGTGGTCATTACGCTCTTGAAGAATGCCATTCATATAATTCTCTTCTGCTTCCTTTTTTACTCTATTCAGTTCCCTCATTAGCTGTTTTCTACTTTCTCTACTCTCCCTACCTTCTTTGATTTTCCTGTTTACTATTCTACATTTTCTTTTTAATTTTCTTATTTCCCTTGTATAATAAACAGGGTCTGAGGTCATTTTACCCTTCTTAACAGGTACAAATCTCTTCTCTCCTTCCCAAACGATTCCTTTGAATTTAGCCCAAAGTGTATCCACATTATTCCCTTCACTTATCCAACAACTGAATTGTGATTTAAGGTAAGTCCCAAATTCATCAACTTTAGTTCTTCTGTACAATTTCTTGTCTTGTGTGACCCTCTTATTAAGCCTTTTTGGTACCAGTCCTACATCCATTATTACAGCCTTATGGTCACCTATTCCTTCAATTACCTCAGTTTTATCAACAATTTCCCGTGGTTTAACCAAGAATACATCTAGTAAGTTATTGAGACGAGTTGGTTCTTGTACTACTTGTGTAAATCCTCCCTCCCAAGTTAACTTATTTGCCAGTTTCTGTTCATGGGCTTCACTTGCAGCTCCATTCCATTCAACCTCAGGCAGGTTTAGATCTCCCCCAATTATTACCACATCATTATTATTGTTTTTATGAGTATAATCTATTATTTTCTCAAATATTTCCATGTCTCTTTCCTCTCTTCCTGGCCTGTATGTTCCTATAATTCCCACCTCCTTCATATTATCACAAATTAATTTTATCCCTAATATTTCCTCCCTTTCATCAGTAAACCATTCATGTGAACAATATGTTTCCTTCACCAGAATAAACAGCCCCCCTCCCTTTTTATCTCCTCGGTCTCTACGATAGACTGTGTACCCTTCTGGAAATACTTCTCTATTACCCACCCCTTCTCTCAACCACGATTCCACTCCTATCACCACATCAGTCTCATAAGATTCCATCAATGTACCGAATTTTAATTGTTTATTTACTACACTCTGACAGTTTACCAAGAGCAATCTCAGACCCCCTTCCTCCCTAAAAATTGACTGTTGCAATTGGGTAACTTGAAAGTCCTTACTTTCCTGAGTTTCATTTACTAGTTGGCTGAGCCAGCTTGAAGTACAGCTGGCTCTTTCTACTAGTTTTCCTGGTCAGTATTATAACTCAAGGGAGTTGCCTTTTTTACAGTACATATCTTATGATTAATAAAATCTACAACAATATTTGCTATCTTTTGTTTACCTGAATTGTTTAGATGAAGGCCATGCTTTGTGTAACAGTGTCTCTCGAAACTGCTGCTATCAATTACCTGTGTATTACGAAAATGTTTACAAATTTTAATCATATCTGTATTAACTTTGTCCACTTCAGTGTTCACACACGAGTCTCTAATCAAATCATGCCTGTGGGGCACGTTCACTACAAATATGTTAGTGTGAGTCAGCTTACCTAGTGTACATTTAAGTTCCGAAATAACATTCTTAGCGTCGTTGTGAGCTACGTCGTTCGTCCCGCCGATAATCACTACTGCATCACGACTTCCGAGATTTCTTGCCGCCTGCTCCGTGTTTTCCAATACCTTCTTAATTGGGGCCCCAGGATAGATGACTGCCGATGCTGCAATATCTTCATTGACCATTTTCTCCGCAATTCCCCTCGCCTGGCTATCACCAAATATAAGAAAGTTCGATACTTTCGCCGGTGCACTGTGTGGGATTTTAGGCCTAACTTTGCTGCTTCTCGTAACGGATTTTGCGCTATACGTTTGACTGCTTCCTATACGGATACCTTGCGT
The DNA here is from genome assembly GCF_040414725.1 of Anabrus simplex. Taxonomy (NCBI): domain Eukaryota; kingdom Metazoa; phylum Arthropoda; class Insecta; order Orthoptera; family Tettigoniidae; genus Anabrus; species Anabrus simplex. Next base: position 558,320,514 of record NC_090266.1, read on the forward strand.
ATCGCTTACTTCCCTCAGGGATGAAAATCTATTTTTGGTGTCAGTTACAAAGTTGTCCTTATTAAACTGTACACTTTTCCTCCTAGAATCTGAAGCAACTTGACACCACGCGCTAGAATTCTCGGAGCCACCTGTGTTCTGAGTGTTTACTGGTACCGGTACTTTCGATTCCAGTAAACGTACCTTTTCCTTTAAAATCTCATTCTCCGCTTTTAATGCTTGTAAATCCTGTTGCAATAAAGAGAGAATTACAAGTACATTAACATTACCTCTATCCTCCAAGTAATGAGACGCCAGCGATTCGTTGACCGTTGTAGGCCTAGGTTTGTTACCGCTATTCAAATTGCTCTCGCCACAGCTAACACAAGTCCAAGTATCTTCATTTTCAGGAAAACCAGCACTACATATACACTCAAAATGGTACCAAATTAAACACTTTTCACACTGGATACCATTCTTCACTCGCTTCTTGTTTACACCACATTTATTCCCGATTATTTCGCAAGAGAACCGGGAGCTATCTTCACTTACATCCTTCGCTGACGCCATCTTGTGCTATGAGGCACTCTTGTAACCAACAATCTTTACATACTGCTGACTGACTACTTCTGCCTTTCGAAGATCCTCACATACACACTTCTCTTGTTCATTAATGATTCCTGGAATGTCCTTCTTGGAACCTGTTTCTGCCTTAAAGTACCTATACATACTCTTCCATTTTTTACTAAAATTTGTATGACCGCCCATTATGCTTGCCATCATGTTATCCTCAGATGACTTCATTGCTAGATTCAATTTTTTAGTAAGTTCCTTCAATTTCTACTTACTTCCACAGCAATTTCTAACTCTATTTCTTTCCAACCTGCACCTCCTTCTTAGTCGCTTTACTTCTCTGTTAAAATATAGTGGATCTTTACCATTCCTTACCACAATTAAAGGTAAAAGCCTATTTTCATATTCCTCAGCAGTTGGTTTAAACCCATCCCAGAGTCTGTTAACAGTTTTCCACCGATCATATTTACTTTTTTTAAACTCCCTGCTGCCTCTTTTATCAGCCATATCCAAACCAAACCAAACCCCATGACACTACAGCCCTTGAAGGGCCTTGGCCTACCAAGCAACCGCTGCTCAGCCTGAAGGGCTGCAGATTACGAGGTGTCGTGTGGTCAGCATGATGAATCCTCTCGGCCGTTATTCTTGGCTTTCTAGACCGGGGCCGCCATCTCACCATCAGATAGCTCCTCAATTCTAATCACGTAGGCTGAGTGGACTTCGAACCAGCCCTCAGGTCCAGGTAAAAATCCCTGACCTGGCCGGGAATCGAACCCAGGGCCTCCGGGTAAGAGGCAGGCACGCTACCCCTACACCACGGGGCCAGCTTTTTATCAGCCATATGGTACTGCATAATAGTCCTAATTTTAATACCTTCTTTTCATTCACATTTATTTTTAACTACCACAAAAACAGCTTCATGATCACTAATACCGTATATTACTTCAGTTTCTCTATAGAGCTCATCTGGTTTAACCAGCACCACATCCAGAATATTCTTCCCTCTAGTTGGTTCCATCACTTTCTGAATCAGCTTTCCTTCCCATATTAACTTATTTGCCATTTGTTGGTCATGCTTCTTGTCATTCGCATTACCTTCCCAATTGACATTTGGTAAATTGAGATCACCTGCTACAATCACATTATTCTCCATGTCGTTTCCCACATAGCTGATCATCTTATCAAATAATTCTGAATCAGCGTCTGCGCTACCCTTTCCCAGTGTGTACACTCCAAAGACATCAAGTTGCCTATTATCTTTAGAAATGAGCCTTACACCTAGAATTTCATGTTTGTCAACTTTAACTTTTTCGTAGCTTACAAATTCTTCTTTCACAAGAATGAGTACTCCCCCTCCCACCATTCCTATCCTATCTCTACGATACACACTCCAGTTCCATGAGAAAATTTCTGCATCCATTATATCATTTCTCAGCCATGTTTCAACTCCTATTACAATATCTGGTAAGTATATATCTATTAAATTTCTTAATTCTATTCCTTTCTTTACAATACTTCTACAGTTCAATACTAACATTATTATGTCATCCCTACTTGACTTCCAGATCTCTCTACCCTTATCACCGCTTCCTAGACTACCCCGTTTCCTTGAATGTACCTCCCTATTACCCTTCCAAACAAATTTCCTAACTTGTACGTACCACTGCTTTTTAAGTGAAGGCCATCTGAGTGCAGATCCAAATCTCCTACCCACCCATTATGATCTAGAAATCTCACTCCCAGTTTCTCACATACCCACTCGATAGTCTCTTTTAAATCCCCAATCACCCTCCAGTCAGTATCCCTCCTACACAGTATTCCACTGATAACAATCTCAGCTTCCTTAAACTTCTCCCGTGCTGCATTTACCTGATCCCACACAACCCCAACTATGTTGGTACTTATACCAGCTTGCCTTACATTGTTGGTACTTATACCAACTTGCCTTACATTGTTGGTACCAACATGGAACACTACCATCTTCTCATTCCCCTCCTCCTTCTCTTCTACTTTCCTCAACATCTGCCTCAACCTAATTCCTGGATACCGGGCGAGTTGGCCGTGCGCGTAGAGGCGTGCGGCTGTGAGCTTGCATCCGGGAGATAGTAGGTTCGAATCCCACTATCGGCAGCCCTGAAAATGGTTTTCCGTGGTTTCCCATTTTCACACCAGGCAAATGCTGGGGCTGTACCTTAATTAAGGCCACGGCCGCTTCCTTCCAACTCCTAAGTCTTTCCTATCCCATCGTCGGCATAAGACCTATCTGTGTCGGTGCGACGTAAAGCCCATAGCAAAAAAAAAAAAAAAAAAAAAAAAAAATTCCTGGATAACACTCTACCCTGGTTACTTAAAAGGTATGGTCAAATGTTCCACCTTTACAATACTAATTTTTAAAATTTAATTATTTAAATAACATTTAAAAAATAACGGAACATGTTTCATCTATCTTGTAGACATGATCAGCCGAAAAGTTTAAAGATTAAGCACAAAGGGCAAGGACAAAAAACACATTAAAAATAATTTGGACTGCCGAATGCGTCAGTTAAAATGTTGAATATGCTAGAATGATCTGAGCACAACACTTGAATACTGTTAAAAGTGAAAATTAAATATTGATCACATGAGATAGTTCAATAAAATTGGTAAGAGAGTCCTCTTCATGTGATTATGCTGTGTTGACTTACAGTTTGCCGATGCGTCGGTAGAAACTTGGTGATATGGAGCACAAAGTTTAGTTCCAGTAGAATGAAGATGATTGTTAAATGTATGTTAAACATGAGAGATTGTTCCAGTAAAATGGCATTGTGTTCATCTTGCTGGTGTGATGATCTTAACAGTTCTTAATAAAAAAAGTGGGTGGAATATCTGATCTTGATTTCATAAGTGGAATGTGCCGTGGAGTGCTCTAGAATGAGAACGATGGCTATTATTAGCATTATAGGCAAGTTTTTTAAGAATCTTGTAATACAAAAGAATGAATGAAAATAAAATGTGGCACATCTGATTATTTACGTTTCCGCGTACCCAAGAAAGGCTAGCTCAGCTTGTGTAGATGTTTATGGTTTACTGGAGGTGAACTGTGGAGGCCGTGCATGATGGAAGCTGGTATGAGGGGAGATTAGGGGAAGGCTGGAACCAATAGGCGGGGAACGACTGCGTGGAGGCTTGTTGCGAGGCTTGAAAAAAATAGGAACTGTTGAGTAATGCCTCGAAAATTGTTGACAGTTTCTGAAATTTCATTTAAATTGTAAGCAGGATTGCATTTTTTGTCTATATTAATAAAGATGTTTTCTAAAACGTTGAGTAAATTGCCCTCGTTATGAAAATAAAGAATTTTTAAGTCCTGCTCTATGGAGGTGAAGGAGTGATTGGACTCTGTTATATGAGTGTGGAATATTTTTTGTGCTTGACGGCGTTGACGTGTTCTTTATATCTAATTAAAAGCTTCTTCCGGTTTGCCCAATGTAGCTCGCAGAACATTGGTTGCAATTTAACTCGTATACATCTGATTTGTTGTATTTATTCCCGATATTATTGATTTTTTGCTGTTTATAAAAGTGATTAGTATTGTTGTTGACTGTTTTAAAGGCAATATTGACATTATGTTTCTTGGTGATTTCTTAAATATTGTTATGGCTATAGCGCCCGCCATGCCAAGTCGCTACGCGCCGAGCTCGTCACTCATCGGCCCACCCCCTTAGGCTCGAGCGCGCCAATTGCGAGCATCATTTAAAGTGCTGGGCGGGCCCTTCTCTCTTCTGTCCATGGTCGCACCGCATGGGATGACGGGAACTACTCAACGATTAATCTGGAGTCTTCCACCTCGCGAGGTTCCTGGATACATCTAGCATCCGGACTGTTCCAGAAGGGTCGGCGCAACTATATAAGAGACGAGTGACTTGCCTGCGGGTCAGTTGAGAATTGGAGAGTGAGAGTTAGTTAGTGAGTGAGTGGGAGCGAGATTGAGTTCGCTGGAGCGCAGTCAGTGATGGCCTGAGAGAGTGTAGCCTGATCAAGTATCTGTCTGTCGGAGCCGAGGACACTCTCTCTCTCTCTCTCTCTCTCTCTCTCTCTCTCTCTCTGTGTGTGTGTCCCCCTTGAGGCTGGCTGCTGGAGGAGAACCTGGAGTATTCCGGAGCGGCGAAGAAGGGAACACTGGGTACCGACGTGTGAAGACTGCGGAGTTCAACGAATTGAGTGAACAGCGAATACTATCCCGACCTGCGAGGCTGACGTGTAGGCTGTGGACCGTGACAGCGCTAACGAGGGTGACAGAGTGGCTGAGAGAGTGTATGTAAATAATCGATGACTCTGAGTATGTGTTTGTGTCATTGTAGATGGAAGACAAGAGAAACTAAGAGAGAGCGCGTAACTTAAGTGTGTAAGTGTACTTGTGTAACTTGTAAGCTCGGCTGTCATCTGTGTGTGTGTAAATCTGTAATTGTAGTGCTTAGTTAATAAATCTTAGAATAGGATTCTACCAGGTTCTGTACACATTTATTCATTTATTTACCCTGCCAACACATTACAATATCTTTATTGGTGTAAGTGAAGGTGGCGTAGTTATCCGTTTTCTTTTTTGTTTCTCTGTGCAGAGTTGAAGTGGATTTGTTAACAATTTTGCTGACTATCCTGTCTATGAAATGCCTTCCAAAACCGTTTTTTCTCGCTATTAAGTAGATGGTATTGAGTTCCTTTTTATGATTCGCGCTACATAAAGGGACCAAAAAGCTCTATGAATTAAGCTATAAAAAGTTGCTCTTTTTTGAGAGCCCGGATGCATCGAATCTTGACAAATGGTGTTTACGGTTTGGGTGGGCTTTCTAAAGATAGTATAAGAAAATTTGTTGGAGCTGCTGTTAATAGTGATACCTAAAATGTTTAAAGAATTGTTGATTTCAACCTCGGAAGTATCCATGGATCGACCCCATTTTGCTGTTCAAGGACAATATCACCGTTGGTGGTGATGTGATCTATTATGGCAAACGTATGTTTTCCAAATGGTCTAAATAAATTTCTGTCATTATTTCTGAAGCTGGGGCCCATAAGAAGACTGTCCTGCTTGTAGACTTTTACATTGAAGGTGAAATAGTTGTTAGAAGTTACAATTTCTAAAATGTTTAGGAACTCTTCTATTTCCCATGTGCTTAATTTAGTATGTTTTTAAAAATTGTCCTTGATGATCTTTAAAGTTTTTGACTGGTATGTTCGAATACATGTTTTTTTATGTCAAAAGAGTACAATTTTTTTTTGTGGTCGTTACACTAGGCTTTGTCAAATTACAAAATTCTATAGAATTCCTAATAGAGCCAGGGTTCTCAAACTTGTAGTTTTTAAAAAAAAAAGTTGTGGATAAATTTGTAAGTAAGTCTTACGGGAATATCTGTTTTATGGACTTTAGGCCATGCTTCGGCTGTAGGAATACTGGGGTTATTGTTGATTAGTTTTTGAGAATCATATTCACTGAGAATGAACGTTGTTTGTTTCAATATTTGTTTTAAGTTCTTTTGAATATTATTAGTTGGATCTTTCTTCATCAGTTAAAATGAATTTTCCGAAAAAGAAGTTTCGGTTTTTTTGCACGTAGGTCTCTTTGTTCATAATTACTGTAGCATTGCCCTTGTCCGCTTTCGTGACTATCAGATCATTCTCATTGATTTTTTGTTTTTAAAAATCAGTGGCTTTTTTAGGGAATAAAGGAGCTGTGGATTTGTTGATTTCAATTAGGTTAGAGAGTTCTTTTTACAAACGTTGAATCTAATTTCTATTTGATTGTCAACTGGCAGTTTTTGTATAGCATTCTCAGCTTCAGCAGTAATGGCAATAGCATCTTTTAATTTAAAGGCAATAGGTCAATTAAATTTAAGGCCTTTCTCCAAGATGTTGATATCTGAAGCGCTAAGTTGGGTATCAGAAAGATTTATAACAGGGTCGTGGAACTTCATCTCCCGAGTTGAATTCATTAATAGGCCTGTTGCGTGGAGGAGAGTTTTTACTAGAATTCTTATTACGCATGTTGAATTGTCTAGAGTGGTCTGCTTTTTGGTAATAACATTTTCTATTTTTTGTTTAAGCAAATTTCTGAAAAGAAGCAAACTGATGTGCATCATATAATTTAGTGTTGAGTAGAGATTTTTTCCTGTATGGAAACTTAATTTCATTTCTAATCCATAGTGAATTCAAACTGTTTTTTTCTGTGCCAAAATGAAGTATTGTTCTTGTTTTGATTGAACTTCAAGAAATTAGGTTCATTATGTAAACATTTCTTGATATTTTTGATAGCTTAAGCTTATAATTCAAATAGGTGTTAGCTTTATTTGCCTGGTTGGCATAATCATTGCATAAAATTGCATTAGGTAACCTAGGCTGTTAGTCACATAATACTGTATGAGATAATTTGAGATTTACATTACCAACTTATCTTTTAAGCCTTATGGAAAAATTTCTCAGATATTTATTAGCAACTCTGCAAAATGGTTTTATGCCGTCAATAATAATAATAATAATAATAATAATAATAATAATAATAATAATAATAATAGGAGCGTAAGCAGGCCCACTCACAAAGAATGATGGAAATTTGGGCTCTAAAGAAGACCAAGTTCAGTGTCAAATGCAACAAGACTTAACGTGGTCCTTGATGGCCCCAGTGAATTATATAATAATAATAATAATAATAATAAAAATAATAAATTGCTTTTTGAAGATCCTCACACACACACTCCCCTTGTTCTTCATTAATTATTCCTGGAATGTCCTTCTTGGAAGCTGTTTCTGCCTTAAAGTACCTACACATACTCTTCCATTTTTCACTAACATTTGTATGACTGCCAATTATGCTTGCCATTGTTATCCTTAGCTGCCTTCTTTGCTAGATTCAATTTCCTAGTATGTTCCTTCAATATCTCCTTACTTCCACAGCCATTTCTAACTCTCTCTCTTTCCAATCTTCACCTCCTCCTTAGTCTCTATTTCTCTATTATAATAAGGTGGGTCTTTACCATTCCTTACCACCTTTAAAGGTACAAACCTGTTTTCACATTCCTCAGCAATTGCTTTAAACCAATCCCAGAGTCTATTTACATTTTTATTTACCACTTTCCACCGATCATAGTTACTTTTTAAAAACTACCTAGTGCCTGCTTTATAAGTCATATGGTACTGCCTAGTAGTCCCACTTTTAAGACCTTCCTTTCTTTCACATTTTTTTTAAACTATGACAAAAACAGCTTCACGACCACTAATACCATCTATTACTTTGGTTTCTCTATAGAGCTCATCTGGTTTTACCAGCACCACTTCCAGGATATTTTTCTCTCTAGGTGGTTCCATCACTTTCTGAATCAGCTGTCCTTCCCATATTAACTTACTTGCCATTTGTTGGTCATGCTTCCTGTCGTTTGCATTTCCTTCCCAATTGACATTTGGTAAATTCAGATCTCCTACTACAATCACATTATTCTCCATGTCGTTTCCCACATAGCTGATCATCTTATCAAATAATTCTGAATCAACGTCTGCGCTATCCTTTCCCAGTGTGTACACTCCAAAGACATCAAGTTGCCTATTATCTTTAGAAATGAGCCTTACACCTAGAATTTCATGTTTGTCATCTTTAACTTTTTCGTAGCTTACAAATTCTTCTTTCACAAGAATGAATACTCCTCCTCCCACCATTCCTATCCTATCTCTACGATACACACTCCAGTTCCATGAGAAAATTTCTGCATCCATTATATCATTTCTCAGCCATGTTTCAACTCCTATTACAATATCTGGTAAGTATATATCTATTAAATTTCTTAATTCTATTCCTTTCTTTACAATACTTCTACAGTTCAACACTAACATTATTATGTCATCCCTACTTGACTTCCAGATCTCTCTACCCTTATCACCGCTTCCTAGACTACCCCGTTTCCTTGAATGTACCTCCCTATTACCCTTCCAAACAAATTTCTTAACTTGTACGTACCACTGCTTTTTAAGTGAAGGCCATCTGAGTGCAGATCCAAATCTCCTACCCACCCATTATGATCTAGAAATCTCACTCCCAGTTTCTCACAAACCCACTCCATAGTCTCTTTTAAATCCCCAATCACCCTCCAGTCAGTATCCCTCCTACACAGTATTCCACTGATAACAATCTCAGCTTCCTTAAACTTCTCCCGTGCTGCATTTACCAGATCCCACACAACCCCAACTATGTTGGTACTTATACCAGCTTGCCTTACATTGTTAGTACCAACGTGGAACACTACCACTTTCTCATTCCCCTCCTCCTTCTCTTCTACTTTCCTCAACATCTGCCTCAACCTAATTCCTGGATAACACTCTACCCTGGTTCCCTTTTCCCCACACACTTTCCCCACATGTCTAACTATGAAATCTTCCATGACCAGAGCCTCAGCACTACCCACCTCATTTGATCCCCTCCCCTTCTGGTCAGGCCTATCTTTAGTGATAGCTGCAGAAGCTACTTCCTCCTCCGTTTTCTCCCTCCCATGACCCTGTTCCACCTGCCTTTTCCTATCCTCCACTCTTCATTTCCTTTTCCTACTTTTTCTCTTCTTTCTTCTACACATCGCAGCAACAGTTCCCTGTTCCTCATCTTTCCTCTGTTGTTCTACCTGGAGTGACTCGTACCGATTTCTCAGAGACACCTGTCCTTAATTCTGATCCGGAATAGAGCCCTTAGCCTGCAGTCTCATTACCCTTAGAACATTAAACCACCTGTTTTTACAATTCCCCCTTTCCTTCCCATCCCTCTTTTACACCTACTGTAACCTGTACATTGTTTGAGGGAGGCATACCTTCCTTTCTGTCTTCTGTGAGAATCCTAATTAGCTCCCTCAAATTCTCCAACTCCTCCTTCATACCCCTCAATGCCTCGCCACACCCACAGTTTCTACACTTGCAATCTTTAGCCATTCTTTTATGCAAAAAATGAAAAGAAAAGGAAAATAAAATAACTTGTTATGTGCAAGAAGAAATGAATGGAAAGAAATATTATCTAGGATAGTACTCAAAGATCACACAACAATAAGGCAGTTCATATACTACTACACTACAATACTACTTAGTCGTACTCTATTTTTATCCTACAACACCCTAACAGGATAAAAACTGCTGTTAATTACTGAATACCAAAAGGAATACATGAGAATTACACAATTCTAAACTGCAGTTAAGTCTGCCCTAATTACAAAACAGAATTCTAGTAAGAGTGTTTTTACAGATCAATTATTTTACAATAATAAAATAAGCACGCTAATTTCTAATAAGATATTACTCATATACCTCTGTACAGTATACTACAATAATTTTAAACTACGTTCAGGCATATCCTAATTACAGTACCGGTACCGTATGTCACTACTAACCACAAACAGAAATGAAAATTGCAAGTTTGAAATCTGCAGGAACTACTGTACTCAAAGATTCAGAATTATTTGATAAGATAATCAGCTATGTGGGAAACGACATGGAAAAGAATGTGATTGTAGCAGGAGATCTGAATTTAACAGATGTCAGTTGGGGAGGAAATGCGAACGACAGGAAACATGACCAACAAACGGCAAATAAGCTAATATGGGAAGGATAGCTGATTCGGAAAGTGATGGAACCAACTAGAGCGAAAAATATCCTGGAAGTGGTGCTGGTAAAACCAGATGAGCTCTATAGAGAAACCAAAGTAATAGATGGCATTAGTCGTCATGAAGCTTTTTTTGTCATAGTTTTTTTAAAAAATGTGATAGGAAGGAAGGTCTTCAAAGTAGGACTATTAGGCAGTACCAAATGACTGATAAAGAAGGCATGAGGTAGTTTTTAAAAAGTAACTATGATCGGTGGAAAATGGTAAATAAAAATGTAAACAGACTCTGGGATTGGTTTAAAGCAATTGTTGCGGAATGTGAAACAGGTTTGTACCTTTAAAGGTGGTAAGGAATGGTAAAGACCCACCTTATTATAATAGAGAAATAAAGAGACTAAGGAGGAGGTGAAGATTGGAAGGAAATAGAGTTAGAAATGGCTGTGGAAGTAGGGAGAAATTGAAGGAACTTACTAGGAAATTGAATCTAGCAAAGAAGGCAGCTAAGGATAACATGATGGCAAACGTAATTGGCAGTCATACAAATTTTAGTGAAAAATGGAAGAGTATATATAAGTACTTTAAGACAGAAACAGGTTCCAAGGAGGATATTCCAGGAATAATTAATGAACAAGAGGAGTGTATATGCGAGGATCGTCAAAAGGCAGAAGTATTCAGTCAGCAGTATGTAAAGATTGTTGGTTGCAAAGATAATGTCCAGATAGAGGAGGAGACTAATGCTAAAGAAGTATTACAGTTTACATATGACAACGATGACGTTTACAATAAGATACAAAAGATGAAAACTAGAAAAGCGACTGGAATTTATAAGATTTCTGGGGATATACTAAGGGCAATGGGTGGGATATAGTACCATATCTGAAGTACTTACTTGATTATAATTTGGTTGAAGGAGCTATAACAAATGAATGGAGTGTTGCTATAGTAGCCCTTGTGTATAAAGGAAAGGGTGATAGACATCAAGCTGAAAATTACAGGCCAGTAAGTTTGACTTGTGTTGCATGTAAGCTTGGGGAAAGCATTCTTTCTCATTATATTAGACATGTTTGCGAAATTAATAACTGGTTCGATAGAAGGCAGTTCGGCTTTAGGAAAGGTAATTCCACTGAAGCTCAACTTGTAGGATTCCAGCCGGATATAGTAGATATGTTGGATTCAGGAGGTCAAATGGACTGTATCATGATTTGATAGTGTGGATCGTGGGAGACTGCTGGCAAAAGTGAGTGCAGTTGGACTAGACAAAAGAGTGAATGAATGGGCTGCTATATTTATAGAAAATAGATCTCAGAGAATTAGAGTAGGTGAAGTTTTATCTGACACTGTAATAATTAAGAGGGGAATTCCTCAATGCAGTATTATTGGACCATTATATTTTCTTATGTATAGAAATGATACGAGTAAAAAAGTGGAATCAGAGGTAAGGCTTTTTGCAGATGATGTTATTCTGTATAGAGTAATAAATAAGTTAGAAGATTGTGAGCAACTGCAAAATGACCTCGATAATGTTGTGAGATGGACAGCAGGCAATGGTAATGATGATAAACGGTGTTAAAAGTCAGGTTGTAAATTTCACAAATAGGAAAAGTCCTCTCAGTCTTAATTACTGCATTGATGGGGTGAAAATTCCTTTTGGGGATCATTTTAAGTATCTAGGTGTTAATATAAGGGAAGATCTTCATTGGGGTAATCACATAAATGGGATTGTAAATAAAGGGTACAGATCTCTGCACATGGTTATGAGGGTGTTTAGGGGTTGTAGTAAGGATGTAAAGGAGAGGGCATATAATTCTCTGGTAAGACCCCAACTTGAGTATTGTTCCAATGTATGGGACCTTCACCAGGATTACTTGATTCAAGAACTGGAAGAAATCCAAAGAAAAGCAGCTCGATTTGTTCTTGGTGATTTCCGACAAAAGAGTAGCGTTACAAAAATGTTGCAAAGTTTGTGCTGGGAAGAATTGGGAGAAAGAAGACTAGCTGCTCGACTAAGTGGTATATGGTGGTATTATAATGTATTGAATAGGTGATATCATTAATAAACTAATTAGCATCCTACAATATAGTATCTTCAGTAAGGATCCATAATGATATTAACCACTTGTAACTGGTATGTTCCGAGCTGTCAGCGGAGTGATGGCATGGAATGACATTAGTAGACGAATAAGTTTGAGTTATGTCTTTAAGAGTTGGAAAGATCACAATATGAATATAAAGTTGGAATTCAAGAGGACAAATTGGGGGCAAATATTCATTTATAATAAGGGGAGTTATGGATTGGAATAACTTACCAAGGGAGATATTCAATAAATTTCTAATTTCTTTGCAATCATTTAAGAAAAGGCTAGGAAAACAACGGATAGGGAATCTGCTACCTGGGCGACTGTCCTAAATGCAGATCAGTATTGATTGATCGATTGATTGATTACCAACAAAGCTAAATGCTTAGACAGTTTATTATTAGTACTATGCTCCAATAAATACACACAAAATATACATGTGGATATAGCAGACAAGATACGGTACTATCTAGATATACCGTATCTATACCGTATCTACACTACAATTCTCAACTGAAATGTGGTTATTTGATTTTTACTGCTGGTGGATTATTATTATTTTCCCTCTTACGCAGGATGAAAAATAAAAGTGTCCTTAATGCTGAAAAATAAGAGGTTGTCTACGATAGTAAGATGTAATTACTTTCGGGCTTTGTCATAATGGAAAGTAATTCTACATTATTGTATCACCAGGCCTTTTCTCTTTCAGTTTTTTTCTTTTTTCACAATAGGAAAATTAAAATTTAGTGGCAGTTTCTTGGATGGTGTTTCTAAACTCCCCATGATTTATTTGATTTTTGTTTTCTAGTGTTATGTTCTAAATTTTGTTTAATTTTGTCACTTAAGGTATATTATTCATATTGCCTTTCCAACATCATGTATTCATATTCTTAGAAGTCATGGTTGCCATAAGACCTATCTGTGTCAGTGCGATGTAAGGCAACTTAAAAAAAATAAATAATAATGTCATGGAGTTTGTAGTACCAGCTCTTAAGTGTGAATGTGCACTTCATTATCTTTTTATTTGTTGGCAATTTCCTTTAAATTCTCTTTTGTAAATAATTAGGTAATTATATTTGTCTTATTTGAAATAAATTTGGTTTCTTGAATCTCTGTTATTTCACTCAAAGCATCAAGATGCAAAAGGTATGTGGCCATGCCCTGTACTGTTCATTTCAACATTACTATTTTTTATTGGCTTTACGTCTCACTAACTACTTTTACAGTTTTCGGAGACGCTGAGGTGCCAAAATTTAGTCCCGCAGGAGTTCTTTTATGTGCCAGTAAATCTACCGACATGAGGCTGACGTATTTTAGCACCTTCAAATACCACCGGACTGAGCCAGGATTGTACCTGCCAAGTTGAGGTCAGAAGGCCAGTACCTCAATCGCCTGAGCCTCTTAGCCCAGGATTATTATTATTATTATAATTATTATTATTATTGTTGTTGTTGTTGTTGTTGTTGATGATGATGATGATGATGATGATGATGATGATGATGATGATGATGATGATGATGATAATAATAACCAACAGGCAGCTGCAATCATGATAAACAGAAATTTCCGTGTTATGATTATGTGGTGAAATTTTAAGTTCTTGATCAGTTTGTCTACAATTTTTTTTTTGGCAATGGGCTTTACGTCGCACCGACACAGATAGGTCTTATGGCGACGATGGGATAGGAAAGGCCTAGGAGTTGGAAGGAAGCGGCCGTGGCCTTAATTAAGGTACAGCCCCAGCATTTGCCTGGTGCGAAAATGGGAAACCACGAAAAACCATCTTCAGGGCTGCCGATAGTGGGATTCGAACCTACTATTTCCCGGACGCAAGCTCACAGCCGTGCGCCTCTGCGCGCACGGCCAACTCGCCCGGTTTGTCTACAAATAAGGGTACTACTATTATACAACGGTGACTGATATGATGAAGTACAGTTATCATATGCATTCAAATGAAAATGTCATCATTATATGTTAGCTGTTACATCTGTAAATTTCTCATTCACTGAATACATGAAGCATTTCTCTCCCAATATTATCATTAATCAGAACACCAGAAACCTTTACCTGTTGAACTGCATCTGTATTATTTTGATGTAAAATTGGAATAAGAAAAAATATTTTTATGTATGTTTGAATGTATTTCTCTTTGTAGACCAAAGTTTGCCCTTTTGGATGAATGCACCAGTGCTGTTAGTATTGATGTTGAGAGTGAAATATATCAAGCTGTAAAAGATGCAGGCATTGTTCTTCTTACCATAACTCATCGCCCTTCACTCTGGTAAGTAAAAAGTATCTGGAAAAAATCTCTTATTTATACTGTTGCTTTCATGACCTGTAGATTTGATCAGTATACCAATGGCCAAGTGATTTCCAAGTTTCATCATTGTTGGAACAGACATAGTTGTGTTCAGATGTGTTTCTCTTCTGAGGACATGGAGCAAATTCTTTGTGAAATGTAAAGAATTCCTACAGTTTACTTCTTTGACAGATCAAAAACCCAAAATTCATCAAATGTCTTATTACCTGAAACAGTTACCATGACCATTTTTCACCTAGAAAAATTGAGATTTGATTCCCCATCAGGAAGTCATATTTACAAATGAAGCGAGGCATCTGGCCCTGAGATTTTATTTGGCCTTCACCAGAAATGAGCTCCAGTACGCAGAAAAATGTAGTGCTTAATAATTCTTGTATAGCATTAGAACCTATTTGTTTATGTATCAGTCTACTAGTTTGTCAGTACTGATGTGCAAGGTGAAATTTATCAAGTTGTATATGATGCATGCAATGCTTTTCTTACTGTTACTTATCGCCTTTAACTCAAGATAAATTCTCAAACGTCTGTTTTTATTTTTAAATACCTGTTACGTAAATTTGTATTATTTGCACTTAAATTTCTATATGCACATAGCAAAATATGGTGTTGCTCAAATCTCTGTTTCAATCTTGGTGACATTAACATGAATCATTGGAAGGCTTCCAATGGTTGAAAAATACTGCCAGAAAAAAAAAGTATGCAACATCCTCAAGGACTGTGTTCAGTGGCACCAGAATATAATATGTTCATACTGAGGGGTTGTTGTGTTAGTGATTCATTTGTCACAGACATCAGCGATCAGATCACGCTCAGCAGGCCTGTCAATGTGCACTCTCTTTTAACTCTGTAGGCAGTAACTCTGCTGAGGTTAGAGGTGAACAGTGTTTGCAACATTCATTTTAGGCTACAACCATGCACCGCCAACGAGTACATGCTCCTTTTGAACAGCTGCAGCCATTTGTACGGGGTCGCATTGTGGGCCTGCGAGAAGCTGGATGGACATATCGACGGATTGCGGTACATGTTGGGCACAATGTATCATTGGTGTGCCACTGCTTTCAGCAGTGGTCTGTGGAACATTCCCTCACCCGTAGACCAGGCTCTGGACATCCACGTAGCACAGATGCACGTCAAGATCGACGCATTGCGCAAGCAGCGGTAGCCAACCAAACATCATCCAGGAACAAAATATGGTCGCATATTGCACCTGCTGTGTCACCAAGGACCATTTGGGAACCATCTGCTTACAGCAGGATTACGATCACTTGTTCCTCTGGCCAGGCTACCACTGACACCACGACACCGCTAAGCATGGCTACTAAAGAGTCGCCTATAGAAGGGAATGGCATTCTGTCGTCTTCAGTGACGAGAGTAGATTCTGTCTGGATGCAAGTGATGGACGTACACATGTATGGCATTGACCTGGTGAGCGGCCTATTCCAGAGGGCATTTGTCCATGACACTCGGGTCCTACTCCAGGCTTCATAGTGTGTGGGGGGGCCATCAGTTACAACTCATGGTTGCAGTTCGTGTTTCTGCAGGGTAACATAACCAGTGCCTGCTACATTGCACAGGTTGTTGTCCCTGTGCTACTGCCATTTCTTTGAGAGGAAGGTGCTGTACTTTTTCAGCAGGACAGTGCATGTCAACATGCTTGGGACAGTCTATCTCAGGATGCCATTCGGCACCTTTATGATCATTTTCATGCGCGAATACACGCGCATTGCAGCCAGAAGAGAGTACACTGTGTATTGATGCAACTGTTTGGACACCCTTTACCGTGACGTGTGTTTCATTTGGTGTGATTTTGTAATCATATTGTCCCTGGAAAGGCAAATTATCGTAAGCGACAAAATATGAATTTTACAGGAGATGAAAAAATGATTAGCGAGTTGAATACTTGCTCTTTAGGTAGTTTCTGTTTTTATTCTACTCAAGAAATGAATTTTTCACCTTTACTGTCATATTAGCTTATATATTTGTTCAATTGTAGCGAAAAGGAACTTATTTTAAAGTTATGAATGTCACTTACGAATGTTTGCTGGTCATTGTTGAGTGCATTGTTTAACAAACTGTCCCTCTTACGATAGCTTTTGTAGCGCTTACGATATTTTGGAGGGATTGGTTTGAAGGAATGTAAGTAATGAGAATAATAAGATATTTGAATAATAATAATAATAATAATAATAATAATAATAATGTTATTGACTTTATGTCCCACTAACTACTTTTACGGTTTTCGGAGATGCCGAAGTGCTGGAATTTAGTCCTGCAGGAGTTCTTTAATGTGCCAGTAAATCTACAGACACGAAGTAAACGTATTTGAGCACCTTCGAATACTACTGAACTGAGCCAGGATTGAACCTGCCAAGTTGGGGTCAGAAGGCCAGCGCCTCATCCGTCTGAGCCACTCAGCCCAGCTTAAGAGATTTTCTTAAATGATTGTATTAAGAAAAGTAGATTAAGAAACAATAGAAAAATTGACTTACTACACTGCAATAAGAGAATCAGAATGGGAATTATGCTGATTACAGTACAATATTTAGAAAGGAACATTTTTATCAGTTCTCCTTAAATGTTTGTGGTAATAGATCACAGTGTTTGGAGTCGTAAGTCAGGTTTAGGTATTCATCTTGTGTCGCATGGTAATCTCCTTGTTGGATATCAGCCGTCAGTAATCAGAAGTACACTCAGTTTCTGCAACAACTCAATTGTTTGCCTAGTCTTTTCTTGAATGATTTCAAAGAACATGGAACTTATCATTGTATTCACGTTAAGTACACAATACAAAACAAATAAAATAAAAAATGAAATGCAGAAAAAAATAGGTACTTGTGCGGTACTATACATGTTTATTATATTACAGTACATAACTTACATAATAATAATAATAATAATAATAATAATAATAATAATAATAATAATAATAATAATAACTGATATAACTCAAATTTTATACACCAACTTATGGTTTTCCACAGTTCTCTGAAAGTCGCAACTCTGTTATATACAGTGGAACCTTGGATTGCGAGCATAATTCGTTCCGGCAACATGCTTGTAATCCAAAGTGCTCGTATATCACAGCAAATTTTCCTATATGGAACTATTGAAACACGGATGATTCGTCCACAGTACACAAAATATTCGCATAACGTTTCTGAAACAAAATATAAACTGCACTTTACCTTGCAATAGAATCATTGTTGATGTGAGGGAGATGAAAGATGACATGAGAAGAGTTACTGGGTAGCACGAATTTCACTAACGGAATCACTGCTATCTGTTGGCTTACTGGAACTGTTTTCTTTTCGTGCCACTTTAACGAGGAACCTGTCCAATGACTGTTGCTTTTGCCTCTTTTTGAGGATTTCACAAAAATGTGACGTTGCATTGTCATTGAACAGATTCATCGCTCGCACTGCTACAGCCTTATTTGGGTGGTGTTTTTCTATAAAATTTTGCACCATTTCCCACATTTTGCACTTCTCCCAAATCTCACTTGAAGTGAGAGATTCCATTGACTTTACCTCCTCCTCTTTCCCGGACGAGTTCTCCATAACCTCCTCCTGTTGTTCGCAATGCAGGTCCATCAGTTCGTTGGTGGTGAGTTCCTGGCTATGTTCTTCAACCAGCTCTTGAATGTCCGTGTCATTCACCTCCAGCCCCCATGGTCTTCCCTAAGGACACAATTTCATCGACAATCGGCGGCTCATTGTCACCAACAATCCCCTCAAAGTCACGTCCAAGAACCCAGTCAGGCCACAGCTTTCCCCCAGCGGAAGTGAGAGTTCTCTTGGTGACCCCATCCCAGGCTTTATCGATGATTTTCAGGCAGTTCACGATTTGGAAATGATTTCTCCAAAACTCTCGGAGGGTAAGGCTTGTTCCTTCAATCACTTCGAAGCATCGCTGAAATAGTGCTTTGGTGTATAGCTTCTTTAGGTTCGAAATGACTTGCTGATCCATAGGCTGGAGAAGTGGAGGAATTCCTCCAGTAAGTCGTCCTCAAGGCCTGGAGGACGAGCAGGAGCATTGTCCATAACCAGCAAGACTTTGAGCGGCAGATTATTTTCTGAAAGGTATTTCTTCACTACAGGACCAAAGACCTTGTTCATCCATTCAACGAAGAAAATATGAGTGTCCCAAGCCTTAGTGTTGGACCACCACATAACATTTAACTGGCTCTTCTACACCGTGCATTTCTGAAAGGCTCGTGGGTTCTCGGAATGATGCACAAGCAGGGGCTTTACTTTTAAATCCCTGCTAGCATTAGCACACAATAACAGGGTTAAATGGGCTTTCATGGGCTTGTGACCGGATATTGACTTCCCTTCTGCTGTAATTTAGGTCCTCTTAGGCATCTTTTTCCAAAAATGTCCTGTTTCATCACAGTTAAAACTTGCTTTGGCAGGTAACACTCGGTAACAATGAGCTTCTGGAACTCGGCATTGAATGCCTCAACTGCCTTAGCATCCGAACTGGAAGCCTCCCTGTGCCTAACAACACTATGGACGTCACTTCTCCTCTTAAAATTATCAAACCATCCCCTGCTGGCCTTGAAGATTTCTTCGACTTCTGTTGATGTATGTGAACTACATGGTTATTTACTTTCGAGGTCGGCGTACAACGTCTTTGCCTTCTCGCTGATTAAATTCTCGGTCACAGTATCACTTGCTAATTGCTTATTATTTATCCAAAAGAGAAGCAACTTTTCTACTTCTTCCAGAACACATGGCTGTTGCTTTGATACTCTTGTGACTTTTTTGCTGCATCTACCCCTTTAATTTCTTCTGAGACATTTAGACTATACTCCCCAGCTTTAAAATAATTTCAAATAGCATTAAAATGAAAAATATGAAAATAATATTCATTAAATAAAATACTCAATCGTTGTACCTTGTATTCACACTTAGTTCTTACCTGATTACTTACACATACAATATTTGATGGGCGCCAGCTACAACTCAGTGCAGCAATAATAGAATGAGAGTCTTGAATATCTCTAGGGTGTGGGGTAATAAGCTTATTTTTGACAACATACCATATAGGTTGGGAAAAGGAGATTGTCGTTTTGCTTCCCCATTAAATTTGAGGTTATCTAATTCTACCCTTGAAATAAAACTATAAATTAATTTGATAGAACAAAATATATTCTTGAAATTATTTTGATGAAAATAGTAAGACTGGCTGCGATAAAACAGATGAGAATATAAAAGTATGACATTACAACTGAAAGAAACTAGGCATTAATTTGAATTCCTCTTGACCAGACGTTTAAAAATTATACAAGAAATTTATCCCTCACTGGTTCACTTGACTGTACCTTCAACACTTCGAGTGTAATTATGACATATTCCTTTGAGTTGGTGTTTGCTGTAGGTATATCAAGCCTAATTTGGTGATGTATCCTTTTTGTTTCACTGACAACTAAGTATCCATGTGACTGCTGCTTCTCCATCCAGATGATAGGAGTGGAATCGTGGTTGAAAGAAGGGGTGGGTAATAGAGAAGTATTTCCAGAAGGGTACACAGTCTACCGTAGAGACCGAGGAGATAAAAAGGGAGGGGGGGTGTTTATTCTGGTGAAGGAAACTTACTGTTCACATGAATGGTTTACCGATGAAAGGGATGAAATATTAGGGATAAAATTAGTTTGTGATAATATGAAGGAGGTGGGAATTATAGGAACATACAGGCCTGGAAGAGAGGAAAGAGACATGGAAATCTTTGAAAAAATAATAGATTATACTCATGAAAACAATAATAATGATATGGTAATAATTGGGGGAGATCTAAATTTGCCTGAAGTTGAATGGAAAGGAGCTGCAAGTGAAGCCCATGAACAACAACTGGCAAATAAGTTAATTTGGGAGGGAGGATTTACACAAGTAGTACAAGAACCGACTCGTCTCAATAACTTCCTAGATGTATTCTTGGTTAAACCATGGGAAATTGTTGATAAAACTGAGGTAATTGAAGGAATAGGAGACCATAAGGCTGTAATAATGGATGTAGGACTCATACCAAAAAGGCTTAATAAGAGGGTTACACAAGACAAGAAATTGTACAGAAATACTAAAGTTGATGAATTTGGGACTTACCTTAAATCACAATTCAGTTGTTGGATAAGTGAAGGGAGTAACGTGGATACACTTTGGGCTAAATTTAAAGGAATTATTTGGGAAGGAGAGAAGAGATTTGTACCTGTTAAGAAGGGTAAAATGACCTCAGACCCTGTTTATTATACAAGGGAAATAAGAAAATTAAAAAGAAAATGTAGAATAGTAAACAGGAAAATCAAAGAGGGTAGGGAGAGTAGAGAAACTAGAAAACAGCTAATGAGGGAACTGAATAGAGTGAAAAAGGAAGCAAAAGAGAATTATATGAATGGCATACTTCAAGAGGGTAATGACCACAAAGGGAAATGGAAAAAGCTGTATTCATATATCAGGAATCAAAAAGGAAAAGGAGTCCAAATTCCTACAATGGTGGGAGAAGGGGGTGAACACTATTTAACAGATACTGAGAAAGCAAACCTATTTAGTAGGGAATTTAGAGATTCAGTAGATGATTGTCAAGAGTTGGAAACCGAAACAGAAGATAGAGAGGGAGAGAGACAGAGGGAAACAAGAAGCTTCTCATTCACAAACGAAGATATTTTCAGAGAAATCCAACTGCTTCAGCAAGGAAAAGCTGCAGGAAGTGATCAAATTACTGGGGAGGTATTAAAGACAATGGGGTGGTACATAGTGCCTTATTTAAAATTTCTCTTTGACTATGTCATAAATAATAGTGTAATACCAAAGGAATGGAAGGAATCTATAATAATACCAATTTATAAAGGAAAGGGTGATAAAAGGAAACCAGAGAACTACAGACCAATCAGCCTGACCAGTATAGTTTGTAAAATTCTGGAGAGTTTAATATCGAAGTACATCAGAGGGATATGTGATGATAAAAATTGGTTCATGAGGAGCCAGTATGGATTTAGAAAGAAATTTTCTTGTGAGGCACAACTGGTGGGATTTCAGCAGGACATATCAGATCAGTTGGATTCAGGAGGTCAGTTAGATTGCATAGCCATAGATCTTTCCAAAGCCTTTGATAGAGTGGAACATGGAATATTATTAAAGAAATTGGAGGGAATAGGATTGGACGTAAGGGTTACACGTTGGATAAAAGCATTTCTAAATTCAAGGGTTCAGAAAGTCAAAGTAGGAAATAATGTATCGCAGGAAGAGAAAGTTTGGAAGGGAATTGCACAGGGTAGTATAATCGGTCCGTTACTTTTCTTAATATACGCAAATGATTTAGGGAACAATATAACATCAAAAATAAGATTGTATGCAGATGACATAATTGTTTATAGAGAAATAAACAACATTGAGGATTGTTCAGAATTACAAAGGGTCCTTGAAAGTATCCAACAATGGGTTGAAGAAAATAATATGAAGGTTAATGGAGGCAAATCAACTGTTACAACTTTTACAAACAGGAGCTTTAAAACTGAATTTGAATATACTTTGGATGAGGTAGTTATCCCAAAAGATGGCAAGTGCAAATACTTAGGTGTGAGATTTGAAAGTAATTTGCACTGGAAGGGACATATTGATGACATTGTTGGGAAAGCATACAGATCATTACATGTCATAATGAGGCTACTTAAAGGATGCAACAAAGAATTAAAAGAAAAAAGTTACTTGAGTATGGTTCGTCCATTATTGGAATATGCAAACAGTGTTTGGGATCCTCACCAAGAATACCTAATAAAAGAAATAGATAGTGTGCAGAGGAAAGCAGCAAGATTTGTAACAGGGGATTTCAGGAGAAAGAGTAGTGTATCAGAAATGTTAAAGGAACTTGGGTGGGAAACTTTAAGTAAGAGAAGGGAGAAAACTAGACTTACAGGATTATATAGAGCCTATACAGGAGAAGAAGCATGGGGAGATATCCGTGAGAGGCTTCAGTTGGAAAATAATTATATCGGCAGGACTGACCACAAATATAAAATTAGAAGGAATTTTAGCAGAAGCGATTGGGGTAAATTTTCATTCATTGGGAAGGGTGTGAAGGAGTGGAACAGTTTACCAGGGGTAGTGTTTGATCCTTTTCCAAAATCTGTACAGATATTCAAGAAGAGAATAAACAGCAACAGAGAAAATAAATGAAGTGTTAGAGGGCATTCGACCGGTGCAGGTTATTGTAAATAAAAAAAAAAAATGTGTGTGAATAAATTAATTCCATCCCCTGGTCTAAGGAGTTTGGACAGCCAAAGTAGGGGACTGCCTGTAGGGGTGAAGTACAGTGGGGACTTCGAGGGCCCTGGGACCGCTACGGTAGCTGTGAAGGCCCTTCAGGAACTCTGAAAAGTGGTGGCAAAAGGGGCTCTGGTTAAGACGCAGCAGGTCGTTATGCTACTTAGGATCCAGAACGGGTAAAAAAAAAAATAGTAAATAAATAAATGCAATGTAAATATTAATGTTATACCAGTTTTATAGTATCATTTGAAGCAATTCCACATACTGTATATCAGTTGACTATATTTGTAAGTAGTACAGGAGATATTATAATTAGAATTTTGTAAACAATATAAATTTATTAAGGATGAGCTGTGTGTTTAATAGAAAACATTGTTAGCGTAAATTGTATAATATTGTATTATAGGAAAAATTTTCTTCTCTTGTTAATTTAATATTTAGTGCTTGACAATAATGTATTTTAGTGTACCATTTGCCACCGAGGTAGACACCTCATTTGCAAATAAAGAGATTTTGATTTTGATTTGATTTTTGATTTTTGATTTTGATCATCTCAGTACAACAGTTCTTGGCAAGTGTCTCCATCCATATGACTTCATGGCAAGTGTCTCCCTCCAACTGAACTCTCCAACTGAGGTCTCATCTTTCAATTGACTATCTCACTGTTCACCACCCATTTGACTGACTCTATAAGACGCTGGTCCTGGTATTTATAACCGTAGCTGACACACCTACGCAATATCCAGAAATAACTATAATATTACTCCCACCCGGCCGGCAACAAATGTTACATACAATGGTGAAATTGCCTGGGGCACTCAAGGAACTTCCCAAAAAATGAGCTCATTGCTAAATGCACACAATGACAGAGCGATGACTCGGCATTTACGGTAGCAGTATTGCAACATGTTTGTTGCAATGTCAAAACTTACTACACACAATACTTCCACATCTGATATATAGCAACTCCTACTGTACATGTCTTTAATATTAATCTACACACACATATATATACGCACAAATTAACTACAATCACGCAAGCGATAATCATTACAGAATTGAATTGAACAAAAATAATAATACAGATACAATAATAATAATAATAATAAAAATATCACAGATAAAATAATAATAATAATACCCCACTGTCGGCAGCCCTAGGTCTAGGAGAGGGAAGAAAGAGGCTGTAGCCTTAATTAAGGTACAGAACTAGCATTTGCCTGGTGTGAAAATGGGAAACCATGGAAAATCATATTTGAGTTTGCCGACTGGATTCGAACCTGCTACCTCCCGAATGCCTCACAGCTGTGTGACTAACCGCATGGCCAGCTTGTTCAGTCAAAATTCTCTTGACCATCCTCTACAACACTTTTGTTGTATCTACTATTTTTTGTTGTAACTATTCCCTTCTATACTGTTCTTGTGTTTTATTCTTTCTGTCCTCAGCTTCCATATTCGTAAAACTATGAACACTGAACAATTTATCGCATTTGTCCTCTTGTTATCTCAAACTTCAGTTTAGAATTTTCAGTGACATGATTCATTTTGTGCGTGAACGGTATGAATAGGTACTGACAATGACCCGATTTGTTTAGCTACTGACCGTAGTTGCTCATTCAAACCTGTCACAAGAAGCAGCCCCTTCTCTTCCCTTTTACCCTCTCTTGTGCATTCCACTAGTATACTAGCTGTCAATCAACATGCGATAGGTCCGCTAGTGGGCTTTGCCTTATGTTTCAAGTACCAAATCGATTTGAGACAGTTGCCTATAAAACATGTTCTACAGCAATGCTATTTTAATTTTTAAATTCAGATAGATTCTGATGATGCTTGTTGTTTAAAGGGGCCTAACATCTAAGGTCATTGGCCCCTGATAGATACTATAGAAATGACAGACACCAGTCACGAACAATGAAACTGAGGCATCTCACGTTCCCTCCTGAATGCAAACTTGTCACGATAATAAAATACTGCGTTGTTTTCTGTGTTAGTAAGCCTGAAGCTATAAATTTTGGAGATTTTTTGTTCAACTTTAGAAAATCAAACATCTCATTCATTATTTAAGTAAACTTTTAATCTGGAGAACTTAATATATTTTAGTAATTCTAGCTCAGGCTGATCATACATAACATATTTCTATCCAGGATAATTCAAATTAAGAATTTATTGTATTGAATAATGATTAGAGTAAATTAAACCCAATTTTTAAAGCACATGCACATAATTTGAATGAGTAGTCCCCTCATTAGTTTACTGTAATAGAAAGTATGCTATAATGGGATATACAGTATAGAAATTTGTTTTCTTTGCATATTATTTTATAATAAAGACTCTGATTAATTTGTAATAAAGATTTTGTAGTTGGAAACTTTGGTCTGGGAACTAGAGGTCTGCAAACAACCCAGTTTGTTCCCTCGCGCTCATTCAAACCTCATATGGTCGATCATATCTTGGTCGACTTTGAGCAGGTTGGCTAGCAACATAAGGCACTTATGGACAGTATCAACGATGTTATGATGATCAAACTTACAAGGAGCGAGGAAAGGAGAGTGGCTGACTATAAAATATTGTACCAAAAAACCAAACCCCTTGGCGCAACAGCCTCAAAGGGCCTTGACCTATCAAGCGACTGCTGCTCAGCCCGAGGGCCTGCAGATTGAGGTGTTATGTGGTCAGCACAACGAATCCTCTTGGCCGTTATTCTTGGGTTTCTAGACCGGGGCCACCATCTCACAGATAACTCCTTAATTGAAATCACGTAGGTTGAGTAGACCTCAAACCAGCCCTCAGGTCCAGGTAAAAATTCCTGTCCTTGCCGGGAATCTAACCCTGGGCCTCTGGGTAAGAGGCAGGCATGCTACCCCTACACCGCGGGGGCAGCTCATAAAATATTGCATGCAATGCAAATATTTCAACAAAATATGCATTGAAGTAATGTAATTACACACTTACTACAACCTGTGACAAAGTTCGGTGAATGAAGTTAGAATGGTCGGTCCGGCAACACTGGCGACACGCAACATTGCACCTGCGTAGCAGCAGGTCTTGACCACCTGCTCCCAACGTTGTTCAGTTGAGCATTGTGTGTGCGCCATGTAAGACCTGTTTGACACAGTGCGTGTTTAGTGCATTGGTTCTGAACTGCGAACAGGAGCATGAATGACCAAAAAATCAATGTACAGTTTTGTTTTAAGCTTGGCAAGACACCGAAAGAAATGCATGCAATGCTGGTACATGTTTATGAAGATCAAGCACTGTCCTTGAAGTGTGTGTATGAGTGGTTCTCCTGTTTTTGAGGAGGCCGGGAAAGTGTTTCTCACAACCCCCGTAGCGGAAGACCAGCAACCGCCGCCAGTGATGAAAACATTGAGAAGGTTAGGACATTAATCACGAACGATCGGCGATTAACTGTGCGCATGATAGCGGATGAACTGCTGATTAACAATATTCCTGACATCCAACGAAACGTGACGAGGCTTTTGAACACCATCCCAAGGGAAGCCTTCTTACAAAGTTTCCAGGACATATATCGCCGATCTCAGCAGTGCATAGTTATGGGAGGGGACTATTTCGAAGGACAGTAAGGTCACTGTCGTGCATTGTTCATCTATTTTTTGATAGTACAAGACTATTCACCAAACTTTGTCACAGGTTGTATAAACACTGTGAGATCAACTTGTCACGTTAGTAGACACAGACATTAACTTATACCGTCTTTCACCCCATCACAAATATTCATCATTATTGTGTTGTCTGTTTTATTATAGAATGAATCAAGAGAGCTTCATTTACTTGGTTAAGTGACACTCCAGAGATGAAGAGAGATTTTTACCTAATGCATGGATTTTCACAAAACTTTGTGGGAATGTCACCTACATAAAAGTAGAGATACCATGAACATTTCTTTAATATACAATTAATAGTTTTTTCAAAATAAATTTTTGTTGTTGGGATTTAAAAAATTTTTTTCATGAAATTTAATGGTTCATGTTTGTGGGTTACTGTAGTCACGTCCTAGTTCGTGAACCATGGGCAACGGCTGAGTGGCCTAGTAAGTGGTCCTGAGAGTCGGGATACCAGTTGCTATGGAATGGGAGTGGGCATCTCGGACATATTCTGAGTCGTGGCCCTCCTTGTGCTCAGGCGGCCAGGACTACACAATTCACCGGTGGTCCATAACCCGTTAGAGGAGAGATCCTCACTTGGACTATGTGCAAGTAGGGCAGCATCCTGCTTCATGAATTTACCGAGCTCGGAACACTTTAAGCAAGCCTTGGACCTATGGGAGTAATGGAGTCCCACTCCCATTTGACAGGCGAGGGACTCCTTGGAAACAACTTGGCGAACGATATGGAATTTGATGGGGAGCTATCAATATTAATCAATATTAATGGGGCTTATGGAAGAAAGAAGGTAGAACTTGCTGAGTCAGCAAAGAGGATGCATCTAGATGTGCTAGGAGTAAGTGATATTCGGGTAAGGGGAGATAAGGAGGAAGAGATAGGAGATTATAAAGTGTACTTGACGGGTGTTAGAAAGGGAAGGGCAGAGTCTGGGGTAGGGCTCTTTATCAAGAATACCATTGCACGCAACATAGTTTCTGTTAGGCACGTAAGTGAGCGAATGATGTGGGTAGATTTGTCATTGGGAGGAATTAGGACAAGAATTGTGTCCGTGTATTCACCATGTGAGGGTGCAGATGAGGATGAAGTTGACAAGTTTTATGAAGCATTGAGTGACATCGTGGTCAGGGTCAACAGCAAGGATAGAATAGTGCTAACGGGCGATTTCAATGCGAGAGTTGGGAATAGAACTGAAGGATACGAAAGGGTGATTGGTAAATGTGGGGAAGATATGGAAGCTAATGGGAATGGGAAGCGTTTGCTGGACTTCTGTGCTAGTATGGGTTTAGCTGTTACGAATACATTCTTCAAGCATAAGGCTATTCACCGCTACACATGGGAGGCTAGGGGTACCAGATCCATAATAGACTATATCTTAACAGACTTTGAATTCAGGAAATCTTTTAGGAATGTACGAGTTTTTCGGGGATTTTTTGATGATACAGACCATTATCTGATCTGTAGTGAACTAAGTATCTCTAGGCCTAGGGTAGAGAAAGTGAAATCTGTCTGCAAACGAATAAGGGTAGAAAATCTCCAGGATGAGGAAATTAGAAGTACATGGATATGATTAGTGAGAAGTTTCGAACAGTAGACAGTAAGCAGGTTCAGGATATAGAAAGTGAATGGGTGGCATACAGGGATGCTGTAGTAGAAACAGCAAGGGAATGCCTAGGAACAACTGTGTGTAAAGATGGGAAAAGGCGAACATCTTGGTGGAATGATGAAGTGAGAGCAGCCTGTAAACGTAAAAAGAAGGCTTATCAGAAATGGCTCCAAACAAGGGCCGAGGCAGACAGGGATATGTACGTAGATGAAAGAAACAGAGCGAAACAAATAGTTGTTGAATCCAAAAAGAAGTCATGGGAAGATTTTGGTAATAACCTGGAAAGGCTAGGTCAAGCAGCAGGGAAACCTTTCTGGACAGTAATAAAGAATCTTAGGAAGGGAGGGAAAAAGGAAATGAACAGTGTTTTGAGTAATTCAGGTGAACTCATAACAGATCCCAGGGAATCACTGGAGAGGTGGAGGGAATATTTTGAACATCTTCTCAATGTAAAAGGAAATCATCATGGTGGTGTTGCAAACAGTCAAGCTCATGGGGAGGAGGAAAATGATGTTGGTGAAATTATGCTTGAGGAAGTGGAAAGGATAGTAAATAAACTCCATTGTCATAAGGCAGCAGGAATAGATGAAATTAGACCTGAAATGGTGAAGTATAGTGGGAAGGCAGGGATGAAATGGCTTCATAGAGTAGTCAAATTAGCGTGGAGTGTTGGTAAGGTACCTTCAGATTGGACAAAAGCAGTAATTGCACCTATCTATAAGCAAGGGTACAGGAAGGATTGCAACAACTATCGAGGTATCTCATTGATTAGTATACCAGGCAAAGTATTCACAGGCATCTTGGAAGGGAGAGTGCGATCAGTCGTTGAGAGGAAGTTGGATGAAAACCAGTGTGGTTTCAGACCACAGAGAGGCTGTCAGGATCAGATTTTCAGTATGCGCCAGGTAATTGAAAAATGCTACGAGAGGAATAGGCAGTTGTGTTTATGTTTCGTAGATCTAGAGAAAGCATATGACAGGGTACCGAGGGAAAAGATGTTCGCTATACTGGGGGACTATGGAATTAAAGGTAGATTATTAAAATCAATCATAGGCATTTATGTTGACAATTGGGCTTCAGTGAGAATTGATGGTAGAATGATTTCTTGGTTCAGGGTACTTACAGGAGTTAGACAAGGCTGTAATCTTTCACCTTTGCTGTTTGTAGTTTACATGGATCATATGCTGAAAGGTATAAAATGGCAGGGAGGGATTCAGTTAGGTGGAAATGTAGTAAGCAGCCTGGCCTATGCTGACGACTTGGTCTTAATGGCAGACTGTGCCGAAAGTCTGCAGTCTAATATTTTGGAACTTGAAAATAGGTGCAATGAGTATGGTATGAAAATTAGCCTCTCGAAGACTAAATTGATGTCAGTAGGTAAGAAATCCAACAGAATTGAATGTCAGATTGGTGATACAAAGCTAGAACAGGTCGATAATTTCAAGTATTTAGGTTGTGTGTTTTCCCAGGATGGTAATATAGTAAGTGAGATTGAATCAAGTTGTAGTAAAGCTAATGCAGTGAGCTCGCAGTTGCGATCAGCAGTATTCTGTAAGAAGGAAGTCAGCTCCCATACGAAACTATCTTTACATCGGTCTGTTTTCAGACCAACTTTGCTGAAGTTGGGTGGACTCAGGATATCTTATTCATAAGTTAGAAGTAACAGATATGAAAGTAGCAAGAATGATTGCTGGTACAAACAGGTGGGAACAATGACAGGAGGGTAGTTGGAATGAGGAGATAAAGGCTAATTTAGGAATGAACTCGATGGATGAAGCTGTACGCATAAACCGGCTTCGGTGGTGGGGTCATGTGAGGCGAATGGAGGAGGATAGGTTACCTAGGAGAATAATGGACTCTGCTATGGAGGGTAAGAGAAGTAGAGGGAGACCAAGACGACGATGGTTAGACTCTGTTTCTAACGATTTAAAGATAAGAGGTATAGAACTAAATGAGGCCACAACACTAGTTGCAAATCGAGGATTGTGGCGACGTTTAGTAACTTCTCAGAGGCTTGCAGACTGAACGCTGAAAGGCATAACAGTCTATAATGATAATGTATGTATGTATGTATGTATGTATGTATTTAATTAACATGTTAATGTAAATTCGTAATTAGGTAGATAATACTTCTTTTAAGAGCACTACGTATAGATTTTGTATACATAATTTATATAAGGAGATGTATCGTACTAAAGTTTGTGTAATTTTTACATTCTAAAATTTTGGACTTAAAATTCCCTACTACTTGAAAAAAAAAAACTGCAATCAAAAATTCCATATGCAGGTTTCTTAATATAGCTATGATACATATACCATACAAATTTTGTTACATTTGGCAGAATATTATGGGAGAAAAATGGGGCTTAAATGTAAAATTACAATTGGCAAACAAAGCATTATTACAGTGATAAATTGTTTAAATTCAGCGGAATAACTTAGTGACAAGAGAAAAGAAACTCAATCCTTCTATTTCAATCATTAAAAAAATGTCACCAAAATTACCAAAATATTGATTTTTATCTCCAGAGTGTCTCCTTAAGCGAGCTCCTTTGTCATTAATAAAGTTACCAGCTGAACCGAAATTTCTTTCATTGCCGCTTTGAAGGCTGGAATAGACAATATTTTCTTTGCTAGCAGAGCAAGTCTTGGATATTCTGCACTGTTATTTTTCCACTATGCAAGGGGATCGTCATCAAAAAGGCGACCTTTTAATAAATAAATCGTTGTTGTAAGAATATCGGCAACATTTATTCGTCCGTAGTCTGCACCAGTATTAACTCGTTTTTGACATAGATCTAGGAACCTGTTCCCAAAACAACTGTAAAGGAAGGGAGACCTGTTGCATACACATTTTGACACACTTCTGTGTAATGTTTGGTTTGATATAATGTAATACTGTATTTGGTGAATACACTGTATTCAGCCGCACTTTACACACATGTGCTTTCATATGTGAGTTAGTAGATGCAAACGTAAATGAAGAAGCACAACATTTACATGGCACATACCTTATGTGTTGACCATTCCCAGTTGTTACCAGTAAGGAGTATTCCCACACTTTACTCTTCATCTTTCCTTTATTTAGTAATCCATATTGCTTCCTCTCAGGTTTTGCTTTCACCCTCCCTGTCTTTGGACTCCCGTTCCATATTCAAAACGAATGTTGTAGTGATTGCGAATGTGAATCAGTCAGACTGAATGCAGTGCGTTCATTCAGACTGTCGAGCGCCAAGCGGTCAATCAGGTCACACTGACTAGCGAAGCAGGACTTAACTTCACGACTACCTCTTTCAACCGACCATACACAGGGAATGCAGACCTTTACTGGGAACCAGAAGTAATAGGGGTGACCAATTTGTAGACTTTTACAAGGCATAGAGACAATGTGTAATGAATACATTCTTCAAATTACCAAAAAAAGACACCTGTACACTTGTAAATTTCCCTATAGTATAATATGAAATCAAACTTACTATTTTACAATAAATGAAAGAGGAAAAAACTCAGTTGAATTAGTCAGGGCCTACCGTGGAACAGATATTTCTTCTGATCATTATTTGCTGCTTAAACTAAAAAGAATGAAATCTTGGAACACCTGCAAATCCTACAATTACAAAATGTGGTGACACATTAAAATATGAACTAGAAAGCCAGTTTGGTGATATCAGCTATCACAACAATAACAAAGATGTACAAGAATCTGCAACAAATTTAAGAACATAGAAATACAAGTCACAGACTTAAAGCAGAGGACAGAAACTACTAGAAACAACAGTGGTTGACTACCGAAATTTTGAAATTAATGGATAAAAGCAGCCAAAACAAAAATTAAAACCAAAAACAGTGGAACCTCGGATTGCGAGTAACTTGATCTACGAGTGTTTTGCAAGACGAGCAAGTATTTAAAATAAATTGTAACTTGATAAGCGAGTGAGTTTTCGCAATACGAGCGTCACATGTACGTACGTTTCCACCTCCCCTGTGCCTTTGTTTTCCCCTCCCCCTGCCACTCTCTTTCCTGGGAAAGTGTGTGTAATCATTTCCCGCGCTGGACTTCAGTTGGCGTGCCAACACCGTATAGTCAACACTGTACGAGTGTACATGTTTTGTTTCTGTCATTTGTGATATAGGGCCCTGTGAACGAAAAGAAGGCTAAAAAGGAATTCGGTCGGAAGAAGGAGATGATTACAATGGAAGTTAAGAAGGAAATGATCGAAAAACACGAATGAGGTATGTGAGTGGCTGATATCGCAAGATTTTATAACAAGTCTATGTCAACGATTTGCACAATATTAAAGAAGAAAGAAGAAATAAAAGGGGTGGATGCAGCAAAAGGAGTCACAATAGTATCAAAGCAACGGCCACGTGTTCTGGAAGATGTAGAAAAGTTGCTTCTCTTTTGGATAAATGATAAGCAACTAGCAGGCGATACTGTGAGCGAGAATTTAATCTGCGAGAAGGCAAGGACATTGTACGCCAACCTTGTAAGTAAATTACCATGTAGTTCACATACGTCAACAGAAGTTGAAGAAAGCTTCAAAGCCATTACGGGATGGTTTGAGAACTTATAAGAGGAGAAGTGGCATCCATAGTGTTGTTAGGCACGGGGCGGCTTCCAGTTCGGATGCTAAGGCAGTTGAAGCATTCACTGCTGAGTTTCAGAAGCTCATTGTTACCGAGTGTTACCTGCCACAGCAAGTTTTTAACTGCGATGAAACGGGACTGTTTTGGAAAAAGATGCCAAAGAGGACCTACATTACAGCAGAAGAGAATTCAATGCCCGTCACAAGCCCATGAAAGGCCTTTTAACCCTGTTATTGTGTGTTAATGCGAGCGGGGATTTAAAAGTAAAGCCCCTGCTTGTGTATCATTCCAAGAATCCACAAGCCTTCAAGAAATGCAAGGTGCAGAACAGCCAGTTAAATGTTATGTGGAAGTCCAACACTAAGGCTTGAGTCACTCGTATTTTCTTCGTTGAATGGATGAACGAGGTCTTTGGTCCTGTAGTGAAGAAATACCTTTCAGAAAATAATCTGCCGCTCAAAGTCTTGCTGGTTATGGACAATGCTCCTGCTCATCCTCTAGGCCTTGAAGACGTCTTACTGGAGGAATTCAAGTTCATTAAGGTTAAGTTCCTTCCTCCTAACACTACTCCACTTCTCCAGCCTATGGATCAGCAAGTCATTTCGAACTTCAAGAAGCTATACACCAAAGCACTATTTGAACGATGCTTTGAAGTGACCGAAGGAACAAGCCTTACCCTCCGATAGTTTTGGAGAAATCATTTCCACATCGTGAACTGCCTGAAGATCATCGATAAAGCCTGGGATGGGGTCACCAAGAGAACTCTCACTTCCGCTTGGGGAAAGCTGTGGCCTGACTGTGTTCTTGGATGTGACTTTGAGGGGACTGTTGGACTGTTGTTGACAGTGAGCTGCCGATTGTCGATGAAATTGTGTTCTTGGGGAAGACCATGGGGCTGGAGGTGAATGACACGGACATTCAAGAGCTGGTTGAAGAACATAGCCAGGAACTCGCCACCAACGAACTGATGGACCTGCATTGTGAACAACAGGAGGATGTTATGGAGATCTCGTCCGATGATGAGGAGGAGGAAAAGTCAATGGAATCTCTCACTTCAACTGAGATTCGGGAGAAGTGCAAAATGTGGGAATCGGTGCAAAATTTTGTGGAAAAACACCGCCCGAATAAGGCTGTAGCATTGCGAGCGATGAATCTGTTCAATGACAATGCAATGTCACATTTTCGTGAAATCCTCAAAAAGAGGCAAAAGCAACAGTCATTGGACAGGTTCCTCGTTAAAGTTGCACGAAAAGAAAACGCTTCCAATGAGCCAACCGATAGCAGTGATTCTGGTAGTGAAATTCGTGCTACACAGTAACTCTTCTCATGTCATCTCTCATCTCCCTCACACCAACAATGATTCTATTGTAAGGTAAAGTGCAGTTTAATTGTTTTACGTTATATTTTGTTTTAGAAATGTTATGCGAATAAATGTTTTTGTGTTGTGGACGAATCATCCGAGTTTCAATAGTTTCTTATAGGAATATTTGCTTTGATATATGAGCAATTTGGATTACGAGCATGTTGCTGGAACGAATGATGCTTGCAATCCAAGGTTCCACTGTAGAGTGAATTGCAAAGAACAATTGTAAGAGAAACATGGACTGCAAAAGAAGAATGGTTTACTAATAGATGTGAAAAAAAAAAAAAAAAAAAAAAAACCACGACAAAAGCATAACTTTAACATGCATAAAAGATTAAAAACACAATGAGCATGTACAAGATGAAAATGTTCAATTTAACTGGTTAAGATGAAAATTTTATCTTTTATGATGAACATAATTTAGAAGTATAGAAGAAATACATTGAAGAACTCTTCGACAGCAGAGATATTAGCATAGGAAATGCATCAGACCAGTTATCGCCATGCATGAATTGTTAGCAGAAAATAAAAACGTCAAAAATGAAGAAAAAAATCTAACGTGGCAACATCCTCGTTGAAGTCAAAATGGTCTGCAATGGAAGTAAATTTTAAATGTTGGCTTGAAATCAGCTGCTTTTTTTTTTCTTTCTCTATTACTGTGAGGTTCTTCAGTCAAAATTAATTCAGAATAAACAACAGTAACAAATAGGGAATCTGCTACCTGGGTGGATCAGTAGTGTTTGACTGACTTCATAAATAACAGTAGTTTGGTTACAGAAGTAGTATTGGTCCAAGAGGTGCTCTTACAGGTGCTCATGTAGCAATTTAGAGCTGTGAAACGCAAGATTCATGCATGTTTTATTAATTATGAAAGAACAATTTTACAGCTGTAAACTGCATGCAAGATGCGGGCAAGAGCAGACATGCATAAGTTTAGTGCTGCTGCAGTTTGTGTTGTTTGTGTGGTAATAATCAGAGTTGTTGCCCTTTACAGTTCTCTGTATGGTTCTATTCAATTTAAATTGAAAAGTGAGTTCTCTTTGTACATGGCTACTAGCAGAGAGAAACTACTACATTCCGGCGTTCTCTCTGATTGGATGCGCCATTTTACAGACATATACGTGCCTCCCTACTTGCTCTAAGCCAAACGAGCCTAGACCTGGTTGCTCAGCAATTAGGTGCTTGCTTTGCCTCCTACTACTGGCGGGAGATATCCATTTAAACCCCGTTCCCACCACTTGTGAAATGAAAACCAATCTAAACATCTATTGTCAGAACATGCAAAGCCTAAATAATAAACTGTCTGACTGTGAACTATCCCTGCCAGACTTAAGGGAAGTTAAGGGATTGGACTTACTGAAACATGGCTCTCGTGGGTTAGTGACACTGAACTACCAATCAGCGCTAATTACAGCATATTTCGCCGAGATCGCGCTACTCTGAGTGGTGAAGTAATGTTAGCAGTGAACAGTGAGTGCATTACCATGTAAACAATGGTCAGATCTTGAACGGAATTGTGAGTTAGTGTGGGTGGAGCTACTCTTTCCTCGACGCCCTGTGCTTGTGGGATGTTGTTATAGACCACCAAACAGCCTATTTTGTGACCGTGAAGAGTGCCTGGACTCGGTCATTGCAGCTCTCCCTCACGGTGAAATAATTTTAATGGGCGACTTTAACTTGTCTGTAAAGTGGTCTTCTCAATCTACCTGACTGTCAGCTAACAACTGTGACACATAATTTATAGACAGTTTTATTAATGGCCTCGGACTGAAACAGTTTAATATGTACTCAACCCGTGGACCCAACACCCTGGACCCCATGCTCTCCTCATTATGACTTAAAACAATAACCCCAGGCAGAAACCTTTTCCTCTGCAAGCACCAGTCCCTCGATGCTACATTCATCCTACCCCACCCTTCCTCAATGCCTCACAGCAGGACATCCCCCCACCCTACCTACATCTGGCACCATGCCGACTGGCCTGCAATTTGTCGTGCCCTGGAATGCCCTCCCTGGAGCCTTTTCGAAATAACTGATATTCAATAGACTCTTGACCTGCTGTACGACTGGCTACAAGCTGCAATCAAAGACTTCGTACCTACACAACAGACTACTACCAGCAAATGTCAACACTGGATATCATGTGGATATCACGAGAGACCAGTCTGATACTAAATAATAAGAAGAGAGCTTGGCGCCTGTGGAAAGATTTTCCTAACCCACACACTCACAATACCTTCATTAAAATCTGCCACCACGCAAGTTTTATGAGCAGAAGAGACTACAAGACACGCATAGATACAATCACTGAAAATGTCCACAGCATTCCCAAGCGCTACTGGAGTCTCATCAACACACAGAGAACGACAGAGCGGATTCCTGTCAGCGTGAGCCACAACGATGCAACAACAGACGGTGTCGATCGCAATGAAATGTCCAATAGATATTTCTTCTCCGACTTCTCCCCTCCCTCAGAAAAGCAACTGCTCCCTCCCGTAGGTACAGTTTCAAACAGAACCCTATAAAGCATAACTACCACACCAAGTGAAGTTCATAACCTTCTTCGAACTCTTTGTACCAACAAAGCCACCTGTCCCGACGCTATAGGTCCTCTTTTCCTTTAAAAAAATTTTTTTAAAAATGCTGCCAGCATCCTTTGCGTCACTCTCTCTAAATTATTTAACAGATGTTCTGCCGTGGGCTATTTTCTTATTACATGGAAACAGGCAAATATTGTCCCACTTCTCAAATCAGGCAACAAATTTAATGTTTCATCTTACCAACCAATTTCTGTTCTCCCTACACTATCCTTTATCTTCGAAGAAATTATACACCAGGATCTCCTCACATTCACTTTGCCCTATATCTTAACCAATCAACATGGTTTTCTACTGGGTGGCTCATGTCTAACAAACCTGGCCACTCTGCGTAGTTTTGCATCACATGCCGTTGCAGCTAAATCACAGCTGGATATCTGCTACATAGACATTTGGAAAGCTTTCGATTGTGTAGACCATACTCTGCTGCTCCATAAAATTTCTGAACTGTAATGTATAATAGCAGACTAGCAGTACGTAAAATTAGGGTAAGTAAATATTAACAGTGATAAAGTAGAAAAGCAGCGTACGAGTGATATAAGTAGTAGCCAAACGCGCAGCGAGAAGGTAAAGAGCCCCCAGAGAACGTGAAAAGGGACAAGAGAAAAGCAAATATGAACAAGGTAAATAAATATATTTAACAATCAAGAAATAAAATAAATAAACATGTGTCATTAGATAGGAAATACCAGATAAGAATATTGCTTAACAATATCAAAAAGGAAAGCTCGGAAAGCAAGCAAAATATGCCACATCTACAATATCCAAATGTTTAATGAATATCAAGAAAAGAATTATGAACGGTGAGAACCAGATGCAATAAGAGTAAAGTATAGTTAATAATGAAAGAACTCCAATCAAAGAATGCAGGATAAGGATGAAGAAAAATACAAAAAGGGAAAGGAGATAAGGATCGAAACTATAGGGAAAATTCACCTAGCCGGGTAGTATTTACAAAAGAAGTCTCATAAGTGAGGAATTAGTAATAAACGTTGCAAACAGGCCAGTTAAGTATCTAGATAACAGTTCTCATTGTCCAAAGGAAAGTCCGTATAAAAAAAGAAGAATAAAGTCTGCAAGCATAACTTTCAACTCCGGTAAGCTGGCAAGAGCAAAAGTGGGTAGAGGCGAGATAGCCTAATGAAAAATATAAAGTCCAAATAACAAGTTCATAGTTCTTGCTCACTAAACAGTTGGCAGGTACAAAGCACAGACGTTCGGTACTCCACCACTCCGATACGAAAACAGACTCATTTGTGAGAGGTGGAGCCCGTGAATATAAAGCACAATGGAAAAGTCTAGATGTATACGGAAAAAGAAAGCCAGCATGTTCCAAAATGATGTTACAATCACGTGTCCATAAGTGTTGCACAGGCATGCGCAGCGTAGGAGGCGAAGATTGCAGCTTCTTGAGGGAGATGACGTCACAGTCACATGTTCAGCAGAGTAGATGACAGTGGGCGAGCATAGCAGTAGAGAGTGAAAGGCCGCAGCAGAGCGGTCGAAGAAAATGTGGCAGCGGAAGGTAAGAATAATACAGAATATGTAGTGGAGAGATCATAACAGAACGATTTAATATACATGGCAGTCTTCTTACCCTTCTTGCTGGCTTCCTACGAAACTGTTGGCAGAGTGTGGTAATATAAGGCACTTCATCCTCATGGTTACCAGTCACCTCCGGTGTCCCACA
The DNA here is from genome assembly GCF_040414725.1 of Anabrus simplex. Classification (NCBI taxonomy): domain Eukaryota; kingdom Metazoa; phylum Arthropoda; class Insecta; order Orthoptera; family Tettigoniidae; genus Anabrus; species Anabrus simplex. The sequence goes on from NC_090266.1 coordinate 558,358,780, forward strand.
AGGCAGTGCTCTTGGGCCATCTGTTTTCCTTGTTTATGGACAATCTGCCATCCAAATTCAACGAAACGGCAAATATCCTGCTTTTTGCGGACAACTGCAAGATATTTAGGGAGATCAGGAATCCAGCAGATGCAGCTCTTCTACAGTCCTCGCTTAACATCCTCTCGAACTGGTGCCGCACTTGGAAACTTATCCCCAATCCACAAAAATGCAGCCACATGACCATAACACTACGTAAATCTGCTTTACCAACATCATATTACCTACTCGACAAGCCCATCACCGTACTTACGCAACAGCGTGACTTAGGTGTAGTATTCGATACAAAATTACAACTCAAGAACCACATAGACACATATACAACCAAGGCTATGAAATTACTACGCATTCTCTACTGCTTCACATAAATTCTGATCCCACTGCTCTTCGTCACTTCTTCCTCATAATCATTCAACCTCTCTTGAACTACTGCTCTCCGATTTGGACCCAGCCTTCCCCTCCAATATTAACAATTTAGACAGAGCAGTGTCTTTCTTTGCTGTAATTGTAAGGAACAGAAACCCCAAGTTCAGAAATCTGTCTACGCAGCAGGTATTAAGGGCAATAAATGTGTCTCTGCTGCACATCAGGCGACAGGTAGCTGACCTGAGTTCCCTCCACGGGATCATAAGTGGGCATTACCGCTCGGAACATCTCGTCTCACTCTTCTCTCTCCGTGTTCCTTCCCGCTCCACCAGAACCAAAGACCTTCTCCACATTCCCCACACTCTGCACTCAATACTTCAACGATGTTTCCTTATCTGCCCCCCAACTGTCTTTAACAATATTAAAGGGAGACAAGAGCATCAGGTAAAAGTATATTCGAGAGGGGTCTAAAAAGCTTCTTGAGGATAAGTTGATGTGAAGTGGTTATACCGCCATTTTGACCCACGATGACTTGGCTATGAACATGGACATTTTCATGATTTTCGATTTGGATGGTTGTTAATAGTAGGCTGTGAACCTAATCTTGTTATCTTTTGTTATATTTGTTATATTTTATCAAAGAATGTTTATGTTTGTTAATTAATTTGTTGACAGTACAAGTGAAATTTGCTCAGTGTAGCTGTATCTTGTGCTTTATGAATAAATAAATAAATAAATAAATAAATAAATAAATAAATAAATAAATAAATAAATAAATAAATAAATAGTATCCTTTGTGGCATAAAATAACTGCCTCTGTAAATCTCTATTTGTAATTAACAATGAGGCTTCCCTTGTTTTGGTGTCTCTTAGTGGAATCAATTAATGTGGAGTCTAACAGTTGTCTCCATAGTCTCCCTCTGCTTTTTTTGCCCTCTACTGACAAGATTTTCAACATCCTTTTGGAAACATACCTATTCTATTTGCCTCGTTCATTATATATTCTGTAACTGTGAGGTTTTTTACTGTGTCAAAACCAGTTCAGGATAAAATAAATTTAGAAAATACCTGTAAAAGGAACATTTAGTAATAATTATACCTGGAAAATTAACAGAAAGTTATTGGCAAACACACCGGTTCACGTAATGCCAGTGAGAATGCATTGCACCACATTGCCCTCCTGGCTGGACCAGTGAGAAGACAGGAAGCACAAGATAACTACTTCATTAATATAATTTCTAACAATTGACAAATGTAATTTTTGTTCTGTATTGATGTGCAATTATAAGAAATAAATTGGCAAGAGGGTCCACCTTTTCAATACAATATATAAAGTAAATAATACTACATCAGTCTTAGGACTAGTTTCAGCCACGTAGTGGCCATCTTCAGCCAAGTAAAAATTAAACAGATTATGTAATAACTAAAACATATGCATACCAGGCAAAGACAATGTTGCAAGAATAATTCTTCTTCTTCTTCTTCTTCTTTTATGACCACATAGGATCACTTTAGTCAGTCCGTCGTTCAGGTCTCTTTGAAGGGATTGTTCGGGCTTTGCGGTCCTCCCAGTACTTCTTCAGACGCTCCGATCTTCGTGCCCTTTCCTCAGTTGAAAATGTGCGTGTTGTTGGTTTGTTTTGTGTAAGGGTAAAGCGGAGGTTTGTATTCTTGAGTTTTGTATTCAATTTTACCTTATTTGTGGTGTCTTCTGTTGTAAGGCCTATTTCCTTCAGATCCTCTCTTACTTCTCTGATCCATTTACATCCTGTTGTGGTATTTTTTGAGACGAGATTGTGTTGTACTAGTTGTTTCAGAAGTCTCGAGTCCTGCATCCTCATGATATGTCCAAAGAATCCCAGTCTCCTCTTACGCATAGTATCTGTAATGGGTTCTAGCTCTTTGTACACGACTTTGTTAGGTATTAACCGCCACTGTCCATCTTTCTGATATTTTTTGTTGATACAGGTTCTTCCAATCCTCCTTTCAATTTTCTGAAGTCTGTCAGTCTTTGATTGTTTATTCAGGTAAAAGAGTGTTTCTGCTGCATATGTAGCTTCCGGTTTTATAACTGTGTTGTAGTGTTTTATTTTTGTATTTATTGATAGACATTTCTTTTTGTAGATATCCCATGTTAATTTTTGTGCTTTAGCTAATCTATTTGTTCTTACTTGGATTGAGATTTTTTCATTTAAGTTATGTGTTATTACTTCTCCAAGATATTTAAACTGAGTTACTATTTTGATTTTATTACCATTTATGGTGACTTCTTTTAGCTGTGTTGGTTTTTGGGGCATAATTTCTGTTTTTTCAAATGATATTTTGAGGCCAATTTTATTTGCAATGTTTTGAAGTTCTGATATCTGGGTTTTTGCTTCTTTTATGTCCACTGCTAGTAATGCTAAATCGTCAGCAAAACCCAGGCAATTTGTTTTGATTTTTCGGCCAATCTTTATTTTGGGGGGAGATTTTCTAAACCATTCCCTCATTACCATTTCTAGAGCACAGTTAAATAATAGTGGTGAGAGCCCATCTCCCTGCCGTAGTCCAGTTTTAATTTCAAATGTCTCTGATGTTTCCCCCCTAAACTTCACTTTTGACTTGGTATTGGTGAGAGTCAATTTTATCATGTTTATTAATTTGGGGTGTAGTCCAAGGTGTCTTAAAATTTTAAACAGAGATTCTCTATGGATGCAATCATAAGCTTTCTTGAAATCTACAAATGTTATCACCATATCTCTGTTTCTTCTCCTGTTATAGTCCATTATCAACTTAAGACTCATGATCTGATCAGGACAGCTCCTCCAGGGTCTGAAACCTCCTTGATATTCTCCTAGTTCTTTCTCAAGTTGTAAACTTATCCTATTAAGGATGATTATTGAAAATATTTTGTATGTTATGTCTAGGAGAGAGATTCCCCTGTAGTTATTAGGGTCGGTTTTGTCCCCTTTTTTGTGCAGAGGATGAATGAGGGCTGTTGTCCAGTGTTCTGGTAGTTCTTCTTTAATCCAGATAGAGACAAGTTGTTGATGGAGGGCAACTTTTGCTGAGGTTCCTGCATATTTCCAGATTTCCGCAAAGGTCTGATCTTCTCCTGGCGCTTTGTAGTTTTTTAATTTATTCAGAGCTTGGTAGACTTCCTTTATTGTGGGGGGGATTGATGTTTTCTGGTGATGTTTTTATCGGGGTGTTGGTGTCCAAATGAAGGAGTTCTGTAGGTTCCTCACAATTTAAAAGCTTGTTGAAATGTTTAGCCAGAATTTCTGCATTGTCTTTATTGTTATGGGCCAGCTTACCATCTTCATCCTTCATCAGTAGGGTCGGGGGTTCATATTTTTGGAGCTGCTTTCTGAAGGTTTTGTAGTAGTCCCTTGATTTAGTTTTACTGAACTGTTCTTCAATTAACTGCAGGGTGTCCTTATGATGTTGTCTTTTTATTCTTCTTAAGACTTGGGTAGTTTCTTTTCTCTGTTTTACTAGCTTTTGATAGGATATTTCTGTCTTTTGGGACTGATGTAATAGCCATGCCTGATGTCTTTTCTCCACTGTTTCATCACATTCACTGTTCCACCATTGGTGTTTTTTACGTGGTTTAATTGGAGCTAGGTCTTCTGCAATTTGTTTAAGGTTGTGTACTAAGTCTTCAAGTTTGTCTGTGATTTTTATTTTTTCAGTTGCTTTCTGGTAATTTTTGTTGTTGATTAGCTGGGTAGGATCTATTTTTCTTTTAGTTTTAAGGGCTTGCTTTTGTTGTCTCCTCTGGGGAGTGAGTTTAATTTTAATTTTAACTACGTAGTGATCTGAACCTGTGTCTATTCCTCGGAGGACTTTGACGTTATAGATCTCTTTGTGGTGGTATTTGTCCATGCAGACGTGGTCCAGTTGCCATTCTCCCTTAGTGTAGTCATTAAAATACATAAACAAAAATTATGGTTATGATCTTATCATAATATGGTGTCTGTAAGTTGACTTACGACCTCAGGCAAAGATGTAAATCTGGAAATGATATCCAGAATTAGGAATGAATAAACATATGGAAAAGAAATTAAAAAGGAGAAAAATTATTTATGAGACTCACCTCTATAGTGAAATGTACAGTATATCTCATGTCTGATACAAAGGGCACTAGGAAAGTTTTGCAATACGCAAAAATGGTTGGCTGGACACCCCTGTTATGGTGAGGGGTGAAAACCGGTCTAGAAGACAGCAAGGTGAGACCTTCACACCATTTGTTACCAAGCAGTGGGATTGAAAGCGAGTTAAGATGTCAGTGTGGTCTAAAAGTGAATATCGCGCAATTATCCGCTACAATTTTGTTCGTGGATTAACTGTTGACTAGTGCCTGGAGGAAATGACTCCTGTGCTGGGGAAAGACTGTCCACATCGGACAACAATTTTCCGCTGGTACAAAGAGTTCCAGAGGGGAAATTTTGGGGTTGAAGACGATCCTTGTTCTGGGCGACAGTGTGAATCAGTGACTGAGGAAAACATTGAAGGTGTGAGGAAAATTTTGCTGCAAGAGAGGCGGTTAACATATCGGCAGGTAGAAGAGACCCTCCACATCCCTGCACCAGCTATTCATTCAGTTCTACATGACAATCTCCATGTTAGAAAGGTTTGTTCCCTTTGGGTGCCCCATTCACTTTCAGAGGGACAAAAGGCACATCGAATTAAATGGTGCCGAGAAATGCTACAACAGTTTGAAAATGGAACTTCATTAACATCAATAGCATTGTTGCAGGTGTTGAAACATTGCTTTATTATTACGATGTCCCAACAAAATCCCAGAACAAGGTGTGGCTATTTGAAGATGAGGGTACTTCTGTGAATGTGCAAAAGTCAAGGCCAGAAAAGGATGATTGCAGTATTCTTCAGTAAACGGGGCATCCTGACTCGGGTTGTGCTAGAAACACAAAGGACAATTACTGCGAAGTGGTACAGTGTGACTTGTCTGCCTTAGGTTATCCAGGCTCTCAAGCAGCTCCGTCCAAGGTCACGGCTCAATTCTTGGCTCTTGCATCACGACAATGCTGCAGCACATCGTGCTAATGTAACAATGGATTTTTTTTTTTTTTTTTTCATATCAGGGTTAATTGTGCTTGATCACCCTCCATACAGTCCTGATCTTGCCCCATGTGAATTCGCACTCTTCCCAGAAGTGAAGATGAAGTTGAAAGGGCGGCATGACGAGGAGCTTCTGGCAGCATGGGATCAAGAGTGTGAAAATGTAACCGAAGAAAAGTGGCAGAGTTGGTTCAGTGACTGGTTTTGATGTATGGAGAAGTGTATTGAGTCTGGTGGAAATTATTTCTGAAGCGTTCACTCACATTGCAAAACTTTCCTAGTGCCCTTTGTATAGAACAAGCACAGACTTGCTGGAGGAAGCAGGCAATGTAAACAAGTCAGTGCTTGTTCCCTATTCACTACTTTGTTTACATGGTCTGCCTGCCAACTAGGAATGAGTTAGCTGGAAGATTTATAATGTCCAATAACAGACCAACTATATTGGTATTATAAATTTACTCATTTGGAACAAATATTTCAGGTTCCCTATGGGAATCAACATCTTTATCATCACATACCTCTTAGTCGAGCAGCTTGTCTTCTTTCAGGTTCCCTATGAGAATCAACATCTTTATCATCACATACCTCTTAGTCGAGCAGCTTGTTTTCTTTCTCCCAAGTTTTCCCAGCCCAAACTTTGCAACATTTTTGTAACGCTACTCTTTTGTTGGAGATCACCCAGAACAAATCGAGCTGCTTTTCCTTGGATTTCTTCCAGTTCTTGAATCAAGTAATCCTGGTGAGGGTCCCATACACTGAAACCATACTTCCGTTGAGGTCTTACGAGAGATTTGTATGCCCTCTCCTTTACATCCTTACAGCAACCCCTACATACCCTCATAACCATGGGCAGAGATCTGTACCCTTTATTTACAATCCCATTTATGTGATTACACCAATGAATATCTTTTCTTATATTAACACCTAGGTAACACTGATCCTCATAAGGAACCTTCACCCCATCAACACAGTACTTGAAACTGAGAGGACTTTCCCTATTAGTGAAACTCACAACCTGACTTTTAACCCCATTTATCACCATACCATTGCCTGCTGTCCATCTCACAATGTTATCAAGGTCATTTTGCAATTGCTCACAGTCTTGTAAGTTATTTATTACTCTATACAGAATAACATCATCTGCAAAATCCTTATCTCTGATTCCACTTCTTTACTCCTATCATTTATAAGAAAACATAAAGGTCCAATAATGCTGTCTTGAAAAATTCCCCTCTTGATTATTACAGGGTTGGATAAAGCTTTGCCTACTCTAATTCTCTGAGATCAATTTTCTAGAAATATAGCAACCCATTCAGTCACTCTTCTGTCTAGTCCAGTTGCACTCATTTTTGCCCATAGTCTCCCATGATCCACCCTATCAAATGCCTTAGACAGGTCAATTGCGATAAGTCCATTTGACTTCCTGAATCCAAGATGTCTGCTGTATCTTACTGGAATCCTACAAGCTGAGCTTCAATGGAATAACCTTTCCTAAACACGAACCGCCTTTTATCGAACCAGTAATTTTCAAAACATGTCTAATGGTTCAAGGTGTGGGTTACTGTAGTCACGTCCTAGTTCGTGAACCATGGGTAATGGCTGAGTGGCCTAGTAAGTGGTCCTGAGAGTCGGGATACCAGTTGCTATGGAATAGGAGTGGGCATCTCTGACATATTCTGAGTCATGGACCTGCTTGTGCTCAGGGGACTAGGACTATACAATTCACCGGTGGTCCATAACCCGTTAGTGGAGAGATCCTCACTTGGACTACGTGTAAGTAGGGTAGCATCCCGCTTCATGAATTTACCGAGCTCAGAACATTTTAAGCAAGTTTCGGACCTATGGGAGTAATGGAGTCCCACTCCCATTTGACAGTCAAGGGACTCCTTGGAAACAACTTGGCGAACAAAATGGAATTCGATGGGGAGTTATCAATATTAATGGGACTTACGGAAGAAAGAAAGTAGAACTGGCTGAGTCAGCTAAAATGATGCATCTGGATGTGCTAGGAGTAAGTGATATTTGGGTAAGGGGAGATAACGAGGAAGAGATAGGAGATTATAAAGTGTACTTGACGGGTGTTAGAAAGGGAAGACTATGGGGATAGGGCTGTTTATCAGGAATACCATTGCACGCAACATAGTTTCTGTTAAGCACGTAAATGAGCGAATGATATGGGTAGACTTGTCAGTTGGAGGATTTAGGACAAGAAATGTCTCGGTATATTCACCATGTGAGGGTGTACAAGAGGATGAAGTTGACAAGTTTTATGAAGCATTGAGTGACATTGTGGTCAGGGTCAACAGCAAGGATAGAAAGAGTTGGAAATACAACTGAAGGATACGAAAGGGTGATTGGTAAAAGTGGGGAGGATGTGGAAGCTAATGGGAATGGGAAGCATTTGCTGGACTTCCGTGCTAGTATGGGTTTAGCAGTTACGAATACATTTTTCAAGCATAAGGCTATTCACCGCTACACATGGGAGGCTTCGAATTCAGGAAATCTGTTAGGAATGTACGAGTTTTCTAGGGATTTTTCGATGATACAGACCACTATCTGATCTGTAGTGAACCTAAGTATCTCTAGGCCTAGGGTAGAGAAAGTGAAATCTGTCTGCAAACGAATAAGGGTTGAAAATCTCCATGACGAAAAATTATACAAAAGTACATGGATATGATTAGTGAGAAGTTTCGAACAGTAGACAGTAAGCAGGTTCAGGCTATAGAAAGAGAATGGGTGGCATACAGGGATGCTGTAGGAGAAACAGCAAGGGAATGCCTAGGAACAACTGTGTGTAAAGATGGGAAAAGGTGAACATCTTGGTGGAATGATGAAGTGAAGAGCAGCTTGTAAACGTAAAACGAAGGCTTATCAGAAATGGCTCCAAACAATGGCCGAATCAGACAGCGATTTGTACGTAGATGAATGAAACCGAGTGAAACAAATAGTTGTTGAATCCAGAAAGTAGTTGTGGGAAGATTTTTGTAATAACCTGGAAAGGCTAGGTCAAGCAGCAGGGGAAACCTTTCTGGACAGTAATTAAGAATTTTAGGTAGGGAGGGAAAAAGGAAATGAACAACGTTTTGAGTAATTCAGGTGAACTCCTAATAGATCCCAGGGAATCACTGGAGAGGTGGAGGGGAATATTTTGAACATCTTCTCAACATAAAAGGAAATATTCCTGGTGGTGTTGCAAACAGACAAGCTCATGGGGAGGAGGAAAGTGATGTTGGTGAAATTACACTACAGGAAATGGAAAGGATGGTAAATAAACTCCATTGTCATAAAGCAGCAAGGACAGATGAAATTAGGCCTGAAATGGTAAGTATAGTGGGAAGGCAGGGATGAAATGGCTTCATAGAGTAGGAAGATTAGCATGGAGTGTTGGTAAGGTACCTTCAGGTTGGACAAAAGCAGTAATTGCACCTATCTATAAGCAAGGGAACAGGAAGGATTGCAACGACTATAGAGGTATCTCATTGGTTATTATGCCAGGCAAAGTATTCACTGGCATCTTGGAAGAGAGGGTGCGATCAGTGGTTGAGAGGAAGTTGGATGAAAACCAGTGTGGTTTCAGACCACAGAGAGGCTGTCGGGATCAGATTTTTAGTATGTGCCAGGTAATTGAAAAATGCGATGAGAGGAATAGGCAGTTGTGTTTATGATTCGTGGGTCTAGAGAAAGCATATGACAGGGTGCCGAGGGAAAATATGTTCGTCATACTGGGGGCTATGGAATTAAAGGTAGATTGTTAAAATCAATCAAAGGCATTTATGTTGACAATTGGGCTTCAGTGAGAATTGATGGTAGAATGAGTTCTTGGTTCAGGGTACTTACTGGGGTTAGACAAGGCTGTATCTTTCACCTTTACTGTTCGTAGTTTACATGGATCATCTGCTGAAAGGTATAAAATGGCAGGGAGGGATTCAGTTTGGTGGAAATTTAATAAGCACTCTGGCCTATGCTGTCGAATTGGTCTTAACGGCAGATTGTGCCGAAAGCCTGCAGTCTAATATCTTGGAACTTGAAAATAGGTGCAATGAGTATGGTATGAAAATTAGCCTTTCGAAGACTAAATTGATGTCAGTAGGTAAGAAATTCAACAGAATTGAATTTCAGATTGTTGATACAAAGCTAGAACAGGTCAATAATTTGAAGTATTTAGGTTGTGTGTTCTCCCAGGATGGTAATATAGTAAGTGAGATTGAATCAAAGTGTAGTAAAGCTAATGCAGTGAGCTCGCAGTTGCGATCAAGAAGGAAGTCAGTTCCCAGACGAAACTATCTTTACATTGCGTTGTTTTCAGACCAACTTTACTTTATGGGAGTGAAAGCTGGGTGGTCTCAGGATATCTTATTCATAAGTTAGAAGTAACAGACATGAAAGTAGCAAGAATGATTGCTGGTACAAACAGTTGGGAACAATGGCAGGAGGGTACTCGAAATAAGATAAAGGCCAATTTAGGAATGAGCTCAATGGATGAAGCTGTACGCATAAATCGGCTTCAGTGGTGGGGTCATGTGAGGCAAATGGAGGAGGATAGGTTACCTAGGAGAATAATGGACTCTGTTATGGAGGGTAAGAGAAGTAGAGGTAGACCAATACGACGATGGTTGGACTCAGTTTCTAGTGATTTAAAGATAAGAGGTATAGAACTAAATAAGGCCACAGCACTAGTTGCAAATAGAGGATTGTGGCTGCGTTTAGTAAATTCACAGAGGCTTGCAGACTGAATGCTGAATGGCATAATGGTCTATAATGAGTATGTATGTATGTATGTATGTATGTATGTATGTATGTATGTATGTATGTATGTATGTATAATATAATCAGAAAGAATGCTTTCCAAAGCTTACGTGCAATGCATGTCAGAGTGGCCTGTAATTATGTCTATGACCCTTTCCTTTGTACACAGGGGCTACTATAGCAACTCTCCATTCATTTGGGGTAGCTCCCTCATGTAAACAATAATCAAACAAGTAGTTCAGATATGGTACTATATCGCAACCCATTGTCTTCAGTATATCCCCAGAAATCGTATCAATCCAGCTGCTTTTCTTGTTTTCAACCTGTGTATCTTATTGTAAATTTAATTGTTGTCATAAGTAAATTTTAATACTTCTCTTTGGCATTGGTCATCTCCTCTATCTGAACATTATCCTTGTAACCAACAATCTTTACATACTGCTGACTAAATACTTCTGCCTTTTGAACATCCTCGCATACACACTCCCCTTGTTCATTAATGATTCCTGGAATGTCCTTGGAACTTGGTTCTGCCAGTACCCATACATACCCTCCCATTTTTCACCAAAATTTGTATTATTTTTTTTTCTTTTTTTTTTTTTTTTCGTGTGGCTATTACTAGCTGATTGCAGCCCTTGTGAGGCAGACCCTCCGATGAGGGTGGGCGGCATCTGCCATGTATAGGTAACTGCGTGTTATTGTGGTGGAGGATAGTGTTATGTGTGGTGACCAAAATTTGTATGACTGCCTATTATGTTGCCATTGATGCTTTCACGGCCCGTACTTATAGACATGATTCTGTATAGGCTTTTGGGCTTATGCCGTGTCTAGAAAATAAGGTGAAATTCTTTACGTTGCGTAGAGAAGTGTGCCCTGCAAAACGTAAAGAATTTCACCTTATTTTCTTGACACGGCATAAGCACAAAAGCCTATACAGCATCATGTCTGCCTATTATGTTTGCCATCATGTTATCTTATCCTTAGCTGACTTCTTTGCTAGATTCAATTTCCTAGTATGTTCCTTCATTTTCTCCTTACTTCCACAGCCATTTCTAAATCTATTTCTTTCCAATCTGCACCTCCTTTGTAGTCTCTTTATTTCTCTGGTATACCATTCCTTACCTCCCTTAAAGGTACAAACCTGTTTTCACATTCCTTAACAATTGTTTTAAACCCATCCCAGAGTCTGTTTACATTTTTAATTATCGTTTTGCACTAATCATGCTTACTTTTTTTAAACTCCCCCATGCCTGCTTTATCAGCCATATGGTAATGCCTAATAGTTCTACTTTTAAGACGTTCCTTTCTATCACATTTATTTTTAACTACGGCAAAAACAGCTTTGTGATCACTAATACCATCTATTACTTTGGTTTCTTTATAGAGCTCCTCTGGTTTTACCAGCACCACGTCCAGTATATTATTCCCTCTTATCACTTTCTGAATCAGCTGTCCTTCCCACATTAACTTATTTGCCATATGTTGGTCATGCTTCCTGTCGTTCGCATTCCCTTCCCAATTGACATGTGGTAAATTGAGATTTCCCGCTACAGTCGTATTCCTTTCCACATAGCTGATTCATTATCTTATCAAATAATTCTGAGTCAGCATCAGTGCTACACTTTCCCGTTCTGTACACTCCAAAGACATCAAGTTGCCTATTATCTTTAGAAATGACCCTTACACCTAGAATTTCATATTTGTCATTTTTAACTTTTTCGTAGCTTACAAATTCTTCTTTCACCAGAATGAATACTCCCGCTCCTACCATTCCTATCCTATCTCTATAATACACCCTCCAGTTTCGTGAGAAAATTTCTACATCCATTATATCATTTCTCAGCCATGATTCAACTTCTAATACAATATCTGGTAAGTATATATCTATTAAATTACTTAATTCTATTCCTTTCTTTACAATACTTCTACAGTTCAACACAATATTTTTTATGACATCCCTACTTGACTTTTAGATCCTTGTACCCTTATGACCGCTCCCTAGACCACCCCGTTTCCCTTAATGTACCTCCCTATAACCCGTCTAAACAAATTTCCTAACTTATACGTACCACTGTGGTTTAAGTGAAGGCCATCTGAGTGCAGATCTCTTATCTCCTACCCACCCACTAGTTTTATTTTATATTATAATCTATCAGTTTCATGTCCGTATTGATACTTGGTATTCACAATCACAAAGAATGGGTACCGTCCACCTAATCAATACTTTATTATGTCGAAACTGGTCCTGCATAGTAACAAGACATAATAAAGTATTGATTAGGTGGACGGTACCCTTTCGTTGTGATTGTGACCACCCACTAGTATCTAGAAATTGGTCACCCCTTTAAGTATCAAGTTTGGTAATAGTAGCAGATAGTACCGTCTTCTCTCACATGTGGTAACAGGATGATCCTGACCTCGTAAGTTATAAAGTATACACATATTATTTAAACTGCTTTTCTTCTATTTCAGACATCAGTCACCCACCATGGTTTCAAATTTTGAAAGAAGGGTCACACTATCAGCTGTAGTATGAAATTGCATGTTCTGACGGTATTGCAGAGGTTTTTTGATTACACACTTGCTGTTTCATCGTATTTGAAGCTACTTTTGACAAACTGTGTTGATGACCCTGTTTAATACACATGATATGTACAAATTTCATACTACTGGGCTAGGAAATATTTGTAAACTTTGTATGATTTCATAAAAATGTTCATCTCCTGTGAATTGCCAAATAGTAAAATGCATTGTGCATGTGCAGTTTTAGAAATGAAGACTTTGTATTTGTATTTAATTTTTTTTTTTTTTTATGGGCCCCTCTGCCCAATAATCATGGTTAATACATGTTTTTGCAGTGCCCTATTCAAAGAGAGATAAAGTACATTGCCATTATTGCATTCAAGGATCTTGTGAGGATATATAAGGCTGTGAGCACTTGGTACAGATTTTACTAGCCATAACAGTTGATATGGATATGCGACAAGAGCTTGCGAGGCTGAAAGGGGTATGATTATCGGTGCTCACCGATTCAGTCATTCCATGTATGAGATTTCTGGCATGTTTCAGATACTGCGTTCAACAGTGAGTCATTTAGTAGTGAAATGGAAATGCCAGGAAGTTATAAAACCTCCATCTCAACCAGCGAAGCCAAAATAGTTAACAGATAGGGAGAGTCGATGCCTTCAACATGTGGTGAAGTCATACTGGCAAGCTTTGTTAGAAACCATGGCATCAGACTTTCACTTGGCATCCGGAAATTATGCCAGTGCACTTGGATTCCATGGGTGAGTTGCAGTGCACAAACCAAAAATCACAAAACTGAAAAACTGAATGCTTGCTGCCAATTACATTGGTGCAAAACAAGTCACCTGTGGACTGTAGAACAATGGAAGATCGTACGTGAGGTGGAGTGCCAAATCACAGTACACATTGTGGCAGTCTGATGGACATGTATGGAGCTGGTCAATGTCAGGTGAGCATTAGTTCCCACTGTGAAATTTGGCGAAGGCGGCATTATGGTGCAAGCCTATTTTTCATGGTTTGGTGTTTGTCCACTTGTTTTAGTTCCTCGAACCATGAATGCCCTAGCTTATCGGCGGTATTGGACAATTCTATGTTATCCACCCTGAGGCAACAATGGAACTGGTCCATTTCATTTTCATTTTGAACACAACAGTGCACCCATTTAGAAAGCAAAAATGGTAACCAACTGGTTTGTCAAAATGGGACTGAATGAGATCAAATGTCGTGCCCAAAGCCCTGATCTAAATTCAGTTCAGCATCTCTACGATGAGTTACAGCACCAGTTGTCAGCTAGACTAGACTGCCCAAAAGAGCTACAAAATTGTTCGCTATGTTGTGGGAGTAATGGAAGAAAATACCAACTGACATCTAGTGAAAGTTAGTGAAAAGTCTTCCTAGAAGGGTAGAGGCTGTGATAGCAGTGAAGGGTGGAAGTACGTCTTACTATCACCATAGTAGCTCCAGTAAAGTGAATATCTACTGATGTTTGGACTGATACGTGATGTTGTGTTATGACTACCAGTGGCATGCCTGTAGATAACAGGAAGGATGTTAACTTTGCCCCATCTGAGGTAGCTGTTAATTCCGCTTAATACAAATGATATAAACGGCAGTAAGTCCAAAGATAGACACAGACATGCCAACTTTCAAAAGTAAAACATTAGGAGAAATTTGGCAGCGAATCGCAATGTATTATGGCACATCACTGATAGCAGAACATGTACTAAATCATTATAATTCAATACATTAACAACTCTATTTGGCCTACATACATATATTTTTCATTATTTATATCATAATCATCATCATCATCATTGTACAGTTCCAGTTTCCCAGGTACTGTTAATGAGCCTCTTCCAGTTCTTCCTATCCATATACAACTTGTCATGGAGAACATCATCCACTGTCCATCCTCTGGCAACTAGATCAACCTTGCTGATTTTTCTTATCCAACCTTCCATCGTACATTATTTCACTTCCCAAATATTTGATGTATTCAACAACCTCAAGGTTTTTTCCCCTGATACTTACAATTCCTTTTCCCTCTCTTTCTCATTTTGTCATCACCACTGTTTTGCTCTTCTCTGCACTGCTTGTTGTACCATATTTCTCAGTATTTTCATTGAAAGCCTCTAGTTGGATTTGCACTTCTGTATTTTATTCTCTCCAGATACCCATGTCATCTGCAAACAATATTTTCATATCCCCTCCATATCTTGCCTTTGTTTCCTTTAGAATTTCACCTATAACCATTATAAACATAAGTGGAGACAATAACACTTCCCTTTCTTAGTCCAGTTTAGTTTCTAAACCAATCTGTTCTCCCCACTGTAGCCTAGACACAACTGAAACAATTCTTAAACATTGCTTTCACTAGTTCCCTTGATTGCCTTCCACATCCTTTTCTTTTCAGGGTTTCCTACACCTTAACACTAGCGTATGGCTTCTCTAGATCAAGGAATACCATCCCCAGATCCTTTCCATATTCCCACTGTTTTTCCATCAGCAATCTAATGGTAAATATAGGGTGTATCATTGACCTGCTCTGTCGAAATCCATACTGCTCTTCTTCTAAATTTCTTTCCACCCTTCCTCTCATCCTCCTTTCTGTTACTCTGTCCAATATTGATGATGATGCTTGTTGTTTAAAAGGGCCTAACATGTAAGGTCATCTGCCCCTCTCCAATATTATGGCTACTTGTGACAACAGTGTAATTCCTCGATAATTGTCACATACCTTCCTGTCACCTTTTCTAAATACTGGTATTATTATGTTTTGTACATTTCTATTCAAGATCTTCCTCTTTTGATCAGTTACATTGGGTATAGTTTTCTCCTAAATTTTGTTTTTGTGATAAATTTTGTACTTTGTCTTCAATAAAGAAATGTCCACCTCCATGGCTGAGTGGTCAGTGTCTTGGCCTTCAGTCCTTTCGACACTGGGTTTCATTCGTGGCCAGGTTGACAGATTTTAGTGTTAAACTCTTAATTCCTTTGGCTCAGGGACTAGATATTTTTGTACTGTCGCCAAAATTCATGCAACTCACACACCACACACAACACTATCCTCTACCACACTAACTCACAGTTTTCCATACACAACTGATGCCACCTGCCCTTATCAGAGGGTCAGGCTTATGAGGGCTGCAGCAGTCTAGCAAAAGCCACACAAAGTTATTAATAAGGAAATACAAAGAAGAAAATCTCTGTAAGTGAATAATTATCAGCACCAGTTTCATTTGCTTATTCTGAAATGCTCTAAGGGAAATTTACACCGTGGGAGATAAGAAAGAACCTTTTTCTACTCATTGTTTACAAAATGTTGGGGTTTTGATATTCCTAGGGCATGTATGCATTTGAATACAGCTTGAGCCCCAGACATTGAAATGCAAGAAATAAAACAGGTTCATTTTCATTAATGTTAAACCATCATTCAGCATCTACTCATTTCTTCCTGTGGGCTACATTTATTTCCCCTGTGATGACTGGAAATAGAAGATTCTCAAAAGCTCTCTTCTTGATACTTATTTTGCCAGGCTAATTGGCTCAGACGGTTGAGGCGCTGGCCTTCTGACCCCAAATTGGCAGGTTCGATCCTGGCCCAGTCCGTTGGTATTTGAAGGTGCTCAAATACGTCGGCCTCATGTCGGTAGATTTACTGGCACATAAAATAACTCCTGCAGGACAAAATTCCGGCACCTCCGTGTCGCCGAAAACCTTAGAAGTAGTTAGTGGGACATAAAGCAAATAACATTGTAGTAGTAGTAGTAGTAGTAGTAAAGGAGGTGAGCACCATTACAGTACGTACAGTAACTAATTTTGTCGGTGGCAGCGATGCATACATTATAGAGTGGTGAATGTTCTTGTCATGTTTACCTCGACTAGATTTGAACTTAAGTTGAACATTATTAGGGGAATTGCTAGACTCTAAACGATTTAGCACCTGTCTTCCCTTTCGAGGAAATGAGTTAAATTCTTGAGGTGGGAAGGGATTGTTATTTAGATTATTTCCCAGGATTTGCAAGTGGTTGAATCTAATCTTTCCATAATGATTTGAGACATTGTACCTTCACCCAGGGGTGCTTCAATGTTTGTTTCTATAATGTTCATGTTATTTGACGCCATGTTAATGAGATCTGCTAGTTCACTTGAAGACTCGTTATTCATGAGATTCAGGCCTTAGAACTGATGAATGTGATTAGTGGTAATTAAACTTTTTTTACCATCTAAACAATGTCACTATTCATGCTCGTGATAGGAAGATTGGAAGTAACACATTCGGCTTCACCTGACGATGTTGATTTTAAATGATGACATTTTTGAATGTCAAATAATGAGTAATTCTGATGAACCATAGAGTTGAACATATCACAAAATCTTGTCCATTGGTCATATTGAACTGCGAATGTAGGTGGTTTGTTTTTTGGCAATAACACATTGTTGTTGGAGTCACCAAGCTTGAACGTCATGAAGAATTGGCAGAAGGTGGCATAATTGCTTCTTGCAATAGATTCACTTTATGTTCTTCGATTGCACACTGTATGGCAACATTAACAGAACAAAAGTAAGATTCAGATTCATCCGTTTCAGTGTCATGTTTAACGGAATCCGCATCAAGTAATGCTAGTTGATCCTGAGTTTCCTGAAACTTATTCAAAGTGTCTTTTAGTTGGGAAAACCTAACTTCAAGAATGTCTTGCAAAGTCTCGTACTTATTATTTAGCGTATGGCTTATACAGACAATATCATTAATATATATACATATTTACAGCTGAGAAACAAATTAATTTGTGCTTCACAATTGAATATCAAGTTTTTCAATCCAACGTACAGCTTCTGGAGATACCAGCAGGAAGTCATCTTCATCACCGTGATACGCTCGAATCTTACATTCCCTGACGATACGATGAACAGTCTGGTGTGGAGCTCCGCAGTCACAGTCTGGATTAGGTAGCTTTTTCCCACTTATGGAGAGCGGCTCTGCACCGGCCATGTCCTGTTCTGATTCTATTCAGGGCAGTCCAGGTCTTGCGTGGTAGGTGGGATCCACTTGGAAGTTCGGGACCTGAGAAGAAGGTATGAAGGCGTGCATCTGTTGCTGCTTCCCATCTACTTTTCCACTCATCAAGAGATTTAAAATCCTTAGCATCCATGTTAGCAGCATCACGCAGAGTTGGATGGCGTGATTTCAGTCTATTAAGATTCAGAAGTGGCAGGTCACTATTCACGGGTAGATTAGGATTTCTTGAGATCTTGTGAAATTCCTTCATAAGGGCATTAGATCAGCATAGATCAGGTGGCATTATACCAGTTAGCAGTGGAAGCCAATGAACTGGAGTAGATGTGATTGCGCCAGATATGATGCGCATTGTGGTATTAAGCTGGGTGTCAACAAGCCTTGTGTGATGACTGTTCATCCAAACAGGTGCACAATACTCAACACTTGAATACACCAAACCCAGGGCTGAAGATCGCAAAGTGGTTGCTGAAGATCCCCAGGTAGTTCCACACAGTTTATGAAGGATGTTATTTCGTGACTTCAACTTTTGCGCTAAGTTCAGGAGGTGTTGTTTGAAGGATAGTGTTACGGTCCAAGATGACACCAAGGTATTTTGGGTTCCAGTTATGACTAAGAATTCTCCCTCTGAAACTAACATTCAGTTTCACGTTCGCCAAACGATTATTTAAATGGAAGCAAGACACTTCTGCTTTACTCACACTGGGTTGAAGTCTCCAGATTTTGAAGTAATTTTCCAGTAAAGACAGGTCTTTGGTCAGAATCTCTTCAGTCGTCTCCATTACCTGATCTTGTACAGATAGAGCCAAGTCGTCGGCATAGCAGAATTTTCTGGATGAAGTGTCAGGAAGGTCAGAGAGATATAAGTTGAACAATAATGGTGAGAGAACTGATCCTTGGGGCAATCCGTTATTTAGCTTCCTCTCCTTGCTTATCTTGCCTCCAGTGATTACTTGAAACTTCCGATCACTTAACATGTTGTTAATCAGTTGAGCCATCGTTCTGCATGGTATGATACGAAGAAATTTGTAGATAAGGCCTTCCTTGCATACAGTGTCAAAGGCAGCAGTAAGATCAACAAATGCTACAGATGTTTTCAGCTTCATTTGATATCCTGCCTCAATGAAGGATGTAAGAGACAATACTTGGTCACAGCAGCTACGTCCTGGTCTGAAGCCTGCCTGTTCAACTGGAATATGCTCTAGGATTGCGCTACTTATTCTGTTATATATCAACCTTTCAAAAAGCAGCCAAGAAGGGCGATGTGTCGATAGCTTTCTACCTTGTTGCTGGGTTTGCCAGGTTTCAGAATATAAATTATCTTAGCCTTCTTGAACTCCAATGGAAGTTGACTAGTCAGCAGGATGTCAGTAAAGAACTCTGCCAACCATTTCTTAGCATATCCTTCTAAATGAATCAGAAATTCTGGATGGATGCCATCGAAACCAGGTGACTTAAAAGGTTTGAGGTCCTTTAGTCCCATGTCAATATCTAAAACTGTGAAGGGACGTGCACATTCAGATGAGGGAGATGTTGTCTTTTTCAAATCACGAAGCTGTCGTCTAATATGTTTGGTATGTCCAGACTATTCACAGGATCTCCTGGCAATGACATATTTTCGACAAATTAATAGAAACAGTTCTCAGAACTCATTAACGAGAAACATTGGTCCATCTATCAGACTCCTACAACTGAATGTTGAGAGCATTACCAAGTCTCGTACTGTTAAATATTTAATAGTGTTGCACAACATTAAGACAGAGAATAATTTGATCTTGTATCATATGACATAAAACTGTATGGCTTAAACTATAACATACTTTCTCTCTGATCAAACTATGCCCTTCAGTGTTTTGATGACACCAGCAGAAGACTCGTTAACTTGTACATTAGTTGCCCCAGCTTGCAAAATCGACAAGTGCAAATGTACAGTACTGAGTATAACCGAAGTAGGATTTATGTGCAAATCTTTTGTTCTGCACACTTCAGAGTGTTTGATTATCCAGCTGTATGTATTAGATGTATATATTGGTGATATTTATTGTGAGAAAGTGTGTTTGATTATCCTGCTGTATGTATCAGATGTATATATTGGTGAGATTAATTGTGGGAAATCTTCAATATTACAGGAAATTTCATACCCATGTACTTCAGTTTGATGGTGAAGGAGGCTGGAAGTTGGAATCCTTGGATTCCAATACTCGTTTGACTCTGAAAGAAGAAAAAGAACAGTTGGAAGCCCAGTTGGCTGGGGTTCCAAATGCTCAGAATAGACTTAAGGTCAGTATTTTGCATGTTTTGTTCATATCATAGATTCCATTTGATGAATTTTGTGCGTAAGTACTTATATTTGGTAGTTTTACCACTGGATAGCTGGTTTGTTTTCAGTCGGATTCCTGAATAACTTTTTGTTAATAGTTCAATAGAGGCACAATGTTTGTTTCTTGTGCGACCGAGCCTCGGTAAGACACTCTTCCTCTCTATTTTCTCCTTATTCAGCTTGAATTGATTGGTTATTAATGACTCGGTTAGAGGAAGCTTTGTTCTTTAATTCGTTAGAAGTAAGAATACTGAAGATCAAATATTGAATGTAATATTGCATATTATTATATTGTTGTTTTGGACTAATTAAGCTTTCATTCCAGTATGAGAACTTACCACTCCTTCAGTAATACTCCCACTAGCATATTCTGTATCTGTACCTCTCGCATCACATCTCTTGTATTTTAAGCTTACGTCTGATTTTGTTGTTTGTCACAGTTACAGACAATAGTTGTCTTGAGAATACATCATCCATTTTAATCTCACACACTTGCCGCCATTTCAGTTAACATGTATAAAAGTTCACTTGATGTATTCACTCCTTATTAACAAAAAGAAAAGAAA
The DNA here is from genome assembly GCF_040414725.1 of Anabrus simplex. Lineage (NCBI taxonomy): Eukaryota > Metazoa > Arthropoda > Insecta > Orthoptera > Tettigoniidae > Anabrus > Anabrus simplex. The sequence goes on from NC_090266.1 coordinate 558,379,424, forward strand.
CAAAAACAGAATTCAGGCAACATAGTCAACCTAGGTAAAGAATGAAAATGGCAAGAAGAGGCAACTCGCAAAGACAAGTTTGTAATAAAAATGCACATTCTGAAGTAGAGCCATTTCAAGAACAGATGGTCTAGGTAGCCCAGTTTGAGTTGTTCATTTTCAGGCTTCTTTTGCCTGACATCCAGAATGTGTTCCTTTTTCCCTAAGCTTTTCTCATTGATTGTAGGAAAATGCATGTAAATACAAAGGGAAAATTACCACTTGTGTCCTCTCCCTAAGAAATGAATGAATGAGTGAATGAATGAATGAATGAATTATTGTAATCTTCAAAGAGGATTAATGATTACATAAAATCATAAGCCCATGAAAGTACAGTTGAGACTGGTCTTTATGTATCTCAGTTGTGTTTTATGTAACTTTAAAGCTTTTCAAACTTTCAGAAATAATAATTATAACTCGTACAACACTATAACATACCTTTAACAAACACACACCATTAAACAAAGAATAACATGTTGCGTTCTACAAGAATATCTTCATATTCTGTCAAATCACTTTATGAATTTTGGTAATATTATGAAGAAGCTATGTATTGTTGTTAAGTTGTGTATTAGGAAGTAAGTACAAGTTCATGATTTTGATGAAGTGAAAGTATGGAATTGAATTAACTCATAATAATGACTGTAGTAGTGCTCCACTGTCGCTTTATTAACTTGCAGAAATGTTCCTGTACTTGCCTAAGCTGCTAATTAATTGTCCATTACATTACCTTCAGCATTCGCATTTGGACTGTCCTTGCCCAGTCCTGGTAGCTAAGTAGCAAAGGTGTAAGGTGGGGGGATTCTGTAGGTAATGAACTCTGTTCCACTGAAAGAGAAGGGGAAGAAGGGGAAGTATGGGAATGTTACGAGCAATTATTCTGTTCGTTAGAGAGAACAGGTGTATGTTGCTTCTTCCTGTTATAAAGTATTTTTGTGTATTAAGAAGTAAGTACAAGTTCATGATTTTGATGAAGTAAAAGTATGGAATTGAATTAACTCATTTGCGACGGCTTAAGGAACCGTTACATGTGATAAATCTCATAATTAGACCGTATTGAAGATAATGTATTAAAGTTAAAAACTTTTTATTGCCACCTATTCGATACAAAAATAATGCACTCGGTTATTTATAAAAGGCCAGTTTGCCTCACGCAGTTAACGCTAGCGGACACTCCCTTTCTATTACAGCAGATTTAAAAATAATTTTCAAGTTCATGCTTTCAACATTGTCCACGTGTCACATATGGACGTATTTTAGTGCCTATAATACTATCTGTCTCAATTCAACACAATTCACTAGAGGCAATAACAAGTGGCCTGCCTTGTCCTATTCACGCTGTCATCGCTAGCAAATATTTTCACCGGTTTAACGGATTTCAAACTTCAAGTTTATACCCAACAACTCTACAATTTAGCCACGCTTCAAACATCGAAGTTCTTTTTAATGTCTACCATTACATCTTTTCTATTTTAACAACCTTTATGAATGCTTTTAATTTTCAGATTATAAATATTCATTGTACTTTATGAAAATTTTTGATGCAAATTGTATAATATGTTAGTCTAATTTTTATACTATACAACCACTTTTATCACAACTTTACCATTCTTTTAACATAACGACATTTTTAACCATTTAAATAAACTCAGGGCCCTGACCTTAAGCTTTGTATATTTATAGCTGATGATGTTCGCAAAGACGAATGAAACATGTCCTATTAACCAATGTACCTCATGAATATTTTATAAATAACTGAGTGCATTATTTTTGTATTGAATAGGTGGTAATAAAAAGTTTTTAACTTTAAGGAACCGTTCTGTACGCCGCCATTTTGGACCGAAAGCCGACATACGGAACTGTTCCGTACTAATATATAAACGCTAGTAGTTGAAGTTATTGGCAAGAGATGGGTCTTGCGGCACATACAGATTTCTCCTTGAAGTTCAAGAAATCTTCTAAATAAAATGCACCCTACTAAGTTCATGGAATACTGTATAAAAAGACAAAATGCAATCTGCTTGCGCCTGTAGTAAACAAACATGGCTGTTGGTGACAGAGGTATCTTGAAGTGGCTAGAAAATTATAATGACAATTTTTTCTTCAGGGACAAGTATGGGGCAATTTTCCAGGTCTTATCCCTCCAACGGAAAGGAAAACTTATCCTTCCAGACCCTGCAAAGTGTGCAAGGCTCACAAATTAAGGTCAGATGTCAGGCAGCTATGTGAAAAATGTGGTGTGCCACTTCATCTAGAGCTGTTCAAAAAAAATACCACATAGTGATTCACTATTGAAGACTGGAAAGAAAAAACTGAACATTTAGGCATCGATATGTGATGAAAGCAGCTTTCTAAAAATGTAAGTTTTTTTTTAATAAGTCTCAATAAACCAAGTTACTGCATATTTTTCAAAAATAAATAGATGTTTCTATTCCTGCAGGTGGAACAATTATTCAGGTTCCGATGGGTTAAAGAGTATCTTGTAAGACATTATTTTTAGTGGTAAATAGTAACCTAAAATAAGTCTTGAGTAGGGAAAAACTTCATAGAATTTACTACAGAATATCTTAACCCATATTCCAGACATTCAAGTCAGAGTAGCCTCCTGTGGGATTCATTAAGTGCTAATGCAAAAAGTGTAAAATGTTGGGTGTAAAATCAAAAAAACACAGTCCGCAATAGCAGGGAAGATATGCAGATTTGGAAAAGGCTCTCCTTATTTGGTTTCAACATTAATGCGATGTAAATCCTCCACTCAGTGACAGCATGTTGAAAATCAAAGCAGTACATTTAACTAAAATGATGAATATCACTGAAGTTTTTTAGGCCTCATCAGGATGGCTGCGAAAGATCATCATGGATTCAGGGGAACAGTTTGCAACAGGTCCAAGTCTGTGTATAAAGTCATGATGCAGCACTATAATGAAGTGATTGTACCAGAAATCTCTAGAGAATATCGGCCTCAAAATATTTGCAACTCTGATAAAACCAGTTTGTTCTTCAATCTCCTGCCAAGAAAAACACTTGCTGAGAAAAGTGACCCTTGACTTGGAGTGGGGAGCAAGATTCGCATTACTTTTCTTCTCCCCTCCAGTGCGGATAGCTTTGACGAACTGCATCCAATTGTGATAGGGAAATCTTGAAATCCGAGGTGCTTCAGGGGTGTCAAAACAATATGTACTGATTATGAATTCAACTGAAATTTGTGGATGATGATTATTATTATGGGAGAGCAAGACAATCAACTTTCAAGATGGCTGTGCGGATGATGTGCTCTGACATTGCGCTGTAGGAAATACGTGCCGGGTCGGTTTTAAAGAAGTCATTGGTAATTTGTGCTGTTTCTTCGTGTGTTTTTATAGTGAATAGATGTTATCCAATGGAATCGTGGCCCCTTTTATGAGTTATTCTACTTGGTTATAATAGATTTGGTGCCAACGATAGTAGCCATCTTAATCGATCTTGTTTTGTCAGTCGTAGATTCCATGTTACTAAGCAAACCATTTATTGAAAATAGCGCACACTTTATACTACATTTAATGCAAGTAACTGCCAATAGAGGCTGGTGAAGAGGGTTGTGATAATGTGGTGTTTAGTCAATCCTCTCTTTGTTAGCTGGTAAAACTTCCGCCAAAATCACTTGGTGCTAAATTTTAGTTAAGCTATTATCGGGTTGCTATGGTACTCTGCCATGAATTGTCATATCATTAAACTTTGATACTCCTCTTAACCACCATCTTCATTCAAAATGTAGACCAGTTTAGAGACAAGAAATAAATGCCTTCACTGTGATAAAACATTTTCTCGGAAAGGCTTACTTGTCCATGTGGGGAAGAAGCATAAATATAGATTAGTCTGAAAGAGAATAAGAACTATGCCCTGAAGGAATGACCTACTACACTAGTGTCTGAAAGTTAAGCATAATCACTAAACGAGGTCATACCGCCTGATAGGAGTGTCAGACGGATTGCTGCAAACAGGCTGGGAGAATTCTGATACATGAAGAGCCCAATGCCCTCATTGTGGTGGATGTTTTCAAGGAGCAAGAGGTGTAAACATTCTCATTAATCACTTTCATCCATAAATACATTGAAGTACCTTGTTAACCAGCTTCAGACAACCAACCATATGTCACACAACTTGTCCAAGAAACCAGTGTCAGAAAGGTTCTGATAGCTAAGGTACACCTTTGACAACAATCAACAACTTGGCAATGTCTTCCACAACAAATTATGCTGCCAATAGGGTGTATGGTTTCCCCTAACGGCCACACATGCTTCGCAGCGATGTGGCATGCTCTCTGTCAGGTGGTCCAAGAGCTCTTGTGGCAGTCGATCCCATTCCTCCAAAAGGGCAATGTGAAGGTCTTGGAGGGTCCTTCGTGGAGGCTGACGGGATGCAATTCCCCCCCAATGCATTCCAGACATGTTCTATAGGATTCAGATCCGCAGACCTCGCTGGCCAGTCCATGCGATGAATGTCTTCCCATCCACCAGAGCACCGCGGTGTAGTCGGGCATTATCATTCATTAAGAGGAAGTCTGGACCAACCGCACCTCTGAAGAGTCGAACATGTTGTGTCGGTACCTCATCCCTGTATCTCCGAGTGTTAACAGTGTTCCTCGGACCACCCATGAAGATGTGCAGGTCTGTACGGCCATTCAACATGATGCTGCCCCACACCATGACGCCACCACCACCATACTGGTCCCGTTCTAAGATGTTCCTGTGGATGTATCGGCTACCCGGTTCTCTCCAGATTAATGTGCAACGGGAATCGTTCTGCAAACTGAAGTGGGATTCATCTGTGCTGGAGAGAGCGGGACTCACACCACTGGGTGTCGGGCAAACAGCCCTGTTGTTCTGAGCCTCCGGTACACAGTTTGCCAGGAAATGGCTACCCCTGAGATGGCTGCAAGCTCCGCCGACAATTGTCTTGCAGGTGCACTCCGATTTCATTGGACGGTTAAGATCAGATATCGGTCCTGCTGTGGGGTGGTCGCCCTTGGCCGACCTGGTATTGGCATACAACTAACATCTCCTGTGTCTCGAAATCGTCTCCAAAGCCTGGAAATGACACTTTGTGGCACATTCAAGGGTACGGCGACTTTGGTCTGTGTCTGGCCTGCTTCCAGGCGGCCGAGTATTCTACCCTGAAAAACAGGGTCCAAATGGCGTCGTCGTGCCTTTATGTTGTCACGTTCACCACGAGGCTACACTCCGCACACTGTAACAGGGCAAACACGACTGAGGGAATATGTGGCACAGGCTTTGCCTGTGTTTACCTTGCAGTTACGCCGCTAGTCAAAGCAGAGAACACTCCATTCCTATACAGAGCGAACACGTAAGGTTGGTTGGTGCATATGTCATGCGATTTGCGGTCTATTTCCTGTTACCCTGCTTACTCGTAACTTCTGCTTAACTTTTGGACACTAGTGTACTTCCATGGGCTCTACGAAAATACTGTCTTCGTTAGGGAGAAATTTTAGACCACAATATAAATATTCGGACTCTGAGACAGAAAATGAAGATGTACAGGATGAACAGAACAAGCAGACTGCAAACAGGTTGGAAGATAATTCCGATACACGAAGAACCCAATGCCCTCATTGTGGTTGATGTTTTCAAGGAGCAAGAGGTGTAAACATTCTCATTAATTGCTTTCATCCATAAATACATTGAACTACCTTGTTAACCAACTTCAGACAACACGTATCGCAATCAGAAGATGGTATTATTCCCATTGAGCATCAGTATCCTGTCCAAGAGATTACTTTCCAGTCAGAATTACAGGAATAGAAGAACAAATTCACTCGGTTCTCCATTGAAAAAGATTCTGAGTTTAATACACCTGTGTGGGAGTTGTCGGAATTTCTGAGTAACTCTATCCATCTTTTACCTGGTCTGAAACACCCTGCTACAGAATATTACGAAGTCAGGAGGAAACAATGTCTCTGACATCAAGATAAAACATATAGCAAGTCTTCGAATTCACAACGTGCGACCAAGAGACAACACCAAGAAAGAAAATGTAAATATGACCATCAGCTCACTCAGTTTCAGTTCTACAATCAGCGAAGGAAATCCGTGCATAGAGTACTGAATCCCAAATCTGAATCTTGCAAGGTCGATATTTCCAAAATATTTGAGACTTACTCCGATTTATTTTCCATTGAAAATTCCAATTTACTGCTCCAAAATCAGCAACATAGACCGTGTAGAGCTAGATGAAAAGTGCGGTCCCACAATCGCAAAAGCAGGAATTTCCATAGCAACACATCGAATTGCAGTAGGTTGGTCCCGACCGTGTCCTACTATGAGCCATCAGGGACGACACAATACGCGAAATCATAGCAATCATTGCGACTCAAATGCTTTCAACAGGCAAGATACTCCTTTGTCTAAGGTGAGCTAGAACCATGCTGATACATAAGAAAGGTGATGTTGAATGTCTGTCAAACTGAAGACTAGCAACAGTCTGTTCGGTAATTAGACTTATTGAAAGGGTAATAGATCAGCATTTGTGTTCCTTTGTAACTTTCAGCGAACACCAAATAGGCTTTAATGACCAGCTAGGATGCCTTATAAATACTTCCATCCTCAGAGAACTCCTCAAGAGAGCAAAGACAGATAAGCAAGATGTTACTGTTATCTTTTTAGACTTATCAAAAGCCTTTGACAACATTGGACATCAGCACCTAAATCTAACACTAGCTGCTGAGCCACTTCCATCTAAACTGAAAGAACTCATCAATCTACAGATGACTGACAATACAACTCAAATCAAAATTATTTAGGGTATAATGAAGCCAATTAATTTGTTAAGAGGATTTTTGCAGAGATCACCATTATTGCCAGGATTGTATAACCTGGCCACAGATTTCATTTTTTGATGAGGTAACAGAAGAAAACCTAGTACAAGAATATGGCAAATCAGTTTCTGCAGAATTGCCCCCTCTTAGTATTATGGGTCTTGCCGATGACACAGTTATGGTTGGCAAAATTAAGGAAACAGCTCTTGAGTTGACACGCACTGCTATCGCATTGTTCCAGGAAATTGGTTTACAGATAAATGCCAACAAATGTGTCGGCATATGTATTGAGAAGGGGAAGCTTGTAGATGGAGTGCCCAATGAAAACCTACAACCTGTTTTCTAGTCAATGACCGGGTCAGGGATGGGATGAACCCCCAACTTACGGCTAGGATAAGAATTGTGCCAGCTGTCGAGGCCTGTTACACATGGAGTGGTTAATATTTACGAAAATTTTAAAAGATTAGTACTGTTTTAAAAAAAGAATTTTGATATCTTGGTGTCACTTTTAATGAAACACTCACCTTTGATGCGACCTCTTCTTTAAAAATCTTGCACAAGAAGTTAAGTGTGCTTCCAGCCTCACCTTTGTTGAAGGCAGATCAAAAGTTCATTGTTTTGAACAAAGCAGACAGCCCTGCTCTTGTGTATGCTTTCTAGACTGCTGAAATAAGACAAGTATCGGTTAGCTTCCTGAAAACCATTAACAAAATGTTAAAGATCTCCCTGAAAGAAATTCTGCAGTTACCCACGGATACATCTGTTAGTGCTGTGTATTTTGATGTAAGATTCAAAGGCCTCGGACTTCTTAAAGACACTTGGGAAGTACACCTGCAACAAATAAGTGCATGCAACGCTCTTCACAAAGCCAGCAATAGCTACATTTTAAAGACATGTGATCCGTCATCCAAAACGACGCATTGTTTCCAGGCCCTCAACATTACAGATATTAAAAGATTCTCCAAGAAAGCAAGCGACCTTCCAAATTGTCACCCCCCCCCCACTTTAAGACTGTTGGTCACATAATTTAAGGTACATATAAAACAAGGTAATAATGTAATAATCCAAAATAACAAACCTGAGTGAACATACATCAGCCGAAGATACACCATGAAAAACATTTCAAATTTCAACAACATACACATTGCTATAAACAAATATTCACAGGATTACCAACATGACAACTAGAGAAAGGATATAGGAAATAGGCCGGGAAACCCTACAGAGGATGTGATCTTACATGACGTTGTAGGGAAAAAGACGTGAAAGCGTTTACTCTTCATTCAACTTTACTAATAATATTAAGAAAATTTAACAAATAAATATTCCAGCAATTAAAAGGATAACATTAACCAGAAAACAAGATGAAACGAAGCACGAGATTTCTGTCCTTGGTTCAAAATTGCGATAAAATGTTTTAACTACTTTTAAGGAAATTGAGCATAGCTGACAATGAAATTCATAAGGAAAATTTAACAGGGAATATAAACATAATTACAACCATCTTACAAAGTAAATAGAAAAAGAGTCTACAAATTATTACCAATAGTTTACAAGGAAAATAACAAAGGAATTTGAAATTTAACGCAGAGACCTTTAGAGTTGCTGTCCTTCCCTAATACCCATCAGTGAGAGACGCATCGCTCCACAGGCTTACCCTAAATTGACACAGCACTACGGGAGGCAACCCGAATGGAAAAATTGTAATTTACCTTACACAAAAGGTTAATAAAAAGGAATTGCCTCCAAAACAAAGGGTATGCCTAGCTGACGAACTAAGGCATTACAAAACCAAAACTGCAAAAACCAGGGTCTAAGGTAAACTCCGAACAAATGAATTTACATATTAATTTAACATTCAAGAAAAGAAAACATGCTTACCCCGAGGTGACCAGAGCCGCTGAGCAGACCACCAGTACTGCGAGGACGTATGAAAACCAAAGACGTGGAGCAGAGTCCTGATCCTACAGAGTAGCCAAAGGCCGGCAATTGAGAAACACTCAAACAGCCAATCAGGGAAGCTACCTATGATTCGACCCAAAATTGTCACCAATCAAAATGGCTGTTATTCCAGCCAATGAAAATACCTTACCTAATATGGTAATGTGGGAAACACATTCTAGAGGTTTCGATTGCAAAACTCAGCGATTTCGTGATCAAAGCCTCCACGTGGCAAATACAGGGCGATACAAAAAGATGGGTTACAACAAGCATACTACTGGAGATCTTAAATTCACAAAAATTCACAACAAATAAAACACACATTTCATCAACTTCTTCACAAATGTCGTACTTCTTGCGATGGCGAATTTTACTACAAATTTACATAATTACAGAACCAAACAAATATTTAATTGAATTCTTCGAAAATGCCTGAGAGTTCCTTAGTTTTTTCAACGATGATTTCATCACTAATTTTTAGCGTAATGACAAGAATTAAATGATTCCATCCACTTTATGAACTTCTCACCACCGGCGACCCAAATCCAGGACAAATCTACCAAGATCTATGAAGTCATGAAGTGACAATTTGGTGCTCTTTGCCTCAGAAGGGGATCAATGTAGAGCTGTATAAAGAGTACACTCTGGCCAACAGTTGGATTAGACATCACCAAGGACTTTCCTATAGCTAACGGCGAGAGGCAATCAAGATGACATCAAATATTTCAGCAGTACGAACTATTCCTGGTAGAACTCAGGATGGAAACCTCTGTCGCAGATGTGTCGGAGAGAAAGAAACACTGGCTTATGTTCTGGGTTCTTGCCCCTGCGGCAAAGTACCAAGAAACTCACGTTACCCCGAGTTAAGATCATTGATTGCAGAAGACCTCCACAGTAAAATCTTCTGTGTACATGAAGAAATCCACGGTTTGTCAATGACAGGCAGTACAAGACGCATCGACATAATTGGCCTTAAAGATAACGACAAGAAAGGCTTTATTATCGATCCAACCATCTGATTTGAGCCCCATGTCGGTCAGCCTGCTGAAGTCCACCTTGTAAAGCTGAACATTTACGCGCCCACGCACCATTCAACGAAAACAAATACCAGCTGAATGAAGTAGAGATTATCGGCCTAATGGTTGGTTCATAGAATTCTGGAAGAAGTTTAAGCTGCTTATGAACAGCATTAAAAGAATAGTTACCACCACCATACCTGGATCTGTACACATCCTGAGATCTCATGAGACCTCCATAATTTAAAAAAATTATTACTGCTATATTTCTATATGATAAAAATGTCTGTATCCTGATACACTTTACTTTGCCAATTGTGGCAACCCGTAATTATGGGATCAGTGTACTGCCCTTCCACCCAAAATAGTCTTGGGAAATGTTAGAGTGGATTTCTTCCCCTTATGTTGCACCATTGTTCCACAGCTGCTTGCTCTGCATATCACTGCCAGCTGTTGTTCTTTAAGCCATCAGTCCATAGATGGGTTTGATGCATTCTGCCATGCCACCCTATCCTGTGCTAACCTTTTCATTTCTATGTAACTGAAACTGCATCCTACATATGCTTGTCATATTCATACCTTGGTCTACCCCCTACCGTTCTTACCGCCTACACTTCCTTCAAAAACCAACTGCACATGTCCTGGGTGTCTTTAAGATGTGTTCTATCATTCTATCTCTTCTTCTGGTCATATTTAGCCAAATCGATCTCTCACCTTCAGCATTCTTAATGTAACACTACATTTTGAAAGCTTCTATTTTCTTTCTGAGCTAGTTACAGTCCATATTTCACTTCCATACAATGCAATGCTCCAGACGAAAGTCTTCTAAAACATCTTTCTAATTCCTATATCAATGATACTGTATAGGCTTTTGGGCTTATGCTCTGTCAAGAAAATAAGGTGAAATTCTTTACATTTTGTAGAGAACTGTGCTCTGCGTCGTCAGAAGAAAATCTCGACTGTCCACGAGAAAGGCTTCTTAAACAATGAGCTTTTGAAATGTGGATGTTACAGTAGAAGTGGAAATGGTGTGTTCATTCATCACTAGATGGCTCCCCGGACAAGGCACAGCGCTAGCATTCGAAGCGGAAGCTGACCGAACCATCAGAATCAGTCTAAGAGGGTCACATAACATGTGTACGTAACATATGACATTGACAGGTTTATGACATTGACACAAGCCTGGAATGAAACATCGGGCAATAAGGAACGCACGAATTTGGAAAACACCGAGACAAAATAACAATAGTGAAGGGACAGGGACGGGAACTACCTACATAAATCCTTAATGGCTGGCAACCAGGTATTACTTAATTGATAGCCAGTGTCCCTGTTGAAATTGTTAGGATTTCTACGTATTTCCACAGCTTCCCGTATAATCCTGGACCTGTAGTGTCTAGTGTGTCTAGCTCGAGCACCTTGGAACATGACATCATGACCCGACGATAGAGCGTGCTCAGCTATTGCCGATTTGAGATGAATATTACGCTCATGTTCCTTGATACGGGTACCAATGGACCGGCATGTTTGGCCGATGTATACCTTACCGCAAGTACAGGGAATTTCTTGTACCCCAGGATGTAAAAGTGGGGACAATTTGTACACATGTTATGTGACCCTCTTAGACTGATTCTGATGGTTTGGTCAGTTTCTGCTTCGAACACTAGCGCTGTGCCTTGTCCGGGGAGCCATCTAGTGATGAATGAACATACCATTTCCACTTCTATTATAACATCTACATTTGCAATTTTAGTGGCAGTGCCAAACACTGTTTTTATATTGTGTTCGCGGAAGACCTTGGCAATTCGATCTGTGGTGTTGTGAATGTAAGGCAAGTAGGCAGTTTCCTTCACTTCTTCCTTCTGTGAGCTTTGCTTGGTCGTTTCTCTGGGATGCAGGGCTCTATGAATCTCCAAATCACTGTAACCATTACCTTTGAACGTGACTTTGAGCGTGTCAATCTCCGCCTGGATATTTAATGGCTCACAAATTCGTCTCGCCCTCTTGGCGAGTGTCGTGAGAATGCCTTGTTTTTGTGATGGATGGTGGTGAGAATCTGCATAAAGGTAGCGATTTGTGTGGGTAGGCTTACAATAGATGATATGTCCTAAGGGGCCGTCTGGTTTCTTTCTTACTAGAACATCCAAGAAAGGAAGGCATCCGTCCAACTCCATCTCCATAGTGAATTTAATTGAAGGATGTTGCTGATTTAGGTAGTTTAGAAATAGATTAAGTTTCTCAGGACTTTCTGTCCAGACCACAAATGCATCCTCAACATACCTCCATCATATCATAGGTTTGACGGGCACCGAAGCAATAGCCTCCTCCTCAAAATGCTCCATAAATAAATTAGCCACTACGGGCGCAAGTGGATTTCCCATAGCCACTCCGTCTGTCTGTTCGTAAAAATTCCCACCCCACAAGAAATAGCTGGAAATCGTGCAGTGGTACAATAGCTTAGTAATATCCTCAGGCAACAGGTGTTCAATGAGAGACATGACAGATTCAGTCGGCACTTTAGTGAACAAGGACTCCACATCGAAACTCACCAAAAGTGCATTAGGTTTAAGGGTTATGGTTGACAGCTTGTTGACGAAATACTGAGAGTCCCTGACGTATACATATACAATATACAATTAAAGGTGTATTTATAAGAAAATCAGGTTATTTTCAATGACACTACTCAAGATTAGAGACAGAAGTATAACTAAACTGACACGTTACCTTTTGAAGAGGATAATTTACTGCTAAGTTTCAACACTTTGCGTCTTTTTGCTTTTTACTATAATTATTGATTAAAACATGTGCTAACACGTTAATGCACTTTTTAATCATTGTTTTCAACTTCACACCACACTGACATTCATCATTAAGGTTACATACACTACTGTCAATTAACTAACATCCCAACACTACCACTGCCTCTCTTTGATTCTGTAACTTAAGAAATTCTGGTTTGTAACTGTCACTAATTAACACCTGGAAAAGTCTGAAAACATTACAACACAAGGACATGACCATCAATGATGGACACTTCAAACAACCACTGTTCACTAAATTAAAGTACATGATCATTTTCCTGTCATTATCCTCAAACAATACATTTTCAGACTGCAACATTTTAAGCAGACATCACATTTTTTACATCATATCTGAATTTTGCAGTGTTTCAGGGGGAACTGTGATGTGAACTACTACTTCTAATGCAGGCACTAATGCATCTAAATTATCAATAATTCCATTGTGACTATTGTTATAGACATTATGGGCAAAGTTTTTCAAAGGAAATTCACAAAGTTTTGCAGACCTCATCTTCAATACACCTAACATTTTAAGCTTTCTTTCAGACTCGGTAATTTGTTCCACAGAAACATTATAAATATAACCACTCAGTCTTCTGTAAGCACCAAATCTTCCTTCAGACTGTGTGTCTGCAATTTGGCATTAAGCACATAAGACCAGTGGTACTTATTAAAAATTTACACAGTTCTATCACTATGGTAAGTTGTGTGTGAAAGTAGTGTATGTTTCTCTTGTCAATCTTCCTTCTGTTTGTGACATGTGCCACATGTCTATGTATGTTTTTAAACATGTGAGGAATGAAAGTTTCAAATTATCAGGCCCAGTAATTGGACTAACATGTTCATTTCTGGTATATTTACCTTTCATGGGGTTACAGACTGACCACCACTTCTGAATTAATTTTAGGAACTGGATTATGCCATCAGAAACATCCACACCTTGACTTTTAAGCAATTCCAAACCAACAACATTCTTAGGATGAAAGATTTTTTTACTGTTAATGATACATTCTGTCTCTATTGGTGTTGGATACAGAACCTTCCTAGATAAATTTGGAGTAATTTTTAGCAACAATCTCATCTCTGAATGAAACAACTCTTCAAGGTCAGAAAATTTGTCCTCAGTAGTTGTAAATTTACAGACCAGTCTGTACCAACATCAGCATTGACCACTTCACTTAAAACAGCAAATGTCTTATCAACGTTTGTTATAATAAGATAATTTTGCAGCCCAAATCAGTAGTTCTGAAGAGTATCTTATTGTATTAGTTATAGAGAGCTCTAACTGTTTCAGGACAAATTTTTTATTTACTAGTTCTCTCTGCATTAAACTGATATTCTAACTCAAGTGCATTTTTTCAGAAGGTTTATCAAAAGAGAATATTTATCAGTGAGACCAATATTTTCATCAGAATAAGTTGTGAGATTACTTACCAAAATGTCAAACTTCATCCATCTGTCACATTTCTGGTCTTCTCAAGCATCAGATTCCAATATAAACCTAAAATGCTCTGTAGGCAAACACACATTTTTGTGAAACGCTTGAACCGCAAATGAACTTGAAACTTTAAAACTCACTGATCGAAAGTTTATAAATGACTCATCATTCACCTTCACAAACAACACATAATCTTCCTTCACTATTACAGTAAATGGTTTAACGCATTTCTTCTGAACTTCACAGATGAATGAGGTCTGTAATTTTGTCACTTTCACACCACTTACTGAAATAACCACTAAATACTAAACACATCACTAATACATTAAAAATACCTAGATAACCAATAAATGAATCAATAAAAGGTCACTGTAACACTATTTAACACACAAAAATATTTGGTGGATAATTAAATCACGAATTCCAGTAACAAGATAACCTCAACCAACCACACACGTGCGTGGTATAAAACAAACTGAATGTAAACATGGCCCCACACGCCGGCTACACATGGCCCAATGTGGCAGCCATTTTGTCACCTATCAATATATGCATTCAGGTCTGATAATATAGTACTTGGTCTTGGAACACCAGTCAACGAGCTTGTTTATAAATTATTGATTGAATCATCATCATTATTATTACCTTCCGTCATCTAATTGCATAGAGAATTTTGTCAATATGTTAGCATATCCCCTCCTTTTTTTCTTCCTTTTTTCACTGCAGATCATTTGTTAAAAGCACCTCTCCCTAATCACCATAAACATCAATGCCATAATCATCTTATTAACCCTTTGACCGCCAGCTTCATATGCGGTGTCCGTGTCCTATACCGTCAAGGCTTAATGATCTCTTTTTACCTTGCACTAAATTATTCGTAATAACTTCTGTTCAATTTATGTTGGATGGGCATTTTTTTGTTTGTTTTGAAGGTAATGCTTCAGGCATTTTATTGATGTGAATTAATGCACCTTTATTCTATAAAATTTTATTTTATGAAGTGATAATTCAAATAAATATTTTCTTTCTTTGAAGAAAAAGTATTTCATGAAGAAAAACATTAAGAAAAAAATATTTTTACTATCAAAAACTGTATTATTTTAGAGAAGTGGTGTTTCCTATGCCACACACAAAAAATAGAGCTTTGTGTACAATATTACAGTTACAATATTTTTATTACTATTATTATTACGTTAACGTGAAATTTTCTAATCTTACATTATATGCAAATGCTGCAGTTCCTGGTTCGTTTTAAGTAAAAAATGATTACTAGTGTCTATTTCACACAAACTTAACACTCAAAAATTCACTTTTTGCCTTAAAAATATGATACAAGAAACTATTTACTTATATTCACACATGTTTATGATGTGTTCTAGCAAATGTGCTTAGGGAGGCACAAAGGGTGTTCACCCTTCTTATACTGTTTACAAATGTATCTGGTCTTTTTCCATTTACCACCTTGACTAGTACTAATCTTTCTGCATACGGAACAGTTGCGTGTTTTTTTTTTTACCGAATGAATAACTTGGAGAATATTTTTTCAGGAAAGTCCAATCAATCTGACGTTGGCAGTTAAAGGGTTAATTTGTGACGTACATCTTCGTTATAGACTGTTATGCCTTTCAGCATTTAGTCTGCCAGGCTCTGTGATTTTACTAAACCAGCTATTTCTGTGGCGTTGTTTAGTACTATAACTTTTATTTTTGATTAAAACATTTGAAACAGAGTCTCACCGTCGCCATCCTGGTCTCTCTCTCTCTCCTCTTCTTACCTTCCATGACCGAGTCTGTTATTCTCCTCGGTATCCTATCCTCCTCCACTCACCTCACATGACCCCACCACTGAAGCCAGTTCATGCGTACAGTCTCATCAGTCGAGTTCATTCCTAACTTAGCTTTTATCTCTTCATTCAGAGTACACTCGTACCATTGATCCTACCTGTTTGTACCAGCAATCATTCTTGCTACTTTCGTGTCTGTTACTTCTAACTTATGAATAAGATATCCTGGGTCTGCCCAGCTTTCACTTCCATAATGCAAAGTTGGTCTGAAAACAGACCAGTGTAAAGATAGTTTCGTCTGGGAGCTGACAACTTTCTTACAGAATACAGTTCATTGCAGCTGTGAGCTCACTGCATTAGCTTTGCTGCACCTTGATTCAGTATTACTTTCCATACTACCACTTGGGGGAATACATGTCCTAAATACTTGAAATGATCTACCTATTCCAGTTCTGTATCCCCAACCTGATATTCACTTCTCTTATGTTTCTTACCTACTGACATCGCTTTAGTCTTCGAGAGGCTAGTTTTCATATCATACTCGTTTGCACCTATTGTCAGATTCCAGAATATTAGACTGAAGGATTTCAGTGCAATCTGCCATTAACACCAAGTCATTGGCATAGGCCAAACTGTTTACTACATTTCCTGCTAACTGAATTCCTCCCTGGCACTTACACCTTTCACTGGATGATCCATGTAAACTATGAACAACAAAGGTGAAAGATTGCAGCCTTGTATAACCCCTGTAAGTATCTTGAACCAAGAACTCATTCTACCATCAATTCTCACTGCAGCCCAATTGTCAACATAAATACCTTTGATTGCTTTTAATAATCTATCCTTAATTCCATATTCCCTCAGTACAGTTAACTTCCCCCCCCCCCCCTCTGTACTCTGTCATATGCCTTTTCTAGATATATAAAACATAACTGTCTATTCCTCTCATAGCATTTCTCATTTACCTGGTGCATACTGAAAATCTGGTCTTGACAGCCCTTCTGTGATCTGAAACGACAGTGATTTTCGTCCAACTTACTTTCAGCCACTGAGCGCACCCTCCCTTCCCAAATGCCATTGAACAACATCTTGCCTGGTATTATCATTGAAATACCTTGATAATTGCTGCAGTCCTTCCAGTTCCCTCACTTTTAGATTGGTGCATTTACTGCATTTGTCCAGTCAGAACGTACCTTACTAACATACCATGCTAATCTTATTACTCCGTGAAGCTATTTCATCCCTGTCTTCCCACTATATTTCACCATTTCAGGTCTTATTTTATTAATTTATAACAATAGGCTGTTTTAAACTATTGCAAAGAATGTGGTTAAGTGTAAGAGGGGGGTGAAGAGCCTTAACTTTGCCACTTGTAAAGTCATAAATATATAAATAAAATCACGCATTTAGCACATCTCCATGTTGCGCAGCCATATAAGGGCAATATTGGAGATAATCTTCTAAGATGGAAATACTTGAAAAATATCACAGATCATTGACTAGGGCATTTGTACTGCCATGTGGTTATCTATAACCCTAACTAAATTTTCATGAAATCTTATATGATACTAAAATGGCATTAATACTCATTCAATCCTGATTTGTATTTCCTTGTCAAAGCCTACTACTGGCTGTGCTCACACCTAGGATGGAATGTGTTAATAACATTTAACCAATTGCACATTACATTTTACAAATTCTCCTGCCATAGTGTATGGTGAATCTCATTTTATGTTTCATAGAATTTTGAAGAACTTTATTTTTTAGCATACTTCTCCTCTCAGCCTTTCTCTTTAAAGTCCTGGAAGAAATTATACTCATAGAGGTACTATTTAGCATGAAGCATTGCTGCAATGGTCATAATTATTGCATTATTGGGAGTATTACCTTACATGAATTGTTATTGATGTGAAATAGGAAATGAAATATGCTGGTTTTAATGGAAAATATGGCAATGTGTTTTTACCAAGCATGTCATTTTCAGATTCCTTCACCTTATATAACTTTTATTGACTTTTCTTCCATAGGTTCAAAGCTTATTTATTAAATGTAACTTCTGTGTTTTGTTAGTATATAATATGTTGATTCATATTTCTCTTTATCTTTTTCCAGGAGTTATGCAAAGTATTGGGTGAAGATTCCAAGGTGGTACCTTGCGTAGCAGATTAATCTGGTGATTCATTCTGTGACAGCATTGAAAATTTGTTCACCTAACTGATATTATTGAGTGCCAAAGTATAAGTTTTAAATTCTTAGAAGGGTCTATGGACACTTAAATTGATTTTTGTGATATGACTTCCAAAAATGGTTGTCAGTATTACAGCCTTAAAAAAATATTATGAAGGTGTTATTAATCTTTTATTGGACGACTGCAGCAAGGACGTGTACTCTGCCTATCTGACTGATGATGGAAACCAGAAGTATTCAAACTAGAATATGAATGTCTAGTGATCATGTGGCAGGAAGGTGTTACAGTTTGCGATATAACTCACAGTCACTTCATAAACTTCAGAAAGGGACATAGTCATCTTCTGATTCTAATATTCTTTTTTTCTCAACTGATTGGTTCAGGTTCTGAATGTCTAGATACCTCTAGATGCACAAGAGTTCTACTGCTTCATTCTCGAACTGAAGGGAATGGATGAAGTGAGATTTGGAAAACAGACTACTTGCATATAGCCAAATTTCTTCCATATCCTTTAAAGACACAATTGTAAAATCAAACCACTTCCTGTTTCTATGATATCTACACCATAGGAAAATTAAATCCCTAAAAGCCTTCTTTCTGCTGCTGGCTGGACTAAGTGAATGAAGAATTAAATATAGTACCCGGTAGATGGGCCCAGTGTTCTCATCATTTGGCCCCTTAAAATAATAATCACTATAATCATATCTTCAGAACAATTGAAAAGCATTTTTAGAAACTTTGTTAATGCTAAAAATAATGATTTGATGAAGGAAACATCCTTTTTTTATTTGTATGTACGCTGAGTAGTCAGCCCAAAGGATCCTCAACAGCTCCACTATCAGCTGTCATAGATGGCTTAGGAATAACTGAAGAGGCATACAATGGGCTGGAATTTGCTATTACATATCAGTTTGCCAAGCCCACTAAAATGGATGGACCAGATAACCCTACGAGTGACATTTTTACACCATTCATAACAGGGACTGGCTGCATTATGATGGCATTACTTGCATCGCTCATACCTCCGTCATTTTTATATTGTGAAATCCAAGGATGGGTCTGAGACAGGTCAGTGAATGTAACAAATTTGCTCTAGCCCATACTAGAAAACATAGTACACTGTAAACACTATGTCTTGCCACCAAAGCATCCTTTTTATGTAGGGAATGATTATCACTTATGCACATTTTTTATCAACTGTTCTCTTTATATGGACTATGTTTAAAAAGTATTAGCTGTTATTGGTTTTTAAGAAAAAACTGGAATGTGAAAATTCCTGTTATTCAAAACTTGATAGGAGATAGATTTTTTTATTTGCATGAACACGTGCTGCATGGGTTTACTGAAAATTTTGAGGTGATAATCCCATTGTTTTGTCCCTTAAAACCACAACCGTCACTACTACTGAAAGGTTATTTAATTATGTTTGATATTGTTGCTGTGGTATTAATAATAATAATAATAATAATAATAATAATAATAATAATAATAATAATAATAATGGCTATATGATAAAAGATATTATTTTTGTTATTCTATTTTAGTATTTACTGTTAGAGTAAGTGCCCCAGTAAATGACCATTTAAGGACCATAAAATTGCGTATATACATTTAATCATCGAAATGAATCATTAAGAATACACAGTTTTTCTCATTTTATGTCCGAAGAATGAGGACTTGAATTACATGGTTTACTATCCCAGAATACAACAGGACATACAAGAAATATGGTGGCAAACTTTCTATTTGTGACCATTTTGTTGTATTCTTCGACTACTCGAGCATTTGATATAAATGTTGATTCCCATAGGGAATCTGAAATATTTGTCCCGAATGAGTAAATTTATAATACCAATATAAATGGTCCGTTATTGGACATTATAAATTTTCCAGCTAACTCATTCCTGGTTGCCAGCGTTTTGCCCCCGTGTGCTAGGTTGGGCTCATCGGTTGGTACCTAGCACACCTACCAAGACACTGGCTAGTGCATACCGTGGAGGCCACTGCGTAGGCTACTTAGAGCCACCGGCAGTGCCAATGCACTCTGAGAAACTTTGTCTCATTACCAAAAATTGATGCCTGCTTGGCCATCAGATGATATAAATGTTGATTCCCACATGGGAATGTAACAAATTTGCTCTAGCCCATACTAGGAAACATAGTACACTGTAAACACTATGTCTTGCCACCAAGGCATCCTTTTTATTTAGGGAATGATTATCACTTATGCACATTTTTTGTCAACTGTTCTCTTTATATTCCCACATGAGAATCAACATTAAATCCTCTAAGCTAGTTCTGATTGTAGCCCAGAAAACGATATAAGTAAATGGCGCTTAATCACATCAGAAATGTTTTCATTGACTAAAAGAGAGGAAAGGAAATAATAACAAGCTACCTCATTTTCGTGGAATTATTCCTGTAACTCCAGGACATCTTGATTAGCTCATCACTGAAATTCGAGAGTAATATGAAACAGGAGAAAGTCTCTCAACAAGATTATTTCTTTGCATTGAAATGTGGGGTCTGTGTCTGTAGGTGCTCTGACAATATGCTGATTTGCTCAAAGTAAATGACATGAGAATTTTAAGTCCCCTGTTGATAACTGTGCCTGATGAGCTTAATGTGTATTATGGTTATTGTTTTTTGTTCATGGTGGGTATTTGAATGTCATGGTACATTGTTTTATCAAGAACAAAAATGATCCTTTTAGCCTTAAGAGATTGCCAACAAAAAGAATAGAAAATTGGAGGGTGTTCCCTGAAAGTAAGTGTAAAAGGGATGTATGTAGCAAATGTTGTGTGTACATAATATTTGAAAGTAATAAACCCTGTAATACTGTATATTTTATATCTTAATGAATAAACAGTTTCTATTTCATTATATTTCCATAATATTCCAGTATGCCATCTGAAATAAGTACCTACAGCCTTCTAGGACCAGCATTTTCAACAGAAGGAAAGAAGGAAAAACCAAACTGTAATAAAATTGTTATAAGCTCTTCACACTGTTATTATTTATTTACAAAGAAATGCAATTCCTCTACAGTGTTCTCCTTAGGACCTTTTTAATGGGCGGGCCTTGCCGTTTTTGCAGACCACTCAGCTAACATAACCTAGATATGTGCTAGTTACTTAGTATTAATACATATTTGAGTCATTGGGTGCTCCAAATTAAAACATAATTACTGTAAAGCTGTTTATTTTAATGATAAATCACGTAGTGTCGTGCACGAGCGGTGTCTGGAGTAGCGTGGAATCTCATCCGAGCACTCTGTTCCGCATAACGTCGTAAACCTGTATGGCACTCCAGGCCTAAGCCTGCTGTTAAATGATTATGAAGGAGCAGTAGAACACTAACAATTCAAAATACTCTGTTTATGTCTTGTTCATGATAATACAAAAATAGTTCAATTTTGTAGTTAATGTTTACCTGTCTGTTATTATAGTTAATACCCTGAGGGGAATAAATTGAAATTTTTCATATTCAATTTTTACATGGTATTCCCTGCCTGGCTACTCATTGCTGCCACCCGGCTGATGAAAATTTCTGGGAGAACACTGCTCTAGCTCAGCTTTGTGGAAGGTTACACCTTCACTCTGACACAGACAGTTTGTTTCAGAGAATTTTGTCTGAGGTTTACGGATTGCTAAGTGGATATAAGCCTCTACATTTTCTACGACTACTGTTTTTCTTAGAGACAGTCTTACTTCCTGTTATTTCTAATTAGGCGATACCTTTTTCTTTTCAACATAGAAAAGAAGTTACAAAGAGCAGTGACTTCCTGTAAGGCAGTGCCAGCTGGGAACAGCAGCTTTGCCTGCATAGCCACTGCAGCATATCACCAGTCATTCGCATGCTAAACTAAGCGAGTGTCCAGTATTGGTATTGTATACTATTTGGTTACTCTAATTCAAGTTATACAATACACTGAAATACAAGCTTGAATTATGAGTCTGCTATATTCTGAATGTACATTTTTGGCCATTTTTACCACTATGCACAATTATCTAGCTGTATTTTAATCTTCTGTAATGTCTTTATTAGCCTTTAGGCTGTTTTCTGCCTTCGTTTATATTAGTCCCGACTGGAAAATGTGACAACATTAAAACTTTCTTCAGCTTATCCCAGTTATTTCTGGGGTCGCTGGAGCCACCCAGGCTAATTTTGGTTCTGGCTGGGGGTTTGAGACCGGGTGCCCTTCCTGACACCACGTGATTCTCGAGATGAAAATCTCGACCCAGGATCGACTGGGATTCGAACCTCAGCCTTCCGGGTAGGAAGCCAGCAGCTAAGCCACTGAGTTAATTATGCCCCCCAAAATATGACCTAACATTAAGTTATGTTATACAAAGAGTATACTGTATACACAGCCAGAAAAAACTTGCAACATCTTCAAGAACAGAGTTATTTTATTCATAAGCACTGTGACGTGTAGTGCATCATTGCAGGAGTAACTGATTACAAATTCAGACCAAATGAAACGCACATCACAGTAAAGTGTGTCCAAACAGATGCAACAGTACACAGTGCACCCCGCTCTGGCAGCAATGCAGGCGTGTATTCGTGCATGCAAACGATCATAAAGGTGCCGAATGGCATCCTGCGATAGATTGTCTCCAGCATCTTGCACCTTTTGATGCAATTCAGCAATGGTTCTTGTAGGCTCTGGAGAACGTGTAATTTTCCGCTTCATCATGTCCCATACGTGTTCAATTGGTGAGAGATCTGGTGATCTTGCTGGCCAGGGGAGTTGTACACCACGTAAAGCACGTTGAGTCGCAGCAGCTGTATGTGGACATGCATTGTCGTGTTGGAAAAGCACATCACCTTCCTGCACTCTGGAATAGGCTGCTCACCAGGTCTGCACTGTACACGTGTACGTCCATCACTTGCATACAGACAGAACCTACTCTCATCACTGAAGATAACAGAGTACCATTCCCCTTTCCAGTCGACTCTTTCACGCCACCAGAGTAGCCATGCTTGGTGGTGTTGCGGTGTCAGTGGTAGCCTGACCAGAGGCACACGTGATCATAATCCTGCTGCAAGCAGACGGTTCTTGGTGACACAGCTGGTGCAACATGTGACCAGATTTCATTCCTGGATGTTGTTCCGTTGGCCACCGCCACCGCTGCTTGCACAATACGTCGATCTTAATGTGCGTCTGTACTAAGCGGATGTTCGGAACCTGGTCTAACGGATGTAGAAATGTTCCACAGACCACTGCTGAAAGCAGCAACACACCACCAATACATTGTGTCCAATATGTGCAGCAATCCATCGATACGTCCATCCAGCTTTCTGCAGGCCCAAAATACGAACCCATTCAAATGGTTGCAGTTGTTCAACAGGAGCACGTACTCATTGGCGGGGCATGGTTGTACCCTAGAATGAATGTTGCAAACACTGTTCACCTCTAACTTCAGCACACTTACTTACTGCTTGCAGAGTCAAAACAGAGTGCGCACGGGCAGGCCTCCTGAGCGCCATCCGATCACCGAAGTCTGTGACAAATGAATCGCTAACACAATCACCCCTCACTATGCACACATTGTACCCTGGTACCACTGAACACAGTCCTTGAGGATGTTGCATGTTCTTTCCCGGCAGTGTACATCTGGAAATCAAAATACTGGACATAGAAATATAATATGGGAAATCAGTTATCTCAAGTACTATCTTCCCATTCAATTCAAAGTAACATTTTACAAGTCCTTTATTTTAAGAGTACAAAAAATGTATCAGAATAAAACAAGAACAAATTATTTTTGATGTAGAATATGTATATAGTTTCAGAACCGTATGTGGGCCAGTGAGAGTTACAAAAAAAACATGAAAGTTTTAAAATCTGAATAATTTCTAGACCATAGTGCGATGACAGTGTTTTGCAAAAAGGAAGGACCAATGTACCCAATAACAAGTCTCCTACCTCAGTACGAGGTCATCAGATGATACAATAGCACTGCCATCTTGAGGTAATAGTCACGATGCCACCCTACCAACAATTAGTCTAGCTCTGGATTCCAGTGTGGTAGCACGTTGTGTGAAGTGTCATTTGATTTGTCTCAGTTAGTTCTATAAGTATATGGTGGAGAGAGGAAAAAAATCAAACATTTGAGAAACTGGTGGTATGAAGAATTATTGCAAAAAAGTCTCTTTCCTCGAATATCGCAGCATATGGACAGGAAATGGCTTCAAAATGATCAAGGATGCATTTGAGAGGATAGAGTGGCTTGTCAGAAGAGCATTGAAAGGCTCTTTGGGCATGTCGCAAGTTAAGGTGGCCGAGCTTCTTGAGGCGAGTTCCACGGAACTGGAGCCCTAGCCGAGCACATAAGCTACTCGATTGGTGGAAAAATTCCAAACCCACACTACCTAGGCCTAGATACTTTTATTTCAAAATTATCTACCACGTTGTACGTATTCTCAAAACTTGTGGCTGTGACTCAAAACACAGCATGAGTGGGGCAAGGTCAAGTGACATCAGCACCGCATGCATCTCACCTCCCCGCCGAAACGTCTCAAACAATTTTTGTACTTCTCAACGACTTGACCAATAAATATGAGACTAACACCAAATTGTAGCTGACATTTTAAAAGTACTTCTTCTTTTCTTTTCCTGCCGCTTTTCCCACACTTGTGGGGTCGCGGGTGCGAACTGCGTCGCACATGTGGATTTGGCCCTGTTTTACGGCCGGATGCCCTTCCTGACGCCAACCCGCTATGGAGGGATGTAAGCACTATTGCGTGTTTCTGTGGTGGTTGGTAGTGTAGTATGTTGTCTGAATATGATGAGGAGAGTGTTGGGACGGACATATACACCCAGTCCCCGAGCCAGAAGAATTAATCAGAAGCGATTAAAATCCCCGACCGGCTGGGAATCGAACCCGGGACCCTCTGAACCGAAGGCCAGTATGCTGACCATTCAGCCAACGAGTCGGACAAAAGTACAACATTGTAAATTTGAGAATAATCCGCCTAGTGGTTTCAAAGATATAACGAGTTGAAGTTTGGGAAGTATTCTTACCCCTCTGTCGCCCGGCTCAGAGCACTGCTTCCAGCCGGATATAAACAGGTCGACGACCTGAGCGTATAGTCAGTGTATTTTTAACTCGACGACTCATGACAAGACGTCGCTATGTTCCGTCGCGCTTCGCGAGAGACGTGAAGGTTACACTCCAGAACTTTGAAACTCTACAAGGTCGTCGCAAGTAAAGTTTCACCCGCATCGTGACGTGTGAAATATTGTTTAATTTTATCCGACCGAATCGTCATTGTATAAGATTTACGAGTGTCTTAACCAAGTTAATTTACGATAGAAACTGTGCATTGAAGTATAATTGAAAATTCAAGTGTTTAACTTACCAATTGACGGTCAGTGCAGTATAGACGAGAACATTCTCTCGCACAGCTGTTCGTACATTGTAACTTAGCCGTACTCTCATGAATAAAGATTTTACAACATACTGTATATTTGCCAGGGCCTATGCCTTCCTGGTATAATACCTAACTCTTGTAACTGTTTCAACTCAGGTTAATGGATTTTTTTTTTTTTTTTCTACAACCTTTGCTTGAGGTAAGATTTAAATTGAGCCACTTCATATGTCTTGGTCAGTGGTTAAATTTTCATAAAAGACTTGAGATCATTGTCCGGAAAGGAAATCAGATGATACCTCAGTGGACAGTACTTCCGAAACAATGATACTTAAACATATAGCTTACAATTTAGCTGTAGCCTTGGGTGGAATTCTGAGAAGATATTGAGAAAGGTTTTATAAAAGAAAGTATATGGGTGAAAAGAGATTCTTCTTAATAAAGTTTAACATTAACAAATGATTTTCCTTCTAGTAATAGGGAAAGACTAGAATTCGAAAAGAGATTTAAATTGTTCTCATCAGCAGTAATTTTGTACTTTTGTCATGACCAAATTTGGCCATCATGCAGAACTTTTGCTGGCTGAAAATAGATAGTGCATTAATTTTCATATTTGTATAATAGCACAAGTAAAGTTGTAGAATTTGTCACTTACTCCAGCACAGTATTATAAACTCCCATGTTGTTTTAAGAACAAAATTAATTGTATGAATCACTGGTAAGAAAGGGTTGTTGTATTATTTTTTTTTACCATACAAAATACATGTTTATGGAACTGTATTGTACTTCTTTCAGAAACAAATTATAAAACTTTTTATATGCATTTAGTATACATCATTAATCACCTTGATTTGTTTCCTTGATTAAACTGTGCTGCATATTTTTAAAATAGCAGATGTTGTTTGGGCCAACAGTCCATAGATTATCACTACTACAGTGTGTTAGAAATGAGTCTCCGCAGTAACCTTGGCTGGCAGTGATACTGCATATGTTGGTAATGCTCCAGCCGATCCAGGAGGGATGCAGATGCTGTCAAAGTGAAGTTCAGGAGAGGTGATCAGTAGTCTGTAAGACTTTCAATGCTTACTACAGAGGAGCAAACATTTTTAGTGGAGTGGGTTTTCCAGCAAGGTGATAAATATATGGACACAGTGGAAAGACTATTTCACGAATGCTTTCCTGACTCGGTTTTACCGCAACATAATACACCACGCTTTATTTAATAAGTAAATTTCGTAGCTGCAGTGCTGTATTCTGTGCTCTCAGGAGCGGTAGACCACCAGTTTTAACAGAAGAGAAACTTTTGGATATTTCTCCATGTAAATCCATGTAGAAATTGGCACAGGAGACTGGTGTATCTATCTTCACAGCGCATAGAGCAGGAAGAAAGAAGTTAATCTTTATCCATATAAATTTTATGTCATTCAGAAGTTGAAGTTGGTGAATGCAGAGAAGAGGACTTTTTTTTTATTGTGAGTGGTTTCAGTGTTTTTTTAATCATCGAAAGGAAGTGTTAGGTATAATATTTTTTACCGATGAAGCTTGGTTCCATTTAACTGACTACATAATCCGTTAAAATACCAAACTCTGGACATCTAAAAAATAACCATGCAATTCGTTAAACACATCTTCATTCTTAAAAGATTGGCGTGTGGATTGCAGTTTCAGGTTCACGAATTATTGGGCCAATACTTTCTAACAGCGCAGTAGATTCAGATGAAGATGACAAACATGAAATTCTAGGTGGAAGGCTCATCTCTAAAGATAATAGCCAACTTGATGTCTTTGGAATGTACAGACCGGGAAAGGGTAGCGCTGGCGCTGATTCAGAATTATTTGATAAGATAAATCAGCTATGTGGGAAACGATATGGAAAGGAGCGTGATAGTAGCATGTGATCTCAATTTACCAAATGTCAGTTGGAAAATGCAAACGGCAGGAAGCATGACCAACAAATGGCAAATAAGTTAATATGGGAAGGGCACCTGATTCAGAAAGTGATGGAACCGACTAGCGGGATGAATATTCTGGATATGGTGCTGGTAAAACCAGATGAGCTCTATAGAGAAACCAAAGTAATAGATGGTATTAGTGATCACAAAGTTGTTTTTGCCATAGTTATCAATAAATGTGAAAGAAAGGAAGGTATCAAAATTAGGACTGTTAGGCAGTACCATACGGCTGATAAGAGGTATGAGCGAGTTTAAAAAAAGTAACTATAATCGATGGAAAATGGTAAATAAAAATGTAAGCAGGCTCTGGGATGGATTTAAAGCAATTGTTGAGGAATTTGAAAATAGGTTTGTACTTTTAAAGGTGGTAAGGAATGGTAAAGATCCACTATATTATAACAGAGAAGTAAAGAGACTAGGAAGGCGGTGCTGGTTGGAAAGAAATAGAGTTAGAAATGGCTGTGGAAGTAAGGAGAAGGAACTTCATAGGAAATTGAATCTAGCAAAGAAGTCAGCTATGGATAACATTACCGAGCTCGATAGCTGCAATCGCTTAAGTGCGGCCAGTATCCAGTATTCGGGAGATAGTGGGTTTGAACCCCACTGTCGGCAGCCCTGAAGATGGTTTTCCATGGTTTCCTATTTTCACACCAGGCACCTTAATTAAGGCTATGGCCGCTTCATTCCCACTCCTAGCCCTTTCCTGTCCCATCATCGCCATAAGACCTATCTGTGTTGGTGAGATGTAAAAAAAAAAAAAACAGGTTGTAAAAAAAAAAAAAAAAAAATTGTAAAAGGATAACATGATGGCATGCATAATTAGCAGTCATACAAATTTTAGTGGAAAATGGAAGAGTATGTATAGGTACTTTAAGACAAAAACAGGTTCGAAGTAGGATATTCCAGGAATCATTAATGAACAAGGGGAGTGTGTATGCAAGGATCTCCAAAAGACAGAATTATTCAGTCAGCAGTATGCAAAGATTGTTGGTTACAAGGATAAATTCCAGATGGAGGAGGTGACTAACACTAAAGAAGTATTAAAATTTACGTATGACAAGAATGGCATTTACAGTAAGATACAAAGTTGAAAACTAGAAAAGCAGCTGGAATTGATAAGGTTTCAGGGGATGTACTAAAGACAATTTGCTATAATAAGGAAAGGGTGATAGACATAAAGCTGAAAATTACAGGCCAATCGGTTTGACATGCATTGCACGTAAGCTTTGGGAAAGTATTCTTTCTGATTATGTTAGACATGTTTGCAAAATTAATAACTGGTTTGACAGAAGGCAGTTTGGGTTTAGGAAAGGTTATTCCTCTGAAGCTCCACTTGTAGGATTCCAGCTAGGCATAGTAGATATCCTGGATTCAGGAGGTCAAATGGACTGTATCACGATTAACCTACCTAAGGCATTTGATAGGGTAGATCATGGGAGATTACTGGCAAAAATGAGTGAAACTGGACTTGACAAAAGAGTGACTGAATGGGTGGCTATGTTTCTAGAAAATAGAACTCGGAGGATTAGAGTAGGCGAAGCTTTATCTGTCCCTGTAATAATTAAGAGGGGAATTCCTCAAGGCAGTATTATTGGACCTTTATGTTTTCTTATATATATCAATGATATGTGTAAAGAAATGGAATCAGAGATAAGACTTTTTGCAGATGTTATTCTGTACAGAGTAATAAGTTACAAGATTGTGAGCTACTGCAAAATGACCTTGATAATGTTGTGAGATAGACAGTAGAAAATGGTATGATGATAAACGGGGTTAAAAGTCAGGTTGTGAGCTTCACAAATAGGAAAAGTCCTCTCAATTTTAATTACTGTGTTGATGGGGTGAAAGTTCCTTTTGGGGATCATCATAAGTATCTGGGTGTTCATATAAGGATAGATCTTCGTTGGGGTAATCACATAAATATGATTGTAAATAAAGGGTACCGATCTCTGCACATGGTTATGAGGGTATTTAGGGTTTGTAGTAAGGATGTAAAGGAGAGGGCATACAAGTCTCTGGTAAGACCCCAACGAAAGTGGGGTTCCAGCGTACAGGACCCTCACCAGGATTACATGATTCAAGAAGTGGAAAAATTCAGAGAAAACCAGCTAGATTTGTTCTGGGTGATTTCCAGCAAAAGGGTAGCGTTACAAAAATGTTGCAGAGTTTGCCTGAGGGGACTTGGGAGAAAGGAGACGACCTGCTCGACGAAGTGGTATGTTGCACAAGACCAATTTCATGTTTTTGCCCGTATTGAATGTACTACTAATAGTTACAAATTCTTGTTTTTATATCCACCTTATTCAATACATAAAAATGTTTGTCTCTAAAAGGACATTTACTACAATATAAACATTAAATGGGACATGTTTCGCTCGTTGTGTCGAGCATCTTCAGCCATTTTGTACAATTATCTCAAGGGTGAGTCATTGTAATAAGCCTTATTTTACAATTATTTGTTCATTAAAATATTATTATAAGATTTGACTAAAAATTTTTAGCCAAGTCTTACAACGTAATTGGCACATTTCTATGACTTGGACATCAACTTCCTGTGATTAACATCTAGTCTATTATAGACCCATTTTAATTGGTACTTCTTCCAGTTTACTTTTTATATAGTAATGATATTTTATCGTGTAACAACATTTTAATGAATAAATAATTGTAAAATAAGGTTTATTTAGTGACTCAACCTTGAGATAATTGTACAAAATGGCTGAAGATGCTCGACACAATGATCGAAACATGTCCCATATAATGTTTGTATTGTAGTAAATGTCCTTTTAGAGACAATAAACATTTTTATGTATTGAATAAGGTGGATATAAAAACAAGAAATTGTAACTGTAAGTGGTATGTTCCGAGCCGTCAGTGGAGAGCTGGCGTGGAATGACATCAGTAGACGAATAAGTTTGAGTGGTGTCTTCAAAAGTAGGAAAGATCACAATATGAAGATAAAGCTGGAATTCAAGAGGAGAAATTGGGGCAAATATTCATTTATAGGAAGGGGAGTTAAGCATTGGAATAACTTACCAAGGGAGATGTTCAATAACTTCTAATTTGTTTGCAGTCATTTAAGAAAAGGCTAGAAAAACAACAGATAGGGAATCTGCCACCTGGGCGACTGCCCTAAATGCAGATCAGTAGTGATTGATTGATTGATTGATTGATTGATTGATTGATTGATTGATTGATTGATTGATTGATTGATTGATGATTTCTCTATTTAAATTTTGCAAACATTCAGTGCAGAACAGAATAAAACAGAAATTATGGGCTCATTCTTCCAACAAGACTGAGCCGCAGCTCATACCTCCAGCCACTACGTGCAATTTTTGAGTGATATAGTCTTGGAAGGAATAATTTCACAAGGTCTCTGACCATCACGTAGTAACCATTTGTCACCTGACTTTTTTGATGTTGCCAAGCCTGCAGTTTATCACTCTACTCCCTGAACAATTGAGAAATTAGAAGTTTCATTAACTCAATACTTAGTGAAACATTGGTAAAAGTTTTTGATAATAAGTGCAAAAGCCTTACCCAATGCATGGAATGTCATGGTAAATGTTTTCAACATCTGCTGTGAACCTGGTAAGTGTACAACAATCATTAGGTTTACAATTCACTCCTTTTCAAGTTGCTTTGTTATTGGCTTTGTTCAGTCTGTGTTGTGCAGTCTCTCAAACTGTCCACTCTCATCTGACCCTGAGCAGACAATACTTCCACCCAAACTGTGCACTCGGATAGGCTGCACTGCTTGTTGTGGAGAGCAATTTCTAACGCATTGTACTACTACTCCTATACTTCGCCCATTCACCATATTAGCATTGACCAGTGAATTTTTATATGCTTCTTCCATGAATATGCGTTAGATAATTTCTCTTGTATGATATATTTATTAGGTATTTGTTGGAATGCTTATATATAGCACAGGTGTAATTTTCTAAAATAAACCATTTTCATACTTGTCTTCTAAAGACAGGGATACAAGGTTCTAATATTCATGCCATGTGATCAATCATGATTACTTTCTACTAACAAACAAGACTGAATCACACATAAGGCAAACAAATATACTAAACTACGGTGTATCACTGCAGAGTTCATCAGAAAAATATAACACTCCGTATGGAACAAAATCTATTTATTTATTATCGTTGAAAACCCTACAACCTGTTTTCCAGTCATTGACTGGGTCAGGGATGTAATGAATGAAGCATATATAGGCTGTTAGTACGATGGGGTCGCCACTTCCAAAGTAATATATTAATGACTGATAGATGCTATGAAATGAGAATGGAGGGTGTTGCTGGAATGAAAGATGACAGGGAAAACCGGAGTACCCGGAGAAAAACCTGTCCCACCTCCGCCTTGTCCAGCACAAATCTCACATGGAGTGACCAGGATTTAAACCACGGTATCCAGCGGTGAGAGGCCGACGCGCTGCCGCCTGAGCCACGGAGGCTTATTATTGTTATTTATTTGAAATACTGATCTCACATATAGTACTGTCTTCAGTTAAGCATATGTTCAAAATGTTCGCCGTTGGCTGCCAGACACACAGCAGAACGACGAGCGGTCACTGCAACTACGTTGGTCAACGTTTCAATGGAGATTGCTGCACATGCCGCTGTAGTCTCCTGGCGAAGGGCCTCAAGCGTGCACGGCTTACGTCGATAGACTTGATCTTTCACAGTTCTCACAAGTAAAAATCCATAGGGGTAATATCTGGTGATCGTGTGGGGAACTTAATGGACCCTCTTCGTCCAATCCAGTGTCCCTGCAGATCGTGATCCATGGTAGTGTGGTGGCGCCCTGTCCTGTTCGTAGAAGACATCATCAGCTCCATAAAGCACATGCACAGCTGGTGAAATTAATGAGTGTAACGTTTCCAAGTAAACTTCTCCAGTGTCAGTACCATCAAAGAAAAAGGGTCCTACTAAGACCCTGGATGACAGGCTACACCAGAAATTAACCCCTGGTAGTTTGACCGCCTTGTCTACTTGAAGACGATTGGGATCATCATTAAATGCATGCAGTAATCATGGGATGTAAACTTTCCACTTAGCAGCTTTCAAAATTCCTTGCACATTTGTACTTCTAATCCCTACTTCCCGTGCACACTGTGCAGCAGACTTCTGTGGAAAAGTAGTGAACCTTTTTAACACGAGAGCCAACAAAGCAGGACTAGTAGCTGTACGCGTTCTTCCTGGTCTTCCTTTGTGAATATCACAAATCGCTCCATGCGTCTCAATGTTCTGTTTGAAACTCCCTCCTCCACTGACGTTGCACTTCAACGGCATTATCAAACCTGATAAACCACTTCAGAATGCATTTTCGCTATTTGAACGTCAAGCATGCACCAGCTATTTTGTTTTCCTACTATCTTGATGCAAGTACCGACATCTGTTGGGCGAAAGACCATACTACAACGTACTAGTACTTCAAAGTAATTGACTCAGACATGTAGTAAATAGACGGCAGCGCCGTATCTCGTAGTATTGGTGCTAGTGAAGCCGGAAACTTGCATCCATCACCATCTTATGTCACCACAGATTCACTGTAAAAATGCCTGTTACTATGTTACGTACGGTTTTGTTTTATGTTGTTTTTATGTACATTTCACATTAATTTTTCGGAAAACTACTGTGTGGCAGAATGTTGCATACCTGCCAGCCCTTCCGATTTACCCGGAAACTTTCCGATTTTTAACTCGTCTTCCGGTTTTCCGATTTAGTTTTATTTCTTCCTATTTTTGACCAATATAACCTCTAGTACGGTCAGTATTCTTCCCCGAGGACGAATTCTTATGTGCTTGTGTAATTTACGCAACCTCATTTTTAAGCATATTTACCGGTATTTGATGCTTTATTTGGCGGGCGGATCATCCGTCGTCTTCGTGTATCGTATTTCCCGCTCACTACAGCAGCGTGTGCGCTGTTTAGGTGGGAATTCGGGACGGCAATCGCCCTACGAGTCAGAGAAGGTCATGCGCACTACCGACCGCTAGGGACTGCGTTGATCGGGATTAAAGAGTGAGTTTGTTATTGTGTGGTTCGCGCGCTAGTTTCTGTGCGTAGTTTCGTTGGAGTTTTAGACCACGTGTTTTTTCTTGCGTTTCTGTGCTTTTCCCCCTGTCGAAGTCATATGTTAATAATCTACGAGACATATTGATCTGTTTTGTATATGGTAGTTTCGCGTATCAGTGCTTTTGTGTTGATCAGAATTTTAATGACTTCAATGTATTTCAGAGAGTTGTGTCGGTGACAGTTTGTGGTATTTCCTCTTCACATGATGACTACAAAACATAACAAACGTTATCTCCAAGTGTTCAGGGATACCTATAAAACTGAATTTCCGTTCATTTCACAGTCTAATAAAGGAAACTATTACCGGTATGCATTTTGTTCCGCGTGTCAGTGTGATATTAATATCTCGCATGGAGGGAAAACAGATATTGTAGCTCACAGTGTCACACAGAAACACAAAGATAGTGTCTCGAGAGGAACAAAAAATTAAGTGGTTTTTTTTTTTTTTTGTACGTGGTGTGACCGTTCACAACGTCACCTATGGTATGTCATGATATCCAGCAGATGAAATATGCCGTTTTCCGCGTCATTCTACGATAAAAACTGCCCAAGTTAGAATTTTTTCAACCCGTTCCGGGACTCGATTTGCAGTATCCAGAGTCGCGCGACCTAGCTCTAGTTGCTGGTAATTAGCAGCGAGGCAATGCAGGAGCGCTCGTACTCAAGTTTTCTCACTCCAACCGCGAGCGAGATGAAAAGAGACGCGTTATCACGTGACAGAGAATCTAGGTCACTAGCTGAGCCCAGGGAGTATATCCAACGTGAAAACTAACATTATACCCTGTTTTCCTCGCTCATTCACCACTGCCAACTTACGAACTCAGCTGTTTTTTTTTTCTGTTAATTTTTATAA
Organism: Anabrus simplex; assembly: GCF_040414725.1. Classification (NCBI taxonomy): domain Eukaryota; kingdom Metazoa; phylum Arthropoda; class Insecta; order Orthoptera; family Tettigoniidae; genus Anabrus; species Anabrus simplex. The sequence goes on from NC_090266.1 coordinate 558,413,715, forward strand.
ATCGCAATATACTCAATGGATAATTAAGTGCAAACATTCATTTTAATCAGGGAATTTTACGCATAATTATGAGACCGAGAAGTGCTCTACCTAACTGACAGAGCGGTAACTACGCTGTAAACAAGGGTGCGTCTTAATGACTAACAGATGTTGGACCCTAACCGTGCCAGCGAACACAAGGAATCCCCTGTGCTCGTCATCATTTACTGACAGAGACAAAAGGACGCTTTTAAGATTGCTTGAGAATCTACGAAGCTATTTCAAAAACATTCACTCAGTGGAAATGGGAATACAAGAGGTACATTTTGATACCCTGTTCGTCACTCTACGTTGCATATTACCGGACCGATACCTCAGAAGGGGTTGCATTTTTCCCCCACTCTAAGCAGCCGAGTCTCGCGTATCTCGCCTATATAGTCAAGAGCTGAGAGGCAGACACTACCCAGTTCATTTTCAGTGCAATGCCAGTTCGGTAGTAGTTCGTCGTGATTTGTGTGCGAGTCCTTTATGAAGAAATCATTTTTTCTTTTTGTGTGTGTGAACAGTGTAACGCAGTAATTTATTGAAGCCTGTGAATATCTGCGGAAATAACCACAATCTAAGTAAGCTGTTTGCGAGCACAGCGTGCCGCTAATTAATATAGTGGGAACAGTACGAAACCGTAATGACCGCTGTCCGTGTTTCGAGGAGGTCGTGCGTCGAGCCTCATATATGCCTAAAGTAATGCGGCTAAATTAACATAAATAGGCACGTATTTAGCAAAGTGTATGGAGTGTGTGTGTGCTCGATATAAATGAGAGACGTAAAGAAAGTGCGTGAACGGCTCACTGTCGGCATAATTAAGGGCAGTGTCACGTTAAATAAATCCATAATGCAGTTGAGGGCCTGACTTACGCATGACTAGGTGAAATAGAATATGCATGAAGTGCGGTCGTGTGAGACGAGAAATTTTAACCCAGTAGTGGCCTAACCAGTGACATTCTTTATTCAGGGCCTAGAATAGCTGTATGCTGTTTATGAAAGAATAGGTATATGAGAAGGGAACAGTGTCGGGCGGCAGAGACATTACCGGCATTGGGTTGGAATGCTCGTGCTATTGAGCAGATCCAACCATGTATTTAAATTGTGGTGTGTAACAAAGTAACGCACTCACATGAGATAATTTCCCCTAATTTACATAAGGAGTCTACAAGAGCGTCGGAGTGACGGGATATCCAGCTGCATGCCAGAATTTGCCTGCGTAGCAGAGAGAACGGGACGTCCAGCTGAATGCCGGAATTTTGCCTGAGTGTAGCGAAGACCTTCTGGAACGTCGAACGAGGTCAAGCCATCATGCCCGCGACTTGCCAGTTAGTCACCAGAGAACTTCATATCGCTGACTACATCATGGATTTCGAGTAATTCATGGATGTGCCCTCCTGTAAGGCTGTGAACGCGGTATCCAGAAGGCTGAGTACATTTCCAAGTATTTATATCTTTGAAGGTCGTGTTCCATTGCAAATATGTAGATTTTTCACATAGATGTAACGTAGACTGCTAGTATGCCATTTCAGAGGGATAATAATAAGAATTTCATTTTTATTTTGGGTCTTTTATAGAACATTTTCTTCATGGTTTGGGAACGACCATATTTTACTTCCATTTTTTAATAAGGGTTTGATAATGCATGACGTAATTTTAAGGACCTCAGATTAATTAAGTGTGAAGTACTGTCAAGTAAAAAGGGCCTAAATATTATCTGTAAACGACTCCAGTTATCAACTTTATATAGCCGATAAGATTCTTCAAAGATATCTCAGTAATTGATTTTTTTTTGTACTTCACAAGCTATTAGGGAGCCCTCCTTATTAGTAAGTAATGCTGCTGAACACAACGGATGGAAACGTGAGATTGGGGGTATATATTGTTAAATTATTTAGTTCGCAAGTGCGTGAAGAAATTTGAACCCTTGTGGCAGGAGGTCATCATTAAATCTGCATCGTAGTCAATGTACCGAGAGGAGAAACGAGATGGTTGAACAGGCTGTAGCCATAATATATAGTGTGAAATGAAAATGTGGAGTTCCCTTGGAATCTGTCATTAAGATACGCGATATGGATGTGTAAATTACGGCCGAATAAAGCCGGGATTTGTTGTGATGCCATTGTGGCCAGTATTGAGAGAAGTGAATAGATTATTTGCCGTGAAATAACTGCCTGGGAAGTTCTGGCAGGCCGCTCCTTGGAAGTGTGTCACGGGCAGGGAACAGCTGAGATTTATGACTCCCTTTAAAGGGAGTAAAGGTGTCTCCTTCAGTGAAAGGAAACAACTACAAGTGGCGAGTTTCTTTCCTTTGGATACAATGATTACGTGCATCTATTTAAATATTGCCAACGTCGCACAGATTCCAACATGCATTGAAAGAAGGGTCCCTCCAATTTCTTTTCTTAATTATTTACAGCGTGCAGGGAATTCCAGGTTATATATACCCCGTCTCCGAAGATCCTGGGTTCGTTCTAGGTGACAGTGAAAGTTTTATGTTCACTGTGACCAACAGCGGGTGGCTTGTACCATCTGTGAATCATCGTGTGAAGTGTATATATTCTTGTCCATTTATTGCAGGTAGTGCAGTTCCCTCTTGGCAGTGCTCGTGTGCAGTTGAGTTGACAGTCGCTGTGAGGAGGTAGCGTGGACGGTATAGAGTAGTGATTCTACGAGTGTAATAAGTACGTTATGGGGGAGCAAAGTGGTGGTGAGGAGTCTCCTGATCCTTCAACCCTCCCAGTTGCTCGGGAAGAGACAGTTCAAATGGACCAGGATGAGGATGATAGTCTAAGTGAGAATAGTAGTACCGTGAGTACATCGATTCCACCCAATGAGGTAGTGCATAAAGAGACTGATGCTTCGCTTTCGAAGACTGAGTCGCAGGAACTTTATCCTAGTACTCATTATGGACCTTTCATTATTTTTGTGGAGTCCACAGCAACAGGCAATGTCGGTAACATGCATCCTATGACACTGGGTAGAATTTTCTATGAGAAAAATATTCCAGGCATAAAATCAGTGGCCCGCAAGGGACGAAATAGGGTACAAATAGAATTTGTATATGCGGTACAGGCAAATTCATTTTTGAAACACCCTATATTAGTTGAGCTTAAGTTACGGGCATATATACCTAGCTCTAATGTATTGCGGGTAGGAGTTATCAGGGGAGTAGAGAAGACCTTGACCGAAGATGCTATATTAAAGCACTTAAAGTCTCCTGCTACTATAAAATCTGTAAAGCGTTTGAACCGTCGAATTGTTAACGAAGAAGGCACACAGTATGTACCTACTGGATCTATAAAAGTGGTTTTTCGTGCGCAGAAACTTCCACAGTACGTGTCATTATATCAGGTGCATTTAGAGGTGGAGCCATATGTTTTTGCTCCCATCATCTGTAAAAAATGCCAACGGTATGGTCACGTTGATAAGCATTGCAGAGCAACAAGTCCCAGGTGTGGGAAATGTGCATTGCACCTTACTACAGCGAACTGTACGGAAACTTTCTTGCAATGCGTGCATTGTCGCGGCTCCCATTCAACTGGCAATGTTGACTGTCCAACTCACCAACAGCAAGTCCACATTAAAAAGATCATGAGCCATCAGAACTTATCTTTCAAGGACGCTGTACAAAAAGTCCAACCTAGTGAATATAATCTAGTGGACACTTCCCAAAATTTTCCCCCTTTAACTGGGGAGGGGCAGACTCCTCCACAGTCGAATCCCCGTAAGAGAAAATTCACACAAGTACTTTTAAAATCACCGAGGCCAGTACCAGCCCCAGGATATGATAAGGAAGGTTATCAAAATTTGGTTCGAGAGATTCCCCGCATGGAGATGGCAGCTTCAAGAGTTACACCTGTTTACGGCGGCGCAAGCCGTCGGATGGAGGCACCTTTGGACGAACCTGTTGCCACGAGTAGCGCCTCCATGGCGCAACCGCTTTCGTCATTTCGTAGGCAAAGAGAATATCTTCAAAGTGGTCTTTACCAATCTATTCAGCAATTGGTACAATTATTGGGTGATCACCCCGCGTTAGCTCATAATGTATTCCAGTTAAGGGACAGGATTTGTAGTTTTATTCAATTCTATGATCAGAATCACTCAATGGAATGCTAGAAGTCTCATGAACAAGCGTCATGAGCTATTTAAATTAATACAGGAAACAGTACCTCACTTTTTAGCAATACAAGAAACTTGGTTTCATCTAGAGACTCGCATTAAGTATCCAAATTACAAAGTTTTACGTAATGATGGACCCGGTTACGGTGGGGTTGCCTTTTTGGTCCACTCGTCCGTGACATATCGCATCCATTCGAATATTCAGGCCATACCCCATACATATGTTATAGGATTATATTATATGCATTTTTTACTTGTGAATATCTACTGTCCTCCTGAATTTTCCATTACTGAGAGACAATGGAACCAATTCTTTCAACAATTTACTACCGAACCATATGTTTTTATCTTTGGGGACTTTAATCTTCATCACACACTGTGGGGAGGACATTTGGATACACTTCAAGGTACACAGTTCCTTAATGAAGTAAATAACCATGCTTTTGCTATTTTGAATGATGGCTCTCCTACGCGTTTGACTGCGCCTTCTGCACCTCCTAGTGCAGTAGATTTAACATTGTGTAAGCGAAATATGGTGTCTACCGCTACCTGGCATACTTTGAGTGATACTTATTCTAGTGATCATTTCCCTATTGTTATTTCTTATGGTGTAGGCAGACCCTTTTCTCCACCCCACCACACATTTCAACATAACATGATTCGATCTTTGAGGAGATTTAAACCACAAATATATACCGCTTACATTGAGGATGCGTTACAAAAAATACCGGAAAATACTTTTTCATATCACACTTTACTGCAGATTTTAACAGCTTATATTAACCTTCATCACCCCATCAGCGCTTCACCCCCTTTATCTTCTAGGAAACCTGTGCAGGTTAAGTGGTGGGATGACGAATGTCATTTGCTGATTCAAACTCGTAAAGTACTGTTTCGACAATATAGGCAGCACGCAACACCTGAAAATTACTTCCGGCTCAAACGACACATGGCACAAACCCGCCGAATTTTCCATCAAAAACGTCGTGTCGCTTGGAGGGAGTTTATATCGTCCTTCACGCGTCAGGTTCCAATTGCAGACTTGTGGAATGCCATCAGGGCAATCACAAGAGTTACGCAGCACTCCCCTGCCAAGACCATCCCAGGTCAAGTATTATCAGATTTTCTTGTTAGAGAGACGCCAGATTTTGTAGTGCCACAGTATGTTCATTCCCAAGACCCACTAGACGCACGTTTTTCCGTATTGCTACAACCCTGCGACTATCGGGAATTAGAGGCAGTACTCCAATCATGCTCAAATTCTTCCCCAGGTCCAGATAATGTATCCTATCAAATGCTCCAATTATTACTTATTAGAGCAAAGAAGGCATTATTAAATAGGTATAATGAGATTTTTCGCAATCACAGTACACCGGTTAGTTGGAATGAAATTTTCCTAATTCCCATTCTTAAAAATAAGCAGTTACCCACTGAGGTAAGTAATTATCGCGGTATAGTCCTCGGTTCGTGCATCCGTAAAGTCTTTCTAAAGATCTTACTTCGAAGAATCCTATGGGTATTAGAATACTATAACTTGACGCCTCGATATCAATATGCATTTTTTAAGGGACGCAGTACATCTGATGCATTTAATAGTTTTGTTATCGATTTACTATTAGCTCGTCATAGAAAACATAGTACCATAGCGGTTTTTCTTGATATTCAACGGGCTTATGATTCCGTACCTTTGAACATATTATGGGAAAAACTTGCAACTCTTAAGATTCCTGAGGGATTTATTAGCATTCTCAGACAACTTCTGACTTATCGAACACTCCGATTTAAATCGACACCTTGTACACTCCAGCCCCGGCAGGTAAGTAATGGGTTGCCACAGGGCGATATTCTGAGTGGTATTCTTTTCGCTCTTTTTATGAAAGATTTTGAAACGGTCATTTTACGTCATGCTCGACTACAGGCGTATGCTGATGATTTTTTGCTTTATTGTACACATGAAGATTTACAGCTCTGTAGACAACATATTAGTTTCACGCTTCATGAAGCTAGAACATGGTTAGAGGCTCATGGGTTTAATCTTTCCATAGCGAAATGTCGAGCAATGATATTTACCCATCACCGAACCTATGACCGATCGCCACTTGCTTTTGATCAGTATGAAATACCAGTGGTTAGTCACCATAAATATCTTGGGTTATTTATCGATCAAAAACTTACATGGAAACATCATTTTTTATATTTGCGTTCGAAGAGTGAACGGTATATTCAGGTCATACAGGCCGTAACCCGTAGGCAATGGGGGGCAGATCCCGTTGTGGTGCTATCTTTGTACAAAACCACTATTAGGACGATATTGGACTACGGATCACATATTTTTGACGTAGCATCTTCTACTAACTTGAATATTCTTAACACTTGTCAATATAAAGCAATACGCTCCTGTATTGGAGCTTTAAAGTCCACACCTACCAATGCCCTTTTAGTTGAAGTCTGCGAAGCTCCCTTACAAGTACGTAGAAAAATACTTGCGACGAAATATTTACTTAAAAAGTTTTCTTTAACAAGTCATCCTTTAATTCAGAAGTTACAGTTACTCTCGGAGTATTATTCCGTTCGGCGACAGGGTTTACGCAGATTGCCTGTACTGTTTCATGCGTTCAATACATTGAAGTCGAAACAGTGTACCTTAATACACAGTGTTACTTTACTACCCTATACCTTACCCTATCCTGTTTCTTATTTTAAGCCTCAAATAATTTGGCCTATGCGTAATGGCTCTACTAATGTTCCTTGTCTGCAGGAGACCGAGATATGTCCTGTTAAAAGAGTGAAATTTTCTCATATTCCACGAAGCATAAACATTTTTACAGATGGGGCAAAGAACATTAATGGAGTTGGTTCCGCTTATTATATACCTTCTCTAAAGGTTAAAGAACAATGTGGCTTGCCTCGTGACTGTTCGATTTTTACGGCGGAGCTATTCGCCATACAGCAAGCTTTACTTTTTGTTCAGCGACAGGGATATACGCGAGCTACAATCTATACGGATTCGCTGAGTGCATTACAATCTTTGGTTTCGTATGAGTTATCCTATAATTGGTATATTTACAATGTCAAGAGTCTCCTATATATGCTGGACAACGTCGGTATTTCCATAACTTTAGTATGGGTACCAGGTCATGTGGGTATCGACGGTAATGAAAAAGCAGATTGTTTTGCAAAACACGCTTCTCGTCTTCCTGTTCCGAATACTAACAATATTGTTCCAGCTTCTGATTATGTAGTTGTTATCCGACAGGAGGGGCATCAAGACTGGCAGAATTTCTTTCGACAGACTGCACAAGTCAAAGGTAACTTCTATTATCATTTACAACCAACACTTTTAGTTAAACCTTGGTTTATACGAGGATCTTATACTAGACGACATATTATTAACATCATTCGGTTACGGTTTAATCGTGCCCTTACAACACAATATCGATCACGTTTCCATTTAACGCAGGATACAAACTGTTTGTGTGGTACAGATATCCGTAATGGCGACTCCAACCACATTTTCTTTGAATGTTCTTTATATGCTAACCCCCGTAAAAAAACTTCTGAATAACCTCAAGCGACTCAAGCAGGTTTTTCCTACCAGTGTTTCTTGTTTGCTCTGTAATCCTACAGTCGAGATTATTCGAGTGTTAAATTTGTTTCTAGATGAAGCCAATATCGTGTTATGATTCTGTCTGTAATGTAGGGTGAGAATTACTCATGCTTTTCAAGGTTCCATTTGAGTGATTCATCATATCATTAGTGTATTAATTGTGAGTGCTATTTTGGATTTTTCGTGTGGGTGAAGCTTTAGACGCAGTGTGCTTGCAAGATTGGAAGTTTCCCGTATGACAACAGGCTACTCTAGCAAAAAGGGGTTGTTATGTGATATAGTGAAGTGCAATGTTTTGTGTTGTTCTACTTGCCAGCGCAAGCATCAATTATTGAACTGACATTTTTCAGTTATACTAGTGTGTTTACATGAGTAAGCGAGTATTGACTGGGTGAAATGTCGTAGATACAGCCCATAAGCATCAGCAAGCAAGCAAGCAATTGCAGGTAGTGCTATGATACTCTGTTTATGATGTCGGGTATTGAAGTCGCTCTATGATTTGTTCACAGATAGCAACGTTGTATAAATAATGTCCTGTTATGCATATTGATAAAAATCCTGATGAAATGAGCGTGTTTATTATATTACTTATCAAACAATGACGAACTTAGGGAAGTGAGGTGATGCGACCTTCAAAAGGATTTGGAGTGTACCTAGTAAACATATTCTGATTTCAGTTCATATGTGTTCGTATGCCTATATCACAACCTGATATAGTTTGAATATATTAATTCTCAGTAAATAAACAGGATTACAGCAGGATATGTCCATACTGAATAGATTTGTGTGTAAAGTGATCAGTGTAGGTGTAAAGTGAAGTAATCAGAGAGAAAACGCCTCTCTAAGTCTAAGTGTAAATAGATCAAGAGGGAACGCCTCTTAAGTTTGAATAATTGAACGTATGATGAAGTGTAGAGAGAGACTACCGAACATTAACGTCAAGATAACCTTCAATATCACATGTACAGTGTTGTATGGCATAACCCTGTAAATAAGGTGTGTTTCACTAGTATATTAAAAGTTGTTATACAAGATATAGTTTCTCTTCTCATTAGTAATGAAATAGTGTTCCTCTCATAATTAATATTCCCCTACTATAGAGAATATTATTAAAGAAATTACCGCCCCATCGGACGGTCTACTGACCCGAAATGCGACGCCGGCTTAGCTAGCGAATCATTCTAGTAGGGGAGGGTGAGGCTTCGACGACCGGGCTGAGTTCGAGGCTCCATTCTAACGTCATATTTGTGAACCACGGTAGCTTGTTTATGTACTGAAGCCTTGGAAAGGTACAGTGGGAAAGAAGATGATCCAGTCACTCGAGCAGAATGTTTGTTCACGGCGTTCATTGTCGAACATAACCTTGCATTGTCTTGTTCTGATCACGCAGGGCCATTGTTCAGAAAGATGTTCTCAGATTCAGACATTGCGAAGAAATATGCGTGTGCTAGAACAAAAACATCTGCCATAATTAATGAAATGGCCCGTGATGCAGGTAGTAAGGTGATTCAAACTTTAAAGACTGAACCTTTTGCGATTTCAACTGATAGTAGCAATGATAAAGATAGTAAGCTCTATCCAATCGTCGTCTCGTTTTTCAGCAAAGAATTGAAAATGAAAATCGTTTGCTATCCATGGAAAATTTGGAAGGCAATTCTACTGGTATTAATATTGCTAATTTGCTCCTGGATGTTCTGAAAAGATATGACGTTCCGATGGCAAACTGTATAGCTTTTAGCGCAGATAATGCTCCTGTTATGATGGGAAGAAAAAACGGTGTTGCTGCTAAACTGAGAGCATTGCGAAAATATTATTATTATGGGATGCGCATGTCATTTGATTAATTTGGCTGCCATGAAGGGTGCAGACTCCCTTCTTGTCAAAATTGATGAGATGCTAATTGATATTTATTATTATTTAGACAAAAACTCGAAGAGAAAAGATCATCTCAAAATGTATCAAGCTTTGTACCAAACTGATGTTTGAAAAATATTAAATCATGTGTGTACACGCTGGTTATCCTTGGGGAAATGTTTGAAAAGATTGATTTCAGAGTGGGAGCCACTTCAAAGTTTTTTTAAGGATGAGGTAAAGCGGTCCAATGGCACAGACACATCTCTGAAGGCCGGGCTGAGTGGCTCAGACGGTTAAGGTGCTGGCCTTCTAACCCCAACTTGGCAGGTTCGATCCTGGCTCAGTGCGGTGGTATTTGAAGATGCTCAAAAACGACAGCCTCGTGTCGGTAGATGTACTGGCACGTAAAAGAACTCCTGCGGGACTAAATTCCGGCACTTCGGCGTCTCCGAAGACCGTAAAAGTAGTTAGTGGGATGTAAAACAAATAACATTAAATAACATTATTATTACATCTCTGAAGTATTTCCAAATTCCCAAGCTAAAGGCACATGAAGATACAGAAATGGAACGTGGTCCTTGTGTCAGTAGAGTACAAGACCAAGCTTCTGTTATTTCTAGAGAAAGGAAGGTGGAGAGTAGTTCATCTCCATCTCTGAAGAAAATAAAGGAGTCTAGTTGCACTGTCAGTATTTCACGAGAGGAGAGACTATTTCTTTTTCTGTCTTCAAACTTTAATAAAGCATTTTGCTCATTTCTGGCATTTATCATCCCTACATTTGAGAAAACTAATAAAGTTCTTCAGTCGCAAGCACCTCACATTCATGTCATAAGGTCAATGCTGACGGATATGTTGAAGGACATTCTGTGTAGGTTTGTTAAGCCAGTGGTTATAAAAAATATCCTACAGTTTTAGAAGTAGTCTATCACACGAGAGAGAATCAGAAAGCTGATGATGATTTAGTAATAGGCTGTTCAACATCTCGTCTTGTAGAAAATCTAGCACCTGAGAAGAAAAACTTTTATTTGCACGCCACGAACTATTTTATTGCAGTTTGTGATTATATTATTCATAAATTTAATTTGAATAGTGATGTTTTTGTTAATGCTCAAGTAGCTCAGATAAATTCTTTGCAGACTTCTTCCTTCAATGCCATAAAGTATTTTGTTTCAAAGTTTCCTGTTAGATTGCCAGTGAAAGATGGTGAAGATGACCAAGAAGCAATGGATGCATTACAGTGCCAGGTTTGTGCTCTCCAAGTGGAGGACTTACCATTGTCTGTTGTGCAAGAAGAAAGAGTAGATTGTTCTTGGCCTGCTATAGGGAATATACGAGGTGCAGATGGGTGTATCAAATATGATATAATCGCAAAAGTAATGCTCTCAATATTGACAATTCCACACAGCAATGCAGAGTGTGAAAGATTGTTCAGGCAGGTAAAAAAAAAAGACGAGGACACAACTCCGATAATCTACGAATGACGAAAATCTCAGTAAACTATTGGTGTTCAAATCAAGTCTAAGTGGAAAGTGTTGTGAACAGCAGTATGACAGTGCATTGCTGAAGAGGGCAAAGTTAACTGTCAGTTCAATGCTAAACAAGTAAACACAGCAGTCTCTATCACCTACATGTGTATATTCTTCACCATTTGGTAAGTTGTAGTCAGTTCTGGACTTATCTGTCTAAATGTTACTATTCTTATGTATGTGTCATAAATGAGAATGATTATTAGGTAAGTTTTCTTGCAATCGTTTTTGTTTTCTTAGTTTAAGATTTTAAATGTAATGGTTAATTCGCATTGTAGTCCGACTCGTTGGCTGAACGGTCAGCGTACTGGCCTTCGGTTCAGAGGGTCCCGGGTTCGATTCCCGGCCGGGTCGGGGATTTTAACCTTAATTGGTTAATTCCAATGGCACGGGGCTGGGTGTATGTGTTGTCTTCATCATAATTTCATCCTCATCACGACACGCAGGTCGCTTACGGGAGTCAAATAGAAAGACCTGCATCTGGCGAGCCGAACCCGTCCTGGGATATCCCTGCACTAAAAGCCATGCGACATTTCATATTTCGCATTGTAACTGTTGATATGTATGCCTTTTACCTTGTCCTCTTTTTACCGAGACCGTGGCGCAATACACTTGATGAAATCCAAGAATTAAAAAATCTTCCTATTTTTGATTTATAAACGTTGGCAGGTATGATGTTGAATACCCGTGTAATGTTTGGGTGTGGTATGTGCTATCACAAGGAAGGAATAGGAGTTTTAATACACGGGTAAGTGGCGTACTTGTGCTCATGTACACTTGTTGTCTACTTATAAATGCAATTAAATTTACGTTTGAAGATGCCTAATTCACTTCCTTCTGGTGTATATTTGTTTGCGTTATCCCCCTTGTGATGGAGTGCGGCATATGGCCTAATAATAATAATCATAATGTTACTACAACATTTGGTTAAAAGTTAAGTTTTTGTTTTGCTTGTGTTAGTAATTGAATAACAGCAGTCTCATTCTCTTCTAATCTTTAAAGATGTATTATAAGGATGTCAAAATTACTGTTAAAGTTAGAGTGAAAGGATTGGTAAGCTTATCAATCGAAATCGAGTGTTAGGTTTATTATCACAGAATATTATTGAATATATCTCAGGATTTGTGGTAAAGATGTTAGCCAATTCTCTACAGTGTGATATTTGTAAGGAAACTGTTGTACAAAAGAAATCCTTAGCCGTGGTGCGTGGCTTAGACGGTTGAGGCGCTGGCCTACTAACTCAATCTTGGCAGGTTTGATCTGGGCTCAGTCCCGTTGTATTTAAAAGTACCGGCATTCAAATATATCAGCCTTGTGTCGGTACATTTACTGACAGGTTAAACTCCTGCGGGACCAAATTCCGGCACCTCGGCGTCTCCGAAAACCGTAAAAGTAATTCATGGGACATAAAATAAATAACATAAAACATTATTAGACAATCCATATCCATTCATTTCCTTGCAGAATAGAGGTAATCATTTTGTGTGGCTATTTCAAGCCGAGTGCAGCCCTTGTAAGGCAGACCCTCCGATGAGGGTGGGTGGTATCTGCCATGTGTGGGTAACTGCGGGTTATGTGTGGTGTGGGAGTTGCAGGGATGTTGGGGACAGCACAACCACCCAGCCCCGGAGCCATTGGAATTAACGAATGAAGGTTAAAATCTACGACCCGGCCGGGAATCGAACCCGGGACCATCTGAACCGAAGGCCAGTACGCTGACCATTCAGCCAACGAATCGGACAGAATAGAGGTAATCTGTATGTTCCTACGAAAGATGTTCATGTGTGCAAACTTACTGAGATGTATTTTGGAGAGAATACATGTAATGGTTTGAACTCAGTCATGAAAGAGAATACACCAAATGAAGTCACAGCTCAGTTGTATGTAACTGGATTGAACAAACAAATAAACCTGAAAATACGTGTAAATCATGATGTAAGAGAGTTGAATAAAAACAGATTTGACCAAAGATCGGTCTAAAACAGGTTGCTTATGTTTAAGCATTGGTACATTTATACCAGTCTTTCTTTCTTTTTTTAACAGTAAAATAAAGGACCTAATAGGTCTAATCAATCAATGTTTTGTATTGTATTTCATCCAACTGATCATGCAGTGATATGGGACACGTCAATAGTCATATTTACATTAACAAAGGATAAAACAGTAACATTGTTATTATTTCGATGTGATTTTAATTATTTAATTATCTCCTGTGCAATATTCCTGTTCCGGCTACTATTTTACATTAAAGAATCGGGCTAGTGTAGTGACGTAAGATGGTGACGGCCGCTCGCTTCCGGCTTCAGAATCCTGCTGCTCATTGCCAGTCTAAATCTTCAGTATATGTCTCTGATAATTGTCAATGCCAATATCTCGATACAGTCTACAAAGAATGTATACATTTCTCTGACGGACTCTGTATTTCACATTCATCTAACTATAGTTGGGCCCACGAGAGTTGAAGTCTGATTTTTAGCAAATACAGTAGAGACAATACGCGACACTCAGCGATATATCGAGGGACAGCTATTAGAGCTCCCTCTAGCGGATTGACCTGAGAACTACTGATTCTGTCATAAGAGCACGTGTATTTGTGTGTGAAGTTTTTGGTGTTATTTATGCGTTTTCAGTGAGTTGACATAATTAAATAGTAGCGTGTGTCATTCCTTGATATCTCCTCTCAACGTGAGGGGAAAGGTATATGCTGTGTTTGGCTGCAGTAACTATGAAGTAGAGAAGAATGCGCGGTCTTTCTTCTGTTTCCCTCGTGACAAGAAAATGTAAATAATATTGTGTTTGCATATATATTCTTTCAGTGACAAAGAGATTTTTATAGTACTTCATAATCTTCTGACCTGCTCAACCCATATTTTAACTGGCTTAAAATATAATACTCATATTTTATTGTATAATGCAGCAGTTAACCTTCAATACGGATGTGTTGTTGTAGGTGTGATCTGTGGGTTTGATTTAATTCAGGAAAAATACATATGCATATGAGTGTGGCTGGTTGTGTTCCAAGTTGGAATGCCGTAATGCGTTGTCAAGCGCTGAAGAAAATATGGGTGATTTAAGAAATGTACATATTTTGTTGAACCAATAAATGACGATCCAAATTTGCTTTACCCTAATGTAATGGCAATGGCATTATGGCAAGTATTGCTTATAGGGAAATTTGAATGTTTTTGAGGCTAAATTTATAGATTTTCTTTCTGTTAGAAGGCTTCAAGTTAAAAGGAAAATTGTCCAACTCTTAAATGTAAATTCATTGAATGATGTGTGTAAGGAATGTGCCGATATTTTTGTTGACAAGTGTTTTAATATGATGATAAAATGCTTTTAAATGAGAAAAAGGAAAAATCTAGCCATGAACGTTCAGGCAGGAATTCTAAAGCAAAAAGAGTAATGCATAAATGAAAGATCAAGCCTTTTAACAGCAGTCCATTTCACATCTTGATTATATGTCTAATTTCAGTCTTTAAATAATAACCTGTTAAATAATTCTTCATTCATTTATCCAGAATTGCTTTAGCAACTTTGAATTTAATATCTTAGTAACACTTCCTTTCTAGACGTAATTTATTTATCTATTTCCGTACATACATTTCCATTGATATTTGAATTTAGCGCGAATTTTCAGGTCAAGCCATTAGGAGGGACACTTGCGACTTGTCTCCCATTTTAACAAGGCTAAATCCGGAAGTGTTGTGTTTGCATTTAACGTCACCGGCGAGAAAAAGTTGACTAACGCTGTTCGAAAAGGGTTTGTTGCTATGGCAACGATAACAGCGATGCCACGTTTAAGAAAGCTATTGCCTCGTGGGTTGGCTTGTTCTCAGTCACTTTTGTGATATTATTCGGAGCAGTACTGTGTTAGCTGTGTTAGTTATTGCTGGTTTATGTAATTATTTACGTGTTTGTTTCCTGAATATTATTTTCGTTGTTAGTTTATTTTTTTAAGTTAATCATTGGCTGGTTGAACAGTTCCATTCTCTATTTAACATGTGCATTTGTTGAGGTTATTGTCAATTTAGTGAATATGAAATCTAATATTTATCGGCAATGACGTGTTCTGTCTTAAATGTCGGAATTATTACCACGAATTTAGGAACGGGTCAAAGTTTATTGAATTGCGTTAGGCCTAGACACTCAGCATGTATTAAAAAGTTATATGCCGCAGAGTGATGTAACTATGACAACGCAGCATATTTCGTAGTTACTGCTTTCGCCGCTCAAACGCCAGAATTCAACTCTCGTGGGCCCAACTATATATTTTATTATTTCTCAGCTACTTGAATCAGTGAATTCTTACTCTGCATTAAGCATTTACAGACATCGCCACATATATGTTGTATACAGAAATATATATGACAATTTTGGTACACAGTATTTACAGTATAAGCAAATTAACCTTAGAACACAAACCATAATTTTTACGACGCTCTTTTGGCAATACTGGTGTCTCTCTTTTCATTCTGGTGCCAGATTCGTTTCGTTCTCACTACCTTCCCACATTGTCACGAGGTTCGTCAGTGGATATTCATTATCAGTATGTACTGGCTTAATTATGAGTAAAGAGCTGTCACGTTGTAAATTTTACGAAGGTTTGTGAGTACGTATGCAAGAAGTGCAAAGGCAACGTTCTATTACATGGAGAATTTTGCAGTACTCTAAGTTACGTAAATGTATCCGGTATACTTATTTGCATAATTGCCGTAAACTGGAGTTACTTTGTGACAGTTTTGATGATTTCTTCAATATAATCGGAATAATATTATGTAATAAGGTTTTTCTATATTATCGTATGCGTCCATCCTTTATTAATGTTTTGCAACAATTTTAGATGCATATTTGCATTTAATCACTCAATATTTCAATATGAACTTGTCACAATGTTATCCCGTTAGGTGGGGTTACTTCTTGACACCATCTTCTTACCATTGCATTTCCCCATTTGGTGCAGGTGTCACGAAGTTACCTCCATTAAGTGGTTACTTAAGACTTCGGCTAAATAAAAAAGGAGAATTTTTTCACAGCCATGATAATACAACAAACAGTATAACAGTATTTTTTAAACCCTCAGATATAAACACTTGAAATATTTGCATCATTCAACAGAGAATAGTTTACAGACTTTTCATTTTGCGCTGTGTTTTGTGAGTTCTTGAATGTTATATTGTTCACCAACTCGTGCCCTACACCACAGATTACCTCCAAACCCCACCCATTACTACAAACTTTGTTTAAGACGTAGTTTACCAAATAGTCAATAGATAGCATTGCAATACGGTTCTTCTCGAAGAATATCTTTCTTGGGAACCCGACAAATTGTAACACCCGGAAGACACAGGGTATCAACATCGATGTGTCAGTCTCAGTACACCTGTCCCTGCCATAAAGACATTATGGCCAACTCAACCCGTAAACCATCTATATATATAAAATAAATTTTTTGTCTGTACATTGCTCAGAACTTGAAAAGAATGGTATTTCTATATCGGTCATGTCCACAGTAACAGGAAAATGCATTTTTTTACTTTTCCGTAATTTCTGTCTGTCTGTCTGTCTGTATGTATGTATGTATGTATGTATGTATGTATGTATGTATGTATGTATGTATGTACACGCATCACGAGAAAACGGCTGAAGAGAATTTAATGAAAATCGGAATGTAAAGTCGGGTGACGAACCGCTACAATCTAGGCTATAAATTACTTTAATCACGCTGAGTGAAATGGTAGTTTAGAGGAAGGCCTGAAATTTTATTCTCAAATATTTATGTTATTAGTGGCCGTGTCTTAATGAAACTCGCTAGACAAAGATGAAAAATAATTCGCTACAATATAGGCTATACACGCTGAGAAAAATGGTAGTTTAGGGGAAGGCCTAAAATTTAATTGTCAAATATTTATTTTATTAGTGGTCGTATCTTCACGAAAATTGGTATGCAAAGTCGGGGAGTAGGTCGCTATAATCTAGGCTATCAATAATGTTATTCGCACAGAGTGAAATGGTAGTTTAGGGGAAGGCCTGAAATGTAATCTATATATAAAATAAGAGTTTTGTCTGTACATTGCTCAGAATTTGAAAAGAATGGTATTTCTGTATCGGTCATGATCATAGAAACAAGAAAATGTACTTTTTACTTTTCCGTAATTTCTGTCTGTCTGTCTGTCTGTCTGTCTGTCTGTCTGTCTGTCTGTCTGTCTGTCTGTCTGTCTGTCTGTATGTATGTATGTATGTATGTATGTATGTATGTATGTATGTATGTATGTATGTATGTACGTATGTATGTATGTATGTATGTATGTATGCATGTACACGCATCACGAGAAAACGGCTGAAGAGAATTTAATGAAAATCGGTATATAAAGTCGGGGGATGAGCCGCTACAATCTAGGCTATAAATCATTTTATTGACGCTGAGTGAAATGATAGTTTAGGGGAAAGCCTTAAATGTAATTATCAAATATTTATATTATTAGCGGTCCTATCGATAAATACTATATAACTAAAGTTATATAGAGTCAAATTTCCAATCAATTATGTCTTATACATTTTTACCGTACCGGCTCTGATAACACAGATATTAATGAATTTGTATTTCTGTTGCTAAGTCCATATTAACGCCGAGCCACGCGGAAATGGGTTAACAGAATTCAATGAAAGCCGCTATATAGAGTCGGGGAATAAGAAACTACAGTCTAGGCTATAAATAATTTTATTCGCCCGAGATGAAATGGTAGTTTAGGGGAAGGCGTCTAAATTTGAATTTTTAAATAACTGTACCTATGTTATTGGTGATATCGAAAAGTACTACATAACAAAAGTTATAGACAATACAATTTCCGATCATTTTTGTTTCATTCTGTTTTACTGTACTGAGTATGATAAGAGTGGTATTTCAGAAGACCTACAATATCGAAAGCGCATAACACTGACCATTGTTCGTTGTAATGTTCTTTGTTTCTTATGCTGCCATTCAACTCCGATAGATGGGATTACTACTGCATACCGAGTATAACAGCCTGACTGAATATTGGCGGGAAATAGCTGGGGAGTTGGAAAACTTTCTTCTTTGGCATGCCATTCCTTTGGTTCGTACATTTTCTGATACTGCAGGTACGTAACACACTGGTTCTTCATAGTAATCCAGCTATTCGATCCCTACTCTGACTCGCTGTTTTGAATGAGCTGTATGCGCACTTACGGCAGAGGCTCACTTAGTAGTAGTAGTAGTAGTAGTAGTAGTAGTAGTAGTCGTAGTAGTAGTAGTAGTAGTAGTATAACCTGGTCTAGAATTACAATTTAAGCCTATTTCAAATTATAGCACCACAATTCATTAAATAACTCAAAAACGTCAACCCTGAAAAGAGACGTTTCTTAAGAAAAGCTTCTTCCTCTTCACTTTTATTAAATTCTACATTCATTTAATTCCAAATTAACAGTGAAGAGGGGGCTTCTCCTCTGGCTTGGAGGAAAAAATTGCCTCCAAGTCAGATAGATTTTTCCGTTGCCAGTGTAGTGAATTGAGATTTTCCGACTCATCGGTCACTCCTAGGAAACAGATTGGTAAAAGGGCATAGCTTTTGCCCTGGGACTCTCCACTATTCGCCCCCCCTCCGCCTTCCGCCGAAAAAAGACGAAGAGTGTTCACGGATCACAGCTGTCTGCGGCTTGGTCATTCCAGCTCCGGAATTCCAGCATAGTACTGTTCTTTAAAAGTGAGAAAGTGTGTGGTCTTTCATTTGATCGAGTATTTCATATGAAAGCGTTGCTTTTAATCGCGCCATTCCTACTGACGTCATTGCAATGTTCTATGTTCATTTCAGTAGGGAAAATCACTAAGACAGTCTTTCTGAGGATGTAAAATGGCTGGTGGAGAGTGAGTGTCTGCCATTATAATGAAAACTCCCCAAGCTGATTGTGACTGATTGGTAGGCAAGGGGGCCTATCATTACAGTGAAAATTCCCTAACCCAGTCTTCATATGAGAAAAGACGTTTGGTGACTTCCCCGTCGCGTTTCTAGGGTAACGTTAAGAGCTATGCAATTCAATACAATCTTGCTCACGTGTACACTACTTAGCCTAGAATTCTGTATACAATATAGAATTCCGTAGCGAAGCACGGGTACATCAGCTAGTTCAATAATAAATACATTCTCATTATTCCAGTGAACGTTGAGAAAATTCGTCATTTCTCTTACGCAGAATGCGATTCCTTCCATAACGCGCCAAATGTTTGTCTATCTTTAATTATTTTGTACTAAAACGAATGCGTTAGAATTTGAGTATACAACATCTGCTTTTTCTTTTTTGTTCATTGGCACCAATGATCCATTGTGAATTGGAGTTTCTCGAATATCGGTCTGTGGTCGGTTTTGTCTCTAATGCTCAGTGAGAATCATGGCTTTAAGGCAAAAGAAAAAGAGTGGCATTTAAGATTTAGTCGATGGGAAAGAAAAGTGCAATTTTTGCTCAAAACAGATTTCGTAGAAAAATGGTAGTACGTTTACTCTCGCGCACCACGTTCGAAATTTGTATCCTACTATGGCGTTATATACAGAACGGCTTATGCCCTCTTTTCCTTCTTCAGAAGAAATTTCGGATGATCGTAGGTTAGGAGGAGCTTCGATTGCAACTTCTAATGAAGATGAGTGTGCAGACACACCAGCATCAGCATCAGCCTGTGTTACACTTAAGCAAAGCGGAACGCCGCACCGGAATTCGGGTCAGACGTCCATTAGTTCCTACATGCACCGACCTCCTTTCAACAGAATAGAGAAATTGATTTTTTACTTTTGGAGACAGTTGTGGAGAATTACTTGCCATTCCGCATTGTTGAAAGTAAAAAAATTATGGCGCTGATTCGTAAACTCAATAATGCTTATAACTTGCCTACCAAAAAAACTTGATCGCAAGTAATTCTTCCACAATTGTATACTATGACGAAAGAAATTTATATGACATTAACTACTGATGGTTGGACTTCTATGAACAACGATTCCTACTTGTCCGTACGGCTCATTTCATGAAGGGAGTCTAGTTGATATCCGTTCTACCGGAATGTTTCAAGTACCGGTACGACGAGAAGCACACGGCTCAAAACTTAGCTGAAGAACTCATAAGAGTTGCTCGTGAGTGGAAAGTGGACCCTAAATCGTGAGTATTGTTAGCGATAAAGCTGCAAATATTCCAGATGCAATACATCAGACAGCCTGGAGGCATTAAATTTTGTTGTGAAGTGCGGACTCCACTGTGTTGAAGACATCAATGCGAAAGTGAAAAAAAGTGGACTCTTTCAAACGCAGCTCAGAAGCTGAAGACAAATTGCGAAAAATGCAGGAGCAGAAGGGTGAACCAGTTTCGAATCTTAAACAATATGTGGTAACGAAGTGGAATTTCATCTTCCTTATGCTCGAGAGGAGTATTGAGGTCCAACGAGCTCTAATTTCAACAATTGTCTTAAACTACCCTGATCTGCTGCAGTTAAGGATAACATCCAAAATATTAAGTAAGTTTGTGAAGTGCTCAGAGCTTCAAACTGGTCACTGAAGAGATGATCGGTGAGAAACAAGTGACAGCCTCTAAAGTGATTTTGTTCTGCCAGTCACTGGTTTACCCAGTTCGTAAATAACTCCGCAATGTGTACGGAAGTCCAGGAGATAGCCCAAGAGATACTGGAAGCTCTCACAGTAAGGTTTAGAAATTTCGAGGAGAATACCATATTTTCAGAGGCAACAGCAGTAGATCCACGCTTTAAATTAAATGGTTTCGCGGATAAGATTTTTTATAACCCATGCAAACAAGGAATTATCTGGATCTGTGAGAGTCACCAACTCCGCGTCAGCGTTTGCCCGGAGTTCACACCCAAAATCAGCTGCGATAATTCATGTGGATAAATTCTTTCAAGAGCCATTGTTGCCTCTGAAAGGAAATCCACTTGTTTGGTGGTCAGAAAGACATGTGTACCATTCTCTCCACAAACTGGCATTGAAGCGTTTGTGTAGTCGCTATTTCAATGCCTTATGAGGGATTTTTTTTAAAAGAAGGACAGTTAATTGAGAGAACGAGCCGACTCACAGGAAAGAGAGTGTCCTGGATTTTATTTTAAATTCTAATTCAAGTGAATGATGTATTTCGGGTGATGTAATTTGTGTAAATAGTTTGTACATAAATTTTACCTTCTACCTTTATATGCCTAAGAATATTATTATAGGAGTGCAACCGCATGAGTTTACCGTATTAAACACTACTTCATTCCGTTTAAAGTGATAATTTACTGACATGAAACAAATTTTGAATACCGAATTTGGACAAGCGCTGTGTGCTACCAAAGGGCGTAGTTTCAAAAGTGGCGGTAAACGTTGACTGTTTACGTGTACGTGTTGGTGTCGAAAGAGCGGGAGTTGGAGAGGGAAAACCTGAAAGGCGAGGAGCGGAGCGAGCTTGGGGGATTAGCGGGTTGAAAGTCAAGGTAACTTCTCTTCACTCTCTCTCTTGAGGCTCTCAGTATGAGCGAATGTTATGATTGAACGGTCCGCTCTCTTGAAAGAAGCGAGCGGGGAATCGCTCCACAAAGAGAGTCGTTCATCCGTAACAACTCGCTCCTGGGGACCCAACACTAAAGAGGACCACAGCGAGATTGGCAACGTAGTAATCTCAGACGCGGAAGATGAATGTGGATATACTCCGGCTCAAAATATTGTTACAAACAGCTGTGGAAAATCTGTTGTACGGTACTTGAACAAACTGAATCCAAATACAAGCGACTTAAGGCCACTTCACAGGATTCAAGTAGTTCTGAATTTGGAAATGAACAAAATGATGATTCTGCCTCCGTACAAAATGCACACATAGTAATGGCACGTAGAATAGTCCTCAGAAGTAAACTCAATCACCACAGGTCTGCAAAATCTGCAACTAGATCTAAAAGAAACACGCCAAGCAGTAATATTATCCACTTTGTTTAGACACCAATTGGAAAGCTAGGGAATCAGAAACCCCATCGATTCATTTTCTTTGTACAACCTGTGAAAATAAAGTTCGGTGAATGAGGTCAGAACGGTCGATCCGGCAACACTGGCGACACATAACGCTGCACCTGCGTAGCAGCAGGTTTTGGCCACCTCCTCCCTACGTTGTTCAGTTGAGCATCGTGTGTGTGCCGTGTAAGACCTGTTTGACACAGTGCGTATTTAGTGCGTTGGTTCTGAACTGCGAACAGGAGCATGAACGACCAAAAGGTCAATGTACAGTTCTGTTTTAAACTTGGCAAGACACCGAAAGAAACGCATGCGATGCTGGTACGTGTTTATGAAGATCAAGCACTGTCCTTGAAGTGTGTGTGCGCAAGTGGTTCGCCCGTTTACGGGAAGGCCGGGAAAGTGTTTCTGACAACTTCCGTAGCGGAAGACCGGCGACCGTCGTCAATGACGAAAACATTGAGAAGGTGAGGACATTAATCACGAACAATCGGCGATTAACTGTGCGACATGATACCAGATGAACTGCAGATTAACCGTGAAACCGTGCTACAAATCGTTACCCAGAAGTTAGGGAAGACGAAAACGTGTTCTCGTCTTGTGCCATATCACTTGACTGACGATCAGAAGCAGGCACGTTTAGAGGCTTCACAGGATTTTGTCGAAACGGCGGATGCGACAAATTTCCCGAACTGTATTGTCACTGAGGATGAAACCTGGTGTCTCAGGTACGACCCTGAAAGGAAACGACAAAGCATGGAATGGCGTTCTCCGGGATCCCCTCATCGGAAAAAGGTCAGAGCCGAAAAGTCACGCATCAAAACGATGCTCATCACCTTTTTCGATAGTCAAGGCATTATCCACAAGGATTTTCTATCTGACGGAACGACGTTCAATGCTGCACGGTACATTGCAATTTTGACCCGTTTCATGAAACGTCGACGGAGGGTACGACCCCAGTACGCACAACAAGGTTCATGGTTTTTGTCCATGACGACACTCGCCCACACACAGCCAATATCGTCAAACATTTCATGGCAAAAAGGGGGTGGTGCAAATTGAACATCCCACATACTCGCCTCCAGACTTTCTCCTATTCCCACGACTCAAACTCGCATTGAAAGGAAAGAGATTTGACGATATTCCTGACATCCAATATAACGTACCTATAACAGTTTCCATGTGTTAAAAGCTATATGTGTGTCAGAGTCACTTTAACATCCAAATCAGTGGCGGTTCCTGCATGAAAGGATTTTGTGTGCCGCCCCACCGCCTTTTCAAAAACAATTAACGTTATTTAACTCTGTAACTGATTACATAAAGAAATGGGCAACTGTGGTGAAGTCGAACTTATGATGGTGAGCTATTGTTATTAAATTTATTTTTATTATGTCGGCTGTGAATATTTTCCTTTTTCTGATTTCAAGAAAATAGCAAAGGCTTTCAGATCAAGACTGCTTTCCGTCAAGCACAATATTTTCTCTTTAGTCTTGAGGTGCTCAGGTTGTGGGAGGTGAGCCCTCGGTAGATTCGTGGAGTTAGGAAGTATTCGGGTTGTGGGAGGAGCCTGGAAAGAAGATATACCTTGTGGGCTTGTCAGGGGAAGGACGAGTGTAGGCGGGTGTAGGGGCTGTCCGGCGGAGCCTCCATCAACATCGCCAACTAGTTTACAGTGTACCTAAGATTTCCCCCCACTTTTTACATTAATTGTTGTTAGAGATTAATTCCAAAACCATTTACAAGTCAGTGAATTCCATTATACTGTCTATTTAAACAATCCAGTTCTTTAAATGAGCTAAAGTAAAGATTTAAAATGTAACCATGCCATGACGACTTTATTTTTAGACTGGCCAAATTGTTAAATACGCCATCATGCTTTGAAATCTGAGCAAGGAGGGAAAAATTCTGTCGTGAATTGTTTATTTATTTTCTTGAATGTAATTGTGATCAGTGAAACACGTACAGTTGCATGAAACTAGTAGTCGTGATTGAATTAGCTGTTTGCCTGTCAATGTGTGCATTAGTGATGTCATTATCATACATGTATATTGCATCATCTACGTATCTGATCCAGTGTAAGATTCCTTTTGAATGCTTGAATGCTGACTTGTTAACAATATGTTTTTGATGTTATTTAGAAAAATGTTTCCTACTATACCTGACAGTGGTGATCCCATGGCTAACCCTTCTTTTTGACAGTAGATTTGTCGTTGAATGCAAAGCAATTTTTGTGTAACGTTGTTCTAAGAACGATAATGATTTCTTTGGTTTCTTGTAGTGAAGTGTTTTCTTTAAGTAGATTTTCTATAATTTTAATGGATTCATCTAATGCTATGTTGGTGTAGGCCCTACATGTAGGTGATGTCAAACGATATCATACGTGTGCTCTCAGTTATTTTAAGGTTATTTAGATCTTTAGTTACTTCTAGGCTGTTTCTCATCGATCTGTCTTCTTTAAGTGAGGTTTTCTCTTTTAGAATTTTGTTAACTTGTATGCTTAAATTGTAACACGGCGCAACTTTAAAATTTACTATTGGTCTAATGGGAACGAGTTTTTGTGTATTTTGGGATGGACTCTTTCTTGTGGGGAGTTTGGGATATTTGATGGGGCGGCTTTCTTTTTCTTATTTAGGGAGAATAAAGTCTGTTTCCTTGATAGACCTAGCTTGTTTTATTTCGTTTTGAAATGTACTTGTTGGTACGCGTTTTAGTTCTTGAATTTTGTTGTGGTTGATGAATTCTACTGTATTTCTATATACTTCATTATGGCGGTTTTGTTCCCTTTATCCGCTTTCGTGGTGATTAGGTTATAGTTTTTTACTTTGTTCTTAACTGTTTTAATGCCAAATATTGAGTGGCGCAAATCGGTTGTATAGTGGAATTTTCTTGTGCGCTTATTTTAGGGCTTCATTGGTGGCTACGTTTCTTATTATTTCTCTTCGTGGTGAGGGGTTTTGCCGCAGGCAATTTCTACGTCAGTGATGAGATGTTTTATGTTGTTTTCGTTATGACGTTACTGGCAATTGAATTTGAGCCCCTTTTATAGCAGATTGATTTCATTCTTTGAAAAGGTAGTGTCTGATCTGTTAATAAATCTAGGGTGAATATTAGCAATTTTGACGTTTTTGTTTCATTTTTTCTGTTTATAGATTAAGTTACGTATTTTATTGTCAATGACCTTCTGTATCCTGATCGCTGCTTTTTTAAAGTAGTCGTGTTAAAATTTGGAGTAGGTCATCCATTGTGTGCGGTGTCAGAAGTTGCTTAGGTTTAAATGGATGCGTAGGATTTTTTGTTGATTTCCTGTTTCTTTATGTACGAAAATGTAATTTCACTTCTGATCCATCATAATTCTGATTGGGATGTTGATAGTTTAGCCGAAGTTGTTATAGGTTTAGCTTTTATGCGTATGTACTTAGGAACGAGTTTTATTTATAGCTTTTTTTAGAATTTGCTTTACGTCGCATCGACACAGAGAGGTCTTATGGCGATGATGGAAGAGGAAAGTGCTAGGAGTTGGAAGGAAGAGACTGTGGCCTTAATTAAGGTACATCCCCAGCATTTGCCTGGTACCAAAATGGGAAACCACGGAAAACCATTTCCCGGGCTGCCGGCAGTGGGGTTCAAACTAATTATCTCCCGGAAATTTATAGATTTGCGTGATTACATTATAGCAGAAGCAACCAAGAAACAGAAGGTCGTTGACAATAAAATACTTAACCTAATCTGTAAACAGAAAAACCACAAAATAATAACCACGACAACATTTCTAATTTTCTCCCTAGATTATTTAATAGATCAGACACTAGCCTTTCAAAGATTGAAATACATTTTCTAGAGAAGGGACTCAAATTAAATTGCCAGGAACGTTATAACGATAACAACACAAACAGCTCATCACTGACATAGAAATTGTTTGCAAAAATCCCCTCTCCAGAAAGAGAAATAATAAAACACGTAGCAAACAACGAAGCCCTAAAAATAATCACACAATAAAATTCCGCCAAACAACCGAATTGTACCACTCAATAGGCTACTCAGCATTAAAACATTTAAGAACAAAATAAAAATCGATAACCTAATCGTCACGGAAGCGGATGAAGGGAACACAACAGTCATATTGAAGAAAGACCAGTACATAGAAAGAACAATAGAATTCATCAACAACAACGGAATTCAAGAACTACAACGCGAACCAACAAATACATTTCAAAACGACATAAAACAAGCTATCAAGGAAACTGTCTTTATCCTCATTAAACAAGAAAAATAAAGCCTCACCATCAAAAATCCTGAACTCCCCACACTTAGAGACCTTCCTAAAATACACAAAAAACTCCTTTCCCATTAGACCAAAGTAAATTTTAAAGTTGCGGCAAGTTAAACTTCCGCATACAACTTAACCAAATTCTAAAAGGGAAAATCTCACTTAAAAAGATATATCAATTAAAAACACCCTAGAACTAATTAAAGAACTAAATAAACTTAATTTTACAGAGAGCACACGCATGATATCTTTTTACATCACCAACATGTACACCAATATACCAATAGGTTAAATCCATTAAAATTATAGAAAATCTAATTATAGAAAACACTTCACTACAAGAAACCAAAGAAATCATTAGCCTTCTTAGAACAACGTTACTCCAAAATTGCTTTACATTCAACGGCAAAATCTACTATCAAAGCAGGGATAGCCATAGGATCACCATTGTCATGTATAGTAGCAGCCATTTTTCTAAAAAACTTCGAATACATCTTAACAGGCCAGCATTCGAAAGGAATCTCACACTGGAGCAAATACGTAGTTGATGTAATATGCATATATGATAATGACATCACTAATACACACAAGTTATTAAACACACTTCTTTCTTTACACAAGTCCATCAGTTTCACAATGGAACCACAAATTAATATATATAAATTATTTAGACATTGCAGTCAGTATGAATAATGACAGCCTGCCTTACAAAGTGTACAGGAAGTCCACTCAGACGTTGCACACTACTGACGAGTCGAACTACCCATACGCACACGAAATAGCAGGACTGAACAAAATGATACACAGAGCTATTTCCATACCAATGAGCACAACAGATTTCAATAAACAGATACAAATCATTAAACAAATCGCAAAAGAAAACAACCACCTTCCGGACACAGTAGATAAACTATTAATAAAACATCAGAAAAATGCCCGGGAAACCACCACACATCACGGGGAATATACAAAGCTCTCAATTACGTTAACAAGAACACATACAATATTTTCAAGAAACGCTGTTTAATAGTAGCTTTTAGAACAAAGAACACGCCGCAGAGGCAGATCAACAAGTGCAACCTTCACAAAAAAGGCCCTTTCTCAAAGTCAGGAGTCTATGAACTCAAGTACCATGAACCAAACTGCAATGCCACATATATAGGTCAAACAAAACGTAATTTCCAAACAAGAAACAAAGAACACAAAAACGCGATCAGATATAATCGGCATTAATCCTTCGGAGAACACATATACGGCAGTTCACACCATTACACCGACATTAAAAGATCTAAAAATTTTACATATCTAAAATAAAAGTAATACTTTGAACATAAAGGAAGCAATCGAAATTTACATCGCAAAAAAGCCAACGTAAACAATCTAAATGACCATACACACTTAAAAAAGTCCCCCTCTTCGCTCTACTTACATAATATCTGGACAACGCTTACTATTTAAATTAGTGCTTAACGGTTTATAGAGTATGGTTTATCATCTAATAGATACTCTCCTTTCAATTCCATACTTTATTTAACTTAAAATCATTAGCTTGCATTCATCCATTTTACATAAATTACATTATAACATGAAGAAGTTTAGTAACCTTCTCTCCACTATCCCCTGTCTACTGATGAAGTAAGGTACCACAGCGCTCCACTCGCTCCGCCCCTTCTTCCCCTCCCATTTCCACGGTACAGTAGGCTAGACTATAGCATCCAATAGGAAGATTCCACAACGTTCCACTCGCCCCTCCTCTGATTCCCCTCCCCTCTTCACGAACAGTATGCTATGCCCAGAAACTGTCCATTTGCCTCTCCACGACCACAGTCCAGAAATATTGTTTGGTGACAACGGACTGAGCATCGGCAGTCTAGATAAGTACAGAAGTTTTTCATTATTTTAATACTTGTAAATTCAGTATTTGTCAATTCTTGTTCATATTATCACCTAACTCTCAATCATTGACAAGTTTACACAACGTAAACAATACTATACATATATACGCATGTTTTAAGTGATTTGATAGAATCTGAGGATATTCCTGTACAACGAAACATGTCATTCTTTTTATAATAGCGTGTATTTTTACAGGTAGGTTTATAGTGTTATAATTCACATTGAAATTGTTATGTGTTGACAGACTGGAAAGCTTTATGTTACAGTTTACTTATTCGACACTGAAGAGTATGGCTTCCATCTTAACAAATTATTTTATTAACACGCGGGCGAAAAATGCCGAATCTGTTTTCTTTCTACCATAATGCAATATAAATCATATTATGATATTCCTTAACCCTCCGTCAGGCGCATTATTGAAACGAACGCGATCGGGCGCCATGTATCTGACACGTGCACACACGTATTCTCATGTGTTATCTATTGATATGCAATTCTTCTTGTACTTTAATTATTTATGTGAAGGAATATTTATTGAAGAAATTTTATGTACTGTATTTGCAACCCAATACAAGAATATTACAGGAAACGCAGTTTTTAACAGATTCAACATGGACACCTGTAGGGATAATTGGAAACTGAAGTTTACTGACAAGTAGTGGTTACTTTGTTCTGAAATATAGGATAACTGTTAACTTAGGTACATATTATAACTACACGGCTTAGAATGAAAAGAACTCGAGTAACAATCAGCATTTTACATTAGCATAAAATCGGTCTCTATATTTTACTCAGATAATTGGCTGGATCAGCATGTTCATCTCTAAGGTTTCAAAACGTAACTTCACTGATAGTTCATTTGTTACAAAATATAGAATAACTGATAAGCTGGATACTCACTGTATGCACACAACTTAGAATGAAAACTCGACTGGCAATGGACATTCTACAATAATGGCATATAGTCAGTCCTTGGAGAGCTTTCTGGATTAGGTTTTGCTGTACCTGATGATGGGTCTCATGGCATTTCTTGCAGATCATAACTGCATGTTCCAAGCAGGAATGGTCTCCGCAGTTAACACAAGAGTATCTTGGCAATCTTGTCTTCTTTGATTGCTCTGTGCTGGTTTACTACGTTTCCGCTTGTTTACTTCAGAGGGGCTTGCGAAAACTTCTTGTTCCACAGGTGTTCTAAATCTCTGCAAACTATTCTGCAGTTGCACTAGGATACCCGCTGACTTGTCACCTCTCATTTTAAGGTATTGAGATACCAGTTCCTTAGCCAAATGTTTCAGAAAACTCTTCCGGCACTTAACTAGAACTTGATTTCCAGTCAGAAAGTCTTGGTCATTGATTCCATCTACGTTCAGAATGGCAAAAAAGATAACACCGTTGGTTATCGTCGTGTATTTCACGCTACACTAAAAGTTGAACCCAGTTTGTCAACTACGTCTACACATGCTTTTGTGTCGTTGTAAAAAATTACCGTGTTGGGATTGAAGTTTTCGTACTGTCATCAATTGAGTCGTCGAAGTGCAAACATGATATGACAATCACATTTCTTCCCTTTATCGGCACATGGGAGTGTTCTGGATCTAAAAAGAATGAAAATAAGTGCGATTTGAATATAAAGCGTCTGAGAAATGGTGTGCAGTGTAGAATCAATCAATCAATCAATCAATACTGATCTGCATTTAGGGCAGTCGCCCAGGTGGCAGATTCCCTATCTGTTGCTTTCCTAGCCTTTTCCGAAATGATTTCAAAGAAATTGGAAATTTATTGAACATCTCCCTTGGTAAGTTATTCCAATCCCTAACTCCCCTTCCTATAAATTAATATTTGCCCCAGTTTGTCCTCTTGAATTCCAACTTTATCTTCATATTGTGATCTTTCCTACTTTTATAGACGCCATTCAAACCTATTCGTCTACTAATGTCATTCCACGCCATCTCTCCGCTGACAGCTCGGAACATACCACTTAGTCGAGCAGCTCTTCTTCTTTCTCTCAATTCTTCCCAACCCAAACATTGCAACATTTTTGTAACGCTACTCTTTTGTCGGAAATCACCCAGAACAAATCGAGCTGCTTATCTTTGGATTTTTTCCAGTTCTTGAATCAGGTAATCCTGGTGAGGGTCCCATACACTGGAACCATACTCTAGTTGGGGTCTTACCAGAGACTTATATGCACTCTCCTTTACATCCTTACTACAACCCCTAAACACCCTCATAACCATGTGCAGAGATCGGTACCCTTTATTTACAATCCCATTTATGTGATTACCCCAGTGAAGATCTTTCCTTATATTAACACCTAGATACTTACAATGATCCCAAAAGGAACTTTCACCCCATCAATGCAGTAATTAAAACTGAGAGGACTTTTCCTATTTGTGAAACTCACAACCTGACTTCTAACCCCGTTTATCAACATACCATTGCCTGCTGAAGGAGCCGCCGACTGGAGCGAGGAATACAACCCAGATGAGGAAGATCTTGCTGATCGGCGACACTCACGGACGGGAATGTAATGAAATTCTTGGTTCCAAATTAGTTCCATGTAAAGATGTGCAAAGTATTATTAAACCGAATGCACCTTTAAGGGAAATGGTGAAGAACATTGAAAGTAAGATAGAAAACTTGGGAGAGAAAGACGTGCTAGTTATAGTTGGAGGAACAATAGATGCAGGGCTAAATGAAAATGTAATTACTGAGGAATTGGACCATGACATAAGCCAATTGCTAAAATGAACACAAAAATCCAAAATAATTTTGCTTTCTGTACCACACAGAAATGATATGCCTAACTTAAATCCTGTTATTGAGAGGGAAAATAAACATATAAAAGGATTAGTAAACTGAAATTGTAAACAGGGTAAGAATAGCAATTAAGTTTGAAAGTGAAGGTATTACAAGACATGGTCTTCACATGAACAGGCATGAAAAAATCAGGTGTGTGACAGGTTAGGAAATTTGATTGAGAATTTAATATGCCGCCGGGAATTAGAGGGAATAATGATCAGAAAGGAGAAAAATCAACGTTGCTAGATCGATGGGTGATCGATTTTAGAGGGGTAACTTTTTTTAGGAAAACTGTAAAAACATCCTAGGATGTGGGTAAATATTTATCAATTAGCAATTCGACGAAATGCATCATACGGCCCCAACCCGTAAGTAAAAGAATAGGAAAGGGACATCGTTTAAATTGTCCTGGTGATCATATGGATAATAAAGAAAATTCTATTATGGCAGAGTGACAACTGGATTTTGATCATAGTAAGTTATTGGAAAGGGAGGAAGGGGTCTGAGATTTCTCCTGGTAAACTGTCAAGGTGTAGTAAAGAAGCAATTAAAATTCATTACATGATAGTTTCTTATGAGATTGAGTGGTGATAGAAGTGGAATCATGGTTGAGAGAAGGGGTGGCTAATAGAGATGTATTTCCAGAAGGGTATACAGTCTATCACAGAGATCGAGGTGATGAAATGGGAGGGGGTATTTATTCTGGTGAAGGAAACTTGTTGCTCACATGAATGGTGTACCAATGAAAGGGATGAACTATTAAGGATAAAATTAATTTGTGATAATATGGAGCAGGTGGGAATGATAGGAACATATAGGCCTGGAAGAGAGGAAAGAGACATAGGAATATTTTAAGAAACTAATATATTATACTAATAAAAACAATAATAATGATATAATAATTGGGGAGATCTAAATTTGCCTGAAGTTGAATGGAATGGAGCTGCAAGTGAAGCCGTTGAACAGAGACTGGCAAATAAGTTAATTTGGGAGGGTGGATTTACACAAGTAGTAAAAGCACCAACTCGTCTCAATAACTTACTAGACGTATTCTTGTTTACACCATGGGAAATTGTTGATAATACTGAGGTAATTCAAGGGATAAGTGCTGTAGTTAGCGATGTAGGACTGGTGCCAAAAAGGCTTAATGAGAGGGTCACACAAATGTACAGAAAAACTTAGGTTGAAGAATTCGGGACTCACCTTAAATCACAATGCAGTTGATGGATAAGCGACGGGAGTAATGTGGATACGCTCTGGGCAAATTTTAAAGGAATCATTAGGGAAGGGGAGAAGAGATTTGTACTTGTTAGGAAGGGTAAACTGACTTCAAACCCTGTTTGTAATACAAGGGAAATATGGAAATTTTAAAAGAAATTTTAGAATTGTAAACAGGAAAATCAAAGCTGTAGGGAGAATAGAGAAACTAGAAAACAGGGAATAAAGGAAGTTAATAGGGTGAAGAAGGAAGCAAATGAGAATTACATGAATGGCAAATCTGGGCAATGACCATAAAGGAAAATGGAAAAAGCTGTATTCATATATTAGAAATCAAAAGGGAAAAGGAATCCAAATTCCCACAATGGTGGGAGAAAGGGGTGAACATTTTAATAGATAATGAGAAAACAAATCTATTTAGTAGGGAATTCATAGATTCTGTTGAAGATTGTCAGGAGTTAGAAACCGAAACAGAAGGTAGAGGTGGAAGACACATAAGGAAACAAAAAGCTTCTCGTTCGCAAATGAGCATATTTTCAGAGAAATCCAACTGCTTCAGCAAGGAAAAGCAGCAGGAAGTGATTTAATTACTGGGGAAATATGAAAGACGGTGGGATGGTACCTAGTGTCCTATTTAAATTTTATCTTTGACTATATCATAAATAATAGTATAATACCAAAGGAATGGAAGAAATCTATAATAATACCAATTTATAAAGGAAAGGGTGATAATAAGAAACCTGAGACATACAGACCAGTCAGCCTGACTGGTATTGTTTGTAAAATACTGGAGATTTTAATATCAAAATATATTATAGGGGTGTGTGAGGATAAAAATTCGTTCATGAGGAGCCAGTATGGATTTTGAAAGAAATTTTCTTGTCTGGCACAACTGGTAGGATTTCAGCAGGACATATCAGATCAGTTGGATTCGGGAGGCCAGTTGGATTGCGCTATCATAGACCTTTTCAAGGCATTCGACAGAGGGGAACCTTGAATATTATTAAAGAAACTGGAGGGAATAAGATTGGACACAAGGGTTATATGTTGAATGAGAAAATTTCTATATTGAACGGTTTCAGACATTCAAAGAAGGAAATCGTGCCTCACAGGAAAAGAAAGTTTGGAAGGAAATTCCACAGGGTAGTATAATCGGCCCATTATTATTATTAATATATGCAAATGGTTTAGGGAACAATATAACATCAAAATAAGATTGCATGCAGATGACATTATTGTTTATAGGGAAATAAATAACATTGAGGATTGTACAGAATTACAAAGGGACCTTGACAGTATCCAACAATGGGTTGAAGAGATTAACACGAAGATTAATGGAGGCAAATCAATTGTCACAACAATTACAAACAGGTGCTTAGAAACTGAATTTAAATATACTTTGGATGATGTAATTATCCCGAAGGAATGCAAGTGCAAATATTTAGGTGTGGGAATTGAAAGTAATTTCCACTGGAAGGGTCATGTTGATGGCATTGTTGGAAAAGCATACAGCTTGTTACAAGTCATAATGATGCTACTTAATGAATGCAAGAAGGAATTGAAGGAGAAAAGTTACATAAGTATGATTCGTCCATTATTGGAATATGCAATCAGTGATTTGTGTCCTCA
Organism: Anabrus simplex; assembly: GCF_040414725.1. Classification (NCBI taxonomy): domain Eukaryota; kingdom Metazoa; phylum Arthropoda; class Insecta; order Orthoptera; family Tettigoniidae; genus Anabrus; species Anabrus simplex. The sequence goes on from NC_090266.1 coordinate 558,447,642, forward strand.
CCAGGAATACATAATAAAAGAAATAGATGGTATACATGGGTAATCGGCAAGATTTCTAACAGTGGATTTCATGAATAAAATGTAGTGTATCAGAAATATTAGAGAAACTTGGTTGGGATGTTTTAAGTTAGAGAAGGGAGAACACTAGACTTATAGGAATATATAGAGCCTATACAGGAGAGGCCTCCTCTGCGAACCATGTGACCTTGCCGCGGTGGGGAGGCTTGCGTGTCCCAGTGATGCAGATAGCCGAGCCGCAGGTGCAAGCATATCCGATGGGTATCTGTTGAGAGACCAGACTAACGAATGGTTCATCGAAAGGGGGGTAGCAGCCTTTCGGTAGTTGCAAGGGCGGCAGTCTAGATGATTGACTGATACGGCCTTGTAATAATACTCAACGTGGCTTAGCTGTGTTGATACTGCTACACGGCTGAAAGCAACGGGAAACTACAGCCGTAACTACCTCCCGAGGACATGCAGCTCTCTCTGTATGAATGATGTACTGATGATGGTTTCCTCCCGGGTAAAATATTCCGGAGGTAAACTAGTCCCCCATTCGGATCTCCGGGTGGGGACTACACGAGAGGGGGCGATCATCAGGAAGAAGGATACTGACATTCTGCGAGTCGGAGCGTGGAATGTTAGAAGTTTGAATCGTTGTGGTAGGTTAGAGAATCTGAAAAGGGAGATGGATAGACTAAAGTTAGATGTAGTAGGTATAAGTGAAGTACGTTGGCAGGAAGAACAAGATTTTTGGTCAGGCGACTACCGAATTATCAACACGAAATCAAACAGGGGAAATGCAGGAGTTGGTTTAATAATGAATAAGAAAATAGGGCAGCGGATAAGCTACTACGACCAGCATAGCGAAAGAATTATTGTTGTCAAGATAGACACCAAACCAATGCCCACCACAGTAGTGCAGGTCTATATGCCTACTAGTTCAGCGGATGATGAAGAAATCGAAAGAATATATGAGGAGATAGAAGATTTAATTCAATATGTAAAAGGTGACGAGAATCTAATTGTGATGGGAGACTGGAATGCAGTGGTAGGCCAAGGAAGAGAAGGTAGTACAGTAGGAGAATTCGGATTGGGACAAAGGAACGAAAGAGGAAGTCGGCTGGTTGAATTCTGCACTGATCATAATTTAGTCCTTGCCAATACTTGGTTCAAACACCACAAACGACGGCTGTATACGTGGACGAGACCTGGAGACACTGGAAGGTATCAAATAGACTTCATTATGATTAGACAGAGATTCAGAAACCAGGTGTTGGATTGCAAAACTTTCTCAGGAGCAGACGTGGACTCTGACCACAACTTGTTGGTCATGAAATGCCATCTGAAGTTAAAGAAATTGAAGAAAGGAAAGAATGCAAAAAGATGGGATGTAGACAAGTTGAAAGAAAAGAGTGTGAGAGATTGTTTCAAGGAACATGTTGCACAAGGACTAAATGAAAAGGCTGAAGGAAACACAATAGAGGAAGAGTGGAGAGTCATGAAAAATGAAGTCAGTAGGGCGGCTGAAGAAATGTTAGGAAGGAAGAAAAGATCAACTAAGAATCAGTGGATAACTGAGGAGATACTAGACCTGATTGATGAACGACGAAAATACAAGAATGCTAGAAATGAACAGGGGAGAAAAGAATACAGGCGATTAAAGAATCAAGTGGATAGAAAGTGAAAGGTAGCTAAGGAAGAATGGCTGAAGGAGAAGTGCAAGGATGTCGAAGACTGTATGGTCTTGGGAAAGGTAGATCCTGCATACAGGAAAATCAAGGAAACCTTCGGAGAAATGAAATCTAGGTGCATGAATATTAAGAGCTTAGATGGAAAGCCACTTCTAGGGAAAGAAGACAAAGCAGAAAGATGGCAGGAGCATATCCAACAGTTGTATCAATGTAACGATGTAGATAATTTGGTTCTGGAACATGAAGAGGCTGTTGATGCTGATGAAATGGGAGACCCAGTTTTGAGGTCAGAGTTTGACAGAGCTGTGAGTGACCTAAATAAGAACAAGGCACCTGGAATTGATGATATTCCCTCTGAACTACTGACTGCCTTAGGAGAAACCAGCATGGTAACGTTATTTCATTTAGTGTGCAGGATGTATGAGACAGGAGAAGTCCCATCCGATTTTCGGCAGAATGTTGTTATACCTATTCCCAAGAAAGCCGGTGCTGACAGGTGTGAAAACTACCGCACCATTAGTTTAGTATCTCATGCCTGCCAAATTTTAACACGTATTATTTACAGAAGAATGGAAAAACAAGTTGAAGCTGAGTTGGGAGAAGATCAATTTGGCTTCAGGAGAAATGTAGGAACACGTGAAGCAATCCTGACTTTACGTCTTATCTTAGAGGATAGAATCAAGAAGGACAAGCCCACGTACATGGCATTCGTAGATCTAGAAAAGGCATTCGATAATGTTGATTGGAACAAGCTATTTATGATTCTGAGGATGATAGTGATCAGATACCGAGAACGAAGAATTATATACAACCTGTATAAAAATCAGTCTGCAGTGATAAGAATCGAGGGCTTTGAAAAAGAAGCAGCAATCCAGAAAGGAGTGAGGCAAGGCTGCAGTTTGTCCCCTCTCGTTTTCAATGTTTACATAGAACAGGCAGTAAAGGAAATCAAAGAGAAATTTGGAAAGGGAATCACAGTCCAAGGAGAGGAAATCAAAACATTGAGATTTGCCGATGATATTGTTATTTTATCTGAGACTGCAGAAGATCTCGAGAAGTTGCTGAATGGTATGGATGAAGTCTTAGGTAAGGAGTACAAGATGAAAATAAATAAGTCCAAAACAAAAGTAATGGAGTGCAGTCGAACGAAGGCAGGTGATGTAGGAAACATTAGATTAGGAAACGAAGTCTTAAAGGAAGTAGATGAATATTGTTACTTGGGTAGTAAAGTAACTAACGATGGCAGAAGTAAGGAGGACATAAAATGCAGACTAGCGCAAGCAAGGAAGAGCTTTCTTAAGAAAAGAAATTTGCTCACTTCAAACATTGATATCGGAATTAGAAAGATGTTTTTGAAGACTTTCGTGTGGAGCGTGGCATTGTATGGAAGTGAAACATGGACGATAACTAGCTCAGAAAGAAAGAGAATAGAAGCTTTTGAAATGTGGTGTTACAGAAGAATGCTGAAGGTGAGATGGATAGATCGAATCACGAATGAAGGGATACTGAATCGAATTGGTGAGAGGAGATCGATTTGGCGAAATTTGAAGAGAAGAAGAGATAGAATGATAGGACACATCTTAAGACACCCAGGACTTGTTCAGTTGGTGTTTGAAGGAAGTGTAGGTGGTAAGAACGGTAGGGGTAGACCAAGGTATGAATATGACAAACAGATTAGAGCAGATGTAGGATGCAGTAGTTACGTAGAAATGAAAAGGTTAGCACAGGACAGGGTGGCATGGAGGGCTGCATCAAACCAGTCTATGGACTGATGACTCAAACAACAACATACAGGAGAGGAAGCTTGGGGATAATCCGTGAGAGGCTTCAGTTCGAAAATAATTATATCGGCAGGACTGATCACAAATATAAAAGTAGACGGATTTTAGCTTAAATGATTGGGGAAAAATTTTCATTCATAGGGAAGGGCTTGAAGGAGTGGAAGAGTTTACTTGGGGAATTGTTTGATCCTTTTCCAAAAGCTGTACAGATCTTCAAGGAAAGGATAAGCAGCAACAGAGAAAAGAAATGTTAAATGGCATTCGACCTGTGTAGATTATTGTAAATAAAGAATTTTTGTGAATAAATTAATTCCATCTCCTAGTCTATGAAGACTGTATAGCTGAAGTAGCGGACTGCCTGTAGGGGTGAAGTACAGTGGGGACTTTGAGGGCCCTGGGACCGCTACTGTAGCTGTGAAGGCCCTTCAGTAACTCTGAAAGGCAGTGGCAAAAGGAACTCTGGTTAAGTCGCAGCAGGTCGTTATGCACGTTAGTTACCAAAATGGTTTAACACGTTGAGTGCCATACGACCCCATATGGGTACGTGAGAGTAGCCAAGTTTTTGAACTTCACGTCCCCATATGGGGTCGTACGTTCGTTCTAAACCGAGAACTGTGCGAACCCATTTGGGTGCGCAGTAAGTATGTGTTTCGAAGATGTATAAAGTCTCTTCCTGCCATCTGCTGGTCGTCTATTTAAAGTACGTGCATAGTCCACCTTCCATTTCTCAATTCCTGTTTTGGCGCGATCCCATATGGGTACGTCAAGAGTGCTTTGTAGGGTGACAAAGTCATTGTCTATCTCACGCACGGGTTGTTTATGTAAGTGTGCAGTGCTCTGAGTTTCCTTTTCTTTTTTAAGTAGTTAAGAGTAAATCGAGCAGTAAAAGACTTAGTGCAGACTGTCTGGACGATATATCGAACAAGTCGGACAATGATGATGTAGACGAAGTATATAGTTACAGTGATTTTGAACCCAGTATACAGCAAAAATCGATCTCGCATGTTCAACCACATTCATGAATTACAGTCTTCAGCACACACTTCCCCACTGTATTCCAGGTTTCCCAGCCAGCTGTTGCAACAATTATGACCGTCTTCAACGATATAGTCACTGGTTTCCCATGTGCACAACCAGTGCTGCCAGCTTCTCTTACTCAAATTGAAAGTTATACAAAAAATTGTATACTTATTCAATATTCCGTAACTACTAATTCTTCTTATAATATTATTCTGTTACATCCTAATTTACCAAATTCAACTGATTTTTACTACTTTATATAACTATATTCTATACGAAAATTTCCTAACCTAAAATCGGAAGATCGTCATTTACAAACATTTCCTGACCTTAAATCGGAGATCGTACTTTTTAACGGCTCCAGTATGAACAAGATAACATACCTATCATAATCAACAGCATATAACGCGTCCCTGCAAAGGAAAAGGTAAGTATGGCCGAGCGTCGGGACAGTAACTACTGTATAAGTACGACCCCATATGGGGGCGCGTGTACATGTACAGTTCGTAATGATCAATACGACCCCATATGGGGTCGCAATATTTTACCTAATATACATAACAAGTTAACCTAATATATCATAAATACATCCTCATTTCAGCGATCATTTGCTTGGTTAAGCCTGTGAACGTTTTGGCACCAGGGAGTAACTCGATGTTATTAGCTCACGGCACTAGACGGCAAGCCTATGAAAATCGGTCTGGCACTCAACGTGTTAAAAAAGCAATGTTCATTTAAATCGTATAGCAGTTGTAGAGTATTTTTTGAATTGATGCCTATATGATTTGTTTATGTGTGTGACTTACAGAAGAGTAGAATTGTGTAAATAATATAATTTTATTAAGGTTGAGCTGTGTGTTTAATAGAAAAATTGTTAACGTAAATTGTTTAATATTGTATTTTAGGAGAAATGTCTTCTTCTCCTTTTAATTTAATATTTAGTTGTTGAGAACAATGTATTTTTGTGTATCATTTGGCACCGAGGTAGACACCTCATTTGCAAATAAAGTGATTTGATTTCATAGGACACGATTGTTTATACCTCACAAAATCCGAACATATTGGACTTCACTGGTCTCTCTTTGACGTTAACAAACTCATTTGAAAGTTGGCGTTTGTTCTTTTTAGGATCCCTACAAAAGACAAGTTTCTCTTTTGAGTTTGTGAACTAGTTCAACATCAGAAAACCAATTATCTGTAGTAAAATTCGACCATTTTCATAGATCGGCTCTGCAAGACTTTTTACATCAGCTGGCTTGCTGCTTACACAGAAAGGGCCCTCCGGCTGTTTTCCAGTGTATATATCAAAGTTGTAGGGATAATACTGCTTTGTATCAACCAGTGCAAAAGTTTTGATCCCGTACTTGGCAGGTTTCGTGGGTATGAACTGCTTTAAGCTACACTTGCAGCGAAAACCTTCCAATATTTCATCAATTGTTACGTTACTGCCTAGTGGCAGTTTATAACGAAGCTTGAAAAAATATCGCTAATTGGTGCAAGACGATCATACTGGGCTCGTATTTCACGAAACCTCTTCAAGTTCATTACAAAACGGAAATGTTCTATGCCGTCACTATCTGTTCCTCATAAATCTTCTAAGCTTTGTCGATTACTACGAAGCGTTCCTGCTAAGTAGATAAGACCAATAAAAGCTTTCATTTCTACTGGACTGATAAAATTAGTATCTCCTTCTCGAGCGTAGTTTCCACGTACACGTTCAATATATTTATTAGTGCATTCCACAATTTCTTGAAGCATTTCTGGCGTTATTAACTGATTCCATGACTCCAAAAAGTGCCTTGGTTTTTCTAGCATCTCTAATAACCCCAGGTAAGCGTCTGAGCAAATTGTGCAATCGCGTTCTGACGTGTTGGTTACCAGGCACTCTCCTCATCTAGTCTTTTTATCTTTCCCTATGTAAAGAAGACCCGGGCTTCCTTCTATATCCTCTTCTGAGTCATCCTGGCAAGTGTCAAAATCACCAGCACGTTCTTCCACAGGTTCATCGTTTTCACTATCAGATGATATCTGTCTTCTTCTACGGCATTGGCGGCGCGTGACTGTCGTCACTGGGGGTTCAACAGAAAGAAAAATCCCCCTCAATATCTCTTCTCCCCCCTGTCACCTGTGCCATGAATAAGTTCAAAGAATGGGCATAACGGTGAAATTAATCTGCATGCCTAAAATTTTCCCTGATGAGAACTTGCACCCTGAATGGTGACCACTCATTACACTTGCTCCCATCGTAACCTTGTGAAATCAACTTATTTGGACTATCAACAACTTCGCTCAGAGAAAATTTTAAACTCTCTGTTATTGTCTTAGCATCATGACTAGAGGATGAGAGGAAACCCCAGAATCTTTCAACTGGCTTATCGTTGGGAAGAACGATAACAAATTGTGCTGTAATTGATATATCGGTGGTCTCATCTGCGATTACCGAAATGAAGTGCGCTGTGGTGATTAATTTATTTTTTCTTTTCTCACGACAGATTTCATACATGCATGAAAGCAAATCATTCTGAATGTCTTTCGAGGTGCCTTTGAAAACAGTAGCTTTGGACAGATGGTCTCTTAATGCAACGTCAATTTCAGAACTAAAATTAACGAGGCCTCGAAATATGCCAGGATTCGATGATTCACGTGTTTCTCCATGTCCGTGAAGTGCCATCTCAAACGCGCCACAGAACTTTACACTGCACATAACGACTTTTCCGTACTTGATCGTTGTCTCTTTCCACAGACTGCCTCTGATCACAATCAAATTACTGACGGTAATCGTGTCTGTCCAGGAGGTCGAATTGTAACTGGGCAAGCATATGAGGTTTAGAACTTTTGTGTTTCTTTATTTTTTGGGGACAAATGTCCCAAATCTACCACTCCGACTTTGGTCCAAGTCCCTTCACCTTCATTACTCATGAATCATAAAAAAGGAAAACAAATCAACATGTTAGTAATTTCGCACCCACAGATCCACTCGATTCTTTTATATATATATATCCATTCTGAATTTATGCACGATTTCATTACTTTTACTTTTACTTTTAGGATGTCCGTCTCCATGGCTAAATGTTAAGCGTGCTGGCCTTCGGTCACAGGAGCCCCGGGTTCGATTCCCGGCAGGGTCGAGAATTTTAACCTTGATTGGTTAACTTTCCTGGCATCCGGACTGGGTATATGTGTCGTCTTCATCATCATTTCATCCTCATTATGACTCGCAGGTCGCCTACGGGAGTCAAATCAAAAGACCTGCACCAGGTCTCCCCGGAGACCACACGCCATTATCATTATACTTCTAGGATGCCTCGTTATATAAAGATCAGGCATTGGACGTCCGGCATCCTTAATTTTAATCTTAAGTTTACGCTCAAGAGAGAGGGAGAGAGAGAAGAAGAAGAAAAGTTTGTCTTCTTAAGTATCATATCACTGATCAAACTCATTATGTATCTCCTTACCTTTCCCGGGAAGAAAGATTATGAACGCAACTACAATGCACAAAAATACACACACGGATAAAATATTGTAACTTCTTTATGTCCTAAAAATTAAGTTTCTGAACGGCAAAACAGTGCAGAAAAACACTCACACGCTTGCACAGCGTACAATAATATTACGAATTATGATAACTGTTGCAAAAATTTGTAAACGCTAACATCAGACTTGTAAAACACGAGTGAACTTTAGGGATGTATGTTCGCACTGTTCACAATGTTGGTAACATAATTATAAGGACTTCTATGGCTAGGCAATTAGCGTTTTCATTGCCATTACATTCCCGCTACTCTTTGCCTCGGTGATTTTTAAGTTAATTTTCTTTCCAAAAAGTAAATATTCCAAAGAAGGCAAATTAATAGATGTTTAAGTATTGATGTATATGGGAAAAGGCATCAATTGGAATTTGGCGGTTTAATGCGACTGCTGGTAGTAATGATGCTCTTCAACACTAGCGCTAATTATGTGCACTATTTTCTGCTATGTAGACGAATTCCTGTAAGGGCAACGGATGGCAGGCACATACTTACCCCAACACGACTTGAGAGAGAGGCATATTGCGCATGTGTAAACCACAGATATTTGTTTCTGCGATATCCTGGTCTTGCCTACGTGCCGGCCGATGTCCCCCTGCACCTCGCCACTCCCTTCGTTCAGGTACGGACGAGGAGATCGCCTTCCAAGGGGGTTTATTTCAGACAAGTATCCAGCAACGGAACGTGCGCAGTTCACATGAATTGAAAGCCAGTACGAGTATATTACGGATAGATGGGCTAAGCAAAAGCTTCAAGTTTGACAAGGGAGTTATGAATATAAAGTAGTTCAGTATAATTTGATATAAACTGGAGGTTCATTGCTCCAATGCGCTATACAAGAAACCGCCACTGTTCTACGGCATCAGAACCGTCCAGCTTTAAATTGCCAATTACTTCGATGTGACGATTGTTTAGATCGAAATGTTTATTCGTCTTCATTTTGTGAAACTAAGCGTCACAGATCGTGAGAACATGACCAGGCGCGATGTATCTAATAGGCACATGCAGTAGAACACGAACAAGCGCAGCGTATCTGGCAGATACGGAGATATCACTGAGCTACACGTGCAAACTGTTACCTAGCAGGGCTAACACTGAACGGGTGAAGAGGGGAAGGGAAACAGGTACTGGAGGAGCCATCTTGGCCTCTCCCCCACACTACAACGACACAGTCCTAAAACGGACGCTGGTATCTGTCGGATCATATGCGCCCGACGGAGGGTTAATCACGAGATATTATGGGTGTCTAAGAGGGGTTGTGTTTGGTTTTTGTATACCCATAAGAGCAATACGGTTTTCTTATCATGGAATAATAAATAAGTGAATTTGGTCCAGCTAGAAAACAACAAACACAACAACAATCATAATCTGATGGTACCACCTAGTCTTGCCACTAAACCCAACTCATAATTATGTCTCCAAAATTGATAAACAACAGATGAGCGATATACCCACAAATTAGCTACAAGCTGTTCTGGTACACATTTATATACTTATATTACATACCTCAAGTACGACAGGCCTCGGCAGCCGGCACAACTCCTATCCTCGCCGCAAGATGGGGCTTCATTCATTCCATACCTAACCTGGTCGAATGATTGGCAAGAAGCTGTGGATTTTCATTCATTACATACCTCAAAGGTAATATTCCAATAGGCACTGCACGCTACTACTAGAATTCCACTTTCTAAATACGAAGGCTGTAAATAAAGTAATGACAATAATGATAGAACGTAACATTTAATGAACTAACAAGTACAATGGCATTACATTCCTACAATGTAGTTACTCACAAAATCTATTAAATTTTTTAAAATGTTGGGAAGTTTTAGGGGACCATAGGCAACTCGTTCTCTGTTGATGACAGCGATGGAGCGCCCTACTGCGCGGAGTACCGTTACCACGTCATGAAATTGGCAGCCTCCGAGGAGTACCTTCAACTTCCAAAATGGATTGAAATCACAAATACCCATGTCAAGTGAGTACGGAGGGTGTTCCAAGACCGTTGCAATAAGAGCTTGACATTTTTTGGGACATGAGAACATGCATTAAAAATTGACGTTTGCGCCGCATTTCCGGACGCAGATATCTCTCCAGCAATCGGAAATTGTAGTCAGTGTTGACTATTTGTCTCTCAGACACAGCGTGCGTATAAATAACACCCTCGTGGTCGTATGCCACAACCAGCTTAAGCTTCACCAGACTGGGTTCCTGTCGAAATTTCTGTGGACGTGGCGAACCTGGGTGAAGCCATTCATTCGATTGACGCTTTAATTTAGGCTTGTAGGCTCATGCCCACGTCTCATCATTGGCGACAATACGCTGCAGAAATGCGTCTCCTTCGTTACGGTATCTGTCCAGATCGATACTAGCTATTGTATACCGGTGCCATTTCCGTACGTAGGTAAGTTGATGAGGAAGTCAACAGGATGCAATTTTCATCATGTAAGACATTTCGTCAGTATGTGCCATACTCTTTGATGACTGAGACCAACCTCTGCGGATAATTTCCGGAGAGACCATTGATGGTCTACGGAAACGAGACCACTCACGATCTCAGTCATATCTTGAAGAATGGAGGACCGACATGTGCGGTGCAAATCGACAGTCTCAATCCGACCCGCACGAAACACCTTGGTCATTAGTGCAACCGTCCTGTACGGTAATGATTTCTCGCCATACGCTTCACGTAATCCTCAATTAACTTTCTGATGCATTTTTGCCACGGGCAAACTCGATTTTAATCCACGAATACTGATCAAATTTTGAGAACATGCTTCAGAGCGGTGAAATCGACACTCCATAATTCAACGTCACACAGCAGCAACACTCACAACTGGATGCCTATCAAATGCACTACACATCGACAACGGCGCCACCTGACCATTCCCATATCCTATTTGCGCGTGCCCGATCTCCTGCGAGTGTCTGGACTACGTTCCCACTACTTAATTTACAGCCCTCATAGTAAGGAAAATTGCGGGGACCTTTCTTACACTTGGATGCCCTTATTGGGCAAGATCATTCGTAACATTAATTACACAAACACTTCCACTTCAGACTGACGCCTTGAATCCTCTCAGGTTCCAATAACTAATTGCAAAGGTTGGTTTGGCAACTCACGTCGCTCAAATCAATCGCCTCTCTATTTCACAGATGTATGTACATAGCTTTGAAGACCAAGCCTCAGATTGATGATATCATACGGATGAGATCATTGTCCCATTCTTAACCTCCTTTGCATGAACAAAATAACGCCATCACCGAGGAATCATTGAATCACTTATTTGGCATTACACAAGTTCAATAGCCTTTGCCATAATACATTAATATATACAGATATTCTCCATATAAACTTAACGAGGTTACTCTAAGAATAAAACTATATACACCTCAGAATGTCTTACTGTTGGAAATACACTTGAAAAACGACAAAAACACTGTTACAATTGAAGAGCCCGGCGCAATAACGAAACAGCTCCACTTTTTGGTCAGTTTCTTTTTTTTGCTAGGGGCTTTACGTCGCACCAACACAGATAGGTCTTATGGCGACGATGGTATAGGAAAGGCCTAGGAGTTGGAAGGAAGCGGCCGTGGCCTTAATTAATGTACAGCCCCAGCATTTGCCTGGTGTGAAAATGGGAAAACACGGAAAACCATTTTCAGGGCTGCCGATAGTGGGATTCGAGCCTACTATCTCCCGGATGCAAGCTCACAGCCGCGCGCCTCTACGCGCACGGCCAACTCGCCCGGTAGTTTCGTTTTCGTGCTGTAAGCTATCATAGAAAGAAATCTCTATATGCCAGTTCAAGGACTGTACTGCTCCACTGATTTGGTGCGTAGTGGGAGTGTAAAAGGAGCTATCGGGGTTGTTTTAAATATTTCTGCCGGTATATGAACCCAGACAGGTGTTTCATGCAGCCGCTATAATTCAATGTTCCAGTGGATACATATTTTATAAAAGGCAGTTGAGGTGGTATAATTTTTGTATACACTCTGGAAAGACAGGAAAATCATTCTCCTCTATGTATGATGAAACTATTGGTAGAAAGGGTCAAAATGAGGTGAGTAGCATGCTTAATCATATCATACAAAGTGAGATAAGTGATGACATCACAATCTTGTATCTGTTCTCGGCACAGAATAAGAACCACGGTAATTTTCATTTTCTCTATTCACTTGTAAAAGGACCTGGGATATTTGAGAAAATAATAAACCGGTATTCAGAGCCCGGACACAGCTTCTTCCCCTGCAACCGGACCTTTGGTGTAATCGAGAAGGAAAACCGAAAGCGAGAGAGAATATATTTGCTACAAGATTTTCATATTCTAGTACAGAATGCGAATCGCAACATCATTGTTCATGTTGTAACACGAACAATGTTTTCGGACTACACAACTCACTTCAAAAGCTCCCTCAAAATTTTCTGTGAACCTCATTTCCTTGGTGCATATAAATATTGTTGCATTATAACGATATTTACTCTCACAGTAAGCCTGCTGTATAATAAATTACCTTACTTTGATAAATCAGGTAAATAGTACTGGTAATTCCATTTTCCATAGTAAACATAGCTTACCAAAGCATGAAAAAGACAGTTCCAGCGGTTATGCGAACAAACTGAGAGGAATAGAACCAGCTTTTGGGTGGTTAGGCCGTGTGCATAAAGCAGTGAGAGGAGTCTGGCAACACAACCAACATCGTTTCCACTTCAATATGTATGTTACTAGTTAATCTAGCTAGTGTACGTAGACAAACCTTACGTTTCCAACATATAATTATTTTACGAAGTTTTTGTGTCTCCTGGAATTGTTTATATTTTGGAGCTGTCTAGTTCTTGCGCCGGCCTCTTCAATTCGTCTGTAGTCGAACACATTTATTTTATCACACGGACGCGTGGAAGACATCTTGTGAACAACAACAACAACAAAAACAAAACGCTCAGTGCAAAGAAATTCTACACACATAACACAGTTGACAATAATCGACATTATTCAAGTCTTAGGCTTATTTATACACTTCTCCCACCTAAGTTAACGGTGCTATGATCTATCAGCTTCATTGTCCGTATTGATGAATTTAGAATGCAAGTACGAAGAATGAGATTTCCACCTAATCAATACTTTATTACAAAATGTTTGAATTGTAAATAACTTCAAACATTTTGTAATAAAGTATTGATTAGGTGGAAATCTCATTCTTCATACTTGCATAAGTTAACGGTGGTCAGTCCAACGATAACTTACACAACACAATCAAAGGTTCAGTTTTAGAAGCTTACGAATCGTCCTTCCAGATCGTATTTCCAACAGTTCACTGGGAGTCTCTTCAGTGAGGGTCACGGTTTCCTCAAGCGGCTTGCTTCTGAGACCAGTGCAGAGAATGTACCCAGTAGAACTGAAACTTGGCCAACAGAGTGAATGTGCAGTCATCGGCAGAGGGCTTCGAGAGGAAATTGCTGAAATTACTATCAACGAATGGGACCAAATTAGACAACTTTGGGCCATTCACTCCCGAGAAAGCCTGTTTGTGAACCATATTTATGACTTTAAGCTCAGACACCACTAAGTTTTCTGTTCTCAAGTTACCACTCAATCTGCCATGCTCTTTCGTTCGACAGTTCTTCACAAAGCGATATAACCAACTATTTAAATGTATGCTTTGCCTAAAAGGAGAAAAGCGAACAAAAAACAATCAGAATCAAAGTAGCTGAGAGCATGGGGCAAACAACACTTTTCTTCTTGACACGGGTAATCTCTTCATCAAACTGCATATCTACCTTGGGCCATGTACTTGGTTGTTCTCGTAGCCAGTTAGGTCCCTCCCACCATCTTGATTCTAACAACTTCTTAGCAGTAGCGCCGGTCTGCAGGATTCATGGTGCCAGGAACGTGCCTCCATTTCTGTCCTTTAATCATACCCCTGATGTCTTTATCTTGGTTGGATAATCACACATCCCATAGATATTTTCTTTGAGTCCATGTTAAGACCGTAGTTGCCACAGTCCAAAATATTTGGATGTTGAAATCATGAAAAATGTTACAGTACAACCTACAACCTATTGTTGCAGCTAACAATTCCAACCTCGGGATTGTAATTTTCTTGTTAGGCTTACTGATTAGAGAGACTCTTGTTTCAGATGGATAAGCTGGACACGAACCTGATCCTGCTGTTCAAGGCGTAGGTAAGCCAGAGCTGCATACGAGGATTGACTTGCGTCGGAGAAGATATGAAGTGTCCAATTTTCTTGCGAATCTGACCCTGATAGTCATCTGGGAATTTTGATTTCTTCTAAGTATGGAAGATCCATCATCCAGGCCAAGAATTGTGGTTTAAGGTCCTCATTCACTTCCTCATCTCAGCCTATACTGATTCCCATGACTGCTGCAAGAGACGTTTGGGAAACAAGGTGACACTACAAGCTACTCCGATGAGGTCAAAAATCCGATGTTCTGCTGAGAGAAAAACATTCTTGGTTATTTTCTCCAGGCAAAGGGAAATTACATTTTCTGCATTTATGTATAGGGTATCTTCTGACTTATTCCACAGCAATCCTGAGACATTGGTAGCCTTTGCTGATGGCAAAGAAGGGGTTGTCGAAGCTCCAACTTTCTCTCGCTCATGACGGAAGATTCTTCTTCAACGATCTGCTGCAACTGGTTTATATCATCTACACTGGTCAAACAATAGCCAACATAAAAACTCTGAGCTAACAGTTCTACCAAATCTTGAGAACAAGAGGTTGTACCTTCTTTACATTGGTCTAGTACAGTCTGCATGTTGTACTTGATTACTGCTCCAAGAAGGTATGGGCTAAATGTCACTGCAAAAAATACACAACAGTTTTGATAGAACTTCAAGGCACATTGGCGGTTGATCCACAAGTATCTCAAAAATGGCCGGTCCCGTTTAGCGATGCTGATCTGCAGGAAAGCATGCCGGATGTCGGCCATTACTCCAATTCTCTTCAACCGGAAACGAGCCAGTACTGAAAGAATTAGTTCTATGAGATTCGGTCCCTTTTCAACACAACTGCTAACATTGGAATTCTTGTTTTCACATGCCGATGCATCAAACACAGGACGGACAAACATGTTACTATTCTGTTATACAACGTAACGATGCGGCAAATAATGACAGGGAGAATCCATTGTTTCTTTAGGTACCTCATCTATTACACCTTCCTGTATCCACCCGTCCAGTACAGACTGATATGCATCATAGTAGCCTTCAGATTTTAATCGTTTAACTGTGACATTAATTTCAGTGTGGTGAGAGGTTAGTAGCAGACACATTTGATGGCGCAGCAGTGACTCGTCGTACATAGTTCTGGACTGGTTATGTGGTTGTGTAAATATTAATAAACTGTACTGTAGAGCACGCGTTCTATTTTCCTCAGAAAATAATGCTTGGAATAAAGACGATGTGGACGATTTAGATAGATATACTCTCAGAAGGAGTGTGGTAACACATTTCAAAACGTCATGCGTCGCCACTAGTAGGCACTTTCCACCTATGTGATTTTTCCGTGACACCTAATACCACGCTTTAACACGACCTTACCAATACAAATCTGCCTGATAAACGTCTGTCGTTCAAACAGGCCGATACTCCTGCAGTATCACTTCCCACTCCTCCCAGCTATCTCTTTCTCCTTAGAATTAAGAGCATGTCGGAGGCAATGTAGATAAGTGTCGATTGGCACGCTGGGGGAGCGGGCTTCAACACACGACCCCCTCGAAGAAAAGGCCAAAATACGACCGACTGAGAAGCAGCTCCAACAGCGTGACGAAGAATATTGGGGCTTGTTTTCACCCCTCCCTTGTCCGCAGCCGCATCCGCTGTACACCCAGGACGAGGATATTCTCAGCGAAGATGACGTGTCCCAACTCCTTGAGTGTGTACTTAATTACGAAGGTTCTGAGTACGAATCTCTTAGTCTTCCCGTAGTTCAGCAATACATATTTTACATTGATTTAAATTTTGAAGAAGAATCAGTTTTCAAAATACTACTTATACCAAGATGACCTTACAGATGTGTCACTAAGGAAATAATCATTCTAGCATAGCCTCTTCAAGTAGATACAAGTGATCGAGAAGCATAGGGACGTATCAGGTTTACGAGCAGTGATTTGCAGTGAAGTATGTGTTTCATCTTTTTGCATATTTTAATTAGTGTTTAGTTGTAATTAGTGCGGCAACTCTAAAGTAAAATGGCAGCAAGTAGCGGTCATTAGAAATTAAGCATATTCTCCAATTTAATGATATACTAAAAGATGATAACAAATTACAAGGAAATGAATAACATGAGAATGGTGGCCCATGTAAGTTATCTGAGTATCAACTAGGAGCATTGCCTAAAGTATTAACTGTGGAGAATCAGCGTAATAACAGTCATTTAGGTCCCTGTGTGGTATATGTGGCAGTGGCTGAAGGTTAGGGCTTGAAAGGCCTGCAATGCAAGCAGGGCTCTGAGCTCCAGTGACCCCACAGACTTCCACGGAACAATAAATAAATAAAATTAAATAAATAAATAAATAAATAAATAAATAAATAAATAAATAAATAAATAAATAAATAAATAAATAAATAAATAAATAAATAAATAATCCGATTGCCATAATAAACAATAAAGTTTACAAAACGATGCTTTTGAAGATTGGTTGGAAAATATATATTTTAAATTCGTAAGTAGATATCATGTGATTGCATATAGCTGAATTATTATTATTATTATTATTATTATTATTATTATTATTATTATTATTATTATTATTATTATTATTATTATTATTATTATTATTATTGTTGTTGTTGTTGTTGTTGTATCATGAGTTAGGCCTCCTCGTCTATTTAAGCTGCTGCTGTATCGCCGAATGTGCTGTTATCTATTCAGAAATGGCTGAACTATCTTATATTGGAAAAGGGACCATTTGTCCCTAGCATCAATTTTCTGGTGCTACATTGTGTTGAGAGACTACAACTATTATCTATCGAGAATATATGTATTTGGAGATAGGGTAACTTAATTAACGTACAATGGTTTATTTAGCATTTTAGACTTCTCATCACTGTGATTGAATTGATCCGCCAATAAAAACTTTGATATCAAAATCTTTTCATCCAATTAAAAATGATGTTACAGAATTGACCTAGAACTCTTTTCCAGTCCCCCCACAAAAGCTGTGAATTTTTAGCAAAGTGGTCATGCTTCTGTGTATATATGAGTGTGCTACTTGATAAAGAACCGAGTCATAACATTCGAGAGAGAGCTGGAGTGGAGGCTGGCATTAAATGGCGGCTATAAAAGAAAGTACGGCAGAATAATAACAATGTGAAACTTCTGCATGTGAAGATAGGAGAGATTCCTGTGTTCCCCCTTAGCATGTAACTGTCAGGTCGTCCGGCGCTTCTTTAATTTTTATGTAGGGCTATATGTATAAACTTTAATTTAATATAGGTTTATCTAGGCAGTGTTCGCACTTTAAAATGACTCCCATAATGGGGGTTTGGTAAAACGTAATGACGGACGAGTGTATGCCCACATTTGCATTTTTCTAATTTCATTTAAAGTGACTTTTTCAATTATTCATCTACCTGTTTTCGGACTTTAACAGTTTGTTCTCTTAGTCACCTTGTTGTATGACCTAGCCTGTGTGTGTTTGGGCCTAATGCCCAATTAGGTGTTATGGCGAATTTACATTTTTGCAGTGCTTAAGTGTTTCAGTCTCAATTCTCATTTTCTTCTCGACCTTTCTAGTTGACCATTAATAATTACAATTTTTTTTCGTAGTTGTGGCCATGGCCTTTGCTTATTACAAGATCTATCGATCCACTTTTGATTGTACTGTAGTTCCCCATAAGATAAGGGCAGCGAAGGTAATTGGTTAATTAAATTTGAAACCTTTATGCTGTTCCTGCTTGAAGCATCAGGGTGTAAGACGCTTAACCCATTCCAGTTTGGGCCTCAATATTCCTAACAAACGTTCTGGACTGCGCATTTCTAAAGATTTTTAAAACATTATATCTCTGTACCTGTAGGAGATATTTGCATGATTCTTGTTATTTTGTGCTTGCTTAAGTATCTAGTTTTCAAAAATGCTGTTTGTATCATGTCAACTATCACTTGAGATTTTAAAATTGTTTATATATTATACCATGTTTTGCGAATCGAAAAAGGTCTAACGGATAACTAAGCAAGTACAGTTTTCTGAAATACTGTTATATTTACCCTATTTTGCTGATATAAAATATGCATTGCAATTACAAAACAACAACTATCATGAGTACGATTAAAAATAATATTTTTTCAATAATATTAGTAATAATTACAATAATGAAAATGGGAGCCCTTATGAAATTTTATTTTAATTGATAAATTTTGTCAAAAGTTACTCAAATGTAAAATTATTGTTCCATTTACCACAAAAGACTTCTGAAAAAGAGAAGATGCAGTCTTCTAAAAGAAAACTTTACTGATATGTAGACAATCTTACGTATTCACGCAAATATGAAATAGGCGGGAACATGCGTTAGACCGTAAAACGAACTCCAATCATAATGAAATGTAAGAAGTTGTTTCGAATTCATATGTCAATAATATGTTCATTTGCGCATAAACTTATAATATATCATAAAATATCGAAAATATCACTTTCGTCAAGCACATGTTTGCCGCGAGAAACCATGTCTTAGAGCTCACTGAGTGACAACATCTTCTGATGCATGCTGATCAAAAATATCGTAAAGTCTCTGACTTAGACATATAATACTGCCATTTGCTTAAATATTCTCGTAACTAATACATGAAGAAACACGACGTAACAACCAGAATGCGTGCATAGCTCGTTCTCGATTTTTAGTCAAACCTTACTATGGGCTATGCCAGCAGCGCGGCCCGAGCGTAATTTCGGCCGCAGCGATAGCTCGCAGTTAGACCGGAAAGAGTTAAAATGTACACGATGCAGACTACAAACTGTTACTCGGATGAATAAAATGTGCACGTTGAAGCCTGTAACTCGAATAGATGTCGACGATAATATTCTTGTTGTACCTAAAAAAGAACAAAAATATATGAATGTAGCGTAGAAGCACTTGTGATGATGGGATGTGAAAGGCTAAGTCAGCTAGCCTAGCTATTTTTACATACATGCAACTCAAAGGTTTTTAAAGTTCGAAACATACCTTAAAATGTACACGCTGAAGACTGCAAACTGTTACTCTGATGAATAAAATGTGCACGTTCAAGCCTGTAACTCGAATAAATGTCGACGATAATATTCTTGGTGTACCTAAAAAAGAACAAAAATATATGAATGTAGCGTAGGGATATGAAAGGGTAAGTCAGCTAGCCTAGCTATCCTTACAAACATGCAACTCAAAGATGTTTATTACCTAGTGTAGAAGCACTTGTGATGATAGGATATGAAAGGGCAAGTCAGCTAGCCTAGCTATCTTTACAAACATGCAACTTAAAGATGTTTATTGCCTAGCGTAAGAGCACTTGTGATGATAAGATAGGAAAGGGTAAGTTAGTTTGTTGACAGTAACTGTCTGAAAGTACCGTTAGCACATTCTCATGTTTACACACGGAGCACTTGCCTCATACATAGTGATGATGGGATATGAAAGGGTAAGTTAGCTGTCCCAGCTATCTTTACAAATATGTAAATCGAAGATGTTTATTACCTAGCTTAAAAGCACTTGTGATGATCGGATATGAAAGGGCAAGTCAGCTAGCCTAGCTATCCTTACTAGTATGAAAGCACTTGTGATGATAGGATATGAAAGGGTAAGCTAGCGTAGAAGTTGCTTTCGAACAAAAAATGCAAACACTAACCAACAGTTTAGGCTTACTTAAGTTGAAGGCTGCAAACTGAAGAATAATATTTACAGCAGACAGTGATTTTCTAAAAAACAAAGAAAACAGAAATCGTATAAAGTAATAATAATAATAATAATAATAATAATAATAATAATAATAATAATAATAATAATAATAATAATAATAATAATAATAATAATAATAATATTCAAGGAATTAACCTTACCCTTTGTTTTTTACTACTAGACGATAAGTGAGAAAGTAGAGGATGTGCACACAATTAACGCACACGGAGAACTGTGAGCGCTTGACACAGGCTGCACCCAGTAAATATGCGGCTTGTTACTAAGCGGATGTGTAAGTTGCAAACGTCTACACTACAGTTGTAACGAAATGTTTATGCAACAAGAGTTCTTCCGAGTGCCTTTAGAAGAGACGCTGAGTTCTGCAGGCTGACGTATTTAGGCACTATCGCACTAAGCCAGGATTGAACCTGCTGTTTTCGAAGATGCCGAGGTGCCGGAATTTAGGAGTTCTGCAGGCTGATGCGGATCGAACCTAGGACGGCCAGCGCGCGATTCTCGACCTCTGAACTTAGACGGGGGCACGAAGCTAGGCAAAGGTGGAGCTATCATCTACGGTATCCCTTGCTTGTAGTTAAACAGGGGCGCTGAGCTGAGTTGCGATCTCCAGGGGCACTAAGCTAAGCTAACATCTACGGTATCCCCTGCCTGTACTTAGCAGGGTGCTGAGCTAAGCAAGAAGCCATCATCTACGGTATCCCTTGCCTGTCGGTAAACAGTGGCGCTGAGCTGAGTTGCGATCCTCAAGAGCACTGAGCTAAGACCGCATCTACGGTATCCCCTGCCTGTACTTAGCAGCATGCTAAGCTAAGCAAAAAGCCAGCATCTACTGTATCCCTTGTGCGCAGAGAGACAGAGGGCGCTAGGCGGAGAAGCGATCCTCAAGGACATTGAGCTAAGACCGCATCTACGGTATCCCCAGCCTGTACTTAGCAGGGTGCTGAGCTAAGCAAAAAGCCATCATCTACGGTATCCCTTGCCTGTAGGTAGAGAGAGAGAGCGCTAGGCGGAGGAGCGATCCTCAAGGGCATTAAGCTAAGACCACATGTACGGTAACCCCTGCCTGTAAGTTGACGTGGTGCTGAGCTAAACCTACATCTACGGTGTCCCTTGCCTGTAGGTAAACAAGGGCGCTGAGCTGAGTTGCGATTCTCAGGGGCACTAAGCTAAGCTAATATATAAGGTATCCCCTGCCTGTACTTAGCAGCGTGCTAAGCTAAACAGAAAGCCTACATCTACGGTATCCCTTGCCTGTAGGTAGACAGAGTGCGCTAGGCTGAGAAGCAATCCTCAAGGGCACCAAGCTAAGACCACATCTACGGTATCCCCTGTCTGTACTTAGCAGGGTGTTGAGCTAAGCCAAAAGCTATCATCTATGGTATCCCTTGCCTGTAGGTAATCAGGGGCGCTGAGCTGAGTTGCGATCCTCAGGGGCGCTGAGCTGAGTTGCGATCCTCAGGGGCACTAAGCTAACATCTACGGTATCCCCTGTCTGTACTTAGCAGGGTGCTGAGCTAAGCAAAAATCCATCATCTGCGGTATCCCTTGCCTGTAGGTAAACAAGGGCGCTGAGCTGAGTTGCGATCCTCAGGGGCACTAAGCTAAGCTAACATCTACGAAATCACCTGCCTGTACTTAGCAGCGTGCTAAGCTAAGCAAAAAGCCTACATCTACTGTGTCCCTTGCCTGTAGGTAGATAGAGAGCGCTAGGCTAAGAAGCGATCTTCAAGGGCAATGAGCTAAGACCGCATCTACGGTATCCCCTACCTGTTAGCGACCTTTGAGCTAGGGTAAGAACAACAAGAAACGCTGAGGTACCGAAATATAGAAGTTCCGCAAGCATACGTATTTGTACCGCGATTAAACCAGAAGGCCTACATCTCTGAGCTCAGCCCGACAAGCTGCTGATGCTGCTGCTGATAATTTTGATGCAGACTGTACGTGTGCAGTGAACTTCGTAATTAGCGAAAGTAGCTGAAGCATCACATTCCAACAGCAGCTCGCCGGCCTGATGTAGCTTGTGTGTGTAGGCTTGCTTCGAGCTTACTCTAAAAACACATCTCCTATATTTGTTCTTGTTTAGGACTCCTATATTTGTTCTTGTTTAGGAACTCTAGAGTCTGATTATTCGAAACCCGGTGCTAGTACATACCTACTCGCAAAGCATAACGCCTAAACTACACTCAGAAACAGCTAGCTGCTGCTCCCCTACAATTAGTCCAGTTTTACAACCGGATGCCCTACCTGACGCAAGATTAGAAGTCGCAAGAATCTGTTTTACGGTTGGATGCCCTTCCTGACGCAAGATTTTAAATCGCAAGGATCTGTTTTACGGTCGGATACCCTTTCAGGATTTTAAATCATAGTATATAGTGTCTCACATCATGAACCATTGTTTTACGGCTAGATGCCCTTCCTGACGCGAAAGGACCGGGATTTATCCAGTTGCCCTTCTTGACGTAACAGGATCGGGATTTATTTTTTGCTAAGTTACAAAAGCATGTAAGGTGCAAGTCATGCTAAGCAGCATTTGCTTTAACTCGAATCCTAAAACAGATCCGTTGGATAGGGAACGCCCAAGAACCAAACAAATTGCCTGCGTAAAGTTGCAAACATGTAGATTTAGCCAGCACATCGTTGATGATCGCTGTAAAATTACCTACCACTACATGCCAAAGGTATTAAAGATGACGGGTAACAGCTGTGAAAAAAGCACATTACCTACTACCACATGTCAAAGAATAAAGTTTAGTGTTATAAAGATGGCAGCACTATGCTGTGTTGATTAAAGATGTCTGCTTGTCAGATTGTCCGCCACCACATGTTAAAGGTATGTAGCTAAAGAGCGCAGCATGGTGCTCTCTTGACTAAAGATGGTGAATGACAGCTGTTAAAAAAAGCACGTAAATTAGTTTCCAAACAAGAGAATGTGGAATTTTTCCAATTGCCGCCACCACATTTCAACTAAAGAGGGCAGCACGGTGCTCTGTAGATTAAAGATGGCAGCTTGTCAAATTGTCCGCCACCACATGTTAAAGGTATGCAGCTAAAGAGAACAGTATGGTATATGATCTTCTTAGAACAAAGGTTTTCCTTGACATGTTCTTTTAAATTGTCCGCTACTACGATAAAGATAGCAGCACGGTGCTCTCTTGATTAAAGATAGCTGCAAAGCACATTACCTACCACCGCATGTCAAAGAATAAAGTTTAGTGTTATAAAGATGGCAGCACGATGCTCCCTTGATTAATGATGGCTGCTTGTGAAATTGTCCGCCTCAAAGGTAAGTAGCTAAAGAGAGCAGCACTGAGGTTAACGATGCAAGACAGCGGATGACAGCTGTGACGTAGAAATTGCCCACTACTACGATAAAGATAGCAGCACGATGCTCTGTTGATTAAAGATGGCTGCTTGTCAAATTATCCGCCACCACATTTCAAAGGTAAGTAGCTAAAGAGGGCAGCACGGTGATCTCTTGATTAAAGATGGCGGATGACAGCTGTCACGTGGAAATTGCCCGCCACCACATGTTAATGGTATGTAGTTAAAGAGTGCAGCACGGTGCTCTCTTGATTAAAGATGACGGATGACAGCTGTTAGGTGGGAATTGCTGCCACCACAAATCAAAGGTAAGTAGCTAAAGAGTGCAGCACGGTGCTTTCTTGATTAAAGATGGCGAATGACAGCTAACGGATCTTTTCAAATTGCCCGCTACTACGTGCTTAAGGTAGTAGCTATAAAGAGGGCAGCACGGTGTTCTGTTGATTAAAGACGGCGGATGACAGCTGACGAAATTTCTCGCAAGATAGCAGCACGGTGCTCTGTTGATTAAAGATGGAGGATGACAGCTATAAAAAAGCACGTGGCTTTGTTTACCGATTCAAATCTCGCGCTAGTGAGGTTAAGTTGGCAGCACTGAGGTTTAGGACCGTTAAGGTGTCAGTACTGAGGTTAGCGATGCGTTGTTGTCGATGATAGCTGTCAAAAAGCACGTGGCTGTCAAAAAAGCGCGTGGATTTGTTTACCTTTTTAAATCTCGCGCTAGTGAGGAAGTTGGCAGCACTGAGGTTTAGGCCCGTTAAGATGGCAGTACTGAGGTTAGCGATGCGTTGTTGCCGATGATAGCTGTCAAAACGCACGTGGCTTTGTTTACCAATTCAATTATCCCGCGGGAGGCGGAGCGGGCTTCTAGGAAGGCCTCCCGGGAGGAGGAGAAGCGGGCCCCTGGGAGCTGGAGGAGGAGCAGGCGGCAGAACGCCCCATTATACCTACTAATAAGGGACCTGTCCCTTGGGCGGCAACCCTAAGTGCAGATCATTGATGACTGATTGGCTGATTGATTGAATGAAGTCGTAGGAAAATAAACTAAAACAGTCATAGATTAATTGGCAGTACTTTAACATTAGTTTATGTTTTATCCAGCCATTCACCCATCATGGTTCTTTCCCTGTTTGGACCGCGGAAATTATTATTATTATTATTATTATTATTATTATTATTATTATTATTATTATTATTATTATTATTATTATTATTATTATTATTATTATTATTATTTCCGATGAGACCTGCTAAGGACAACGTGCCAATTTCAATTCAGTTCTTCATACTGTGTTGTTTTCTCTCCCGCTCCTTCTAATATTCTTTCATCCTTTCACTATGGTGTTTCCTTATGTCCTGGACCACTTCGCACCAGGCTTCTTGCCGAATCTTCCTTGGAATCCTTCCATACTTACTACCCTATTTCTAAAAATTTATCTGTCCATAGTTTCTTCTTCTCTTATATTATTTCTTTCTAAATCTTTCCTTACTTATTGAATCCAGCTAGTTGTTGCCTTTTTGTCCCAAAGGTACTTGAAAATCCTTTTTGTTAATCTGGAATCATCCATTCTGTAAATATGTCGAAAAATTGCAATCTCCTTTTTCTTATGGTTTCTGTTATGTTTTTTATGTTCCTGTATATTTCATCATTAGATCTTAATTTCCATACTTCTGTTGTTTTCACAGGGCCTAAGATACTTCTCATGATTCTAGTATCTCAAGTTTATCTAATCTATAGTTTAGTACCAGTCATTCACTTGCATATAAGCATTCCGGTTTCACCACTGTAGTGTAGTGCCTTATTTTAAGATATTTAGATAGACAATTTTTGTTATAAAACTTCTTTGTGATACCATATGCTCTTTCCATCTTGTGTACCCTTTCTTCTACTGCAGATTTGTCTAAACCATTTCTTGAATTATTTCTCCCAGATATTCGAATTTCGTTACACTTTCTACCGGACCAATATCTGTTGCCAAAACTTTTGGAGCACTCTTGATGTTTGTAATCCATTTTGTTTTTTACGGAGAATCTTATACCTGTCTTGTTGGCTATTTCTTCCAAGAGATTGATTTGTATTGTTGCACTTGTTAAGTTTTCTGACAATATAGCGAAATCGTCTGCAAATGCTAGGCTATTTATTTCAATGCCTTTGTTTTTTCTCCCCAAAGTTACCGGCAAAATGTTATGCTCTTTAAGCTTTACGTTCCAAATTCTTAAAATTTTCTCTAGAACACAGTTGAACAGAAGGGGTGACAGACCGTCACCTTGCCGTACCCCTGTATATATGTTAATAGGTTTGGATATTTCACCTTTGAAATTGTTGAAAGGGTTTCACGTATTAGGTTCGCCAATTCAGTTTTCACTCCAAATTCGCGAATTTTTCTATCTATAGTTTCTCTATCAACCGAGTCAAAGGCCTTTTTAAAATCTACAAAAGTCACAACAATGTATTTTGAATTCGATATCCTATGGTGAATTATGGATTTTATGTAAAATATTTGTTCTGAACCAGATCTACATTTTCGAAATCCAGCTTGATACTCACCCAGTTGCTTGTCAAGTGATGTTTCTACTCTATTCAGCAATATTTTTGAGAATACCTTGTATGCAATTTGCTGAAGAGAGATGCCTCTCTAGTTATCAACTTTTTTTATTAATATAATTTAGAGTCACTTTAACCCTAAGATCTTATCGTGACTTCTAACTGTAGAATTTACATTAAATTACAGTAGGGTGAAGAATGAAAAAATATAAAAGTTGTATTTTAAACTGAACAGTTAAATTTTTGAATACAGACCAGTGTCTTTGAAAAACTTGATAATTTGTTTGCACAGTGAAGGAGATGAGTGTGTCCCCTTAATATCCTTAGGTATACCGTGGTACTGGCGCCATTTGTCATATAGTGAACAGTCTGTTATGATGTGCTTCACAGTCAACACACTATTGCATGCTGTACAGATGGGAGGCAGATTCTTCTCAAGGAGGTAGCTGTGACTTATCTTGGAGTGGCCAATCCATATTCTAGTTATTAGGACTTGATCTTGCCTGTGAAGGTTGTGAAGATAGTGTTGTACTGTAGATTCCGTTGTTACTTCGTGGAGTTTGCTGTTCGAAGTTTGAAGCCATTTTATCTTCCACTGTTGGTATAATTTTGTTTTAGCATAGGCAATAATGTCAGTGTGAGGGGTAGCTATTGTTAGATCGCCTAGCGGGAGGTAAGTAGCGTCTTTAGCTGCTTGATCAGCAGATTCATTGCCTTGAATACCTCTATCAGAGGGTATCCACACAAGGATGACTTGTTTGCCTTCTTCCATGTTGTTAAACAACAGTTGTATTTCTTGTACAAGGATGTGTTTCGATGATGGACTTTCTATTGCGTTTAATGCACTTTTTGAATCAGAAAAAATGATGGAGTTATTACAGGTGCTGGTTTTCAAAATATATAGCATAGCCTGCTTTATTGCGTACAGCTCATTAGAGAAGACTGTATAGTAGTCAGGCAATCGGTATAGCATGGTACGTTCAGGATATATAATCCCACATCCATTTCTTTCCTCACATTTTGATCCATCAGTTTAGATTGCAGTGTGCCTTGGGTATTTATTAGAAATTTCAAAAAATAATTGATGGTAGTGAGATCTGTCAGTTTCATCTTTGACACTGTAATTTATTTCAAAGTTAATTTTTGGAACGGTAATAGTCCATGGTGGGACATTAAGAGAGTTGTCTGTGAGGAGTATTGGAGGGATATTTAAATTGAGTTCTTCAAGAAACTTGGCTATTCTGACATTGAAAGGCTGTGGTTGTGATCCTGATTTAATGAGTGTACCTTGATGCTTGTTAGGAAAAGCATACAACTTAATTCTTGATTCACTCATAGTTGCTACCTTGAGCGCGTAAGTCAAACTTAGTTGTCTACGTCTAATTGTGAGTGGTGGTTCATTTGCTTCTGTTTGAATGCTGGCTACTGGACTGTTACGGAAGGCTCTTAGAGCAATTCGAAGAGCTGAGGACTGGATGGAATCAAGGATTTTGAGTGAAGACATTCTTGCGGAATTGTATACAATGCTGCCATAGTCTAATTTAGCCCTAATAATGGCTTTTTACGTGTTCATTAGCACTTGGTAGTCTGCCCCCAGTTCTTTGCTGCCAGGATCTTCATTATGTTCAGCCTTCGCAAGCAGTCATCTTTAAGGTTTTTCAGGTGAGGTATCCAACTTAACGTAGTGTCGAATAAA
Source organism: Anabrus simplex (assembly GCF_040414725.1). NCBI lineage: Eukaryota > Metazoa > Arthropoda > Insecta > Orthoptera > Tettigoniidae > Anabrus > Anabrus simplex. The sequence continues at coordinate 558,475,133 of NC_090266.1, forward strand.
ACTCCTAAGACTTTCATAGTTGTTACTGTTTCAATTTTGTAATTATCCATGTACAGCTCAGGGTCTTGTACAGTGTGTTTACATTTGGAGAAGAGTATGCGTTTGGTTTTAGTTTTGGAAAACTTGAACCCTGTAACTTTAGCCCATTTTTGGATATTATCAATTGATTCTTGAAGTAACTGTTGAGTAGTTAATTTATTTCTTCCTGCACTTAGTATAGTCAAATCATCGGCAAAAAGGCAAGCCTTTACTGGTAGGTGAATGTTGGAGACAATGCCATTTATTGCAACGAGGAATAATGTGACACTGATGACTGATCCTTGGGGAACTCCATTGTCAATGGTTACTTCATGTGAAAGAGTTCCGTTTGTCCTGACTTGAATTCGGCGATCATTAAGGAAATGATAAATGAAGTGAAGCATGTTTCCTGAAATATTATGTTTCATCAGTGTTTCAATTAGATAGTCTTTCCACACCATGTCATGCCTTCTCAATGTCTAAACTAACAGCTACGAGGTGCTGATTATTTATGAAAAGCTTCTCGGATTTCTGATTCTAAACATATCAGAGTATCTGTTGTTGAACGTGCTTGACGAAAACCATTTTGTGCATCACTAAAAAGTGTATATATTCCAAATACCAGCGTAATCCCTTGTTAACAATTTTCTACAGTAGCTTACACATTGTATTTGTCAAGGCGATGGGACGATAATTACCTGGGATCAAAATGTCCTTTCCTGGTTTGAGTATAGGCACTACAATAGCACAACGCCATTGATCTGGAAATAGTTTGGAACTCCATATATAGTTGAAAATAGCAAGTAGATAATTGGGTGCACTATGTGGAAGCTGTTTTAAAAATTCATATGGAATGGTGTCTGGGCCAGGACTAGATCTGCCGCATTTGTTGAGTTCTGTAACCATTTCTTGTAACTGTAAAGTATCATTATAAGCATAGTTCGGTGTAGGTAGAGTTTCACTTAAGTCTATTGGATCTCGAGTTGTTTTCATGCGAAGAAATTCAGGTTCATTATTGTTATCGCTAGAGATTTTTGAAAACGATTTAGCCAGTTGATCAGCTATTTGTTGAGGTTCATTTACAATTGACCCAGTGACTGGATCTCTTAGAGAGGTAATACAGAATTTATCGTATTTGCCACTTATTCTTTGGATTTTATTCCACATAACTTATTGTGAAGTTTGGCAGGTTAAGGAGGAGACGAATGTTAACCAGGAGGTTTTCTTACTTAATTTTATTTTATTTCGTGCTATTGCTCGGTGTTTTTGAAAATTGATTTTATTTTCAGGCGTAGGATTTCTTTTGTATAGGTAGTAAGCACGGTTTTTATTTTTGATAGCCTCTTTACAGGAGTCATTCCACCAGGGAACCGTTTTCTTGAAGGCATAGGAGCTGTTTTTGGGATGCTCTGGTCATCAGATTTAATTACTACTTCAGTGAAGTCTTGAACAATATCATTGATGTGCTTAGAAGGAAATTTATTTGTTGGAGTTAGATCATTTAAATAGTTATTTACAATCTTTCTAAATACTTGCCAATTTGCCTTATTTAAATTCCATTTACAGTATTGGAGTTTTGTTGTGTTGTCTGGAGAACTTTGATCATCATTAATTATGATGGGGAAGTGGTCACTTCCTTGTAGAGTTGAATAAATGGACCAGTTAAATAGTGCAGCTATGTCTGGCGTACATATAGTTAAATCTATGCTACTGTATGTTCCGTGTGCTATATCAAAACGAGTTGGAGCAGTTGTGTTCAATAATACTACAGTAAATTCATCTAGTATCTTCTCTATTTTTTCCCCCTTGCATCAGTATTGCAACTACCCCATAAACTGTTGTGGCTATTAAAATCACCCATCAAAATGAAGGGTTTGTGGAGTTGGTGTATTAGGTTTCTTAAATCATCAGCGTGAGATGTACTATTCGTAGGAAAATAAACATTACATACACATGTAGCTTGTGGTAGGTATAATAAAACTGCGACTGCTTCTAAATCAGTAGTTAAAGGAACCTCTTGATGGTGTAAATTATTTTTAACATAGGTGGCTACGCCATCACTTGCATGATTTGGATTAATTCGGTTTTTATAATGTACGTTGAACTGTCTTAAATGGGAAACAAAGTTGTCTCTAAAGTTAGTTTCTTGTAGACAGACAACTGAAGGCTGATGTTTCTTTAGTTGAAGTTGTAAATACTCTCGCTGTGATCGAAAACTGTTGAGATTCCCTTGAAGTAATGATATAGTCATAAGAATGACAAACAAGTGTAGAGGGAATTTTGTCATTATGTGAGGGAAGTAGAGTCATCGCTGGAGTAATCTGGAACTAAACTGTTAATTGCTTCACCTCGGTTTTCACTGCTAGCCTTAAGCAGTTTCTTGACTATTCGAGTACTCCTGTTCTTAATGGATTTTTCAGTGTAGTATGGATATAGTTTTGAAGGGCTTGGGCTAAACCCTCTAGATCTTGGGTGTAATTGGAAGCTATTGCTGCAATGTCATAAACTCCAATACTGTTTTCAAAAAAGGATTGGAGTTGTAAGTAATTGAGGGGAAAGGACTGAGGCTTGGCTTCTAGAACTTGCTTAATTGGCTTAGGCATATCACTAATAGTTGTGCTTTCTTTTTTTGTCTTTGGTTTCTTGTAAGTTTGTTTTGTCTTGTGTTTCCCTGTCTGTTCACTTATCTTAGGTTCAGTTGTTAGGGGAGGTTCTTTAAAATCAAGGTCTTTTCTGCCTGTAGTTTCACTGCTAGATAGTGATATTGGTCTCTTCGATCCAGCAAGATGAACACATGAGGGGTTTTGAGGGCATTCCAAATGAGAGGTTAGAGTAATTTCGACTGAGGGTAAAGGCCCACACTTTTGATTTTGAGAACACTGAAGAGATGTAGATGTAGCAGTTGTCTGAGCAGTAGTTTGTGAGGGAGTACAGGTAATATTTGCTTGACAGTTTGTTTTCATTTTTTGTGTATCCTCTACTAGTTGGGGAAATTCTGTTAGATTGATCTTGCCACGAGAATGACTGTTTTGATTTAATGAGGAGGCTTCATTTATTATTTCATCATTATCAGGACAGTTTCTAGCTAAGTGCCCCTCAGTTTTACAAAGAAAGCAGGTGGGTGTGTCAGAGGATAAATAAATCAAGTAATTGGTACCCTCATATTCGATTTGGAGTGAGTCTGGAAGTTTGTTAAAGTCTTCATTTTGAATATAAATCTGTCTCCGAAAACTGAGAATGTGAGAAAATCCGGGGATTGTTAAACCTGCTCTAATAGGTGATATCTTTGACATTGGTTTAATGCCGAGTTTGAGAAATTCTTCTTCAATAACAATATTAGGAATCACAGGGCAAACATTGGATAGAATAACTCGTTTGTTTTTAGTTAGGAGAGGTCTTATTTCCAAGGAGACATTATTTATGAGAATCTTAGGATGTTTTGAAATTAATTCTTCAACACACTTTTGACTTGCAAGGAAGATACATATTCTTCCATTAGATATCCGTGAGACAAATCGGATGTTTTAGGGCTAGTGACTTTTCCAATTGCTAGTATATAATCTCGGATACTAATACCATCGCAAGATTCAATAACAATAGCTTGATCTTTGGTAGGGTAGGATTTCATTGCTGCAGAGTAACTTAACCTTGGATTGTTAGGAGATTGATTAAGTGTGTTAGGAACAGTAATAGAGGTTGTCATGAGGTTACCTGGTTCACCGGTATGGGTGGGAATTATGCTTTCTTTATTCTGTCGATTCATGAGGTTACTTGAGACTTGCTGATTTTCATTATTTAGATTTATTGAGTTAGAAAAAACTTGCCGACCTCCGTCAACAGAGGCGGCCATTATCGGTTAGCTAACAAGATGAGGTTATAGGTATGAGATTGATCCTTTAATGAACACTAATCTCCACAACGCAGATTTAAAACCACACTCACTACAAAAGTACTTAGCAGCTTCACTCTGGTGCTTCAGACGGTAAATTTTAGCTTAGAATGACCGATTATTCAATAGTTCCAAGCGACGATATTACACGCGAACATCATGTAAGTCACTGCCATCTTGACTTTATCAACTTTTGTTTGTCCCCTTTTTATGCAATAGGTGTATTAGAGCCACTTTCCATTCTTCTGGAATCCTCTCTGTTCTCCAAATATCTTCAATGATTAACTGCAGCTCTTCAATGATTTTTGACTGAGACCATTTCAAATGTTCAGCTGTTATAGAGTCTTCTCCACTGCTTTATTATTTTTCATATTGTTAATTACTTCTTTAATTTCTTCAGCAGTGTGTGGAATATCTTCTTCCAGATTTTCAGTTGTTTGAGAGAATTCCAACTTACGGTCGGGTTCTGGGCAGTTTAAAGTTGATAAAAGTGCTCCGCAAGTATTTCACAATTCTCAGCATTGCATAGGCTAAGTCTACCATTTTCATCTTTGAAGCATAAGCTAGGTGTTTGATACCCCTCTAACTGATTCTTAAAAGTCTGGTAGAAGTTTCGAGAGTTACTTTTAACAAAACTGTCTTGCAGGTCAATAAGTTGTGATTTTTCGAAAGCTCTTTTAACTCCCCTTATTATTCTAGCAGTGTCTTTCCTTTGCTGTTTGAATTGGTCATAGTGCTCAGTCTTTCCAGAGGATTCAACTTTTTCCACTGTTTTATTCTCTCTTGTAATGCATCCTCACATATTTGATTCCACCAAGGTTTCCTTTTAGGTTTGACTAGCCCAAATGTTTCCTGGGCTGCATTGGTTATTTCTTTAGATAAATCGTGCCACTTCCCATGATGAGATACTTTTATTTCTTCCTGAAATGTTTCCAGTGTTTCTTGTGTAATTTGAAGTCTGTTTGTGTTATATATGATTACTCTTTACATTCTTCTGTGATTTCTGTTGGGTAAGAATTTTAGTTTGATTTTAGACAAGTAGTGAGCGGAATCAAATTCTCTGCTTCTTACTACCTTGATATTCATAATTTTTTCATGTTTCTCATGGATACAGCTACATGATACAGTTGAAATTCATCTAGTATTGGATTTGGAGAAATCCATGTTTTAGTTTTCCTTGGCAATTTCTTGAAGAAAGCTGACATTAACTTCAATTTTTACAGATGGTAATTAACCTCATCCCATTGATGTCTGTTCTTTGGTGTGCGGCATATTCTCCCACTATTGGTCTATAAATGCTCTCTATTCCTATTTGGGCATTGAAATCGCAAAGTAATATCACCACATTAGGTTTTGGAATTTTAGATACGGTAATTCATCATCCAGGAATGTCCCGAATTCCTCTACTTTAGTTGGGTTCTTTTTTGTTGTCTTCATTTATTGGTGCATGACAGTGAATAAAGGTATATTTTTTGCACTTCATTGTTAAAAGAGATATCCGTTCTGAGCGGGTCTTGAATTCAATTACATTGTCTAATAATCTTTTATGGATATAAAAGTCTGTTCTCAAGAGTGACATTCCTTTCATAATTTTAATCGCAGTTATACTTTTAAAGATTCGATAATATTGTGTTTCTGTCACATTCTCATTCAAAAATCTCGTCTCTTGTACTGGTAAGATTTGAATTTTGTTTATATCTAGAAGTAGTTCTAATTCCTCCTGTTTACCAACCTTCAACAAAGAATTTACATTCAAAGTGCCTGCAAAGAACTTCTGTTTAAAGTCTGGACGGATTTCAGGGATGCTTCGACTCGTCCTTATTGCAGAGGTTGGGACTCCCCGGAACACTAGGTCCCGATGTATTGCATAACGCAATGGTAGATTTCTCTTCCGAGCTGCCACCTGGGGTAGTGCTTTCGTTCAGCGGTTTTTCCATTCTGCAATTCAAATTGTATGTTTCAAGCGTAGGAATAACATTCCAAAGTAAGATCAGATTGTTAGTCTTCAATGATTGTTTTTCGTGGTTGACTCCACTAGGTTCTTCCGCCCTCTCAGCCGTTGAGAAATGAGATTCTTCCTCCACCGTTAAGACCGTTGACCGTTTTACTCTTAACCTTTGTTGTTCCGCGGGTGCTTATTTGGCACTGCCTTATTCACACCTGTCCTGCATATCTACAGGAACTTCCCCTATCAGCCATTGGGACGCGCCGTGTCGGGGTTGATGTCCCCCACCCGGATTATTATTATTATTATTATTATTATTATTATTATTATTATTATTATTATTATTATTATTATTATTATTATTTCTTCGTTATGCCCGTTTACAGAGCGCGTTGGAACTTGTTAGCTTGATGATGGTTTCCCTTTCTTCTTCTCCTCCCAAAATCTCTTTATGAACTCGCGATGCTGTTTCTTGTGTTCTTCCGTCCATTGCTTCCCTGTGGTTCTTTTAGCCTTTTCCGTGAACGTGTGCTTTGCTAGCAGATTCCCAAAAGCCTTGCGATCTCTAATGATATCTTCTGTGATATTCATTTGTTTTAAGTCTTGCTTTATTTCCTCTAACCAGCTTATTTTGGCCTTCTTTGATTTAAATATACCAAGCAGTTTTTTGCATATCTAGTGTCGTCCATTCTACAGATGTGGCCATAGAATTTCAATCGTCTCCTGCGTACGGTATCGGTGAACTTGTCGATTGCTTTGTACAAATCTACAGTTTTCCTTTTGATCCATATGCCATTTAATTAAACGGGCCCATATATTTTCCTAAGAATTTTTCGTTCTTGTTTTTCAATTTCATCAGTTTTAGAGTGGCCTCTTAGGGATATGGTTTCTGAGGCATACACGGCTTCCGGAAGAACAACAGTCTTGTAATGCCGAAGTTTTTCTTTTCGTGACATCACTCTTTTATTGTAGTGGTTCCATGTTATTCGGTATGATTTCAGGAGTTTGGTGGCTCTTTCTGAACTAGATTTCCTGTCCAATCCGGATGGTACAATGATTTCTCCTAGATATTTGAAGGAAGGGACCTGTGTGATTATTCCATAATATGTCTGTAGTGGGGATCTTTGGATATTCTTGTGTCTATTAGCCATGATATGAGTCTCCACATACGATATTTGGAGGCCTATCTTTGATGCTATCTCTTGTAATCAATCAATCAATCAATCAATCAATCAATCAATCAATCAATCAATCAATCAATACTGATCTGCATTTAGGGCAGTCCCCCAGGTGGCAGAAACCCTATCTGTTGTTTTCCTAGCCTTTTCCTAAATGATTTCAAAGAAATTTGAAATTTATTGAACATCTCTCTTGGTTATTTCAATCCCTAACTCCCCTTCCTATAAATGAATATTTGCCTCGGTTTGTCCTCTTGAATTCCAACTTTATCTTCACATTGTGATCTTTCCTACTTTTATAAACGCCACTGAAACTTATTCTTCTACCAATGTCATTCCACGCCGTCTCTCCGCTGACAGCTCGGAACATACCACATAGCAGAGCAGCTCTCCTTCCTTCTCTCAATTCTACCCAGCCCAAACTTTACAACATTTTTGTAACGCTACTCTTTTATCGGAAATCACCCAGAACAAATCGAGCTGCTTTTCTTTGGATTTCTTCCAGTTCTTCAATCAGGTTATCCTGGTGAGGGTCCCATACACTGGAACCATACTCCAATTGGGGTCTTACCAGAGACTTATATGCCCTCTCCTTTACATCCTTACTACAACCCCTAAACACCCTCATAACCATGTGCAGAGATCTGTGCCCTTTATTTACAATCCCATTCCTGTGATTACCCCAATGAAGATCTTTCCTTATATTAACACCTAGTTACTTACAATGATCCCCAAGAGGAACTTTCACCCCATCAACGCAGTAATTACAACTGAGAATTTTTCTATTTGTGAAACTCACAACCTGACTTTTAACCCCGTTTATCAACATACCATTGCCCGCTGTCCATCTCACAACATTTTCGAGGTCACGTTGCAGTTGCTCACAATCTTGTAACTTATTTATTACTCTATAGGGAATAACATCATCCGCAAAAAGCCTTACCTTTGATTCCACTCCTTTACTCATATCATCTATATATATAAGAAAACATAAAAGTCCGATAATACTGCCTTGAGGAATCCCCCTCTTAATTATTACAGGGTCAGATAAAGCTTCACATACTCTAATTCTCTGAGATCTATTTTCTAGAAATATAGCAACCCATTCAGTCACTCTTTTGTCTAGTTCAGTTGCACTAATTTTTTCCAGTAGTCTCCCATGATCCACCCCATCAAATGCATTAGACAGGTCAATCGCGATACAGTCCATTCGACCTCTTGAATCCAAGATATCTGCTATATCTTGCTGTAATCCTACAAGTTGAGCTTCAGTGGAATAACTTTTCCTAAAACCAAACTGCCATCTGTCGAACCAGTTATTAATTTCACAAACATGTCTAATATAATCAGAAACAATGGCTTCCCAAAGCATACATACAACGCATGTCAAACTTTCTGGCCTGTAATTTTCAGCTTTATGTCTCTCACCCTTTCCTTTATACACAGGGGCTACTCTAGCAACTCTCCATTCATCTGGTATAGCTCCTCCGACCAAACAATAATCAAATAAGTACTTCAGATATGTTACTATATCCCAACCCATTGTCTTTATTATATCCCCAGAAATCTTATCAATTCCGGCCGCTTCTCTACCACATACCTAGTTTCTTCGCTAGTCTTGGTAAGGATAGCTAGATCATCACCAAAACTAGGCACTTCACATTCATTCTTTGTCCCCGAGTACCAATGTTTGCACCTTTTATTTCTTTTCCCCATTTCCTTATGACTTTGTCTAACACTTAAAGGGATTAGGGAGAGGCCATCTCCTTGTCGAACTCCTGTATGCACTTCAAAAGGCTCTGATAGTTCACCTAGAAACTTCACTTGAGATGTTGTCTCTGTGAGATTCTGGCAGATTAATTCTGTGGAATTCTTGTCCATACTGAGCTCTCCTAGGATGTCCACAACAGATTGTCTGTCGATAGAGTCATTCGCCTTCTTAAACTCCACAAAGGTGACAAATGTGGTGGTACTGCGGCGTGTCCTTAATATCGTCTTCAGACTCCAAATTTGTTCAGAACACGATCTACCTTTTCTGAAGCCTGCTTGGTATTCACCAATCAAATGATCTGTTTGTTGTTCTACTCTGTTTAATAGCGCTTTAGATGGAACCTTGTATATAATTGGTAAAAGGGTTATGCCTCTGTAGTTGTCTGGTCCGCTCGATCGCCTTTCTTATATAACGGATGGCTAATGACATTCTTCCAGTCCTTCGGAATCATCATGTTCTCCCATATTTCTATTAAGAGTGTATGAATTCTTCTGATGAGTTCATCTCCTTTTATTTTCAACATCTCTGCAGTTACGCCATCGTTCCCAGGTGTTTTATTATTTTTGAGCGATTGGATTATCTCGTTTATTTCTTGAGTTGTTGGGGGCTGTGAATCTGGGTTTGGTGGAGGTATTTCAAACTGTAGTCTTTCAATTGGTGGATTGCAGTTCAGTAGATTTTGAAAATAATCAGCCAGTATCTTGCTGTTCTCTTTACTGTTTGTCGCTAGTGATCCGTTAGGTCGACGAAAACTTAATGTTGGTGGTTTGTACACTGATAGGTACTCACGAAATGTCTTGTAGAAACTCCGAGTGTTGTTTTTCTTGAAATCCTGTTCTGTCTCTGCGAGTCTGTTTTTCTCACATGTACGTTTTTTCGCGGCGGATTGTTTTTGAGGTCAGTTTTTGAGTCTTAAGGAAATTCTGCCATCTGTCCACTGTTCGGTGTCCATTCCAATGATTTCATGCTTTGATTCTGTCATTGATTGCTTCATCATAGGTTGTGTTCCACCATCTGTGTTTACGTTTCCTGGGTGGCTGTCCGAATTTCATTGCTGATGACTGTAATGTGTTGCGAATGTCTGGCCACAGCATAGGATCTTGACGATGTATGTCACGTACAAAAACTTCAGCGTTCTTCTTCAGAATGTCCGGATCAACGCTTGGAAATCGGTTGCCTGTAGGTCTGGATCTGTTTGGTTGGAACCTAACCTTGATTTGCGTAAGGTAGTGATCCGAATCGACAACTCCTTTCCGTACTTAAACATTTTGAATCTCAAGCATATTCTTTACGGAAATAGCAACATAATCAATCTGGAATTCCCCTAGTAATGGGTTAGGTGATCTCCAAGTTTTCTTTTTATGTAAAGGTCCCATAAAGTGCGTTGACGTGAGTATCAGCATGAGTGATGTACAACAGCTTATTAGACGTTCTCCATTCTTATTAGCAGCCGATGTGCGGGATGAAGTCCTACGATTGATCTGTATTTCTTCTCTCTGCCAACCTGTGCACTGAAATCCCCTAATAAGATTTTAACTTGATGTTTAGGGATCTTGCTAGGAGTTTCTTCAAGCAGTTTCCAAAAGTCTTCTACTTTCTGAGGATTTTTCTTATTGTCTATATTAGTGGGGGCAGGGGCATTTATCAAGGCATATGCTTTGTTGCTTGGTTTCACTGTAAGCACTGAGATTCTTTCACATGGTGATGTAAAGTCGATGACTGAATCTAAAATGGGTTTCCTTACTGCAAAGGCCGTCCCAAGTATTGATAAATTCCCTTTGATATTTATGGCTGGTTTACCCTTAAATATTCTGAAGTGTTCAGAGTCAAAGTGGTTCTCATCTTGAAATAAATATGTTTTCTTGGATTGCTAGGATTTGAATATCAAATTTGTCCAGGGCGTCAGTCATTTGTTTAAGCTTTCCAGTTTTCAGCAGTGGGTTGATTTTAATAGTACCAAGGAAATTCCTTTTTTGAGGACGAAGAGATTTTGAGAAGCTCGATCCTCCTCTGAAGGATGATGTTCCCGATCCCACAGAATCCGACGATCGGGAGAAACCGGACCTGCGTCTGCGGCCTGGGATAGTTGCATTGGTAGCGTGTGTTCCATCATGCTGGTGTTACAAGTTGAATATACAACTAGTGGTGACCTTTTGGGAAAGATCACGAAAATACAACTCGATTGTTGAGATCGAGAGGTATCTCGAGATGTTCGTGACTGTGGGTAGGCATTTCCTCCTAACCCAAAAGGTTATGGATTTTCCGCCAATACTCGGGTGGCTGATTGCAGTGGTTTCCCACTGGGCGATGGGGTCGCCAGAACCCTACGCCTTATTCTTCTTCTTCTTTTCTTCTTGCGTTCCGGCCTTCTAAGGACCACGTTACAATTTCAATTGTTCCTCCTTAGTTGTTCTTTCCTTTTCTTCCAGTATTCCTTCATTGTTTCACTGTGTTTCTTTTTCCTGTCTTCAGTCCACTTTGTGCCTGTTTTCTTTTCCTTCCCCCCTTGGAATCCTTCCATTTGTAAGACTTTCTTCCTAAAAATCTTTCTTTCCAATAATTCTTCTTCTCGTATGTTGTTCCTTTCCAGGTCTTTCTTGACTTCTTGAATCCAGGTGGTAGTTGATTTCTTTTCCCAAAGGTACTTGAAGATTCGTTTAGTTAGTCTATTGTCATCCATTCTGTAAATGTGTCCAAGAAATAGCAATCTCCTTTTTCTTATTGTTTCTGATATGTTTTCTACGTTCTGGTAAATTTCATTGTTACTTCTTAATTTCCAAAACTCTGCAATTCTTGGAGGACCTAATATTTTCCTTATAATTCTTCTTTCTAATATTTCTAATTTATCAAGCTTGTAGTTCAGTGCTAGACATTCGCTGGCATAAAGGCATTCTGGTTTCACTACTGTGTTGTAGTGCTTTATTTTAAGTTTCCTTGATAAGCACTTTTTGTTGTAAGTATTCTTAGTTATACCGTATGCTCTTTCCATCTTTTGTATCCTCTCCTCTATAGCAGATTTTTCTAAACCATTTTCTTGAATTGTCTCACCCAAATATTTGAATTTCTTTACCTTTTCTATTCGACCAATATCCGTTGCTAAAAACTTTGGGGCACTTTTTATATTCGTCAAAAATTTTGTTTTCTCGGCAGAGATTCTCAAGCCTGTCATGTTGGCTGTCTTTTCAAGGAGATTGACTTGCATTGCTGCATCTGTAAGGCTTTCTGAAAGTATGGCAAAGTCATCTGCAAATGCTAGGCAATTTATTGCAACACCTTTGTTCTTCTTCCCCAGCATGAGTGGCAATATTTTAGATTCTTTCAGTTTTTCATTCCAAATTCTTACAATTTTCTCCATGACACAATTGAAAAGGAGTGGAGATAGACCATCGCCCTGCCTGACACCTGTATTTATTTTGAAAGGTCGAGATACTTCACCCATAAATTTTACTTTCGAGATAGTGTCTGTAAGTGTTTCACGAATTAGGTTTGCCAATTTAGTTTTAACTCCAAATTCACGGATTACTTTATCTAGGGTTTCCCTATCAACAGAGTCAAAGGCTTTTTTAAAGTCAATAAATGTTACAACTATGTCTTTGGAGTTTATTAATCTGTGTCGAATTATAGATTTCAGGTTGAAAATCTGTTCGGAGCAAGATCTTCCTTCTCTAAATCCACCTTGATATTCACCCAATTGACTGTCCAGTGTCGATTTTACTCTATTTAGTAGTATTGTTGAGAATATCTTGTAAGCAACTGGCAAGAGAGATATACCTCTGTAGTTGTTGACATCCTGCTTGTTACCCTTCTTGTGTAATGGGTGTATTAGAGCCACTTTCCAATCCTCTGGGATCTTTTCTGTTTCCCAAATTTCTTCAAAGATTGTTTGTAGATCTTCTATAATTTTTGGTTCAGCCCATTTTAATAGTTCAGCTGTTATGGAGTCTTCCCCACTAGCTTTGTTATTTTTAAGATTTTTTATTGCTTCCTTTATTTCTTCCGCTGTTGGAGGTGAATCAACTTCTAGATTTTCCTGAATTTCTGAAAATTCTAATTTATGACTTGGCTCAGGGCAGTTCAGGAGGTGTTCGAAGTGTTTTGCCAGAATCTCACAATTCTCGGCATTGTTAAGGCCAATATTACCATTTGCATCTCTGAAGCAAATGCTCCGGGATTGATAACCTTTCAGGTTATTCTTAAAGGTCTGATAGAAATTTCGGGAGTTATTTCTTACAAAATTATTCTCAATTTCTAATAGCTGCGATTTTTCAAAAGATCATTTAACCTGCCTTATTATTCTTGTTGTTTCCTTTCTTTGTTGTTTAAATAGCTCATAGTGTTCATTCTTTCCAGAACATTTCCATTTTTTCCACTTTTTCACTCTTTCCATAAGTGCTTCCTCACATACGTTATTCCACCATACTTTCTTTTTAGTTTTAACTGATCCAAATACTTTCTTCGCTGCACTATTAATCTGTTTAGATAATTCTGGCCATTTGCCATGCTGAGTTATTTTAATTTCTTCCTGAAAGTTTTCTATAGTTGCTTGTGTAATGTTGAGCTTATCTATGTTGTATTTCATTAATTTTCTCGGCCTTCTTTGATTCCTGCGAGGTAGAAGCTTTAGCTTAATTTTAGAGAGGTAATGATCGGAGTCAGACTCCCCACTTCTTATTACTTTAACATTCATAATTTCCTTAATACTTTCTTGAGAAATAGCTACATGGTCCAACTGAAACTCACCTAACATCGGATTTGGGGACACCCATGTTTTAGCCTTTCTTGGAAGTTTCTTAAAGAAGGTCGACATTAATTTTAGGTTAAAGGATTTACAGAGATTAATTAGTCTCATGCCATTTTTGTTTGTTCTTTTGTGTGCCGGATATGCCCCTACTGTTTTGCTGAAAACTTTTTCTTTGCCTACCTGTGCATTAAAATCACCGAGTAGAATAACAACATTTGATTTTGGAATTTTTGACATTTCATCATCTAGAAGACTCCAGAATTCTTCAGTTTTACTTGGGTTCTTGCTATTATCTTCATTTATTGGTGCATGACAGTTAACAAATGTATACTTTTTGTTCTTGCATTTAAGTGTGAGAAGAGATAACCTTTCTGAACTAGATTTAAATTCCATAACATTATCAACTATTGCTTTATGGACACAAAAGGCGGTACCTAGTAGTGGCATTCCTTTCATAATTTTGACTGCTGGTTTACCTTTAAAGATTCTATAATTTTTGGTTTCTGTTACATTCTCATCCATAAACCGTGTCTCTTGAGCTGCTAAGATCTGGATTTCATGTCTATCTAAGAAAATTTCCAGTTCTTTCTGTTTGCTGGTTTTTAGCAAGGAATTTACATTAAGAGTGCCTGCAAAGAATTTCCTCTTAAATTTAAGTCTGAAAGGATTCCAAGGATGCTCCGACTCACCCTTATTGCAGATGTTGGGACTCTCCAGAACCCTAGGTCCCGATGCATTGCATAACGCAATGGTGGATTTCTCTTCCGAGCTACCACCTGGGGTAGTGCTTTCATTCAGCGGACTTTCCATTCTGCAATTGAAATTGTACATTGTACAAGGTAGGAAATTAATTCCAAGATAAGATCGGATTGTTAGTCCGAAATGATTTTTTTATTCGTGCTTTACTCCACTAGGTTCTTCCGCTCTCTCCGCCGTTGGGACATTAAATTCCTCATCCGCCTTCGAGACCGTTGACCAGGTTTCACCTGTAACCCTAGGCAGGGGCCCTTACAGGGTGCTACCATCCGGAGCCAGATGGACCCAGGTTTTTTTACGAGGTTGTTACTCCTCCCCCTCCTCCTTCCCCATCACTTGCAAGATGGGGCCACGGGCTTGGGACCGCCAATGGCGGAGTCCTACGCCTTATTATTATTATTATTATTATTATTATTATTATTATTATTATTATTATTATTATTATTATTATTATTATTATTATTATTATTATTTTGAGTCAGCACATCTCTCACAAAACACTCTGAAAAATAAATAGAAAAATTAAATCACCAAGGCAATCTACTGTATGTTACTGAATTAAAGTGACAATTAGTAGTAGATAAACCTATCACAGTTTCAAGTGTCCCGGACTTTTACGAGTTTCTAGCTAGTCCTCTTATTTTTTCTTCCGCTGAAGCAACAATTTCGAGATAGAACTTGTAATTATGAAATGAAACGATCAAAGATCATTGAAATCAGCCTCCTCAGCATCGAATATGAAAGGGCAAGTTCCTCAGCTCTCAGTTACATCATCATTACTTCTTCATCCCAGGCAGTAAGCCGCACGGCCCAGTTTGCGTAGACGTTGAAGTGAGTGAAGTCAAGTTTCAGAAATATATGAAGTTGATGTTCTATTTCAATCCCTACAAAATATTTATTTTTGAAATATAATCTATGAATGTGTTTTGTAATCAAAGAGTTAGTATTTTGCACATACTTATAAAGGGATATAGTCTGTATTAATTTTTTGTCTGTATTTGCTGCAGTTATTTTTGTGTGTGTTGTTGATAGATTTTACACAGTTTCTTTGAGGGGCCCAACTATAACTATATACAGGGGGAGCACATAAGTAGAGATTGCATAATATCTCAAAATTAAGCGTTGTAATAAAATTTGCTCGATATTAAGGGGGAAGGAATATTCTATTTTTCGTGTTTTATTTTGAGAATGCTTGGTTGGACATTTGAAGGTCAAGTGACGTTTTTAAAATGGGAACTAACACTTTCTATTTTGTTTTCGCATTCCTCATACACAACTGAACAGATTTTCATACACCATTTTTATAAGTACAGCACATGTTTCTCTCCTTGGTATAGACAACGCAACATTGATCACAGGTAGGTACACAGAGTAATACCAGTTATGGCACATGCATTGGACCTTAGCGTAATAAATGTTCAAAATGATGCCCTTTTACCTCAATGCATTCTCCAACTCTGTGAATGAACGATTGATGTGTCCGTATAGAATGTCTCTGTCAAGACTGGCATAAGCATGGCATATGCGCACCTCCAAGTTATCCTGCGTCGTTGGTTTTTCACAATACAGTCGATCTTCCAGGTAAACCCATAAAAACGTCCGGGTTGTAAGGTTAGAAGACTGAGCAGGCCAATTGACGGAACCTTCGCATCATATCCAAGATCAGGAACTTTCATCCCATCAACGCAGTAATTAAAACCGAGAGGAATATTCCTATTTGTGAAACTCACAACCTGACTTTTAACCGGCAAAAGTGAGTGCAATTGGACTAGACAAAAGTGTGACTGAATGGGTTGCTATATTTGTACAAAATAGATCTCAGATAATTAGACTAGGCGAATCTTGATCTGACCCTGTAATAATTAATAGGGGAATTCCTCAAGGCAGTATTATTGGACTTTTAAATTTTCTTGTATATATCAATGATATGAGTAAAGAAGTAGAATCGGTGATAAGGCCTCTTTGCAGATGGTGTTACTCTGTATAGAGCAATTAAAAAGTTACAAGATTGTGAGCAACTGCAAAATGACCTCGAAAATGTTGTGAGATCGACAGCAAGCAATGGTATGTTGATAAACGGGGCTGTACATCTCACAACATTGTCTAGGTCTTTTTACAATTGCTCACAACTTTGTACCTTATTTATTTCTCTATAGAACACAACATCATCCGCAAAAATCCCTACCTCTGATTCCAGTTCTTTACCCATATCATTAATATATGTGTTAGGTTGACCAGTTAAAAATACAAAAAACCCCGCTGAAATCATACATTTTCACTATTTATTCAGAAGAAAAATAGGCACTTATACACGTCAGCCATTTTTCATCTTCAACTCGCACACCACTCCCTCTAACGCAGACATCTCTCTCTGCTACCAACACTGTCATATTAAATTTAATTCCAAATTTGTTACAAACTCAACATCCTCCCACTTTGATTTGTGGGAACAACTCAACACATAATTTATCCACATTACAATTACAGTCTTTCCTCATTACAATTACAAAATGACATTATTTAGCGAGAAAAAATTAATTTACTGTACACAGTACAAAACAATAAGATCACCTCTCCCCTTCCTTGTCGCGTTTGGAACTCAAAATAAAAGAACACTTGAGAAAAATATCACAGAGAATAAATTAATCTTCTGAAAAATATCACTCAATCCTCAAATCGTTTTGGTTTAGTCACTAATCATCCACTACCAGTTTTCAGTTTGGAACTATTGGTCGATGATTTAATTGTCCTTCGATCGCTTTCTTTCTTTTCACACTGCTTAAACTGTCCGAAGGCGTGGTCTTCCCCAGATGTCACTTCGAGTCTGTATACACCCCACCGGTCCCATGAGTTCCCCTTTTGCAGTCTACAGACGAACAAGTCTCACAACACCACCTTTACCAGGGATAAATTCCATCACTCTTGCCAACGGCCAATTCAGTCTCTTGGGGTTGTCGTTGTCTACTAGTACTACTTAACCCACGAAGGGTTTGTACCGATTTTTTGTAGGGTGGTTCTTCTGAATTAGTTGTCCAAGATATTCATTCGTAAATCTCAACCTTAACGTTTCTTTTATTTTCTGTCTATATCTGTATCTTTTGTCGAATCGTACATTTTCTATCATGTCGATATCGGGCTTCCAACCTCCTTGACCTTTTGCAGAAACATTGCAGGTGCTATTGACATCAGGTCACTTCCATCATTGGACAGGTACGTAAGCGGTCGAGAATTCATCACAGCTTCGATGTCACACAAGACTGTCATCATTTTTTGGTACGACAAGCACGAATTTCCCAGAACTTTCATGAGCATTTGCTTGAGAACACCAATCACACTCTCTCACCAACCTCCCCACCATGGTGCAACGCGAGGATTAAATTTCCATTCACTCTCATTTACAGAACTATATACTACAATTTTATCCCACTGAATCGTCTTCAAGACATTACAGATGCCATGAAAATTCGTCCCGTTGTCACTGTAGACTATTGCTGGCCTTCCACGTCTGGAAACAAAGCGTCGAAAAGCTTCGAGCAATGTTGAGGTAGCCAAAGATATCACAAGCTCCAGATGGACCGCACGAAAAACAGCACTGGTGAACAAACAGGCCCAGGGTTATTCTCCTTCTCTCAAAATCAAGGGTCCTGCAAAGTCTACACCTGATATCTCAAAAACCGAAGAATCTCTCACTCTGTCAACAGGTAGATGAGCCTGTTACGCTTCAAGGTGTTCCCCATAGTATCTTCGGCAGACAACACATGATGCGGTTGCACTCTTCACCGTTATTCTTCCACCGAGGATCCAGTATTTCTGTCGGAGTCCACTGAGTAGAATCTGTTTACCATCATGACATAATTCTTTGTGTTTCCCTAATGGGAGTACGAAGTAAAAAAAGTTTTGTAGGAAGGATAATAAGACAGCGGAAAGCGTAATCATCTTTGTTTTCAGTCTCATCAGCCCATCGTCATCAGTGAACACACAGAGTGTGCTAAATCTCTCGTCCTTTACATCAACAAAACACTAATTTTGTATGAACTTCATCACAATTTTCTCCGCTTTTGTCGTCTCCTCAGCTGTTAGTTCTGAATACTTTCTAGTCTATTTTTGCTGTCGACAATTGTACAGAAATCTCAAGATCCACCCTATCATGCAAGCTGTTTTCCGAAAACCCGAGAAATAACCGAGGTGCCATTTTCGGTTATTAGACTTATTTTCTATTGCGGTCATAGTGCTGAATTTTCTTTTTTTCGAACACTTCTTCATTGTTTTTGTAAATTCGGAGCAGGGCCATTGCGTAGGGGGTTGTTTCATCCATTTCGGACAACCCACCCTCTGTTCCAGTAAATGCCTTCTATCACATCCTCTTGATGCCAGGTCAGCTGGATTCATTAATCCAGGAACATGTCGCCACTTTTCAATTCTGGGTAATCTTCGGATTTCTTGAACACTATTCCATACGAAGGTTCCCCTAGTTTCCTCTAATTTTATCCTACTTTTGACATTAATGATTGTAACACTGATGTGGCAAGTCTAACACCTACAGTAGCTGCTAATATTTCCAGAGGTGGTATGGTGATCTTCTTGGGTGCCACTCGTGTTTTTGCTTGTACAAGTCGTGGATCCACGTTATCAATCCTCTGTACTCGCAAGAAAATAATTACATCATATGCGGCTTGACTAGCATCGCAGAATATTTTTATAGATTTATGCTCAACCGATGGCAGCCTTCCAATCAGACATCTAGGGATCTTAATCTCAGCCAGGTGAAGTAGTTCTGCCAACCATTTCAGAAACCTTTTCTTTGATGATTCATTTACTTCAGTGTCCCAGTCCAGCTCAGAGGCTCGAAGTTCCTGTAGAATTAATTTAGTGCATAGAGTTACAGGACATGAAAAACCAATAGGATCAAATACTCTATGAGCAGCTCTTAGTATGTTCTCTTTGTAATTACATCAGGTATGATATCAATGACATGTGTCAGATTCAACTCAATAATATCGCTTTCTTTATTCCAAATGAGTCCTAACACTTGTGACAGCTTTTCAGTTGTTTTGTCGTGAGAATACTCTCACGCTCGCAGATTGAACAATGCCTGCTCCATAATTATATTTGCCTCTTTCAGGAGTGAATTGAGTTCATTTTCATCGTTAACACATGTAGTACAATTATCTACATAGGAACATTCTCTCAGCATTTCTATTGTCGGAATCAAGTGGGGATTGTTATCAACTACATCTCTCTTCATCTCGTTCAAATTGAATTCTATTGTTGCTGACAGCAAGAAAGGAGAACATGCAAGACCGAGAACAACTCTATTATGAAAAACACTTTCATCTTTCCTGTACTTTCCTTATCCCACCAAAAAAATCATGAAAGTCAAGGTCTCTAGGATTGACGCTTATTTGGAGAAATGCCTTTTCTATGTCTGCGATGACTTCAATATAATTTTCTCTTAACTTCACTAATGAACTAGGAATGAACTCTATAAGGTTAGGTCCTTACTCAATAGAATCATTTAAAGATGGGACGTTCCTCTGCTTCGCAGAGGCGTCAAATACAGATCTTATCTTGGTGGTGCTGTTCTCTTTCAAGACAGGTCGATGAGGTAAATAGTGCCCGCCATTCGCCACCACTTCTTCAGGTACCATTTCAATAATTACTTGCCCCATCCAACCTTGTAAGACGCCATCGCATCCCTCATAATTTCGTTCAGCTTGTAGTTTCTTGGTAATTGTCTCCAATTTGCGCTGAGCTATTTCGCTGTTATCCGGAAGAGGCGGATGTTGTCCGCTCCAACGTAGACACACTTCATATCTGTTGTCTTCATTCAGCCTCACAGTCTCAAGGAAATTCTTCTTAACTCGTTCATTATTCTCGATAGTAGATTCCTTCTCTGCAGGATCAGTAATCCAAGAGTTTCTAAGTCCCAGAGATCAGAAATTTTTATTTGGTTTGAAAACAACGATGTCGCCAACAGTGACGCTGCATCCCTTCTAGGTTTATTACTTATAATTTTCCCATTAGTGTCCACCCTAGAACAGTCTCAACTAGAACTAGACAACATTTTAGTTGATGTGTCCTCCCAGTAAGCAATTCACATGCGACATCTGCCCCCAGTAGAATCTGCATGGGTCCTCGGTCTTGTACATCTGTTAAACAAATCTTCAGATCCTTTATCTCATCACTCCAGGTACCATTCCTAATATATGGGACATCTTCACAAATTATTTCTTGGCTCAAAATTTGCAGTTCCTTGGAATAGTTTCCCTCTAATCTCCTTAAACTTATGCTGCAACGATCATGCTTTGCCTCTTGGGAACGTACTCCCCCAAACAAAGAGTGTATTAGAGTTTCCTTTCCGATTGACTGGTACCCCATTTATTCAGCTAGGCCACGCAGAATGTAAGATTTAGTAGTCCGGGTATCAAGGATCGCTCGAACTGTTTTCTGTTTACCCTTACCCATAACAACTGCCAGGGTTTGCAAATATACCTCAGGAGAACAAGCGACGTTAGTCATAGTCTTATCTACATGAGTGGCATCCTAACCAATCGACTTTCTTTCTCCCTCAAAATTATTTTTGGAAACACTTCCTTTGTCTTTGTTACCAAGTTATAACACATTAATACCACATGTTTTCCACCACAAACAATACATCTGACAATGGATTTACAAGCTTTACTTTGATGACCTCTCTTTAAAGAATTAAAACAACAGTGCTTGTTACTCAAGATATTCCTTCTTTCTTCTACAGTCATTGGTTGAACTTATGCATTCTGAACTTGAATGAGGTTTAAGACAAAACACACACTCTTGTCTTTTAGAAATATCGGTAGACAACAAGGCAGAAGAGGTGGGGACATTTGGTTCAAAGGCTTCTCTTGGTTTTTTGCCTCCCTTAATCTTGTGCCCTCGGGATGTACTAATGTTGAACCCTTTTATTGCTAATGAAATTCTTTCCTCACTAACAACTTCATTTTGGAGAAAAGCCATGAGCTGTTTCAAACGATCTTTGGAGACAGAATCACATCTGGAAGACGTATTCCATTGCCAGGCTCTTAGTAATTCTTCTGGCAAGGCCGATTCAATTAAGGGGTACAGCATTGCAGTGCACTTTTCTGTAGTAACTCCTACACTTTCCAGAGACCTGAGATGTGATTCTAATCTATCATATAAGCTACTAAATGTAGGTTTTTCTGTGGAGATTCACTGCATTGGTTAAAACTAGCTTCAGTATTTCACGAACGTAAACTTCTACCTGTAAGTTCTTCCTACCAAATAGAGCTTGAAGACTATCGCTTTATGATAATTGTTGGCAGTCTGGGGCAAACTTGTGACTAACTCGTACGCTCTAGAACCTTCTATCATAGCTTGAATGAGCTACTGGAATTTATCTTCCTGCCCCTTGTACTCGACTTCGTTTATTTTACGGATCTGACTCCAAAAATACAACCATTCAATTATCTCCCCGAAAACGTCTTGAATTGTATTTTTGGAAGCCTGTATTCCTTTCCTTCATTTATATTTGTATTTACTACACTTCGGGGAGGGGAACCGGACTAATGGTTTCCAAAAATCTTGTTCCTTTAGCCCTGCAGAACAAGAATTTACGTCTATATTAATCAGCTGATTCTTCCTCATCTGCTATTTGATCAACCTCACAATTATCATCTATCATCTGTTATAATACTAATCCATATAAATTAGCTATAGTATCATACATTTCTTGAAGGATTTCCAGTTGTACCTGAATTTCTTCTGCGTCTGGTTCACCGTCTTGTAACGATGACATAACCGCCGCTTTATGGTCCTTGTTTTCGTGAGGTTTTCCATCTTCTTTCTTCACGGGAGTCTTCTTTTATTAATGATATCCTGTCGCGGTCGCCACTAAATGTTCTGTTCACCAATTAAAAATTACAAAACACCCCGCTGAAATCATACATTTTCTCTATTTATTCAGAAGAAAAGCGGGCACTTATTCACGTCAGCCATTTTACATTTTCAACATATCCCTCTAACCCAGACATCTCTCTCTGTTGCCAACCCTGTCATATTAAATTTAATTTCAAATATGTTACAAACTCAACAATATGTAAGGAAACATAAATTTCCAATAATACTGCCGTGAGGCAATCCCCTCTTAATGATTACGAGATCATACAGGATGCTTCGCCCACTCTAATTATCTGAGTTCTATTTTCTAGAAATACAACCACCCATCCAGTCTCTGTTTTGCTTAGTCCAATTGCAGTCATTTTTTAAAATAGTCTGCTATGAACTACCCTGTCAAATTGCCTTAGATAGGACAATCGCGACACAATCCATTTCACCTCCTGCATCTAGGATATTTACAATGTTATGCTGGTATCCTACATGTTCTGATTCAGTGGAATAATCTTTCCTAAACACGAACTGCCTTCTATCGAACCAGTTATTAATTTCGTAAACATGTCTATTATAATCAGAAATAATGCTTTCCCAAAGCGTACATGTAACACATGTCAAACTGACTGGCCTGTAATTTACGGCTTTATGTTTATCACACTTTCCTTTATACACAGGGGCTACTATAGAACTCTCCATTCATTTCGTGTAGTTCCTTCATGCAGACATTAATCAGATAAGTACATCAGATATGGTACTTGACCTCAACCCGTTGTCCTTAGCATATTCCAAGAAATCTTATCATTTCCAGCTGCTTTTCCAGTTTCTAAATTTTGTGTTTTTTGTGAATGACTTTGTTTTCGTACGTAAATTAAAATACTTAGTTACTATAAGACACCTCTTCTACCTGGACATGAACGTTGTAACCAAAGACTTTACATCCTGCTGACTGAATACTTCTGCCTTCTGTAGATCTTCGCATACACAATCCCATTGTTCATTAGTGATTCCTGGAATATCCTTATTGTAAACTGTTTCTGCCTTGAGGTATCTATACATAACCTTTCATTTTTCACTAAAATTTGTATGACTGACAAAAGGGCTTGCCATCGTGTTATCCTTTGTTGACCTGTTCACGAAATTCGATTTCATTGTAAGTTCATTCGAGTTCTCCTTACTTCCACAAACATTTCTAAATATATTTCTCTCCATCTCCACACCATACTTATACTCTTCTCTGTACCATACCTTACCATTTTAAATGTAAAAATCTCTTTTCACATTCCTCGGTAATTGCTTCAAAATAATCCCACAGTCTGTTTACATGTTCATTTACAGTGTTTCTAAAGTTTATTTGAAACTTTATCTTCTGTGCCCGGGCGGTGGAGTTTCTTTTTCGCGATTTGTTTAATGATTTGTATCTCTTCATTGAAATCAGTTGCTTTACATTCAATATCAAAATCTATTGTCCAAAAAGTGTTAGCCACTGGCTCAACATTGTCAGGTATAATAGAAAACATTTTCTTAATAACTTCAAAAATATCTTCTTAACGGGCCAGCATTCAAAGGGAATTTTACACTGGAGCAAATATATAGATAACGTAATATGCATATATGATAACGATATCACTAATGCACACCAGTTGTTAAAGACACAAAATTCCCGGCAAACAACCACACTTTAGAGGAAAAAATACGTGGTTCTCAACTTCTTTAAAAAGAACACATACAAAGTAGCTAATATTTTCAAGAAACAAGGTTAAATAATAGCCCTTAAACCGAACAATACACTGCAGAGACACATCAGCAAGTGCAATCTAAACCACAAATACCCCTTCTCAAAGTCAGGAGTATATGAACTCAACTGCCATGAACGTAACTGCAATGCCATATATAGGTCAAACAAAACATAATTTCCACACAAGATACAAAGAGCACAAAGACATATTAAGATGTACGCATCAGTCAGCCTTCGAGGCGCACATATACGAGAGTTCACAAAATTTCGCAGACATCAACACAGATCTAAAAATTTTACACATCGAAAATAAAAGTAAATCTCTTGAATATAAAGAAAGCAATCGAAATTTACGTCGCCAAACAAGCTAATGTAACTAACCTAAATGACCACACGCACTTAAAAATTTCCAATCTTCGCTCTACTAACATACCATCTGGACAACACTTACTCTGTAAACTAGCGCTTAACGTCCTTTAGAGTATGGTTTATCATAAATATAACTTCTAATAGATACTCTCTATTTCAATTCCATACTTTATTTAGCTAAAATCATTAACTTACATTCATACATGTAACATAAAATATATTATAACATGTAAAAGGTTAATAACATTCTCTCCCTTCTCCAGTGATAAGGAAGGTTCCTCTGCGCTCCACTCGCTCCGCCCTTATTTCCCCCTCCCCTCCCCACGGTACTGTATGCTTGATCATAACATCGAATGGGAAAGATCCACAACGTCCCACTCGCGCCTCCCGTGCTTCTCCTCCCCTCTTCGAGAATAGTACGCTTGCCAAAAACTTTCCACTTGACTCTCCATGATCACAGACCTGATACAGTGTTTGGTGACAACAGTCTTAAAATCGGCAGTCTAAATAAGATTCTTCAATATGTTTATACTTGTAAATTCAGTATTTGTCAATACTTGTTCATATTATCACCTAAATTTCTATCACTGACGAGTTTACGCAACGTAAACAATACTGTACATATGCACGTACTTTAGGCCTCAAGAGCACGAGACTTTCGCAGGGCGTGTACGTTACATTAATTGGAGTGGTACAGAGAGGGGGCGGATTTGATTCAAATGAAGTTCAAAAAGATTTTTCAAACTGTCAGTTTTACTGTGAAAATTCAAGTTCGTAACACCTCAGTACAGTAGCAGATGAACTGGGTGTGCCGTTTCTCCATCGTGTTGCTGGCGATGTCCCGCGTCGTTCCGCTCGTCCTCACCATGGATAAGCTCTCGGCATCATGGAACCACGTATCCTCCAGCGAAGGAAGCTCTAGAATTTCTGGACGTTCTAGAAGATCTGGGAAGTCTAGAAGATCTGAGAGGTCTAGAAGTTCGGTTCGCCGAAATCACTCACCCGGAATTAGAGCGTAAAACCTGTATTTAAGCCCTTGGACATATCGGACGTGCCAGTCTGAGGTGCCACTTTTGAACCGAGGAAGAATAAATGCAGTGATGAAATCGTAAATAAATGTTTCTTAATGACCAATAAACTGTTCACTTAAAGGAATAGAAAATTAAATTTCTTGCGCTCGAATGTCAATGAAATCGAACTCGCAACTTAAATTGATCACTTGAAAGGAAATCAAGTAATAAGCTTTCATGCGGTCGAATGTCAATGAAATCGAACTCGCAACTTAAATTGATCACTTGAAAGGAAATCAAGTAATAAGCTTTCATGCGGTCGAATGTCAATGGAATCGAACTCGCAACTTAACTTGATCATTTAAAAAATAAAGTCGTGAACGTTCACGCGGTCGAATGTCAATGGAACCGAACTCGCACATAAATTCAAATTACGTGACACTTGGCACAAAAAAAATAGTTCACGTAAATTTTCGAAGTATACGGCACTATTATTTATAGAGTTCCACCGCTTCACGATTATTTTACAAGTATTTACACAATTCATTTAACACTGAATAGCAATGTTAGAAGAACTAAATGCTTTGCTTGTGAAATTAGTCTCGTTCACACGCTCTGTCGCGAATAATAATGCTGACTATGAAATTAATTCTGTTCACAAGCAGTCCTAGGTTTATAAGTGAATTCACACGTGAAGTTTTCAGATTTCACTTGAATAAACACAAGTCCCAATGCACTGTTCTGCAAAAATGTTTCAATCATTTAGAGATATTTAACGCTTGAGAAAAAGACAAGTCTTTCTGCACTTATTCCATAGTCTATGTTCCCTAGCTGCGGAAATACAGTATTCAATCAACTCGAAGTATTTAACCCTCGAGAAAACACAAGTCTTACTGCACTGTTCTGAGAGAATATTTCAACCACTTGGAAGAACATAACACAAGAGGAAGTACAAGTCCTATTGCACTGTTCCCTCAAAATGTTTCAATCACCTTGAAGTGTTTAATACTCAAGAAAATGGTACTCCTAACGTGTTGTTACAGTTTCTAAGTTCATCAGCCATAGAATTATTTCAATCACTTTGAAAGTGAATGACATCGAAGAAAATACAAGTCTTAATGAACTCGCTCTAGAGTTTAAGTTCACTAACTGCGGAAATATTTCAGTCACATTGACGTGTTTAGCACTGAAGAAAATACATTCCCTAATGGACTTGTTTGAAAACCCTAAGTCCGCATGTCTTTCAAGTCTTTCAACCACTTTCCGTAGTTTCGTAGATTATCACATCGTGACGCGAACTTCCACCAGTCAGTCGTACGGGTCTGACTGTGGGACTAGAATGTGTCGTGTTGAAGTTTTAGCGCCCTTTTTATAGCAAGATCGCGGAGATTGCAACTATTATATTTAATACAATATCTTCTTTAATGGTGTTGAAAATATGAAGAGGTGCATACGTTGATGTAGCCGTTGTCCTCGTATTATAATCCCTATAAAAGTTATTCATGATAGAAAGTTTGGAATGTTCGATGTATGATGTCACATAGCCTTGGCGAGCCGGGGCCGGTTCCTATGTCATCCGCTCCACGTCACGCACCGCATGTTCGCTACAGCTACCCGCTCGGTTGGCACGCGGCGCGTGTTTTATGTTTGAAATTCGCGGACTCTATGGATCATCGTTCCGGGTAAAAATGCAAGTTCTAAATGACTTGATAAAATCTGAGAATGTTGTTGTAGAACGAAACATGTCATTCGTTGTGTAATAGTGTGTATTTTTACAGGTATGTTTATAGTGTTATAATTTATATCGAAATTGTTGTGTGTTTGACAGGCTGGAAAGGTTTCTTATTACATTTTACTAAGTCGACACTGGGAAGTATGGCTTAAAACTAAATAATAGCATCGTGTTACAGGTGTCAATTATGCTTCGATCCCTTACGCAGTTTATCGCTCGTGTTTTTAATGACTGAAACATTGCAACAGTTGTTCATTTAATAAGGCTTTGCATTCTTCGAAGAGTAGTGTAGCGATGTGAGTCAAAGAGTACGAAACATGTAGATATTCCCCTTTTCATTTCTGGAAGTAAGTTGTGTACAATACATGCCGGACTTATTTTCCTTATATTCCTCCATGGAATACTTAATGGCGTTTAAAATCCTTGTTATCTCTTCCTCGGACGTATGATACACATTTCAATTTGTATCATTAAATGTAAATTAATTCTGTCGGTCAGACTCTGAAATTTGAAGGCATTATTATTGTAATTCTAAATGGACTGATATACAAGACTGAACATTCCCATAAAATTGTTCCACAGGATAATAACGTATTTCCTCACGAGAACGCGTTCATATTTTTGAAGTAGTCGATGGAATCTTTTTTGACAACTCTCTTCAGACGTCGTTCTATTTGTTTTTCGATGTGGTCTGCTGTCAAGTGGTTGCACATTTTGGCATATAGTCTTGCATCTGGAGGACATTGCACGATGTCTTTTCGTGTTCTCGATGTTGTTTGAGAAGATGAGAATAAGGTTTCACCCGTTGACATGTGAAACACGTCCGGATAGATATTTTGAGAGTTTATCCTTTCTTAGGCAATGCAAGGGTTTCGTGAATTGTAGCCATAGCCTTGTTCAATCCAGCATGTCCTACTCTTCCGTTTGTAAGCCATACGATTCCTTTCTGTAACTTGACAGGTAATAGGATCCCCAGTTTAGTATGAGCCTAATCTAGGAATTTATAGGGTGTTTCCTCTCACAATATAATTAGGAAATAATCGATGTATTTTCTCATAATCGGGATCACCAAATTCAAGTTTATGGTTGAAATATTTTATAATTTTCTTAGTGAATTCATCTTGCAATTGTGACTGTCGTAGCCACTCAAGCTTTCGGAGAACTTCATGGTCTTCATCAACGAACTCTAACTGATACATCTTGATTGGGTTCATTTCATAATTTCTACTTAGCACATCAACAACGTCGTATTTTTATCATACCACCGATACCAAAGTTTTGCAGGAAAAGTGACCATCGTGATATACGTCATAGGCATAAAAGTTAGAACTTTATAGCCAGTTCTTAAGATAATACAATAACAATACATAGTTTTTATCTAGTAAAGTCGTGAACTAATATTTGAGAGAATATCTAGTTTGGTGGTTTTACTGTGTACCGCATGTCTTCCCAGATTCCTAGAGTAGAAAGCCACATAGGTTTCGTTCGCTGGGTTGACCAGATCTTCCTGAAATAATACAGCTCATATTCCCACGGTATGTGGGTCTGTCTCAATTATAAGCTTCAAATTGAAATCAGGATATTCCAATTTAGTATTGTCAGTTTGCCCCTGGATGGTTTTCCGAAAAGCCTGTTCACAAATGTCTTCTCAATTCCGAAGCTTATTCTTATGTAGCAGATTCTACAATGGGTTGACTGTGTCACTATAGTCCGGACGATGGTCTGAGAATAACTGATACCTATGAATTGTCTCACATGTTTCATCCTAGAATGTCGTGGAGAATCATGAATCAACAGGATCTTCACTGGTTTAGGTTAAATCCAGTTATCATCAATGATGTGTCCAAAAAATTATATCTCGTTGCTAGTTGCTTTACGTCTCACCGACACAGATAAGTCTTATGACGATGATGGGACAGGAAAGAGCTAGGAATGGGAAGGAAGCGGCCGTGGCCTTAATTAAGGTACAGCCCCAGCATTTGCCTGGTATGAAAATTGGAAACCACCGAAAACCGTCTTCAGAGCTGCCGACAGTGGGGCACGATCCCACTATCTACCGGAAGCGAGCTCACTGCTACGCGCCCCTAACCGCACGGCCACCTCGCCCGGCAAAATTATATCTCATTTTAACAGAAGTTTTGCCGGGCTGAGTGGCTCAGACGGTTGAGACGCTGTCCTTCTTACCCCAACTGGGCTGGTTCGATCCTGGCTCAGCCCGGTGGTATTTTAATGTGCTCAATTACGTCAGCCTTGTGTGGGTAGATTTACCGGCAACTAAAAGAACACCTGCAGGACTAATTTCCGGCACCTCGGTTTCTCCGAAAACCGCAAAGGTAGTTAATGGAACATAAAAACAATAACGTTAAATAACAGACATTTGACATTTGAAATTGTATTTTGAATCGGGTGTCTCAAATTTTTCAGCAAGTCTCAAGGTTTTCCAGGTGTTCTTCCCTGGTTTTAGAGGCTAGAAGCTTATCATCCACATATCGAATAGTGACGTTTTTGACTTCATCCGTTAGGTTTCTCTCTAAAGCTCTAATAAGGTCGGAACCAGTCAACAAGGAGATACTCTGATATGAAGAAATAGAATCAATTCTAGTGAATTATGACATGACCTTGAATGTCCGTGTAAGTTTCTCAATTTATGGTACTTGGTCATTCTCAGGAATAAAACTTTCATTAAACTGCCCGCGTCTAAACACACCCTTAAGGGTCCATTTGGCTTCCAAGCCACAGTTAGGGAACTGAGGAAATGATGTAGATGCTTTTGAAATTTGACATTAAATTCCAATTCCTGAATAATTCTCTTCAGTTCCGAGTGATGTTTTCAGGTATAGGGTATGGTTTACGTTTGTAAGGTGACCAGTCATTCCCAAGTAATCCATATTTAAAATTAAGAGTATTTCCTGGTTTGCAGTCAAATGTATTTTATTTCCACCTTAATAGATGAATCAATTTCCTTTAGTCCTCATTCGAACCTGTGGTATTTTGAATTATTTTCTTCAAGTGATCAGCGAAGTCTTCCTCAGTATCATCTTTCAACGCCGTTTATATTGAGGCAAGTTTCATCTACAAATTCTCCACTGACTCTGGGCAATCATGACGTCAGTTCCTAAGATAATTTTGAAATTAATCTTTGATATGACAACGAAAGAATGTGGGAATGAAATGTTTCCAAGAGTGAGGTCAATATTGGCCTGCTTTTTAGATGTGGTCGACTTACCGGTAATAATTCCTTTAACTTTTGCGTTGGATACCGCAGTAACAGGTATAGGATATATCCCTCAAATAATGGATGTGATATAAGAATTACAGTATATTTGTCAGAAGTCTGTACGGAGTTCTTCTCCACAATCCGCAATCAACAGACACTACGCATGACTGACTGACTGACTGACTGACTGACTGACTGGCTGAATGAATGAATGAATGAATGAATGAATGAATGAATGAATGAATGAATGTAATCATGCGTGCATGAATAAATAAACACTTCCCTGTCAGTCACGGATAACTAACAACTGGGGAGACAGCATTCCCAATTGAATGAGTCCGATGAATAAATGCGAGGACGAATGTATGAATGAACGCGTGATGAATGGATAAATTAAGTGCATTCGGCTTATAGCTACGAAACCCCAGGAGCTTCGGAGAGAGTATGCCATCCTGAATGAATGAATGAATGAATGAATGAATGAATGAATTAACAAAACGACTGAATAAATGAATGAATGAATTATTTTAATAATATCATATTGAACACTTTCTTCACACATTGTCCTTACGCCACAATTCCTGTGGTAACCACATTACAGTTTTACAGAATTTACACGTTATCTCATTCAGCATCTCACACTGTTTCTCTATCCCTCACAATTCAGCTGCATATAACATTCGCGTTTTTACTGCAGTTTGTAGGACATTTTTTGAATATTTAAATCTATGCTTGGGAAATTATTTTCAAGAATTCGAATTACTGATAGTGCTGCAAGATATTCCATATTTGCTGGTTTTGCCTCGCGGACGCATTTTACGTTATTTGATATTCGCAAGGACACTAATCTATCCATGAGCTCAACTTTACTTTCATCTATCATCCATTGTTATTTCTTCGCTCGTATACAGCCCTTTTTACAAAACAGAGTTATCGTCTCGGAGATGTTTACTTTTATGACCATGTTTAAATACTGTCACACCATTGATAATATTTTGCATGCCTCTGACCGTTAACGTCATCAGCCGGAATGCGTCCGCAAGAATTAGGTCAGGTATTTAATGATTTTACTAAAACTGGACACGTCCACCTACGTCCTCCATTTCCAGTTAATATATCATTCGCAAAAGGTAGGCGATAGCTTACACCCTTGTTTTAAACGCAATTTAGTTTCTATTTGACCAAATAATACCGTATCACCTACCCCAAATGTACTACACTGCATCCCTCCAGTGATCACCTCAATCAGTTGTATCAACTTTCTAGACACACCTAACAGCCCTAATTTTGCGATCAATGAGCCCCTTGCCGACTGGGTCAAAGGCGTTTTGAAAATCTATAGTCGTTATATATATATATATATATATATATATATATATATATATATATATATATATAGTTATCATATATGTGCTATTTTCTCACTGTTTATGTACAGTAAGTGGGTAAGGGAGAGCCACAAGTCGGTACTGGTGACTACACCCTCGTTATCTGTAGTTGTCAGCAAACCCGTTGGCACGTGCTCCAATCCTGTCTTACGCATCACCATTCCTTACTCCATATTGTGGTGCTGCCTTTGCACTACGTTCTCCCGCCAAGGCTTCCAGCTGAGATCACGAGTACTTCCTTCTCCAGTCATCGACTTTAATGATAATTCTCTTGACCATTTTTGAGCGATGTAAGGCCCCCACTTCTCCCTCTCCCCAGATGGGATCAAAGAATTCTAATGTAATTTCCTTCTGCAACTCTAGGTCTCTCTGAATCCAAACTTCCGCCCCTTTTAAATTATTGGCATTCCGGGGAATTTGATAGTCTTTCATCCCGGGTGAAAATCGCTCCATAATCGGCCTATTTCTTTGGGTCCTTCCTATTCTCTGGACGTCATTTTCATCGGATTCCGTGCAATTTACTTTCACTCCTGTCCGGCTCGTTGGCTAAATGGTCAGCGTATTGGCCTTCGGTTCAGAGTGTCCCGGGTTCGATTCCCGGTCGGATCGGTGATATTAACCTTCATTGGTTAATTCCAATGGCACGGGGGCTGGGTGTTTGTGCTGTCCCCAACATCCCTGCAACTCACAAACTAGACATAACACTATCTCTCACCACAATAATACGCAGTTACCAACACATGGTGGAAGCCGCCCACCCTCATCGGTACGTCTGCCTTACAAGGGCTGCACCCGGCTAGAAATAGCCACACGAATTTAAAATTAAACTTTCATTCCTGCCGTAAGCACTTCTAACACAGAAGATAGTAATGCCAATGTACTCTCGCTCCAATTATCTCTAATTCCAGATATAATCAGGCATCTGCAACGTTTGGCGAGCGTTGATCTCCGGACCTGCATCCCCAGCTCCCGCCTGCGCTGCTCCAACACCAAGCGATATTCCTTTGCAGTTTCGACTAGGTCCTGATATTTATGACGCATTCTCTCATACCTGCCATGTCACATTGTAGGCTATCTTTCAAGCCTTGAATGTCCTTTTTCAATTCAACAATCAGCTCTATACTTGTGTTGCTTGGCTGCCTTTTTTTTCAACTCTTTATTTTTTCAATATCCTCCCAACTGTTTGTCCCAGGATTGCTTTCCACTCCTACAATTACCAATAGCGATCACTATCGCTGCCAACACCATTTCAAGATAATTTACATCACACTTTAGTCCACATACCTAGAACTTCGTGCGGATATTCCATCGGCCGATGATCACTCGGTAGATTTCAATGGCTTTCTCCATTTCACTTTAGCAACAAACACTCAACTCTACCTCTACACGCCTGCTTCGCTTGCAGACCTCCAATCCGGCTATTGTGCAAGATTTATAGAAGCTCCAGTGTCCAGAAGGCAATAGATTTTAAGGCCATAGGCTCGAGTGATTATAATGGATAATTCTTTAAAGCGATTAGAATTAAATGTGTGATTATTGCCAATTAAATTCTCAGATTTCAATTTGTGATATCGTCCATTCAATGACTACAGAATGATGATTTAATTCTGAATCGGGTTGTTTTTAAGTTATCATCACGTGGCACACAAGGGGAAGCCGATGGATTCATCATGTTTACCACGGCCTGCTGCTTACGATATTACTGGTAAACCAAGCTCTCTGTACCTGTGCAATCTGAGTTTGTATATTTACTTACTTATCCGGCGCTACAGCCCTGTGTGAGCCTTGGCCTCTTCTACGATATTCCGCCATCTACTTCGATCCTGAACGGCTGGTCTCCATGGGCGGATGTTCATTGCCCTCAAGTCAGCTTCAACTTCATCACTCCATCTATTACGGGGCCTTCCTTGTCGCCATCTTTCGTCTACTCGGGATTTAACTACCTTTCTTGGCATTCGATCTTCCTCCATTCTTTCCACATGGCAAGCCATCGCAGTCTCTGTGCCTTAATAAATCTAACTATATCCTTCTGGTCTAATATGTTTTTTATTTCAGCATTCGTCCTTATCCTCCAACAATTCTGGTCTTGAATTGGGCCATATATTCGTCTAATAATCTTTCTTTCAAATATCTTTAATTTATTTGCGTCATCAACTAAAAGGTTCCAGGCTTCTGAGCCATATGTCACTACAGGTCTAATAAGGGTCTTATATATTTTGAATTTTGTAAGTTTAGACAATAGACGAGATTTAAATAATGTAAGATTAACATAATAGGCCCTGTTTCCAGCTATTATTCTACGATGTATCTCCTCACTTATTCTATTATTATTTGTCAACATGGTTCACAAATACTCAAAACTTCGTACATTCTCAAAATTATGGCCGTTTTTTGTCAGAATATCTTGACTTCTTCTGCCCTCTATAACAGTCACATGCATATACTTAGATTTACTGTCATTCACCTCCAATCCCATCCGTTTTCCTGCGTCCTCCATTTCAAGAAACATTTCCTTCAAATATCTATCATTCCTGGCCATTAACACTACATCATCTGCATATGCACAAATTTGTTTAGATTTATATACAATATTTCCTGTATCCATTATTTTTTCAAGGACTTGGTTAATTGCCAGATTAAACAAAGTACCTGAGAGTGCTTCACCTTGTCTGACTCCTGTATTAAGAGCAAACTCATTTCCAATTCTTCCATCCACCATCACCTTTCCCCTTACTTCTCCTAAAGTGATTCTGAACATCCTAATCAATTTCTGTGGTATTCCTATTGACCCCATGTATTCATATAGCTTATCCTTGTAAATACTCTCAAATGCTTGTCTAAAATCTGCAAACAACATATGTAGATCTATATTATGCTCATAGCATTTTTCCATCGTTTGACGTACCACAAATATTTGATCTACTGTGTTCCTATTTCGCCTGAAGCCACACTATACTTCATCCAATCTTTCTTCAGCATATGTAGTCAGATATTGTAATAGGATATTTGAAAATACTTTATAGATGATATTCAGTAGTGTGATTCCCCTATAATTAGTGCATTCATACTTATTTCCCTTCTTATATATTGGGAAAATTATTCCTGTATTCCACTCATCAGGTATCCGTTCTTCCTCCCAAATCTTAATAATCAGTTCATGTATCTCTCCTAGAATTTCTTTGCTACTATTTTTAATCAATTCACTTGTTATTCCGTCTTCTCCTGCTGCTTTATGGTTATTTAATTTTGCAATAGCATTTTCTACATCTTTCAATGTGGGGGGCATTTATCCATTGTTCTGGTCCATTCTGCTCCATATGCCGTTCACTTTCTTCCACATCTTTTCTCTCCTTGTTAAGGAGCTCTCGGAAATATTCGGTCCGTCTTTCACTTATTTCCTCTTCATTCTGTAATAGCTTACCTTCTTTATTCTTACAGCCATTCAATCTTGGTTTATACCCTTTCCTGAAATAATTAATTTCATTATAGAATTCCTTTGTCCTCTTCTGTAACCTTTGTGTCTCTATACTCTCTAGTTTCTTCTTAATCATCTCTCTTTTCTTCTTCTTACAGATGTTATTAGCTTCACGTCTGCATTTCTCATAATTTTCCCTATTTGACCTTGTATCTCTCTGAAACATTTTTGCTCTTGCTGCATTCTTCTTTCCAATCGCTTCCTCACACTCCTTATCGAACCAAATATTTCTTTTCTTTTTGGCTATACCCAGTGTTTCTTGTGCCGCATTTTGTATGCACTTTTGAACTTTTGCCCACCTTTCCTCTATTCCAGAAACTTGTCCAATCGTCTGTAAAGTATTATTCATTTTTGACTGGAATTCTTGTTTTCCTTCTGGTTGTTGTAGTTTTTCCAGATTCCATTTATTTATTTCTGTAGGTTGTCTCCCCTGTCCTATTGCCAATTTTTGCCTCACTATTGCTTTTACTAAATAATGTTCAGAATCACAGTTTGGCCCTCTGCATGTCCTTACGTCAATAATTGATGCTGCATGCCTCGTTGTCACTAGTACATGATCTATTTGATTTACCACATTGTTTCCTGGCATCTTCCACGTTCCTTTATGTATTTTCTTATGATCAAAGCAGGTGCTTTTAATTATAAGACCACTCGTAGTTGCAAACTGTCCCAAGTAAAAACCATTCTCATTTGATTCATCATGTAGTGTATATTTCCCGGCTATTGGTCTCATACACTCTTCCTTTCCCACTTTGGCATTAAAATCTCCTAAAATAATAGTCATTTCATATCTTGGTCCCTCTTCAACGGTTTGTACTAACTCATCATAAAATTGTTCCTTCCTTTCCTCATCTGCATCTTCGATTGGTGCATGTGCTGATATAACAGTTATGTTCCTAAACTTCCCCTTAATCCGAAGCTTACATATTCTATCTGAGATTGGTTCAAATCCTATTACACTCTTCTTCAATTTCCCATGTACTATAAATCCCGTACAGAACTGTCCTGTTCTTTCTTCCGGCCCACTGTAATAGAGGTTATAATCTTTGTTTTCAATGCATCCTTGCCCTTTCCATCTTATTTACTGAATCGCTACTAAGTCGTATCCAAATCTTTTTGTTTCATTTACAATTTCTTGCATTTTTCCCGGTTTCAACATTGTTCTTACATTCCATGTCGGCATGTTTATATCCGCTTTCCTTACTCGTGTCCTTTTCCTAAGCTTTTGTCGTCTTCGATTTCCATCCGGTTTTCTCGTAGAAGTCTTCTGAACAATGCTTTTTTTACAAGGTGGGGCCGTTAACCCCACGCTCAACCCTATCCACTGACTGGGGACATTGATTTTGGAGCATCCTACTCCTAGACAGGTTGTCTTCACCACGCCTAAGGAGTCCCGTCTACCCCGTCTTACGTCCTCAACTAATTAACCCCAGTGAGGATGGGTTGCCTCATCCGCCTTTTCCAAAATTCCGAAGGTCTCCTTCTCTGCTGGATCCGCCGTTAAGGTCTTCACCTGTAACCCTGGGTAAGGGTTCCCCGTTATACCCCGTGGGACTGGGTCCCCACCTGAACTTAGCCATCCTTTTACACCGGCCTACTGGAGTAGAGGATGCTCACCCCCGCAACGTGGATGCGCCAGGCAGGAGTTACTCAAGTGGAGAATAGGGAAGGTGGCCCTATCTTCCTTGAGTCGGGTTAATGGTTGTGTATGGTACCACAACCAAAGGTTCTGAGTTTGTATATTGATTGTTAAAAGCTTGTTTCTATTTTCTCTTCATCCTTGACCCTCCTCAGGTCATCAATATATTTCATACTCTCCGGATGTCCTTCATCGTTAGCATCGCGAAATGTCCTGTAGTTTTTGTTAAAACGATATCTCGGTCTATTTTATGGCCTACTTCTTCTATTTTTTCTGGATCCATTATGGTATCAATTATTATATCGGTACTTCACATTGCGTCTGTCCACTCTTTTACCATATTTATACCGTCCTCGATGTTCTTCATATTGGTCGTAGTAGGAAATTCTTTGATTGTCAGAGTCCTGGGATGAATGAGCTGCTCCTCTGTCTTCTGACGAGACAGTGCTATAACTTTCTCTTGATGTATCTGATACATTTGTCCCCCATAAGTTCAACACCTCGTCCACGTCGTGGGGAACAGGCAACGGTATGAAGTAGGGGATAGCCTGTAAGGGGAAGTACAGTGGGGACTTTTTGTGCCCCAGGACCGCTTCGGTAGCTGAGAAGGCCTTACAGGAATCCTGAAAAGTAACGGCTAACGGGGTTCTGATGAACCTTAGGGTCAACGGCTAGGAAGACGGAGGAGGATGGCTGATAACATCCCAACGGCGGAAAAGGCGGAAGAACAATTGGTCATCAACTGCTGCCTTGCAGTATGTAGGGGGAACTACAAAGGCTAGGGGACCCACTCCGTTGTTAATGGGCAGCAATCCGGAGTGCTCTGAGGGCCAGCCCCCCAGAAGGTTGTGCGTGATGTTGACGACCTCACCACGGAAAACCCAATTGTCACTAAATCCCAATTACAAGATAACCGGACGGATAAACGTAAACGACTCTTGCGTGTCAAGGACAATGAGCTGAATATCGGGACATGGAATGTGTTAAGCCTGTATAGAGCAGGATAACTTGATAGAAGTAATGAAGAAATATAACATGAGTATCGTAGAAATCCAGGAAGTGCGGTGGACAGGTGCAGATATATTGAAACGGAAAGACTTTACGATCTTTTATAGTGGTCACGATAAAACACATTTGGAACGGGGTTTGTAGTGAGTAATAAAATAGTGAATGCAGTGATGAGGTTTAAGACAGGAAATAAGAGAATACGTTCCATACGAATAAGGGGCAAATTTTTCAATACAATATTTATATGTGGACATGCTCCCTTGAAGAGACGGAAGAAAGTCAAAAGGACAAATTTTATCAACAACTAGAGAAGGAATACGATGCAGCGCCTAGATATGATGTTAAAATCGTACTAGGTGATATGAATGCTAAAATTGGAAGAGAAGAAGAACTGAGGTATATCACTGGACGCAACAGCCTACATGAAAAATGTAATGAGAATGGGATACGACTGGTAAATTTTTCTGCGAGTAGACGAATGATAGTGACTAGTACAATATTCCCTAGAAGGCTGCGTGTTGGTCACCAGATAGCCTCACTAGGAACTAGATTGATCACATAATAATAGGTGCGAGACATGGATGTGATATTCAATATGTGAGGTGCCGATATAGATTCGAATCACTTTCTAGCTAAGGCTTGCGATAAGCAGCGCGTATGTAGAATTAAGAATAGCAGAACAGGAGGAGTACAGAAATATGATGGACAGAAATTTATCGAAAACAAGAATATAGCAGATGAATTTGCAACGATTTTGGAAAGGAAACTATTGACAAATTTTAATGTAGCAGGAAATATAAATGAAGATTGGAGAACTATTAAGGGGGCCATTAAGGACACTGCGGAAAATGTGGTAGGGTACAAACAGCCAGAGAGAAGAGAGGAATTGTTTGATAAAGAATGTGAACATATGATAAATATAAGAAACCAAGCGAGAATCAACATGTTGCAAAAGGATACGATAGGAAATAGAAACCAATATATAGAGGCAAGAAGAATAGCAAAACGCACATGTACAAGAAAGGAAAAGGAAAACGGAATGGGAAATGGAGAAAATGGAAAAAGTGGAGGAGGCAGCAAGAGTAAAGGATTTTAGACAAATGTATGCGCTATTGAATGAAGAGAAGAGGGGATTTCAAGCCGGCCTAATACGTGTGAAAACAAAGATGGAAATCTGATTATTGAGTCAAGAAATGTGCTTGAGCGATGGAAGGAATGTTTTTAAGAGATTCTGAATGGGGAAGGTAAGAAAGGAGATCAAGAAGAAGAATATTATCTGCCAGGACCTGACTTAGAGATGCATGAACTAAGTTTGAATGAAACAAAAGAGGCCATCAAGGCAATGAATTATAAGGCGCCCGGAGAAGACATTATAAATGCAGAGCTACTAAAGTATGGTGGCAGTTTTCTAAGCACGCAAATATACCAATTGATGAAAAGGCTATGGGAAGAGGAACAGATACCGGAAGAATGGAAAGTAGCGCTGATGTGCCCAATACACAAGAAGGGATCTAAGTTGTGCTGCAATAACTATAGGGGTATATCATTGCTCAATTTGGGATACAAAGTATTCACTAAATTTCTGGCGAGACGAATATAGCCATACGCGTAACTGATACTTGGGGATTATTGAAGTGGATTTAGAGGCAACCGATCAACAGTCGATCATATATTTACATTACGATGTATATTAGAGAAGTTTTATGAATACAATAAAACTGTCCACCAACCATATATTGATTTTCAGAGGGCATACGACTCATTTGATAGAAGGTACCTGTTGAAACGCTGGAGGAGTTGGGAACACAATGAAAACTGACGCGGTTAGTAAGAATGGCACTGAACCTCTCAAGATGTAAAGTTAAAGCCCAAAATGAATTCTCAAAGGAATTCCAAACAAACAAGGGGCTTCGGCAAGGTGACTCCAAATTGTGCTTTCTTATCAAACTTTCGAACGAGTCGTGCGAGGCACTGATATAAGGGAAGATGCGCTGGCACGGTATATCCGTGGTAGAAACCCTATTCAAACAGGAACGCTTTATAATCAGGAAATGCAATATTTAGCCTATGCTGATGATATAGTAATCTTGGGAAGAACGGTAAGTGCCATAACTACAGCATATGAAGAGCTAGAATAAGAATCAGGAAAAGCGGGCCTAAATGTTGACACTGAAAAGACAAAATATATGCTTTTGTCGCATGAGAAGGGAAATGAAGATAACTTAATTATCAACGGGAAAGAGTTTGAAAAAATTAATAATTTCAAGTATTTGGGATAAAGACTTACTAAGGATAATGATACAATGGCTGAAGTCAGGGAGAGAATTGTGCAAGGAAATCATTGCTCTTTTAGCCTTCAAAAAGTACTCAAGTCGCGCACAATTTCCCGTAAGATCAAAAAGAGGATTTATCGAACAGTCATTAGGCCGGTGGTCACACATGGTAGTGAAACATGGGTGCTCACCAAAAGAGGTGAGGAAGCATTGGATACGTGGGGGCGTGAAATTCTTAGGAAGATTTATGATCCAGTCCAGGAAAATGGAATCTGGCGAATACGAATTAACAGAGAGTATGGAGAACCACGGATATCAGTAGAAGTAAAAAGAGGAAGACTTCGATGGGCAGGACACCTGCAGAGGATGGAGGAGAAGCGATCAGCACGCCAGGTTTTCCATCGACATCCTGAAGGAAGAAGACAGCAAGGACGACTGCACAAGAGATGGTCGGATGAAGTAGAGGCGGACGTGCGACAACTGCGAGTTCGTGGGTGGAGAAGACTCGCTCTTGACCTTGAAGCATGGACGAATGTGATTAGGAAGGCCCGGGCTCTTCATGAGCTGTAGCGCCGATGTGTAAGTTAAGGCATCTAATACATTTACTTATTTTTTAATTAATTTATTTATTAATTCCAACGAGCCAAAGGCGCATATACAGGAATTGTACAATACAATTTGTTTAGCGTCTTAATTTAATATAATACATATACATTGGCTGCAAATAAATACATAAATTTGGTATAATGTACGTTACCCAAAATATTTCCCTTACGTTACCATATTTAATTTTGAAAGATGACAGATTGGAAACTGTTTTAAACTGATTTTAATGGCTGAAAACTTAAAGCTACAATTACCATACTTATATGAGTGTATTTGAAAGACAGCAATGTAACTTGTTTGTCGTGTGTTATAATTATGAATGTCTGAATTCAGTGTGTAGTTACTATCGTGCAGTACACTGTTTAGTTTAATTTAGTGAATTAGTATTGATAAGCTAAAAGCAGTGCACATAGATAAGGGCATAATTTTACTATTAGCGTATAGAACTAATGTGGGTGTGTCAAAAGGAAGATTATAGATATTTTTGATTTGTCTATTTTTTGTTACCATAAGTTCATGAAGGACTGTTTTTCTGTCTTTCTGAATGAGACCAACTTACGTTTAGGTATTTAAGTGACTGTGAATGAGTGAGTAATATACTGTAAGTAGAACTTTCCTACGGACAATATATCTTAATCTTCTCAATAGCCCAGATACTGGCGCTATCTATTTTGCAAAGGAATAAACATGCTCTACCAAGCTTAAAAGTGCATATATTATTAGACCCAGATATTTCCAGTGTTCGACCTCACCTCTTTCCGTGTTGTTAATATATATATTCGAATGATTAATATTTTTATACTCGGCTTAGTTATTAACATACTGTATATTTATTTTTATTGACGTTCATAGTTAATTTATTGATACTGAGCCACTTGTTCATTGTAATGTCTTCTTGCATATTATCAATCACCGAGTCCACTTTGTCACCAGTGTAGAATACATTTGTGTCATCAGCGTAAAGCATAATTTTACCCTTTAAATTGAGAATATTTATATCATTCATGTATATCAGAAACAATGTAGGGCTCAAGGCAGACCCTTGTCGAACCCAACAATTCACCTCTTTGACCGCGCTCAGATAACCATTGACGGAAACAAATTGCTTTCTTCCACTAATGTAGATGCGGAATCACTCTAATGCAACACCACGAATTCCAGCATCTTCTAATTTAGATAAGAGAATTTCGTGATTTACCGTGTCGAAAGCTTTAGCGAGATCAATAAACAATCCGGCCGCAATCTGGTTACCGTCAACGCTTTAGTGAAGCATCGACGCAAAATCAGTAACTGCGAGTTCTGTACTAGAATTCTCCCTGAAACCATACTGGGATCGATAAAAAGTCTGTTTTTTAAGAAATGCCATTAGTCTTACCTTTATAATGCTTTATACTATTTTGGAAATGATGATTAGTATGGATATAGGTCTATAGTCCCCTGCGTTACTAGTGTTCCCTCCTTTGAAAATCGGGATGACTTTAGCAAATTTTAGAGCCTGCGGCACGACCCCAGTTGCCATGGATTCATTAATTAATGTAACAAGCTTTGTTATTAGCCGGCCATCAACATTTTTGACCATAGTAGCTGTTATCCCATCGACTCCACAAGACTTTTTTACTTTTTAAATTCTTAATTATACATTTGACTTCCATATTATCTGTTGGATATATAAAAAAGGGATTCAAGCTGGCGGTTACAATTCAGATCTGTGATATAATGTGTGGTTAACTGAGATGCAAGGTCATCGGCTGTGCATGTAAAATACTTATTGAATTCATTAGCAATTTCTTGTTTATCATTAATTACCACGTTCCGTATTGACAGAGTTTTGCAAGTTTCTGAGTTGTGCCTTTTGTTATACATAATTTCATTCAAAATATCCCAAGTTTTCTTAAGATTTTTATCATACACGTTTAGTTTTTCCGAATAATAATTTGTCTTAAGTTTTTTTAGGAATGTTAATGAATGTCTACATTAATGTGTTCCTCTCTCAAGGGAATATTATATATGTGTTGCCCAATCTTAACTTTAGAGTGAAGAGTGTTCCGTCGCTTGACGAGTTTTATCAATTCAGATATTATCCAGGAAGTTGCAACATCTGATTTTAATGTGTTTTTCTGCTTTATGGTTTGGTGATTGCCAAAATTTGTGTTTTTTTGGATTTGAATAATAAAGGAGTTGTACATGTGGTTCATCTTAATTTCCTGGGCAGAATGTCTTGCATTCTCTCGCAGGAAATTAGAGTTATCTAAATTAATTTTAACCATGCATTTTAAGGGTAAATTTAAAGTGTTGTTTTGGATATAGGATCCCTTGTGTGGCCATACCGTATCTGTGATAAGGATGTTATGATCACTTATGTCATTATCTACATTCGAAACTGTCAAATATATTATATCTGTGTTAACTGCTACATGATCCAGAAGTGTTGATGTTTTGTCAGTCGTGCGTGTTGCATAAATTTTGTTACACAGTGTGAACCCATAGCGTGATAGAACATTTATTTACTGCTTTTTAAAATAATATTCAGTAAAAGTGTCAATATTTGTATCACCATTAAAAAACAAGGAGTGTTGTTAGTCTGAGAAAGGAAATTTTCCAAAGATGTTAAAAATGACGTTGCATTGCCC
Source organism: Anabrus simplex (assembly GCF_040414725.1). Lineage (NCBI taxonomy): Eukaryota > Metazoa > Arthropoda > Insecta > Orthoptera > Tettigoniidae > Anabrus > Anabrus simplex. The sequence continues at coordinate 558,518,400 of NC_090266.1, forward strand.
TTCACAGGATTGGATCCTCCAATTATATGCAGACTATTTGAATTGGAATTACCAGCTGAGACGTCTCCCCAAATCTCAACCCAGATTAAGCTATATTTCATTTCACATTTATTAAGTATTTTAAATTCCCACTTCTTACGGATAAATGTCCCTGACCCACCACCCCCTTGTGTATCTCTGTGAGCAAACAAACATGAGTAGTTACTTAAATTGTAATATTTGGCCTCGTTACTTTTAACCCAGGTTTAGGATATAACCAAGACATCGACTTCACCTAAGATATGGAGCAGTACTTCTAATTCGTCTAGCTTATTTTTAACACTTCTACTGTTAATATGCAGTATTTGCAGGTTATTACAGTCAGGAAGAATATTACGCTGACTGACAGTGACAATGCAACACCAAGGAGGAGTGGTTCGAAAGGGATGAAAGTTGGGGAAAAAACAGAGACGGCACGAACGAATAATTGATGTTTATTTCAAACCGATATGCAGGTTACACAATGCGCACGCCATCGACTCAGTAGGATGTAGGACCACCGCGAGCGGCGATGCACGCAGAAACACGTCGAGGTACAGAGTCAATAAGAGTGCGGATGGTGTCCTGAGGGATGGTTCTCCATTCTCTGTCAACCATTTGCCACAGTTGGTCGTCCGTACGAGGCTGGGGCAGAGTTTGCAAACGGCGTCCAATGAGATCCCACACGTGTTCGATTGGTGAGAGATCCGGAGAGTACGCTGGCCACGGAAGCACCTGTACACCTCGTAGAGCCTGTTGGGAGATGCGAGCAGTGTGTGGGCGGGCATTATCCTGCTGAAACAGAGCATTGGGCAGCCCCTGAAGGTACGGGAGTGCCACCGGCCGCAGCACATGCTGCACGTAGCGGTGGGCATTTAACGTGCCTTGAATACGCACTAGAGGTGACGTGGAATCATACGCAATAGCGCCCCAAACCATGATGCCGCGTTGTCTAGTGGTAGGGCGCTCCACAGTTACTGCCGGATTTGACCTTTCTCCACGCCGACGCCACACTCGTCTGCGGTGACTATCACTGACAGAACAGAAGCGTGACTCATCGGAGAACACGACGTTCCGCCATTCCCTCATCCAAGTCGCTCTAGCCCGGCACCATGCCAGGCGTGCACGTCTATGCTGTGGAGTCAATGGTAGTCTTCTGAGCGGACGCCGGGAGTGCAGGCCTCCTTCAACCAATCGACGGGAAATTGTTCTGGTCGATATTGGAACAGCCAGGGTGTCTTGCACATGCTGAAGAATGGCGGTTGACGTGGCGTGCGGGGCTGCCACCGCTTGGCGGCGGATGCGCCGATCCTCGCGTGCTGACGTCACTCGGGCTGCGCCTGGACCCCTCGCACGTGCCACATGTCCCTGCGCCAACCATCTTCGCCACAGGCGCTGCACCGTGGACACATCCCTATGGGTATCGGCTGCGATTTGACGAAGCCACCAACCTGCCCTTCTCAGCCCGATCACCATACCCCTCGTAAAGTCGTCTGTCTGCTGGAAATGCCTCCGTTGACGGCGGCCTGGCATTCTTAGCTATACACGTATCCTGTGGCACACGACAACACGTTCTACAATGACTGTCGGCTGAGAAATCACGGTACGAAGTGGGCCATTCGCCAACGCCGTGTCCCATTTATCGTTCGCTACGTGCGCAGCACAGCGGCACATTTCACATCATGAGCATACCTCAGTGACGTCAGTCTACCCAGCAATTGGCATAAAGTTCTGACCACTCCTTCTTGGTGTTGCATTTGCTCTGTCAGTCAGTGTATTACTATGAATAGTGTAGTCATGCACACTCAAAAATTTTAATTCCCTACAGTCGTATGGATTAGTGTAGATAGTTGGTCTGTCGACATCGTCCATGTCGTCATCGGCGTTTTACCGCCAAGGCCATCTCAATGTCCACGGAGATGTTGTTTCTAGTTACTGCTAATACGGCTTCCATTGTCTTGTTCTTTATTTCGGATTTAAGTTTGCAGATGTCATGTATGCTGGTGAAATGAAATGTCATATGGCTTTTAGTGCCGGGATATCCCAGGAAGGGTTCGGCTCGCCAGGTGCAGGTCTTTAAATTTGACACCCGTAGGTGACCTGCGCGTCGTGATGAGCATGAAATGATGATGAAGACAACACATACACCCAGCCCCCGTGCCATTGGAATTAACCAATTAAGGTTAAAATCCCCGACCCGGTCGGGAATCGAACCCGGGACCCTCTGAACCGAAGGCCAGTACGCTGATCGTTCAGCCAACGAGTCGGACATGTATGCTGGTAATATGCTTAGTCCTTCCAGTGTCGTCGGGAGAGCGCGGAATTTAAAATCCACGTGCTTTTGACAGCTGTCATCTTAAGACGGGTTCTAACCACGTAGACGTGGAATTTTTAGCAAGTCAGCGGGGCTAATCTCACTGCTCCATCTTGACAGGACATAACCTCACTGCTGCCATCTTAACTAAGTGTGCGCGGAATTTATACAGTTAGTCCTAAAATTGTAATCCTCCAAAGTTAGACCCCTCCAAGATGGTGTCGGGAAGGGCAGCTAGCCTTTAAACTATGTTACTCTGTATTTAGGCCCCAGGCTATGTCAACAGTAGTGAGGTTATGATTGCTCAAATCCGCGTCAAAACCAGTGCATGTGGTTAGGACTTGTCAAGATAGCAGCTATCATATTGACAGCTGTTCGAATTCCGCGCCCCACGTAGTTAAGATGGCAGCAGTGAGGTTATGCCCTGTTAAGATGGCAACAGTGTGGGATTACCACGTTCACACACACACACATTTTATCACTACGTGCAAACACACACTTTATTTAGCAATTACATTTTGATTATCTGAGATACTCACATGCGAAAAAGGAAGGGAGGTGGTTGTAACACACACCCCTTTTTTCCATCGAATAGCATTGTCAGGTTAGCATAATCCTTTTACTCACTACACTCACAATTGTGGGTGTAGATTTATTATTGCCTACACATGAATTATTATTTTTGACTTCGTTCACTCCACTCTCACTTGAAAGTGAGGGTTCTGGCTTATGCGAAACCACTACAGTATGGCGATATAAGTATTAAAGTTGAAAATAAGGAGTTTCATTGCTTGCTCTGTGACAAGATGGCACAAAGAGGTAATTATATCTCTATTTTAGTCAAATTGTACTTTTAACTATTATATAGCAATAAATCATTAACTAAATATTCTCTATATTTAAATTACGTACATTTATTTCGAATATAGAAGTATTTTGTGTATTCAGTTCACCTGTGAATTATGCACTCACGTTTATGAGTGTTGGGAGTGTACGTGTAAGTCTCGTGTTTGAGGTCATGTTCGTCAGACATGCATTTACCGCTATTAAAGTAGCTATGGTTACCTATCTATTGATTTTATTACTAATTACAATGTTGAATCGTATATTTATTTCCTGGCAGTAGCCTATATTCTCACATAGTTGTAATTGTTTTTAATATACATTACACTCAGTATTATATATGCCTAATTTTAATAAAAATTTAGTCCTGCGTCTCTATAATTTTTCAGATAAACTACGGTCATTAGAAAACCTCCTAGAAGATCCAGACGCTATTCAGGATTTATTAGATCCATCAGATATTGAGGATTTTGATGACAATGATGACCAGTCAGCAAGGGAACCAGAACCTTGTGCAGATGGTTCTAGTTCAGAACCTGGAATAGAAGTGACAATGACGAGTGTCTCATGGTCTAAGAAAGCATTTAAATGTAAACCTGGTGTTGAAGTTATTTCTATAGAAGGAGAAAAACGAGTTTCGGTGAGTCAAATTTACGGATTGCAAGTTGAATGGGAAGGCACCAGGAGAGATGATGGACCTACTATCTTTCCGGTTGGCCATTGGAGAGTACGTATTAGGTGGACTGAAGAAAAAGGAATGACGATTTCAATGAGAAGAATGGGAACATGTCTCCCTCACATAAAAAATGACCTGCAGGTATGCCCGGACAAGACAAACGACTTGATTGTTTTGAACCTTATCCAGTTCTAGATAAATTGAAGACGCCTTTATGTTGCAGACTTCACGCCTGCCAACGGAGATCTCGCATACGATAATGGAATGTTTACCTATTTTTAAATAATCACAATTGGTTCCATTTCTTCCACAGAGTTAAGTAGAGGCATCAATGCACTCTAGAAATTCATATCACTATTATTATTATTATTCCTACCTCTGTGGTTTAGTAGTAGAGTGTTAACCTCGGGGTTGCAAGATAGCGGGATCAAACACGGCAGAAGCGTGCGACGCCATAGGGCAGAGGCGGTATTATTATTATTATTATTATTATTATTATTATTATTATTATTATTATTATTATTATTATTATTATTATTATTATTATTATTATTATTATTATTATTATTATTATTATTATTATTATTATTATTATTATTTCCTGTCTCTGTGGATTAGTAGTAGAGTGTTAACCTCGGGATCGCAAGATAGCGGGTTCAAACACGGTAGAAGAGTGCGACGAAGTATAGTGGGTTCAAAACTCGGCAGAGGCGGTATTATTATTATCCCTCCCTCTGTGGATTAGTAACTCGGCGGAGGCAGTTAAATTTTTTGAAGGGTAGAAAAACTCTATTCAACAGGATGTCAACATGTTAGTATAACGTACAGTCCCTCCCCAGCATTTGTCTGATGTAAAACCACCGAAAATGATCTGTAGTAGCTGGCGACAGTATTTATGTGTGCGGTAGTGAGTATAATAAAGATTTGTATACCCCTATGTCCAGTGAGACATATCAAATACTATGTCAGCAATGTGCAAAATCCAGCTTGGCGCACAGCATGAGTATTCTCTGCTTGCTGTCCGTGTAACATACATACAGTTAAAAGCCGATTTATAAAATTAATCTGATAAAAAATGAAGCACCGTCCGTGTAGGGGGGTTGACACCCGGTCCGGTTAGAAATTTCTAACCTACATCTAAATTATATAGAGGGACCTGATGGAGGTCGATTTCTTGCTATGTTATAATATTTAACCTGCATCTAAGGGATTGTTTACAGTAGGAGATTGATTGATTGATTTCTCCTAGCCAGGTTAGAGATTATCCTAAGTAGTCTTCTCCTCCAGGCAAAATGCTGGGGGGATAGTATTTAACTTATAACAACGGCCTGTATGACGTAAGGGGCTACTAAGAGGGGAACAACAAAAGGAATATGTACCTTGACTGCCTCTGTAGTAGAGGCCCAGGTTCGATTCTCGACTCTGCTATGAGTAACGCCGAGGTGCTGGAATTTTACTCCCGCAGGAGTTCCTTTACGTGTTAGTAAATTTATGAACACGAGGCTGACGTATGTAACCACCTTTAAATACTCCAGGACTGAGCGAGGATCGAACCTGCTAAGTTGAGATTAGAAGTCTTGCGCCTTACCCGTCTAAGGTACTCAGCCAGGCTATCAGGAATAAACCTATCGCTTATTTCTACACTGTTAGGCTCTGTAACCTATTAGTTAGCACTAGCTGCCGATCTCGGGTTAGATTCCCGGTACAGTTAGAAAATTTAAGAAAGGCAGGAGGGGCCTGTATGTGTTTAACTGGCAGCTCGCCTGCAGAACTGCACTGCCTCAGGACGAGGACACGAGTTGTTAGAACTCTAAGTTGGTCTTAAAATAAGGCGTTATAGTCATTTACAGTAAATAGCAACTACGTGTTTTCATAGTAGTGCGAACTGTGTGCGACATGTATGTTGAGTCTAGTTTTACGGTCGGATGCTTTTCCTGGTAATGTGCAATTACTATAGTTGTGTTTTGTGGCGGATAGTAGTGTAATATGTTGTTTGAATATAAAAAAGTTAAGTGTTCGAACAATCAAGAACATACACAGTCTCCGAGCGAGAAGAAATAATTATTTTAATTTTAGTTTCCTTTATTGTATTGTAAGTGTAATTCAGCCGCAGAGTACAAGAGCAGACCACTGCGCTGCCGTGTGAAAATACATCGACCCCGGATGTATGTCAGCAAATATCCAAGCATGAACACTTGAGCAAGGAATAATTTAGGAACACGATATAAAATGTTGCATGTATGATGTGCAGGTCCGCGATATTTTCCAGTATAGTGTCAGTGGTCTCTAGCCTTAATCTCTGGGAACGTAATTGGCTGTTTACAGATGTGATATTCATTTATTTCATCATGCATAATTATATCATCCAACGTCATTTGAATTGGAACTGGATGTGATATAAGAAAATGAACACGATGTGCAAACTCTTCGAATTCATTTAACAGCCATTCAGTACAGTGTTCTCCTCAATACAGCTTAAAAATGATAACGATGAATCGCATGAACAGACAACTTAGTATGCTACAGAATACAAGGCATTTAATCTGTAGTTGAGTAGTAACCATTCTTGTTCTGTTAAGAGCCATGAATAGAACGCACACCTCTGGTGTGTGAGCATTATACATGTTTATCAAGTATCCTGATCGCAAACTGGACAAGAGAACCCGCCATCTCCCGGATGCAAGCTCACAGCTGCGCACCCGTTACTGCACGGCCAACTCGCCGTTATCTTATTGTATTATAATTGAGAGAGACACCGTAGCTCAGGCGGCGGAGCCTCTGACGGCTGGGTTCCGTGGTTCTAACCCCGGTCACTCTATGTGATATTTGTGCTGAACAAAGCGGAGGCAGGTTTTTCTTCGGACACTAAAAACCAATAATCACCACAATTGATGAGTTAGCACGACGTAGACCTCGGAGCATACACACACAGCCCTCTTGTCAATGATTACAGCGTTGTGGTTGCACAACTAAGTAAGATAGTATTTACGTGTTCGATTTCCAGTCAGAACAGGGATTGTCTTGTAACAATATTCGTTAGAAGATGGTAAGTATCATTACACAAGTAGGCAGTTGTGTTTGTCGAAATATTTCGTAATGTTTTAAATTCTAAAGGAATATCGACTTAAATATACAGTCGCAGCATTATGTTGGTATTTACTATGAGGCCAGCAGATGATGGTATTTTTTCTTTATTTTCTTGCATTAGAAGATAGTATCATCAAGAAGGGCAGCGCCGTCCAAGCCATTCAGTGTAAGTATATTCCATTCTGTGTAAAAAGTCCTCTCCGCAGCGAGAAGACGATGTTAATAATTATTTGTTTGTCGGATGGCGACATAAAACCTTATGCTAACCTCACAATGCTATTCGTCTGACGATAAGCAGGATTCAAATCCACGATGTTTTTAAGGTTCGAAGTCCATGAATTAGATATTTTTAAATTCTAATGATGAACAGAGAGAGACCAGAGTTCGAATCCATGATTTTTATTGTTTACGGTGACTATTGAGAGAGGGAGGGCGGGAGAGAGGTAATTTTATTCTATGCTGCCTGTGCGTTAATTTCCCTTGTTTTAAGATACCACGCGCCCTCTTATCATATAATCAAGGTAAGTTTTTCCTGTTCAGAACACGATAGGGAATGTATGCTGACTATTCAAATCTTTACTGTAAGATAACAACAGTCTATATATGTTCTATGTCCTCTGTAACAGGATTGAACCTGTACAGATTGTCAACATGTTCTCTCTTTTTCAGGTTACGCGTCGGATGGAGACGTAAGGCGTTAGCGACTTTGTAGATAGTAGAGGGGGAAGACCATCTAGCGCAGGAGGACATCCGTCCGTAAAACTGTAAGGAGCAGGAGGAACGCGACTAAGCCGCTTCGGAGAGGGAGGAGGAGGAACGCGGCTATGTTCCGTTGGGGGAGGAGGAGGTATTCACCTAACCTCCGTGACGTTATGCTGTCGAGAAAGGCAGCTAGCCTTAAAACTATAATCCTCTGTGGTTAGACCCCCTGGCTATGTTCTGTAGCACCAGTGAGCTTAGCCGTGTTCACTTGTACCGCATCGAAAAAATGCACGTGGTTAGGACCTGTCAAGATGGCAGCTGTCATCTTAACAGCTGTTACATTTTAAAATTCCGGGGCCCACGTGGTTAAGATGGCAGCAGTGAGGTTAGGACCTGTCAAAATGGCAGCAGTGAGGTTAGCTACGTTAACATGTTCCGCGCCAAAACAAGTGCACGTGTTTCGGACCATTGAAGATGGCAGCTGTCATCTTAACAGCTGTTACATTTTAAAGTTCCGCGTCCCACGTGGTTAAGATGGCAGCAGTGAGGTTAGGACCTGCCAAGATGGCAGCAGTGAGGTTAGCTACGTTCACTTGTTTTTGCGCCAAAACAAGTGCACGTGGTTAGGACATGTCGAGATGGCAGCTGTCATCTTAACAGCTGTCACATTTTCAAATTCCTCGGCCCACGTGGTTAAGATGGCAGCAGTGAGGTTAGGACCTGTCATGATGGAAGCAGTGAAGTTAGCTACGTTATTTTGTTCTGCACCAAAACAAGTGCACGTGGTTAGGACCCGTCATCTTAACAGCTATCACTTTTTAAATACCGTGCCCCCTACGAGGTTAAGATGGGAGCAGTGAAGTTAGGGTCTGTCAAGATGGCAGCAGTGAGGTTAGCCGTGTTCACTTGTTCCGCATCAAAACAAGTGCACGTGGTTAGGACCTGTCAAGACGTTAGCTGTCATTTTGACAGCTATCACTTTTTAAATTCTGTGCTCCCAACGTGGTTAAGGTGGCAGGAGTGAGCTTAGGGTCTGTCAAGATGGCAGCAGTATAGATGCGAGCTGAAGAGAAGACTAGCGGGACGTGAGGTGGGGCACGGGGGAGCAGCTTTCTCTCTCTGTCTACTCGGCTATGGCTCTTCCTAAAGGTATCGTCAGCCAGCCAGCCAGCCAGCCAGCAGCCAGTCTGCCTTTGATGATACAAGTGGCCAGTCGAACAGTGCGGTAGTGTTGACCTTGTCTGTGTGTTGTAAGTGTTGAACAGCGATTTATATATTGAGGCTTACATAACTGTGTTATAAAACATTTATGTTGTTATAGTACTACTTTGTATTACTATTATGGAACCCTGCCGGAAGAAAGGAAAGACTATCCACAGCGAAGCTGGGGAGGTTATCAGACATGTTATCCAAGAATGTGATGATGAGGCCCGAGAAGGGAAACTGAAACACTTACTGAGGCAAACTAATTTGCGTGTATCTAATTTGTTATATCCCAGTAGAATGCGTGCATGTCGACCACAGCATTTATATAGAAACTGTGTTATTCTTTGTAGAGGTTGCTTTATGTCAGTGTATCACGAGACACTTTCCAATACAGTGTTTGTGTAAGCAAGGTGTTCGTGTTTAATTATAAATGTCATTCGTGTATGGTCATAACAATTGGCGACGAGGAAAACTTTCAAAACATCAGAGGAAAATGATAATATTGTGTCTGAATACAAATATGTTCTGCGATTAGTGACTGATGGGGAATACGACTGTCGTGTTACGTATATAACCTCAACTACGTAAATGTCATATTCCTAACCTTCAATTATTTTTGTGGGAAAAAAACTCAAACATTTCTCCATGGATGCAGACCAGATAAAGCAATTTTTGGCAGCAATGCATGCCAATCAACAGGCACTCTTAGATCAACTGAGAACTCAAGCACCAGTTCAATCTACTCAACCTATTATTAATTCCAATACATTTCTAATTCCACCCTTCGAATGTTTCAACCCACAAGCAGAGAACTTTCGAAATTACCGGCAACGTTCCGAAAGCTATCTACAATTGAAAAATGTGTTCACCAACAAGAAATATGCCGCTCAGATGCTACTTAATTCAATTGGATCTACGAGTTATAACATATTATCTGCACCAAAAACACCTAGTGATTTCGATTATGGCAATTTAATTGAAACCCTAGAAAAACATCTTTGTCCTAAGAAGAATGTTCTGGTAGCCCAACATAGATTTTTATCCACTTACCAGCTTGAAAATCAACCTATTGCTGACTATGTTGCTACATTAAGGCTTGCTACAATTGACTGCGACTTCAATTCTACACGTGAATGTAAGGTAAGCATTGCAGATGTATTTCTAAGAGCACAGTTCATTAGGGGAATTTATGACAGTTCAATTCGTGAACTATTACTCCAGGCAAATGTTCAAGAATTTAATGAAATTGTAACAAAAGCTATCGCTCTTGAAACATGTAAGTTAGACAGCAAGGAACTATCACCATCAGCTGTATACAAGGGTACTTATAATGATTCTGTTCAAAAAATCACTCACAAATCAAGACAGGACGTATCTCACGATGATCGCAGCCAAGCAACACATGTAAGCAAGGCCAGATCGAAAATTGACTACAAGGAATTGGGAATTCCAAATATATGTTTACGTTGTGGTAGAGACAATCATCTAGCGAAGGACTGTAGGACTGATTTTAACAATCTGAAGTGCAGTTCATGTGGGAAATTCGGCCACATTAAGAAAGTGTGTATACGTACTTTGTTAGCAACGAGAAGGAATTCCAAAATCGACTCTCATTTTCTTCAGGAAGAAGATATTACTCAAACATTCGGTGTTAGCCATATAATAGACATCTTTCAATATCACGAATATCTACATGCGAAGAAATTTTATGCTACAGTTCTTATAGAAGGAATACCCCCAGAGATTTGAAGTAGATTCTGGAGCCGGTTTTACCTTGCTATCACGTTCTAGTTTCAAAGCGCTTGACTTACGTGTACAACTCCAGAAAGCAGATGTTGCATTTCGTTCTTATACTAAGAATGTGTTTTTACCTGATGGCAAGGTTAATGTTATTGTTTCTTATCAGAATAGAACTTCATCTGAAGAGTTATATGTAGTACCGGACGACTTCGAACCGCTTCTGGGGCGTGTCTGGATCCGTCACCTTGGTATTAATCTTCAAGAAATTGACCGTGAAGCGGAATCAAATACTAGTCATATCGATATACAATCAGTCGGTAGTATTACTGAGATAATCAAGAGATTTCCAGAAATTTTCGAAGAAAAGATAGGATGTGTGCCAAATTTGAAAGTGTCTCTTCAGCTCCGAAAGGATGCCAAGCCAGTCTTTCATAAAGAACGTGATGTTCCATATGCCTTACGGGAGAAAGTAGAAAAAGAATTAGACGATTTAGAAGCAGGTGGGATAATCTCAAAAATCAATTACATTGATTGGGGTTCGCCACTAGTAGTGATTCCAAAGTCCGATGGCGGAGTTCGACTTTGCTTTGATTACAAGATAGGCGTCAATGACAAATTAGTAGCAGCAAACTACCCAATTCGGAAAGCGGATGACATCCTAAATATCTTGAAGAACTCGAGGTACTTTTGCCGCCTGGACATATATAAAGGATATCTTCATCTCCAGGTTGATGATGAGAGCAGCAAGATCCAAACCATATCAACACATCGAGGTACATATCGCATGCATCGTCTTTACTCTGGTATAAAAACAGCTCCTTTTTATTATTTTTATTATTTATTTTTTCTTATCTATACTTTAAAAACAGCTCCGTCCGAATTTAATAGAATCATGGATCAAGTTTTATCTGGACTATCAAAAACTCATTCATATTTTGACGACGTTATTATTCATGGTTTTACAAAAACAGAATGTCAACAAAACCTATTTGCCTGTCTTCAAAGGCTCAAAGAATTCGACTTACATCTAAATCAAAGGAAGTGTGCTTTCTTTGAAACCAGCATCGAATATCTGGGCCATGTCATTGAATATAATAAAATCATGAAGTCACCAGCCAAAGTTAAAGCAATACTTGAAATGCCTCGTCCGGTCAATACGGACGATGTTCGAAGATTTCTTGGAATGATAACATATTATTCAAGATTCATTCCAAATACTTCAACTATGACCTACCCCTTGAGGCAGCTTCTCAGCAAAAATAAGAAGTTTTATTGGACTAGTTCTTGTGAATCAGCATTTGCCAAACTAAACGACGAGATCGCAAGTGATCGAGTGCTGATACCTTATAATGCAGATCCTCCACTGGTTCTAGCTTTTGACACCAGTCCAACAGGTATTGCTGGAGTCCTGTCACACATTGTTGATGATGTTGAAAAGCCTATCGCATTTGCTTCAAGGTCCTTGTCTTCAGCTGAACGTAACTACAGCCAGTTGGATCGTGAGGTTCTAGCAATTATGTTCGCAGTCAACTATTTTATATGTATCTATTTGGACGCAAGTTTAAGTTGATAACAGACAATAGTCCACTTACCAGAATCTTCCATCAGAATTCAAGATTACCAGCTTTGACTTCTGCTAGATTATTAAGATATGCTTCATTTCTTTCGGGATTTGACTATGAAGTTGTATATAAAAAGGTTCAGAACATACCAACGTTGACAGCTTGTCAAGAGCAGCGATCATTCAATCACACATTTCAAAGGATATAGTGTTCAATGATGAAGCTCATAAACTCTGTTATTCAACCATCGCTGAAATAGCAACCACGGAATTAAATCCTGACAGTATTCGAATTTCAACAGAAAACGATGAATTGTTACCAAAAATTAAAGCAGAGCTCATGCCATCTGAATCCATAGACAATGAATTCACCCTAGATGATGGAATCTTATTCAAGGGTCAAAGAGTCGTCATTCCGTCTAAACTCCAGCCATTAGTCCTGAAGGAATTACATAGCACACACATAGGGATTACAAAAATGAAACAATTAGCAAGGCGTTATTGCCACTGGAAGAATATTGATAAGGATATTTAGAAAATGGTAAAATCTTGTCAGGCCTGCGCTGACATTCGATCCTCTCCAGTGAAAGCACCGATTCACCATTGGGACGTCCCTACAGACAACTGGAGCCGCGTCCACATGGATTATGCAGGTCCATTTCAAGGTTTCTACTTCCTTCTAATTGTTGATGCAAAATCCAGGTGGGCAGAAATCAAAGTAATTCGAGAAGCTCCGACATCTGTGAAGACAATTGAGCTATTAAGAGAAATATTTTCATTTCATGGATTCCCAATAGCGATAGTCTCTGATAACGCTACAATATTTGTAAGTGACCTGTTCAAATCGTTCTGTAGGGAACACGGTATATTCCAAGAATTCACAGCTCCTGGACATCCCGCAACTAATGGAATGGCTGAACGAAAGATCCAGACGATAAAAAGTCGACTAAAATCTATGTCGAATGAGCCCTTGTCTATATCCAGAAAAGTGCAAGAGATCCTTCTGAAATATCGTGCCACACCTCTAGAATGTGGAAAATCACCAGCTGAACTGTTCCTGAACAGACCATTACGGATCAAACTAGACGTTATTCGCCCAATCAAACAGGAAGGAAATCAAGAGGAGACTCATGGACATCGTAATCTAAGCGTGGGAGACAGAGTCCAAGTGAAATTCTATGAAGGGAATAAAATGTCATGGAAGTATGGAGTAGTCATTGGAAAGTTCGGTCATTTACATTACCAGATTCAGCTAGACGATGGTTATAGCCTCAAAAGACATATTGACCAAATACTTAGAACGGAGGTTCCGAAGAAGACAGGTACAATCACTGATCAGCAATTAGGCCCAAGTCAACAAGAACAACATCCTGAATATAAACAACCTTTCATCTTCACTGACTGGATGAATGAGCCAATCCCTGGGAGTAATCAAGGATTTGAGGCAGAAGAAGACATGCAAAATCGAAGACTTGAAGCAGAAGAAAACGGACCTTCACCCCCAAACCTAACCTGCCGACCAGATAGGACACGCCGTCCGCCTCAGTACCTTAAGGACTATGTTACTTAAATGATTACCAAAGTCTCTTCTTCAAAATTAAGCGTGGGAGACTGTTATATCCCAGTAGAATGCGCCCATGTCGACAACAGCATATATATAGACACTGTGTTATTCTTTGTAGAGGTTGCTTTATGTCAGTGTATCACGAGACACTTTTAATACAGTGTTTGTGTAAGCAAGGTGTTCGTGTTTTAATTATAAATGTCATTCGTGTATGGTCATAACATTATTACACAGGCATTTCGGTCAGCACAGTGAGTAGAATTGGCAAGGAAAGTACAGCAGCTGGCGATACGTCAATATCAACACCAGGGAACAATCGCCCACAGCCCGAAGAAAGAAAAGTGCAGTGTGATTGGTTTAATAGAGGGGTAATAAGAGAAGTAATTCAAGACTTTTATGTAGTCCAGAAAAAAGTGCCTACATGCCCCAAGCTTTCGAGTGCCATCAAGGAGAAAATCGAATTTCCGTGGGGCGTTCATACCTTGAGGCGAAGTTTATGAGATATGGGATTTAAGTGGAAGAAGTGTCAGAATTTCAGAAAACATTGGAACGCCCAAACATTGTCAGTTGGCGCTGTAGGTATTTTAGAGTTATGCGGCGTTACAGAAAAGATAATCGTTCCATTGTTTATATAGATGAAACATAAATAGATAATAACTTAACATTTAATAAGTGTTGGCAAAGTGACAATCAACCTGGTGTTATGACCAACAGAAGTTCATCGAACCGCTTAGTAAGTGTACACGCGGGATGTGAAGAGGGGTTCCTGGAAGGAGCTTTGCTTATTTTAAAGGCCGGGAAATCGTCAGGAGATTATCATGGCCAGATGAACGCAGAGAATTTTGGGAAGTGGATTCGTGAGAAGCTATTGCCTAACCTCCCTAGGAATGGCGTTGTAGTGTTAGATAATGCTTCGTATCATTGTGTGCAACAGAACAAACCCCCCACGAAGTATGCTGTTAAGAAGGAAATGAAAAGCTGGCCAGAAAGGAACAATGTGCCATACGGTGAGGACATCATCAAGAAAAGTGACATAGGGACACAAGAATTGATGAAGCTAATTTAGGCCTACAGTCTATTGTCTTAAATATTACTTTATTTCATGGTTTTGTGTATCAAGGAAAGTGACATAGGGACACAAGGATTGATGAAGCTAATTTAGGCCTACAGTCTATTGTCTTAAATATTACTTTATTTCATTGTTTTGTGGATCATCAAGCAAAGTGACATACTGACACAAGAATTGATGAAGCTAATTTAGGCCTACAGTCTATTGTTTTAAATGTTATTTTATTTCATAGTTTTGTGTACCAAAGAATGTGACATAGGGACACAAGTATTGATGAAGCTAATCAGGCCTACAGTCTATTGTCTTAAATAATATTTTATTTCATAATTTTGTGTATCATCAAGAAAACTGACAGAGGGACAAAATGATTGATGAAGCTAATTTAGGCCTACAGTCTATTGTTTTAAGTGTTACTTTATTTCATACTTCTGTGTATCAAGAAAAGTGACATACGGACACAAGCATTGATGAAGCTAATTTAGGCCTACAGTCTATTGTTTTAAGTTATTTTATTTCATAGTTTTGTGTATCATCAAGAAAAGTGAAATAGGGACACAAGGATTGATGAAGCTAATTAGGCCTGCAGTCTATTGTTTTAGATATTTTTTTCATAGTTTTGTCTATCAAGAAAAGTGACATAGAGACACAAGAATTGATGAAGCTAATTTAGGCTTATAGTCTATTGTTTGAAAATGTTATTTTATTTCATAGTTTTGTGTATCATCAAGAAAAGCGACATCGGGACACAAGGAATGATGAAGCTAATTTAGGCCTACAGTCTATTGCTATAAATGTTTTATTTCATAGTTTTGTGTGTCACCAAGAGGACAAACTGGGGCAAATATTAATTTATAGGAAGGGGAATTAGGGATTGGAATAACTTACCAAGGGAGATGTTCAATAAATTTCCAATTTCTTTGAAATCATTTAGGAAAAGGCTAGGAAAGCAACAGATAGGGAATCTGCCACCTGGGCGACTGCCTTAAATGCAGATCAGTATTGATTGATTGAAGTGACAACGAGACACAAGGATTGATGAAGCTAATTTAGGTCTACAGTCTATTGCTATAAATGTTATTTTATTTCATAGTTTTGTGTATCACCAAGAAAAGTGACAGGGACACAAGGATTGATGAAGCTAATTAGGCCTACAGTATTTTTAAATATTTAGTGATTAAATTAAATTCTATAAAATTGAGTTCTTCAGTGAACTAACTCGTCGATTAATGAATAAATTCCCTCCTCTCTTACCCCTTTCAGACGGTACAGCACTGGCTTTCTGAGCTTACAGTAAGCTGGGTTCGATTTCGGCTAAGTGCAATGGTATTTGAAGGTGCTGAACTACGTCAGCGTCGTGTCGACAGATTTAACGACACGTAAAATAACCCTTGCGGCACAGAATTCGTGACGAACAAGCGAGAATATTGTTATACAGAATAGTAGAATAGAATACTCCCATCCCCGAGTTCCGGATCGCCTGGAACTGGGGACAGAGTAATCGTTTATTGCTATTTTTGATATGAATGCTTTCCTTGTATCTATTACTACATTAAACATTGTAAATACTTCTAATCACTATTTACACACAATCTCTAAATTGCAGGTTTATTTTATTTACTTTTGTCCTAGACATTAACAGTGTTATATTGTCTAGGACAACATGTATCTTACCGGTACTACTATTAATAATTAGTGTAAGCTTTTAAGAGTCAGAACAGATTTCTCCTTAGCCTACAATAGACATTATAAATTAACTGAATGAGTGAAGGACTGCATGTCTGGATGAGTTGCATATTTGGATCGTAATCATAAAATTGTTATACGCGCACATATTCAGTCTGGTTTATTATTATTATTATTATTATTATTATTATTATTATTATTATTATTATTATTATTATTATTATTATTATTATTATTATTTTCTTCACGTAACGAACACGCCGGGATATGTGTGTGAGAGAGAATGCATTCGTAACTCGACACACTGACGAACGAAACTGACCTGCCTGTAGCTCACTTCATGAAACTTACTACATTTGAAATATAGAAAATAAATATCGTTTTCTTCTAGTACTGTAACCGTCATCAGACGTTGGCCATCATTTTGTAAAAATATGTAAAACATATTATAATAATTAATACAGTACATATATTAAAATAAAAAATAACAGAAGCTCTTTCGATTTGCACCTTGAGGATGGACTCTGCCCGTGACAAAATTTAATGTTGAAGATGGCATAAATTCACAGTGTCAGTGGAAAATAACCTAGATTACTATTAGTTGGAAACTGCCTTGTCTTAATATTTCGCTGGTCAGATGTAGTCTGTTAATAGATGTATAATGTTACACAAAAATACATCGAGTGCCTTGCAGGAAGAGACCACCTGAGGACACTGCGACTGCGAGGGCGAACGTTTTCAGAAACACAAGTACGTACACAAGCTTGGCGACGAGAATCCAGGGGCGAGGGGAGAAGCGAGGGCTAACGCATTCCCGGCCACATTCCTAGCGAAACTATTCTCTTGAGCTCTCATCTATACCTGTCCCGTGCACTGGTTCGTAGCAAGCTGCATTGAACAGTTGTCACATCTATAGGCTTGAGATTTACACTGTCGTGCAGTATGTCCGTATCGCTGACATTTTTTGCAGATAATTGGGGTAAAAATGAACAGTTCGACTTCTAAATAAACGTCATACAGACAGACCTGTCACGGAGGTTTTGAGAACGAAAAACCACCTTAACAGATCCTGTCGGTATGTTCTCAATGGTTTTATTTTGGATATTAGTATGATAAGAGAGAAGTTTGCAAAAGAAGATGGTATGTTGTTATTTAGAGACTAGAATGCGAGAATAGGGGAACAGAGCCCAGTGTACAGTAGAGAAGAAGGAGGGGCAATGAGGAAAAGTAGAAGTGAAGATAAACGCATGAACAGTTATGGAGATAAACTCTTAAAAATATGTACAGCGGGAAAATTATATAAATATTCTAAACGGATGGAAGGAAAGCGACATGATTGGGAAACTGAGTTATGTTACAGAGCACGGAGGAAGCGTGACTGACATAGTAATAAGCTCATAATGATGGAGGTGGGAGACTGGATTGAATCACATCATTTTCCAGTTTGGCTGTTGTTAAAAAAGAGGGAAGGGAGGCGCAAAAAAGAGAGGTTAAGAAGAATGATGAACTAGGAGAGGGTATATTAAATATAAACGTACAGAGAAAGCTGAACGGGAATTTGATAAGATTATAAAAGAAGAGTTACAATTAGTAAGGTATGGATGGGGGCTTGCGTTGGAGGAAAACAACATAGATAGAGCTTTGGAACTGATTTTACACCCAATCAAAAGGATGGCACGGACTGACAGAGGCAAGAGGAGAAAAAGAGAGAGGGGAAAGGACGGTACACTAAACAGTGTGAGGAAATGCGAAATAGGGTTATGGGTGCTTTAGGAGAGTATAGAAAAACCAACACAAACTCACGTTTCCAACAAATCCGGCCACTCAGTAATAATGCGCTCTAAATCACGCATATAGAGAGCAAATAAACCGCCACGTAATATATCGCCCTGAGGGACCCCATGTTAACATTGTCGTCCAGACAGCTGGGAATAGGGGGTTTGATAATAAGAGTACGTGAGGTATATAATTGCTCTAGTACATATATTCTCAGACATTAATGCTGCTCTCGATCGTTCAAAGATGGCTGCCCAAAGTGGATTGGTAGAAAGTTGCGTTGATACATTTTTTTTACTCTATCAGATGCATCGCAGTATTTCTAAATTGATCTATGTGGTATTTTTCTCACATTTGATCTGAAAAATAATAAAATTGACATAAATTGCACTGTCCCTTTATCTTAAATTTCTACAGTTGGGCTATTTGGCAATAATGCTTAGTAAATACCATGCATTTTTCATTAAAAAAGACGATTAGAGATGATGTTTCTAGACGTACAAAACTTTAAAGTGGGAACAAGGCAATTAGTAATTTACATGGAAATATGTCCTCAAGGATTTTCAGTTATTATTTGGCGGTATCGTGTCGAGTTCACCGGGTAAAAAATATAATAAAAAGACGTGAAACGATACCGGAGTAGCGTAAAGGAGAGGTCCGTCCTTCTTGCTTGCCAAGGACCCACCAAGCTGTCCATAGCAGTATTCTTACTTATATAGATGAATGAAAACGGAGGCACTACACATTTCAGATTTGTGAACATTTTATTTGTTTCTATTCGCCGGCTTTGGTAAGCTGGGTCAGCTGTCATGAAGACTATTTTCTGTTCCCTACAATAGATCCTGCATCATGTGTGCCCACAAGGCCGCCACCCTCGTTGAAATTTAAAAACCTCGTAATTTGATATTGTCGTGACATGCGACCATAATCTTATTTTTGTCACAATTTATCAAGACTCTAGAGGGGATGCTAGAGGCTTGTTAACCTGGTAGCTTACACCCCTCAGACTCTCTATGCTTCCCCTCCCCCCTCCCTCAGGCACAACGGTTACTTACCGGACCTCACCAATCCAGACCAACGGTCTTTTCGCTGGCCTGGTTTTGTAAAGATAGTCTTGGCAACCTCGTGAAACACGCTATGGCGTCGTTCTAGCCGGGCTACATTGGATCTGCAACCTGTGTTTCGCGAAGGCTTAGCGGAAGTGTAATAGAATTCACGATTTTTAAAGGGAGGTTTCAGTTGTACATCTCTATTTTCACAGGAAAAGAATCACAGTCCCAAATACAGATTTAATTTTCATCCATTCTGTGAGAAGAGACCACCGGCGTTCCAACTCCTCGTCCAGTAATTTAATGATTTACATTTTAGCAATATCAATTATTGAAAGTTCACGACTAAAGCAGAATTGCAACAAAACAACTTGCCACAATACATAAATTGATAGGCCTATATATGCTCCAATGAAGTGCGATCATAGATCTCAGTCACAAAAATGATAAAAGTAACGAACGAACTTACCTCCTTACAGCAAGCTTGACAGATCCGTAGTGAAATTGGGATCTCCTGTGATCCAAGGCTTCAGCCAGTAGGATTTCGACGATTTTTCTTTGGGCATTGCCGCAAACACACTTCTTCTTCTCCCACTTCACATTAAATCACAACACGTTCTGAACATAAAGCGTACACGTACAACAGTTCGCATTGAAAGGGAGGTACAGGGCATACTGGTTTTGCAACATAGTTCGACGTTGACTGGTTCTCGCATATGTCTTAGAAGGTTGGGGGGGGGGGTGAGGGTTGGAGGGTTCGAGGGTTCGAGGTCAAATTGTTCCTTGTTTCTCCTGATGGAAATATTTCTAGAACTATTTCTGGTGACTTCTGAGAATTCGCATTTTTTGTTCGGATTGAGAAGATAATTCTGTCGAGCACACTACCTACAATATAATGCACTGTAAGGAAATCGGCTGTTTTAAAATACAGTCAAAAGGCATCAAATAGGCAATTATACTCCAAATAGGCATTTATAGGCACAATCCTAAAACGGATTTATATATCAAAAGCCTACGTTTCTGAACACTGGAATAACAGATACTGAGAAAGCAAACCTCTTTAGTAGGGAATTCCGAGATTCAGTAGAAGATTGCCAGGACTTGGAAACCGTAACAGAAGATAGAGAGGGAGAGACACAGAGGGAAACAAGAAGCTTCTCATTCACAAATGAAGATATTTTCAGAGAAATCCAACTGCTTCAGCAAGGAAAAGCAGCAGGAAGTGATCAAATTACTGGGGAGGTATTAAAGACAATGGGGTGGTATATAGTGCCTTATTTAAAATTTCTCTTTGACTATGTCATAAATAATAGTGTGATACCAAAGGAATGGAAGGAATCTATAATAATACCAATTTATAAAAGAAAGGGTGATAAAAGGAAACCAGAGAACTACTGACCAATCAGCCTGACCAGTATAGTTTGTAAAATACTGGAGAGTTTAATAGCAAAGTACATCAGAGGGATATGTGATGATAAAAATTGGTTCATGAGGAGCCAGTATGGATTTAGAAAGAAATTTTCTTGTGAGGCACAACTGGTGGGATTTCAGCAGGACATATCAGATCAGTTAGATTCAGGAGGCCAGTTAGATTGCATAGCCATAGATCTTTCCAAAGCCTTTGATAGAGTGGAACATGGAATATTATTAAAGAAATTGGAGGGAATAGGATTGGATGTAAGGGTTATACGCTGGATAAGAACATTTCTAAATTCAAGGGTTCAGAAAGTCAAAGTAGGAAATAATATATCACAGGAAGAGAAAGTCTGGAAGGGAATTGCACAGGGTACTATAATCGGTCCGTTACTTTTCTTAATATACGCAAATGATTTAGGGAACAATATAACATCGAAAATAAGATTGTATGCGGATGACATAATTGTTTATAGGGAAATAAATAACATTGAGGATTGTTCAGAATTACAAAGGGACCTTGACAGTATCCAAGAATGGGTTGAAGAAAATAATATGAAGATTAATGGAGGCAAATCAACTGTTACAACATTTACAAACAGGAGCTTTAAATCTGAATTTGAATATACTTTGGATGAGGTAGTTATCCCAAAAGATGGCAAGTGCAAATACTTAGATGTGAGATTTGAAAGTAATTTGCACTGGAAGGGTCATGTTGATGACATTGTTGGGAAAGCATACAGATCGTTACATGTCATAATGCGACTACTTAAAGGATGCAACAAAGAATTAAAAGAAAAAAGTTACTTAAGTATGGTTCGTCCATTATTGGAATATGCAAACAGTGTATGGGATCCTCACCAAGAATACCTAATAAAATAACTAGATGGTGTGCAGAGGAAAGCAGCAAGGTTTGTAACAGGGGATTTCAGGAGAAAGAGTAGTGTATCAGATATGTTAAAGGAACTTGGGTGGGAAACTTTAAATAAGAGAAGGGAGAAAACTAGACTTATAGGATTATATAGAGCCTATACAGGAGAAGAAGCATGGGGAGATATCCGTGAGAGGCTTCGGTTGGAAAATAATTATATTGGTAGAACTGACCACAAGTACAAAATTAGAAGGAATTTTAGCAGAAGCGATTGGGGTAAATTTTCTTTCATTGGGAAGGGTGTGAAGGAGTGGAACAGTTTACCAGGGGTAGTGTTTGATCCTTTTCCAAAATCTGTACAGATATTCAAGAAGAGAATAAACAACAACAGAGATAATAAATTAAATGTTAGAGGGCATTCGACCAGTGCAGGATATTGTAAATAATAAATGTGTGTGATTAAATTAATTCCATCCCCCTGGTCTAAGGAGTTTGGACAGCCCAAGTAGGGGACTGCCTGTAGGGGTAAAGTACAGTGGGGACTTCGAGGGCCCTGGGACCGCTACGGTAGCTGTGAAGGCCCTTCAGGAACTCTGAAAAGTGGTGGCAAAAGGGGCTCTGGTTAAGACGCAGCAGGTCGTTATGCTACTTTGGTTCCAAAATGGGTAAAATATAAATATGTAAATAAATTCAGTGTTAATTTTAATCTTATACCAGTTGTATAGTATTATTAGAAGTAATTTCACATACCGTACTGTATATGAGTTGACTATGTTTGTAAGATATTATAAGTAGAATTTTGTAAACAATATAAATTTATTAAGGATGATGTGTGTGTTTAATAGAAAAAAATATTAGCGTAAATTGTATAATATTGTATTCTAGGAAAATTTTCTTCGTCTCCTGTTAATTTAAAATTTAGTGCTTGACAATAATGTATTTTAGTGTACCATTTGCCACCGAGGTAGACACCTCATTTGCAAATAAAGAGATTTTGATTGGATTTGATTTGAAAATAGGCAAATAGGAAAAAATCCTGTCTCTACTCATTACTCTTTCTTGTGAGTGATACATGTGTAAGTTTCGGTTTAAATAACTTGTTTTGTGACTGGACAATAATTCCTGAGTCCAACCACACCCCTCAGGGAGAAGTAGAAGAAAATAAGAAGAAGAAGTTCTGAGGATTGGAGCGTTGTCTATGAGATATTCAAGGCCGGGGAATAGAGCACACTAGACTCGGCCTCGAGATAAGTTCGACTAGTGCCACTAGAGTTCTCTTTACTGAGCTGTCTCGCCCGCTCATTGCAACACGTTCGAATATGAAAAAACTATAAACATTCATTAATAGTAATTTTGGAAGGTAGCAAACAGATATGAGATAAAAGGTAGAGTAGGAGCAATTGTTTGACTTATTTTCTACAACGTATTTCTTACACTATGCTTGAACGAAATAAGTAATTCACGAAAGAAGCAGAGAAATCTGATAGCGAGTTTGTCACTTCTTACCGATTCCTTTAATTGTGCCTCAGAGTATCCGATAAACGGATCGAGATTCCGGTCATAAATAACTTTGGGTTTAATTGCCCTTTCACCAATTATCAGAGATCCAATCCTTTCCTCCGCACAGCTGATGTTTTGATATTCGTATTGAAGCCGCTGTTTGGTGAGCGATGTTTTGCCCGTTTCGCCATTAGAAAATCCTATGTAATTTTTTACCGTTTTCTGATACGGTAGAGTTAGGCAGTGCAAAGATCACAGAAATCTGTAACTGGTAAGTGCTTTCCTATGCTAGAGGACGCAAATATTTAGCGTCGTTTCACCGTATTTCTTTTTTTTCCCCGTAAAATTATATTTGTGTCCGCCTCTGTGGTGTAGTGGTTAGTGTGTTTAGCTGTCACCCCCGGAGGTCCGGGCTCAATTTCCGGCCCTGCCACGAAATTTGAAAAGTGGTACGAGGGCTGGAACGGGATCCACTCAGCCTCGGGATGTCAACTGAGTAGAGGGGTTCCATTCCCACCTCAGCCATTCTCGAAGTGGTTTCCCGTGGCTTCCCACTTCTTCTTCAGGCAAATGCCGGGATGGTACCTAACTTAAAGCCACGGCCTCTTCCTCCCCTCTTCCCTGTCTATCCTTTCCAATCTTCCCATCCCTCCACAAGGCCCCCGTTCAGCATAGCAGGAGAGGCTGCCTGGGCGAGGTACTGGTCACCCTTCTTAGTTGCATCCCCAACTCAAATTCTGGCGCTCCAGGACACTGCCTTTGAGGCGGTAGAGGTGGGATCCCTCGCTGAGTCCGAGGGAAACCCGACCCCGGAGGGTAAACGGATGAAGAAAGAAGAACATTTCTAACAGGAATAAAGCTCCTAAATGACCAATTTTAGCATTCTTTTCAATTTGGTTTGCTTTTTGGTCAAGTTCAGGTGGTACTTTAAAACTTTTTTTCTGATTTTCTACTTCTCAATTTACAGATTTTTTTCTGTAATCTGGTATTTAATTTTCTCATCCGTATACTTTCAGATTTAACAGAGAAACTCGTAGCCTTTCCTTGATATAGAAACGAGACTTGTACTCCTTTTTCGTTTGCGGCTGATGTATGAAGATATGGTATGTTCATCGTTATCTGAATCGGAAATTTTGATGCCTAAACATCACATCTGGGAGCTGGACTCTTCCTGCGTTTGACATTTCCCTGTTTGTGAACAGGATACACAATGAAAACAGAAGGAACTTTGATGGATGTGCTTACACTGAAATTTGTTTTATGAGAAAAATTTCTAGGTACCTGAAGAGATCCTACTATATCACCTTGCCTAGAAATAGCTTGCATCCACTTCTCCCTTAAACTGCACTCGGAAGGGAAACTATGGAACGTCAATTTTCATGCTTTTTTTAATGTCATCCGAAATACATAGAGGTGCACAACATTGCACCTTCTTCACCACCTAACAGACACTCACCGACAGAAACAATATTCAAAATAAATTTCACAAAATCAACACAGCTTCACAATTACTCCGCATATTACAATGTTAAAAATCGGCCAAGAACAGAACGGAAACCTGACATCTAGCGGCCAAACCGTGAACACGGTCGGGTCGTCTTTTCAGCGACAAATTAGTAGCTATGTCCCGTCATTGTATATCTTGTAGGCAACGATTGGAGTCGGTCGTGGCAAAATTATGGGAGCCCATATCCATCGCCCTCTACTATGACTGCGCTAATACGCCTTCTCATTCGCCCGGCCACACATGTAAACCATCGAACACGTTATAGTTAACAGTTCAGGCGCTTGGAGCGCTGGGAAGCTGGCGTTAGTCTGCTGGAAGAGATACGCTCAGTGATCATTTCTAAGACTGCTGCCGTAATTTGAGCCTCTTATTGCCTTATTTGGCTTGTTTCGTTGGTCGTGAATCGTTTTAATGTTTATGTACATAATATTGTTTACTGCTGTGTGCCGTGATGTAAGTTGAAAAGCAGATCGCGAAGTGGGATTCGTTTCATGAATTTCCTTTCAACGTCATAAATGGCTGAATAGTATCTCAAGAAAGAATTTCTCTCTTAATTTCAATTCGATGTCATATGTTTGCCACACTGAATAAATCCACACTTTCACGCTACGTAGGAGATATAAAGTGCGAGCCTGGAATAACCCTCTTAGTAAAGGAGCGCCTTTTATCAGAAAACCAGCGCCTAACTGAAGCAGAGAGATTGTGTTTGTTGGTAGTCCATCGAACAGCAGATGTTATATGACAAGAAACTGGACACCTTCTTTGAATAGAAATACGCTTCGTTCCATGTTGAGCAAATAAAAACTACTCAAAGATGACTGTCATGCAAGCGAAAGTAGAAATCGAGTTACCCTGGTCAATAACCTTCTCCGTTTCATAATTTCCGCTGTGACTACAAAATAAACGTTACCAGCAGCATTTTTAAGAGGCTTTTAGGGACAGAGCTACATACTTTAACACTCACAACAATAAAGGAAGTCGAAGCTTGCGGTTTTTTCGTGTTACGCGTTGTGAGTGACAATCGTAAGACTAATGTTAGCATGATAAGAAGAATGTCTTCTTCAAAACACATTAAACCGAAGATCTGTCATCCTGTTGATAGTGAAATGCCTCTTCTTGCGTTCCACCAATAGCACATTCTGAAGAAGTAAGAAATAATTTACTTAAAAAAATCTAAGTTTGATGGTTTCCAGGATATAAATAGTGATTTTATCAAGAAACTGTATCAGATGCAATCAAAAGCAACTGTGAAACCGGTTCATTTTTCTTACACGCAAAAATATCGAGCCATCTATGTTTAAGAAAATGAACGTGCGGTGCGCGAAATGTATTTTCGCGACCGAAGTACCGGTAATAACAGCCCTAGAATATTTAAAAGACCATTCGTATACAGATATACACGACTTTTTAATGGAGGTACCACTGTCAAATACATGTTATCATAATAAAATGATTCGACATACATGTCAGTAGCACAAATGTAGCAACATTGCAACCGGAAAAAATGCTTGATTCTTTTGACAAGACCAAGGTGTGCAACAGTGCTAATGGACTTGATTTATAAAAGAGATTAAAACAGCAGGCTGCAGTACCCATCTGATTTGCCAATGTGGATTTTGAAAGTTATTCATGATTTTGTATTGAAAGCACAACCATTTGTTCATAAAAATCCTGTTGCGTCTATGGTGACTATTTAATGTCCTTGTTGCGTGATTTTCCTCACTTCAGTTGTCCTAAAATCGGACATTCACAGTTGTTGAGTGAAGTTATCCTTAAATGACCACATAAATAACAAAGATATTTGAAAGACCGAAATATGAGAACGCGAAACACTTAAACAGAAAAGTGTGTGAAATTATTTATTTCTACAGTATTTACTACCTACAAGCAAAGCAAAGTCACCTCCATACAGGCCATGAAGGCCCTTGGGGGAATGGAAGGTAAAGGCTTCCACCATTGTTAACCTCGACACGTGATGGGGTAGAGTGGTTAGCTCTACGCCCGGCCGCCTTTGCACCCAGGAATTAACCTGGTACTCACTTTTGGTGTAGAGGTGTAGGCTGAGAGGCTATATGCACCTCCGGAAGTGGAAATCTCGATTCTTAAATCTTTATGACGGGGATTCGAACCCACGTCCTTCCGGGCGAACCGAGCACGCCTTTACCGCCTCGGCCAGGCAGCCCCTATTTACTATCTACGGTTAACATTATTTTGTACGGTTTTTCCGCTGCGGAAGGATACGTTCTTCACTGAATTTCTTTATTAAGGTGTAAGGTGTGATTCAGATGTATTTATCGAGTGATTGGCTGTATATTTAAACAGAAATTTACAAAACACTTAACGTATGCTGTAATGAACAATCGTGTTTCAATACCAGCGAAGCAGCGCTCGGCGGTAGAAATGGGAACTAGGCCCATATCGCTCATATCGTTGTATTATTATTATTAAATGAAAAGCGCACAATGTGCAAAAACAGTTTTTGTACGGATGGTCAATTATGGTAATGCCATTCTTATTATTGAGGTTGTCCTCATTTTGCAGTTTTGTGCATGGTATCTTTCACAATGATCGTTGCACAGGTTGCATATACAGTCTTCGTTCGGCTGGTGGAAGTTTTTGGTTTGGCAGAATCTGTGGTGTAATCCATAAGTGGCGTAACGTGTAATTACGTGCCGTAGCTCGTAATTTGCTTGCTTCCACTCTTCCGTCATTATAGTGTCCGTGGAATAGAAGTCGGACCAAATAGCATTCCTTTTCTCGTTTAAAGTTTGGCGTGCATTGTCGTAGGGCTTGGTGTTTGGTAGACAAAACTGTGTTTTGATATCGTCAATGAAGTAGTCCTCCTTGGTTAGAACATATGTTAACCTTGAAGGGGCTGACTTCCCAATGCCTAGTATTCTCTTGAGATATCGGGCCTTGACTTTTTTCTATTGACATCAGGTCGCTGAGTGTGAGTTTTTCCCAGGTGATGCTAATCCCATAGGTTGCTATTGGTGATATGGCTGTCCTGAACAGTAGCATTGCTGTACCCAATGATATTTGTTGAGGTTGTTGAATGTTGTAGATGGCTTTTATTGCTGCGGCTGCTCTTTCTTTGACGTGGATATTGTAGGATGTTAGAGTAGTTTGGAGGGTGACTCCAAGGTACTTGAATTTCGACACTACTTCCAGAGGTTTGTTGTGCATGGTTATTGTATTTTTAGGTGCATGTTTTCCTCCTTTCCTAAAGGTCATTTGTTTAGTTTTGTTGTGGTTTATTTGCAAACCGTTTCTTTCTGCCCATGATGTGAGCCTATTGAGGACCTTTTGGAGCTCTTCTATGTTTTCTGAGCCTATTGCCGTATCATCTGCGTAAAGTATAAGCAATGCTGAGGTAGGCCTATCTGTGATTATTTCTGTGATGTCTGCTGTCATGATGTCGAATAAAATTGGGCTGATTGGGTCACCTTGTAGGACTCCGTTTGTTTGGACATAGTTATATTTGAGGATATTCGAGATTATGATTGGTATCGGATGTGTAGCTCCTATTAGGTAATTGAGTTTCCGGATGAGTGTTGCTCTATCAATAAGGTCAAAAGCCTTACGATAGTCTACGAAGACTACAAAATATTTCTTTCCTGGATGCCTCAATGTATCTTTGACTTGTTCTATTCGGTAGCCCTATTTTACGACATAGTGTGCTTCTTCCCTTTCGGAAGCCGAATTGATTTTCTATTTCTTCTGCAAGCCTGATTGTTAAGATTTTCATGAAGATTTTGAATGATGTATTTTCGAGGGCTATACCTCGATATGAATCAGGATTGTCAGTTTCTCCTTTCTTAAATATCATTTTGATTGTTGACAATCTCCATTGCTCTGGAATTTCCCTAGTGTGCATGCATGGGTTGAATAGTTCTACCCAGTAGTCTAGCATGACAGGTAGAGAGTCTTTCAGGTGTTCTGTGCAAATGCTGTCTGGGCCGGGGACCTTTCCATTTTTTTTGCTGCTGTTATTGTATTATATATTTCCTGCCTCGTTATGGGGATGTGATTTCCCGTCATTGTTACTTGAGTTATCGCTGTATTGGGAAGGCGTATAAGCGCAGCCATAGTAGAAGGCGATGCCATATCCATCGAGTTGTAGGAGAAGAAGAAGAAGAACGTGAAACTAGCAACAGCAACACTCTTCCTTAATGGCGTTCTAGTTTTTAAGTGCTTGACTGTTGGGTATTGAATAGGAAGAAACAGTTTGGATCTCAAGCGACCAGCAGCTAGTTTCGGCCTTAAATAAATGCTAAAGCATATGGTGCTGATTTCAGCTGGAATTGTCTTGAGGTGAATGTTGATATCGTTTTCTTTAGTATTCTTACATATAGGCCTGCAGTGGTGTGGATCTTTAAATTAGAGGTTGTGTATGTACCTTTATTGCGAAAGAGGCGGTATTATGCAATTGTTGGAACTGTAAAATATATGCTGATGTACCGTATATAGTATGGTTGGCTGTAAGAACGGAATTATTAACAGTAATAAACTTGGCAGGATCGATCCTGGCTCAGTCTTGTGGAATTTGAATGTGCCTTTTGTCGGTAGATTTACTGGCACGTAAAATAAATCCTGCGCCACTAAATTCCGGCACCTCGGTGTCTCCGAAAATCGTAAAAGTAGTTTGTGGGACTAATACCAATAACATTATTCTTAACCGATATAACGATAGCAAAGGCTGATTATCGGCGATATTTTTTTAATGTTTAAATATTTTTATGTTTCATTATTTAGTTACGCTTGTCTTCGATTTACGAATGTCAAAATAAACTACAACGTTTCTATTGTAGCTCTCTTCCATGTCACATTCCCGTCGAAAAAAAACCAAAAAACAAAACAAAACAAAAAAAGACATACCTGGTCTGTGTAAAATCTTTTGCTGTATCAGCAAGGTTTGTTCGAGAATGATATAATGGTTGTGCAAGCAAAAATTATCAGTTTGGTTTCAGGTTAAGTTTACAGGAGGACAAAACCTTCCTTATTTAGGTGTTTGTGGCAGTGTCGAACCCAAACAATGTTGGTAATCTCTCCTTTGCTTTAAGATAATGCATGCACCTTTACTTTCATCAACATAGATATAGAGATATCACTCGCGCACCTTCACTGTCACCAACTTAGGCATAGAGATTACATTATTGATAAATAATCTTTTACTACTGCGCATAGCCTCTTTTTACTTGCATCCATTTCTCACATAACCATTTCCATGTTCAGTTAAAATCTCTGAGTACATTTTTGCTTTATGTACGTTGTTATAAAAACAGATATTATACACAAACCTTTTCTTGGTACCTGAGCTCCCTAGTGTTGTGTGGGTAGACCTCGGTTATCTTTGAGATTCGTATTGGCAACCTTTGAAACGCAAACGATGAATCACTTATGCATTGCCGTGAGACATGTGGCGTACACTTTACGTACTGGTACTGTTGTTGTTTACACAGCAAAGCCAAACTATAAAATTCATGCTAGGAACAAGATTCACATCGAGAAATAATATATAATGTGTGTGACACATTTGTTGGCTTAAGATAATAAAAGTTTAGTAAATTCATATCGATCGATCATATTATCAATTCAGTTCACATTTAATTTCCATTCAGTTGGCAGTATAACCGGAACCGGCAGAGCTCCCTCCTTACTCCTCACCCCCGTAAAACTTGGGATCAAGATAAGGTTCGCGTATAGTAATAAAATTTTGGCACTTGGGAACACATGCATGTTATTAACAATTTACTGTACTAGAAATATGTAATGGCCCATCTCCGTAGGCTAGTCACTGAAGTTTAAGCTCTTTAGCGCACGTTACATGGGGCAGGTGTTATAGCCGTTATGTGGATGTTCATGGGGTGAATCCACACTAATGCTGTGGGCAATTTTTGTGTACACGCTGTAAAATTACACGTAATTTGTGCTGTCGAGCACCTCAGGGTTAATATTAGGCTGGGATGGGCGCACAAGAGAGGAGTATGCTCGTATTTGTCCAACATGTCCCCATAGCTCAGGTGGTGGTACTTCGATACCTGGTTCGGATGTTGGAATCGTAGAAAAATAATATTTTACGATGCCTGAATTTAGTGCAGAGGAGAAATTCTTCCTTGATGCTTACCAGGGACCTACCAACCCACCCCTAGAAGTAAATTTTCTTATATAGAAATATTAAAATGGAGACTGTATACAGTAGATACTTACGACTCTTTTCTGTGTTGCTATTGGCTGGCTTCAAGTCAGCTGTCATGAAGTCAAGTTTTCAGTTTTATTTTTTTATTTTTACAATTTGCTTTATGTTGCACTGATACAGATAGGTCTTATGACAACGATGGGTTAGAAAAGGCCTAGGAGTGGGAAGGAAGCAGCTGTGGCCTTAATTAAGGTCGTCGTCAGCTGTAACTCGATCCAAGTATATATAACTTCTTCCTGCATACAATGACCAGTTCAACTCAGTTTATAGATGTGTTTACGATGACTAAACAGACCAATCCTGGCACAAAACATACGCCCACACAAATCACATTGAATGGATAGATGAGGGCGGGGTTGTAATTGACGGAGTTTTCTTGCTTGTCGCTTGGCCTCTTGATGTCTGCGGCGTTCTCTTTCAAACAAGTTGACAGCGGTGGATGTAGTGTTCCGCCACAGTGAGCAGTCCACAGCACATTCTTCCCAAGTCTGTAGGCTGTATCTATACCAGTTGTCTTCATGATGTGTTTCAGCTGGTCCTTAAAACGCCTAATAGGGGCTCCATGAGGTCTGCTGCCGGAGCAAAGTTCACCATAAAGAATTTGGCGGGGAAGCCTGGTATCACGTATGTGGTGAACATGGCCTAACTTTCTCAGTTGATGAGCGATGATTGTTGCCTCAATGCTATTTAGCTGCGCTTTGTCGAGAACTGCCGTGTTGGTCAAATAGTCCTCCCACTTAATATTCAGGATGAATCTCATTTTCTGTTGGTGGAAGTGCTCAAGTTTTTTGATATCACGGCGATAGAGTGTCCAAGTTTCACAGCCATACAGCAGCGTGGAAATGACAACAGCTTTGTACACCATGAGTTTGGTATGCAGTTTAGGCCGTTATTCATGAAGACTCTGTGCATTAACCGTCCGAATGCTGCATGAGCAGCCCCTATTATTTTATCAACGTCTTGTTCACAGGTAGGCCTACACCGTTTAGACAAGATGCTTCCAAGATATGACAAGCGATCAGCCTGTTCCAGTGTTGTGTCAAAGATGGAAATACGGAACTCAGGAAGTGTTAATCCTGGGGCAGGTTATGCAAGTACCTTCGTTTTTTTCGCATTAATGGCAAGACCAAAGCGATCACATGCAGTTTTAAAGCAGTTGACTGACTGTTGTAGTTCTGCACGTGTTGGAGCATGAGATGCGGTGTCATCGGCATACTACATTTCTGTCACCCGGGTAAGCAGAGTACGTCTTTGTGAGCGAAGTCTTGCCAGATTGAAAAGGCCTCCATCAAAACGAAATTTAATCTCCATGTCTAAGTTGTTTGCAGATGATTCATGCAGCATGGCAGTCATGTACAGTGCAAAGAGTGTAGGAGCAAGCACAAACCTTCTTTCAATCCATGAGCGATTGGGAACGAATCTGATACTGAGTTACCATGAAGAACCTGTCCAGGCATGCCATCATGAGGAGCTTGAACCAATTCCACATAACGTTCAGGACATCCAAAATGTCTCAATACATTCCACGTAGCAGATTTTGTTACTGACTCAAAGGCTTTTTCCAGATCATAGAAAACTAATGCCCGGTTTCTGGAACGTGAGATATCGAACCTATAGCGGTATCGAATGGTTAACTTGTGTTTTGGCGTTGCACGAACGTAAGATGCATCTACCGGTTCGACAAATCGCTTGCTAACTTAGAAGGCCCTGAGCAGGAGATATCTACTTAACTTGCTGGGCGCGTGCGCAGTACTTCAGTATCAGCAGCTAACATTGCGTTTGTTAAAATTTTCTACGGCTTTCTCATCTTCTTCCGTCGGCCTAATGTTCTAACGAACTATACAGTAGTGAAAATGAATTCAAAGACAGACTGAGGCTAAACAAATATACTGTCGTAGGTATGGTAGAGGTTACAGGCGACAATTTGCGTCCTGTGACAAATAATTTTCCATTGTCCCCTGTTGATCAATTATTAATTACGATAACCTTTAAGATTCAATACTACTGCGTCTTGTCATATTTGTATCTGTGACTGCATTCGTGTCCATAAAAGCACTGGTACCAGTAACTGAGTATAACAGATAATTACACATTTATCGTAGTAGGCCTACTGCAGGCCTTCTTGCATTGGCAGTGAGCATATACATTTATCGTGGGGTTGTTTTTAATTAACGATATTACATTACAAGGAACTGACAGGTTATATAATTATGTTATTTACCCGATATATATCGTTATGCTGTGATCAAACACTGTTCATATTTTGTAATAACAGGGAAGAGATACGGTATACTTATAAGGCTCAGTGCAAACTGGATTGCGCGTGACATGTGTCACTCGTGTGCATATTTCATTAGAAATCCTCAAACAATATAAAATTATTCTGACAGTCCTTAAACACCATGAAACTGACACCCACTTCTGCAAGAACTAGTCGAATATCCATTTCTTCCTGCATGGCAAAGAGGGGATAATAGGAGCTGCACAGAAAGCTCATATGCGATGCATTACTTGTGCGCATGCGCCTGACAATCTAGGGAACACACCTAATGCACAAAAACAAAGCAGTACGAGGGGTGGCATCTAGTGTGTATTTATAAAACTTGATCGAGCCAATAGTTGACAGTTCGATAAGTTGGCTGCTGTTCTGCTGTGCAACGCAGCGAAGATTTATCGAGTCGACAGCTGTAACAAAGCAATAGTTATCGGAAAGATATCTCATCTTTCCAGAAACCGGGCATAAATACAGAGGCTGCTGCTGTTGTCTGCATTTTTCCTGGAGTTGTCTAGCACAGAAGATCTTATCTGTTGTGCCTCTGGAGGTTCGGAAACCACATTGAGACTCAGGCGGAATCCTCTCTGAGATAACTTGGAGCCGCTTTAATAGAATTTAGCGAGAATTTTACCTGCATTTGACAAAAGCGATATATCACAGTAGTTCCCAGATACACTACGATCGCCATTCTGGAAGATAGTGATGATGGTAGCATTCTTCAAGTCGTCAGGTACTTCTCGAGTTTCCCAAATCAAGAGGATGAGTGTGAAAAGTCTAGTCTTCGAGGGTATACCTCCATTTTGTATCAGTTCCAGACGGATGTTATCAGGACCAGGAGCCTTTCTTGGTTTTAGTTGATTGTGTTGGTGAACTTTCTGTATGTAGGTGGAACTCCCATCCATGGTTGTTGGGGCTGCTGAGGGACATTATGAAGAAAGTTACTAGCAACATTGGAGACACGATTTAGAAGTGAAGAGAAATGTTACCTTCCAATGCTCTAAAATTTCTCCATTATCAGTTAAAATGATGGAGTTTTCAGCAGTCTTCAATGACCCTGATGATGATCGAATTGGACCATATATCTCCTTTATGCCAGCATAGAAGTTTTGCAGGTCACGGGCATCAGATAGTCTTTACAGTTCTTCAGCATTTTGTTGCCACCAGTTATTCTTAATTTCCCTAATTTGTGCATGACATTTTCCTTTAAGTTCCAAGAAATGTGATTTCTTCACATTGGAAGACGGATCTGGAAGATAGGATAGGTGGGCTTCCCGTTTGGCATTGATCAGACATTTAATTTCTTCATTATTTTCATCAAACGAGTCCTGTCTCTTTTTCCTCACGAAACTAATTGTTTCCTCAGCTGACTCAGTGATGACCTTTCGAAGCGTGGCCCATTCTTGATTTGTACTCTCACTGCTGACTTGATGACTAGCCAGTTTGTTTGAGATTGCATTTCTGTAATCTGTAGCAATGGATTCAATTTGATGTTTAGAAGTATAAAATTTCTTTCTGGGCAGGTTGTGGATGGATCTTTTCGGTTTGCGACAGATTGAGATTCTCAACCGGCAAAAAAGGACCTTATGATCTGTCCAGCAGTCATCTATGTTTCTTGCGGTCCTTGTAACAAGGACATCTTTTTTATCACATTGCCTGGTGATGATAGAATC
This sequence comes from Anabrus simplex, assembly GCF_040414725.1. NCBI lineage: Eukaryota > Metazoa > Arthropoda > Insecta > Orthoptera > Tettigoniidae > Anabrus > Anabrus simplex. Next base: position 558,553,123 of record NC_090266.1, read on the forward strand.
AAGGATGTGCCAGTGCTTTGAGCGAGGGTGCATCCAAGTGGTCTCGTAGCGATTAGGCAGGCGGAACTGAGCATTAGTAATGAAGAGTTCATGTTCAGCACATAAACCAAGGAGCAGTAGACCATTGGCATTACAGTTGCCAAGTCCATGTTTTCCCATCTCATTGCCCCATAATTGGTGATCTTCACTAACTCTGGTGTTGAAATCACCAAGTATTAAGTGTTTGTCTCTTGGTGGTACTTTGGTGATGGTAGTGCTCAGCTGGTTGTAGAATTGGTCTTTAGCTTCTGCATCAGCATGCAAGGTGGGAGCATATGCAGTGATGAGTGTCATAGATTTGGCACCAGAGAGTGGGATTCGGAGAGTCATAATTCTTTCACTGACTGCGGTTGGAGTTAGCTGATAATCATTCACCAATGTGGTCTTCACAGCGAATTCCACACCATGAATGCAGTGTTCTCCCTCATCTTTTCCTTTCCAGAAGATTGTGTAGCCAGAGCTGAACTCTGTAAGTTCACCTACGCTGGACAGTCAGGTTTTACTTAAGGCAGCAATATCAGTGTTCATTCATCCAAGCTCATGGGTGACAAAGTGCTGTTGTTCTCTCAGGTCTGTTATTGTCTTTCAAATCAAGTAGGGTTCGAACATTCCTGGTTCCTATAATCAAAGTTTTGGTAATCTTCGTTTTTCGACCGCATAAGGGGTGACCCGCTGGGTGCGGCCTCCCAGCCAGCTGAGAGTGTGACTACCGATGTTTAGCCCACATTTTCTAGGGCCTTCCCCATTCAGGGTGGGCAGGGGTGATCCTAAATAGGCCTCCCTAAACACAGATGCAGGACCAAATTCCTGAGTAGTCACGGGGTCTCAGAAAGACGACCATCACACATCTGCTGCCAATGTGTAGGTCTGAGCTAGAGGCTTCTAGTTTCACCTGAAAACCTGCGTCCATCATCCTTATCCCATCGCCGTTGGACTGGAGTTGAAGGGAGTGACAGCAGGAAAAAGTGCCACAAGCAGGATTTTGTTTAAGGTGGATCACAGCTTGCTAGGAAGTGACCCACACACTATGATCTCGGAACTATACCCTGTGGCACAAATGAAATGCGACATGCAGGTTCTAGTACCACAACTGCAACGGACTGCCGCAGACTCGAAATACCATTGAGTTGCGCCTTCACAGCCAGTCCGTCTGGCACGACCTCATCTGCCTCCATGACCGATGAGAACCACAAAAAGGAGGTTCCTCCGTCCGTTTTGCCGTTGGGCCAAAGACACAAATGACAGGTTCCACTGTCATTTCCTACACTGAGTGGACCATCACCCCACTCAAAGGTGCTCATCCGCCCGAAGCCGTTGGCCCCTATGGGGCGTCGAGTTATTTACCGCCGCTCGGCACTCGGCGTTAGCTGTTTTTACGGCTGGTTGCCAAGCCAGCTAACCCTCTTCCCTTCCCATTCTGGACTCGGGACCAGACAATGGTGGACTTCAAGGTACAGTCCCAGCATTTGCCTGGCGTGAAAATGGGAAACCGCGGAAAACAATCTTCAGGGCTGTCGACAGTGGGGTTTGAACCCAGTATCTCTCGGATGCAAGCTCACAGCTGCACAGACAACCCGCCCGGTGTCAATTGTTTTGATAGAGCTCACATCATGTGTTCCTGCAAGGCTGCTACCTTATTTCAGACTAAGAAAACCGCGCAGTTTCAAATTGTTGTGGCGTGTGCCTGTAATTGTATGTTTTGTCACTTCGTCTATTTTCGTCGCATTTTAGCAGTACTCCAGGGGATACTAGAGGCCTGTTGGCCACTTTTTGGCCCTAATCTGGAGTCCCCAGACCCCCCCTTTGCTTGTCACTAGCTGGACCAATCCAATCCAGTCCAATGGTCTTGTTACCAACCTGACCTATTTTATCCAGATCAGTGGTCTTCTTTAGACCATATCCTAACCGGAACAAGGTCAGAATGTGCAGACACATCTATGACATCGTACTTGCAGGACCTACTTGGGAAGTAGGGCTTTTGGGTGGGGGTAAACTAAAATTAGTGAATACTTTTACTGGTTTTTACTTTTCTTTTACTCTTCACTCTCCTTCCCCTGCTGCCTTCACTCCACTTATCTCCTCTTATTCAATCTTACATTTATTCACATATGAATTTAACTGAAGATGGTATTCCATGGTTTCCCATTTTCACACCAGGCGAATGCTGGGGCTGTACCTTAACTAAGGCCATGGCCACTTCCCACTCCTAGCTCTTTTCTATCCCATCGTCGCCATAAGACCTATCTGTGTCGGTGCATTGTAAAGCAAATTTAAAAAAAAATCATTACCACAACACATTCCTCCTGTAAAAAATGAGACCCTGTAGTTTATCCATATTCATGTTTTAAAAATACAAGGGCTGATCAAAGATTGAGATCTATTTTTTTTCACAGATGTTTATTATTCCATTTCAATGTTTACATGATCTTTTTCAAAGTAGTCCCCTCCTGCTTCAATGCACTTTTTACAGCATCTCTGCCAGTCCTTGAACACATGCTGCAGACCATTCTTTGTCAGGTCCTTGAGAATTGGCTCACTTTTATTAAGCACTGCTTCAGAGTTCTCAAATTGAATGCCCGTTAGCTTTGCCTTTAGTGATGGGAATAAAAAAAATTAAAAAAAAAATCACAGGGTGCAAGATCAGGGCTATAAGGTGGATGGGGTACACAGGTATGTTGAATTGATCCAGAAACTGCATGACTTGATTTGCGACGTGAGGCCGTGCATTGTCATGATGAAGTCGCCACCTCCACTGTCGGCAGCCCTGAAGATGATTTTCCATGGTTTCCCATTTTCACACCAGGCAAATGGTGGGGCTGTACCTTAATTAAGGCCACGGCTGCTTCCATCCTTTGTTGATCAGCTTACGTAGAAATAGTCCGGAACATAGATTGTTGAGGTTGGACATCCTGCCCATCATTGTTCATGAGTCTCTGTTTAACATTCTCTCTGTGTGTTTTTCTGACAGGATACTGTGCTAATCGGAAATAGTAAGTTTGTAGTTTGCACAATAATAGTAAAAAATGGAGTTTGCTACTACTGTAGTTGACTGAGTGCTGCATTTCATTTCTATAACTCTTAATTAGTTGCGCACAGTCATTTACTGGATTTAGTCGCGCACAGCCTTAAAGACCGAGTACGATATATAAACTTCCATTCTCAGTTCAATACGGACAAAAATGAAATTCTTAGATTTAAATATATAAACTTCCTTCTTAAAAAATGTAACAAAACGATATACAAGGAATCGGCATTCTTGATGAATACAATCAATAGAAATGACTAAACGTATTTTAACTCTGTGTTCATGTACGGTCGTGTGTGCTCGTATGTGCATGCCCTCTTTTTCTTGACCTAGCTTACATAGCCTATTCTTTTGTCCCATGGTTGGATCCTGTATTCACACAAGTATCATATTCCTTCAGCCAGCTGCACGGTCTAGGAGTAGCATGCCTGCCTCTCACCCAGAGATCCCAGGTTCGTTTCCTGGTCAGGTCAGGGAATTTTACCTGGATCTGACGGCTGGTTTGAAGTCCTCTCAGCCTACATGATTACAATTGAGGAGCTATCAGATGGTGGGATAGCAGCCTCGGCCTGGAAAGCCGAAACTGTCTGAGAGGATTCGTCACTGGCCACGTGTCACGTCGAAATGCGGGGAAAGGTACATGATATGGAGGTTATCTCTGTTGCATGGAAAGCAAAATGGTCTACAAGAATGTGCGTGACTAATTATGGGTTAACAAACAGTGAGTGCCATAAATTAATATCCTTTTTAGTGATTGCTGTAAACTAATTGTATGTACGTATGTATGGTTCACCAGTTCCGGGCATATCTACTAGTTGCCACATTGATAGACCAATGTTTGATTCAATTTTTATGTTTATTGCCTTCAATCTTTGCCACCAACGTGGTTTCAGTTGCAATAGTCTGTCAGTTAGAAAGTCTGTCACACCTAACCGAACTTAACCTAAGCGCGTGACTATTTATGTGGTTTTCGATGGATCGCAACATAACCTGTCACTATCAGTGGTTTTTGGTGGATTACAATGGTGTCCCTAGCCAATATTGTCCCAGGGGATGCTAAGAGGCCTACTGGCTGTTTTGCGGCCCTAATCTGGGGCCCCCTTTGCTTACCTCCAGCCTAAGAGTCTTGTCACCAGCCAGACTTAACCAATCCAGTCCAGTGGTCTTGTCATTAGCCAGACCTAACCAATCCAGACCAATGGTTTGTTCACTAGCTGGACGTATCTCTTGTCATGACGTTTCTGTCATGTTCTTGTCACTAGGCAGGGTCTTGGTCTTGATAAGTCATGTTACTCGCGCTGTAAACCTCTACAAACCAGATATTAAAATTTTACATAATCTAGTGGCCCCTTAATTTACTGCACTTGATTTACAGTATGTTATGTTGGTACTGTACGTTGTGTCAAACAGCCAAAAGATACAAGGTTGTCAGTCTCTTCAAATTATCTGCTGCTAGCGTAAATCTTAAACTCCCAATGCCGTCATCCATGACATCGCACAGACGCATGGCCCACAGATGCGGAGCCCTTGCCAGCAGATCCTGGACTTACATCTCCTAACCTATCCAGACCAATGGTCTTGTCCAGATCAATATTTTGTAGCTGTAATTTATCTTTAATCATCCTTCATGTTATTTAGAACCTATGTACGAAGGTCGATCAAATATAAATGGGATTTTTGTTCCTGAACATCAGCAGTTGTTAGGACTGGCTCAACGCTTCTGCTATGCTAGGTGGGACCGTTAGGAGTGGGGAGAGCGTGCTGTTAGATATTTCCTGCCGTTTCATCAGTAACGCTCACATTGTTGGAGTAACAGGTGCACCCCTCCACTGCACAACGAATAATTATAAAACTTCTTGCTCGTGAAGGAGTTATAGTGGCGGAAAATTGCCAGAGATTGACTGCACAGTTCGGTGATCAAACATTGTCAAGGACGCGTGTGTTTGCATGGCATAACAAGTTCAAGGAAGGACGAGAATGTGTGGAAAATCAGCAACACGATCGCCGTCCTCGGACCAGCTTTACAGACGAATACATTAGTGCGGTTAAAGACATATTTGCTGATTGATTTTTTGCATGAGCGTCATACAATCAATGCTGCTTACTACTGTGAGCTGTTAAACAAGGCGAGGGTTGCATTTCGCCGCAAAAGACGAGACCAACTGATTAGACAGGTCATCCTCCTCCACGACAATGCACGACCCCATACTGCAGCTCTGTCTCCAAGCTACAGGAAATGCACTGGACTACATTTGATCATCTTCCTTATAGCCTGGACTTATTGCCCTGCGATTTCCATTTGTTCGGACCGCTTAAAGAAGCTCTAGGAGGGCAACGATTTGAAGATGACGAGCCTGTGGAAGACTTCATGCGCAACTGGCTGGTGACACGACCCTGTTCTTTTTACGATGAGGGCATCAAAAAGCTGACCATATGCCTGGAACAAATGCATTTCCAAAGCAGGAAACTATGTGGAAAAATAAATTGTATTTGCCTTGTGTTTTTCAGTAAATGAATTTAAATAAAAAATTAAATCCCATTTATATTTGATCCCCCCTTGTATATTGCCGATGTTGGCAAGCCTGTGGCTCGTTGGAGCTGCCACTAGATCCGACGCCATGTTGGATCTAAAACCTATACTTGACAAAATGGGTATGGAAGTTTTACCGCTCGGATATCTAGAGCATTTACTTTTCATGTGAAAGGATAACAGTTTAAACCCCGCTCTCTGTTTAATAATTTTAGTACCATTTGAGGTGATGTGGTTGCTATCTTATGGCCATCCTTATAGCAAAGTAGAGAAAAGTGAATAAGTCAGGGGCGAGAGATTCCCTGACCTCAGAACTTGGTACCACAATTGGTCAGCATTCTTCGGTGGGTCGTTTGTATAGATGTGAGGCCTCTTTCATTTTAACATCGCCCATATGTTTGTGACGTAGTGGGGATCACAGTGTAAGCTGGCTTGGTGCCAACCTAGTATCGTGTAACAGCTTTGTTAATCTAGGTATTTCCTCAAGACCCTAAATTAAGTTCAGCCATCTGCTAATATTCTTAACAAGCTTGAAAATAAACAATCGGCAAACAAAGATGACAGTAGTCTTAACTAGAATCAAGCAGAGACTGTTACCTTTAAATCATACGTGCAGTGGAAATACAATCAGTTCAACATATGTATAAAGACAAGGCCAGGGTCAGATACCTACATGCACATAAACTGTACCGAGCAAGTTAGCTGGTAATTAGGGTAGCTTGCATTTGGGAGATGGTGTGTTCAAATCCACCATCGGCAGCCCTGAAGATTGTTTTTCATGGTTTCCCATTTTCACACCAGGCAAATGATGGGGCTGTACCTTAACTAAGGCCATGGTTGATACCTTCCCAATCCTAGCTCTTTCCCATCCTGCCATCGCTGAAAACCTTCGATGTGTTGGTGCGATGTTAAACCACTAGCAAGAAAAAAAAGCCAACATAAACTTTGGAAAAGGCAAAATGAAAGGGAAGAGAGAATAGTATATCTTACAATAACCTACATATTTATTTAATATATATTGAAAAATCTTTTCCTTCCAGATGATTAAATTTAAACATTTAGGGATACTGACATGAATGTAATGAAAAGGCAAATCCCGTACAATCATTCCAAAATGCATTAAATACAGGAATTTGAATTAATGACTCCTTACAGAGATTTACTTGGATAATTATTAGTACCAACATGATTTAATGTACGTGAGGTACACCTGCATAGGAAAACACATGCTTTTTGTTGACTGTCATGTTACAGTTAATGAAGATACTGGCACCAAAACAACCACCATACATTTAATAACTAATATAACATTTCTAACAAATACCGGTTCATCCCATAGAAAATCATGGGAACCATTAAACACTGGTGGATCAATACTATTATACAACAAGGTGGTTTCTTCTTAAGCAGTAAAATGAGAGAATAACCATTTACCAGTCAAAGAGAAATAGAGACAGCGAAGGTTAATGTAATATGGAACGGTTAAGTCCTTATACTCAAGACTTATAAAAATGTCTTCTAGAATGAATGGTAATGGAATAATGTACCCCTCATTTAGGAACCTCACTTAGGCAGTTGCATAGTGTCCACATTCTGGAAAGTCAGGGAAGACAATTTTGGTCAGGGAAATAGACAAAAAGTCTGAAAAGTCACGAAAATCTTCCCCAATGAGGGATTTGAGGGGATGTTTTTAGGCTGTACTAGGCCAGTTGGCCGTGCGGTTAGGGGCGTGCCGCTGTGAACTTGGATCCGGGAGATAGTGGGTTCGAACCCCACTATCGGCCGCCCTGAAGATGTTTTTCTATGGTTTCCCATTTTCACACCAGGCAAATGCTGGGGCTGTACCTTAATTAAGGCCACGGCTGCTTCCTTCCCAGTCCTAGGTCTTTCCAATCCTATAGTCGCCATGGTGCGACGTAAAACAAAATTGTAAAAAAAAGGTATTTTTAGCCTCTAGTCTGCTGTAACCCAGGCTACTGTAGCATTTCTTTTTCAGGTATTTTTTCGCAAGAAGTGCACAACAATTCTAAAATTTTTGTTATGCCCGTGTGTCATTTCTTTGAACCATTTTTATGTTATTCTTCTTTATTTCAGTTTTAGGTTGGTTTCCTGAAACTCATGACAATGGCTAACAAGCAGTGTACATTTAATAAACTTTGGCTAGACAGTAAAGTGTTAACCAAACTGAGTGGTTGGCTGGACATATTGGTAAATGATGCAACTTCAGCATATTGTAAAGTGTGTTGTAAATCGTTCAAACTTAGTAAAATGGGTAAACAAGCAGTGACTTCTCATGCTAAAGGACCTACTCATATAAAATACATGAAATCTAAGTCTTCCCAGCCACCAGTTTCTTTCTTTGTAAATATACCTCTACTCCATCTCCACTTGAAGATACGCAGCCAAAAGTTAGCACTACATCCATAGCTATAAAGGAATTAGCAGTGCCAGGAACAAGTCATTAAACTAGCTTAAAGACTTCCAGTGTGAATGAAGATAATGTTACATCAGCTGAAGCCATATGGGCTCTCCAGGTTGTCACCAGAAAGATGTCTCTCAGCTCTTCTGATGAAACCTCTGCAGCATTCAAAACAATGTTCCAAGACAATAAAATTGCTCAGACCTGTACTATGGGCAAGACTAAGGGTTCCTATGTTATAAATAATGGATTAGCCCCATATTTTAAAGAAATATTGCAAAATGACTTAAAACAGTGTTCTGACTACATTGTTTGTTATGATGAATTTTTAATCAAATTTGTCCGAAGAGGACAAATGGACTTGTCTGTAAGGTTTTGGGATGAAAATCTTCAAAAAGTTGCAGCAAGGTATTGGAATAGTGTATTTGTAGGCAGGGCAACTGCGGATCCCCTTACCTGTAGGAAATATTTTGCAAGTCTCAATGGATGGGGCCGAATGTTAACCTCTGTTTTATTAAGAATCTTAAATCATCTGATAGTCCTAAACCCCGAGGGCAAATCTCTTCTTGATATAGCCACAGGCCTATGCTATTTGCATACAGTGAATGGAGCCATGAAGACTGGGGTCTCCAAAATTGATTGGAGCCTTTATCATTTTTTTCAGATCTCTGTACAATCTTTTTAAAGATAGCCCTGCTCGACTTGCTAAACATACAGGCATAACAACAAGCACTCCATTTCCTTATCTTGCATCCGGGAGATAGTAGGTTCGAATCCCACTATCGGCAGCCCTGAAGATGGTTTTCCGTGGTTTCCCATTTTCACACCAGGCAAATGCTGGGGCTGTACTTAATTAAGGCCATGGCCGCTTCCTTCCAACTCCTAGCCCTATCCTATTCCATCGTCGCCATAAGAACTATCTGTGTCGGTGCGACGTAAAGCCCCTAGCAAAATTTCCTTACAAGTTCACTGCAATAAAATAGTTGGAAAATGGATGCTGTGTTGATCAAACTCTTAAAATATATGAACTAATTGAAAAATCTGTGAAAGAGTACGCTGAAAAAACAAAAGCCTTCCATACCTTATAGAAGGTGTGAAGAATCCACCACTTCAGGCCAAATTAAGTGCTTTTAGAAGTATTTTGTCAGATGCTGAACCTTTCCTAAGATGATTTCAAAGTTAGAAACCTGTGGTTCCTGATCTTTTTACGTTGCTTGAAGAACTTACGAAAAATGTAAGTCTGAAAAGATAGCTGAAGCAAGTACTTCGTAACAGTTAAAATATTTAGACTTACACGATAGTGCCAATCTGCTTTCAGTAGAAAAAGAGGATATTGGTCATGTTGCTAACAGCTTACTCAAAGAAGTTAAATGTTCTGAAAAGCAGAAAGTTACTTGTAAGAATGAGTGATCTCTTGATCATCATGTTAGAAAAACTCAGAGAGAAGAGTCCTCTAAAATCACATTTAGCAAGGGGTATCACTGCCCTAGACCCTAAAATGATATTGCTCAAATCCAGTTTGGCAATGAAAAGGATTGATGGTGTTCTTGAAAACTTGCAGAGCCATACAAGAATATGTGATAAAAGTGCTGAAAAGGCCAAATGACAGTTCTGTCTGCTAACCAAGGAAGCTCAGAACAATACAGCAATCAACAGACATGGTAATGCATTTGTTGAGACAGGCTTTCCTGTCAGTAAACATGTACGAGTCGAAACTCTTTTAGAAGAACCACTGTGTCCCACAGAATAAATTTTGATAGTGTGCAACACGTTGGTGGTTCAAGGAATGTTACTATCAATAGAAATATGCCAACCTTGATCCGAGCTTCAAGAAGAAGGTATCAGTCATACCTGGATAATAAAAAAGAAAATCAGAAGAGGCAAAGAAAATGGAGAAAAGGAAAATTGAATTACAATTGAAAGATTTGGGGGAAAAACAGAAAAAGTTGAAAATTGAAAAAGAAAAGCAGGATGCTGAAATTGAAAGGGAGAAAATGGTTCTAGAAAACATAAAATGAAAACAGTAATCTTTTCTTTTTCATTCCTATCTTTCCTGACTGATTTGTCTTCAAATTTGAAAACTGTTTTAATATAGACCAATTGGAATTCATTATATTCACCTTCATTAGAACCCAAAGTTAATTGCTTTTGATCTCAAGTGTGTTTTAAATCCACATGAAATGATATTAGATTGCTGTGGTAAAATAATTTTATATTCATATTTGAATTACTCTATTAATAAGTTAGTTGTACTTTCTTCTTTGGAAATAAGATAAAGGTATATGTTAGGCCTACATGTTACCTATAAACAATTTGTTTATATATAAAGTGCCATCAATGTGATTGTTTTTTCCATAAATAATTGAAAAAAGGAAGCGGAGAGAGAATTAGGCCAGGTGCGGGAATGGTGGTGGCTGGAATTTCCTTTTTTCCCCTTGTAAATCATGCTCTTCAGCAAATTTAACTTTTCACTCAGTTTTTGTGAGTCAGGGATATTTTTCTTAGTAGGTCAGGGAAACTTGAAAGAACATTTCTGTGGACACTATGAGTTAATATTTTCTTAAAATTCCCTGGAAAGATAAAGCTATTTTTTGTCTTTTTTCAGACATCATCTTATATACATGACACATTGCTAATGAATACTAACTTCCACAAACCATATTCAGTTGAAAACCTACAACCCGTTTTCCAGTCTTAGACTGGGTCAGGAATGTAATGAATGAAACATATATAGGCTAGTATTACAATGGGGTCGCCACTCCCAAGGTGATTATTAATGACTGATAGATGCAATGAAATGATAATGGAGAGTGTTGCTGGAATGAAAGATGACAGGGAAAACCGGAGTACCTGGAGAAAAACCTGTCCCGCCTCCACTTTGTCCAGCACAAATCTCACATGGAGTGACCGGGATTTGAACCACGGTATCCAGCGGTGAGAGGTCAACGCGCTCCCATCTGAGCCACGGAGGCTCTCTCCATATTCAGTTATATAACTTTTAAGAAAGGGATCAGTTTTTCAACGTAGTATACAAAGCCTTTTGTGAATGTTACCCGAGAAAGATATACATTGAAAGGGAATTTAAGAACCCAGCACAGAAGGATTGAAAATAAATAGCTCTAAAACAAATGGCTTTACAGAATTCTTAGTCCTGAAAGTCTGTATGTAGTTTCCTGTCCATAATTTTTTCAGTTTTCCAAATTGCCTGTAAAACACTGATCATGGCTCATAATGTTAGTGATTACTACTGCATCTCCATATGCCTCAAAACTAGAAATGAAATTGCTTGAAGGAAGGCAATAAAAGTTTCAAAAAATTCATTGTAAAATGTGTCTCTCCAACTCCAACTGTGGCTTTGAGAATCACAGAATTTATGGAGCAGAGATCCAGCTCTCTCTGCCTATTAAGTCCATTGTGTTCAAATGTCCAACATCCTCCCTTCTTTATCTACCATTTGGCAGAGGTTTTTTCATATTTATATGCCAGTTAGATAGAATCGAGAATATGTGGTAATGTAGCATAGAAAAGAAAAGAAATATTTGGGTATGCGAGGTGGTGGAAGTGTGAACGTCAAGATGATGTCGCAGCGACCAGGGGCCTATTCCACAAAAGTATGGTCTTGTACATTACAAGTTACTAGTGTGGGTCTTGTAATGTATGGAGTTGTACATTTCTGTTCCACAAAAGATTGAAAGTCTCTTGTATATTACCAGTAAATTGTTACAAGTTTTACAAGTGACGACCTATCAATAAACATACTACGTCATGACATGAATCAGCTTTTTATCTTCATATTCCATTAGTTGAATTAGGTTATGCTTGCCGCATTTATCGTAATATCATATTTTAAGGTAACTTATGCAGCAAAGATTCAAAGACTCTAATATTTCTGTGAATTTCTTAAAGCTACAATGTTATTTTTCAGTTTATTTCTTTGATGATAGGAAATTACTCTGTTATTATCAGCCATTCTGTTCTTCCGTGATCCTCGCATATGTTCCACGATAGTCTGACATACCCACCTTGGTCTGTCATTAGGAATCAGATGTCGCTAATAACGATATTCGGCCACCAAACTTGTTACCTACGAAATTGCAAACTCTGCATGATTTGTTAAAATGGTGTCAAGAGAGAGGAAGTTATTCATTTTGAGGGAAATAGAAAGAAGGAAAGATATTCTTTTCGGTGCATTCAGCGAGAGTCTGGGAAAAAAAGACAAAATAAATGGTTGTATGGAAATATTTGACTTGGAAAAAGTTCATGGAGCTTTTGTGGGGAAAAGTTGGATTAATGATTGGAATTAATGATTCCAAGAATGTCCTTCTTGGAACATGTTTGGTCAGTATTTTCAGGCCTTCCACTTGTATTTTCCTTAACCTAAAATGCTCATTGTATTCAAATAGTCTTAAACTGAAAGTTTATCTTTCCCCATACAGACGGTAGTTTTAATTTTCATCACTATCACTACTGCTAGACCACATATTTATCAAAATGTATCTGAAATAAGTATATTTAAATAGCACTAGTACATTTATATATTATTGTCCTTTCACTGGTAGAGAATACTTCCCAATTCACTAGTAAGTTACAAGTATTAGTACTTAAATGGAACACACCGTTGCCTACGTTATAATACAAGGCCTGGAAATAGAGCTCGTAAAACTCTATCGAAGTGGTCACACTGAAGTTCAATGCTGGACCGCTAGGATTGCTTTCTTGCCCCTGTCTACCAGGTTTGCGCCTTTAACGTGTTTATTAACTGAGTTGGTTGTGAATGTATTATGTATTTGTCTGATGTTAAACATTCACAGTTCCAGTCATGGTTTAATCACGAGAAATTAAAAGGTAGTGGAATTTCGTTTCACAAGTTTCCAGTGAATGTTCAGTGTTCGAAACATTATACAGAGGAAGTATTACGCATGATATACGACTTCAAGCTGATGACATTAGGCCTCTGTTCCTAAGTTTTGATCCGAGTTACGTCATAAGAATTGGGCGATCCCAAAAGTTGTCACTGGACTTTTTTTGTAAACAATGCTACCGTGACTGGTGATCATTTGAGAGGCCCCTTCAAACTCAGAAATCTTAAATTAGGAAACCAACCAGAAAAACAATTTGCCCAAATAATTTGGAGAAAATGAATTTAGCAAGAGCTAAAAATATTGTATTTTCCGCTGAAACAATCTCTGGTTTGAAAAATATGGAGGTGGTTTGTCCTGAGTGCATTAAATACAGTTTAAAATAAATCTTCTCCAGCTACTCAAAGTCCAACATTGTGCCTCATTCGTTTTCGAGATCGAGGAGCCCTCAGATACTGAAAATCATCGTCTGTGGCACTTCTGCAGTGAACGACGGAATTTGTCACCTCCGCTGCGCAGTACTTGCCCCGAAGAGGGTTTTTTTTTTTTTCGAAAGACATGTTCAACAGTGAAATTAAGTGTAGAAAGTGCAAAGACGACAAACCACCTTTTTTTTTCTATGAAAACTTCTGAGACCTGTATTAGACAACATTGCTTCGAGCCACTCAAGTAAAAGAGAGAAAGTTTTGAAACTTGATAAGAAGCCCCTCAAAAGGAAGGTTTTGAAACTTCAATGAGATATCCAAGCCAATGCAGCACCACTCTGTAAATAAAGTACTGTCAATACTCGCAAAAACATCCAGTCCTTTTTATTTAGGATATAATTTGCTTATTGACATATACGACCATGCGAATACAAGGGGGGGAAGAACGCGATCCTAGTGGCTGAATGGTGAACTAGGATGTCACCCGTTTCCATGAGTGCATTTCAAGGCCTTGTATTATAGCATAGGCAATGGAACACACCCATAAAAGTTCACTGGTAATTTGTAAGTATGGAGTAGTAAAGTAAATCTGTAGAGAATTCTTTTGTGGAACAGAAACTCTGGTCAATGAATATTGAATTTTCACGACCGCATTGTAATCGAAACCGACTTTCAACCTATTGGGTCGTGTTACGTACATTTAGTACGTGTTGAAGAGATGTTGAGTAGAGAACAAAAATGGCCAACCAGACACCAGTGGGATCCGAACCCACAACCTCCCGATTTCGTGTCGGTTGCTCTACCATTTGAGCTATGGTGGCCTAGGCCAACTTCGTTGTGTTGGAAAGGATCTGAGCTACAGGTCTGGTACTACTACCATCACACTGTAGAGTGCGTTTTAAATTTCCCGTTGAGGGCCAAGTCAATGAATATTGAATTTTCACGACCGCATTGTAATCGAAACAGACTTTCAACCTATTAGGTCGTGTATTAAATAACACTTGTATGTTTTAATATTCATCCACCTATTCAATACAATACAATTTTAAAAAAATTAGGACATTGTCCTTATTAAAATTGTTGACATGAAATTAGTATATTAGATGGTACATGTTTTGCCCATCAATAGTGGGCATCATCAGCCATATTTTCCACCTTAGAATAGATCAGGTACCTGATTGGAAATAATCTATGAATGCTGTTAAAAAGTATGTCGTATAAAATATATTAGAGATTGTTAAACAACTATTACAATATAAAATGTAGTATGCTGTTATTTGACAATATTAGTGATAATATTGGAGTCTAAAACATGGCAGTTGTTTAAGGATTATGACATAATAAAAGATATTACAATGAAGATAAAAATCAGAAAATACATTCCATTTAGTTGTCAAATGGCGTATTGTTAAAAAAAAATTTTAATGGAAAGTTAAGCAATGGTAATGGTCGTTGGTTCTTGCAGTTAATAAATGTTGATTTTATTTTATTTGCTTATAGATTTTGAAGAGTTGTTTTTATGGCCTGGTTCCTTTTGAGATGATATTAGTTGGAAATGTTGGTGCCGTAGGCTATATTGAAATCTTTGTAGGCGTCATTAGACCATCTTCTATGATGTGGTAAGGGTTTGTGATGTTGCTGTTGAGCGTGTTGAGCTAAGCATGTTAGTTGGAAGGGAACGTTGTGGTCATTCCGTGATTAGCCAAAGGTATGATGAGTTCCCTTCGACCGCTGAGATGTTAGTTTACGTTGAGAGTTTTAGAGTAACAATCTCCAATATATTTTATACTACATAGTTTTTAACAGCATTCATAGATTATTTCCAATCGGGTACCTGATCTGTTCTAAGGTGGAAAATATGGCTGATGATGCCCACTATTGATGGGCGAAACATGTACCATCTAATATACTAATTTCATGTCAACAATTTTAATAAGGACAATGTCCTAATTTTTAAAAAATTGTGTTGTATTGAATAGTTGGATGAATATTAAAACATACAAGTGTTATTTAATACAAATATTTTCAATACGGACCCAAAAATGAATTATATCACATGTAATTAGGTTGTGTTACGTACATTTAGTACGTGTTGAAGAGATGTTTAGTACAGAACCAAAGTGGCCAACCAGACACCAGT
Organism: Anabrus simplex; assembly: GCF_040414725.1. NCBI lineage: Eukaryota > Metazoa > Arthropoda > Insecta > Orthoptera > Tettigoniidae > Anabrus > Anabrus simplex. The sequence continues at coordinate 558,568,560 of NC_090266.1, forward strand.
GGGATCCGAACCCACAACCTCCCGATTTTGCGTCGGTTGCTCTACCATTTGAGCTATGGTGGCCTAGGCCAACTTTGTTCTGTTGGAAAGGATCTGAGCTACAGGTCTGGTACTACTACCATCACACTGTAGAATGCGTTTTAATTTGCCTGTTGAGGGCCAAGTCAATGAATATTGAATTTTCACGACCGCATTGTAATTGAAACCTGGTATTTGTATTTGTACTAGTTACTAGAGAATTTACTTGTAATATACAAGACCATACTTTTGTGGAATAGGTCCCAGGAGACAAGGTAACAGCCAGCAAGCTGTATAGCGAGTAAGATCGCGAAACAATGTGAGACACTAACAAATTATGAAAACTGTATTCAGGTAAGGCACAAAGGCACAGATGTGAGTTATTACATGTCATACATTCTGGATGATATTCAGGTGTGGTGACTTTGGTGACAAGTCTAAAACTATGATCTTGGATCTTCTTTGAAACAACGCCTCTACTACTTCGGCATTAGTAATAGTGCTACTGGAGTAAGAGAATCAGCTGTCTAGGAATAGTCCTAGTCCGTTGCCCAGGAGACACCCTTTTACAGAACTGACGATTCTTTGTTGAATTTCAGGGTCAGCGAAGTCGATGGAGAACGCAAAATAATGGTCTTCCTCAAGGAAGTTGGCTAGCTCCCTTACTTTTCAATATATATTCCAACGACCAGCCACATCCACCTCATACTAAAAGCTTCCTATACGCTGATGATCTGGCCTTGGCTACTCAGAGTGAATGCTTTGAAAGAGTAGAAAACAATCTCGCTTTAGCATTGGATATTTTGTCTCACTACTGTGAGACCAATAATCTCAAAACAAATCCATCAAAAACTCAAGTATGTGCTTTCCTTCTGAAAAACAAACAAGCATCAAGGAAGCTGCAAGTGAATTGGAAGGACAAAGTCCTAGAATATAATTACTAATTACACACCGAAATACTTGGGTGTTACTTTGGACCATTCTCTAACTGACAGGGAGCACTGTTCAAACATCAAGGCAAAGGTCTCCTCTCGGAACTCCCTGCTCCGTAAAGTGACAGGTTCAGAGTGGGGCGCTCACCCTCATGCGGTAAGGACAACAGCCTTAGCACTTTGTTACTGAGCAGGGGGGTATGCTAGTCCCATTTGGTATAAATCTACACATGCCAGAAAGATCGATGTCGCCCTGGATGAAACATGCAGACATATTACAGGATGTCTGAAACCAACACCAACAGACAAACTGTACTCCCTTGCAGGAATAGCCCCTCCTGAGATCAGATGCGAAGTAGCTGCAAATGTGGAGAGGTGAAGGGCTTCTACCAACTCAGCCCACCCTCTACATGGACACAAACTACCACCAACTCGATTGAAGTCTAGGAACAGTTTTATGCACTCCTCATCCCCCGCTAGTGCAGATGCAAGGAAGAGCAGACTTCTGCTCTGGAATCAGAAGATCCCTTTTCATCCAGAACGCTTAAAATTGGAGGAAAAGCTTCCCCCTGGTCATGAAGAAACCTGGACTACATGGAAGGCACTGAACAGACTAAGAGCAGGCGTTGGAAGATCAAAGGACAATATGAAGAAATGGGGCCTCCTGTAGGGGGTTCAAGACCCTATGTGAATGCGGCGTGGTACAAACAACAAGGCACCTTATTAATTGCCCTCTATGCCCTGTTAAATGCACGGAACTTGATCTGGCACAGGCCAGTATCAGTGCTGTTAACGTGGCCAAATTCTGGGCCGATATGTTGTAAATAACTGTTTAATTTTATGTAATATTGTAATTTCATATATTTTATCTAATTTGCAATCTGTAATCTATATTGTGCTACTGACATAAAAACTTTGGCATTGTATACCTAATGGTTATCCTGTTGGAAAATGAATCCTTGGGGATAGCTTTCAGAGGCAAAAAGAAGTAATGCATTCTTCAAAATATCAGTATATTATGAGCAGTTAACAGGATGTGGATGTCTTGCAACATGGCAGCGACATCATGAAAGATCCAGCCCCAGGCAGTATATATAGGATAGGGCATATCTGGTTCCAGGCTCACAATAAGCTCTGACTGGGTTCTGCCAGTCAGTCGAGATGCATGTCTCATTGGAGAAGATGAAGCTTCCACAAGCTATCCTCTCCCAGCTGATGACTGAGGCTTCATGGTCCACAGCATTCTCCTCTGTCATGGCCTCTTACCCAATGGCTCTCTCTTTTTTTTTTTTTTCCCTGTTTGTTTTACGTCGCACCGACACAGATATGTCTTATGGCGACGATGGGACAGGAAAGGCCTAGGAATGGGAAGGAAGCGTCCGTGGCCTTAGTTAAGGTACAGCCCCAGCATTTGCCTGGTGTGAAAATGGGAAACCACGGAAAACCATCTTCAGGGCTGCCGACATTGGGGTTCGAACCCACTATCTCCCGAATACTGGATACTGGCCGCACTTAAGCGACTGCAGCTATCGAGCTCGGTAATGGCTTTCTGACTATGAAGATTATGAGGACTCATATGATTCATCCCTATATAGATCAGTGGTTCAGTGGAATGTAGGTCTTAGGCTCTCAAGATTGTGGGTTCAAACCTGGTAGAGGTAGTCACATTTTTGAAGGGCGGAGAAAAATCCATTCCATGCTGTATGTGGGCATGTAAAAGATCTCTGGTGAGATATTTGATGTTACCCGACAAAATTCATTAAAATCCCAACCATAGAATGCTTGTCTAGTAGAGTAGAACCTAACATCAGAATTGTCGTGCAGGCCTAGTTGGCGCCAAGTGAAAGTGCCTACACACTGATCAGAACATCTGTAGAATACCTCCATGTGTGTTTTTTGTACAGAAATCGTGTCGGCAGCTCTATCCTTACAATTTGATGAGTGTGTTTCTCTGCATGCATCACCAGTGACTTGTAGGAAAATGCTGCATCACTAGATGTCTAAACTGGTTGAGTGAAGCAAGTTCTACATAAATGTTTTCACAAGCACAGTTTTATGCATATTCACATGGCCAAATTTATTCAAACTTCTGCACACCCAGTACCATGAAAGATTCACATAGAGCATTTTAAGGAGCAGTTCTAAACGGTAACCTGTGCCCAGTGATGCACATAGCTGCTTTTGCAGGCGCAATGACTATATTTAGTCTTTAGCTAACCGGTAGAGTTACTGTATAATTCCATTTACTTAGGCAATAAGAATTTCGAGAGTGCACATTACACACAGGGGTTGGGAGAGATAAAGAGAGATCAATCTTAAAAGTTTTTTTTTTTTTTTTTTTTTTTTTTTTTTGCTAGGGGCTTTACGTCGTGTCGACACAGATAGGTCTTATGGCGGCGGTGGGATAGGAAAGGGCTATGAGTTGGAAGGAAGCGGCCGTGGCCTTAATTAAGGTACAGCCCCAGCATTTACCTGGTGTGAAAATGGGAAACCACGGAAAACCACTTTCAAGGCTGCCGATAGTGGGATTCGAACCTACTATCTCCCGGATGCAAGCTCACAGCCGCGTGCCTCTACGCGCACGGCCAACTCGCCCGGTAATCTAAAAAGTAATAGTTTGTTATGCATGTCTCATCCTTGAATGTAAATTGATATTTTTACACTAGCTTAAGTACCTGCTCTTCCCTAAGGTTGTGGAAAGGTTATGAAAATAGCTCTTAAGCATGAACTAAGGAACACTGCATGCAAGTAATCATATTAGGTTTCTCAAAATGGGAGGGAGAAGGAGAAATCAATCTAAAAAGTAAAAATAAAAGCTTGTTACCGGTATGCATTTCTCATTCGTTTCATGTAGAACCAGCACCCTTGGATATTACTGCACTATCTTAAGGAATTATTTTACATACAGTATAACCCTGATTTTGCATGACCTCGATTTAGCGTAGACCCGCATTTAACGGGGAAAAAAAATTTCCAGTCCCGAAAATTATTCTATAAGATCAATGTAATTTTATATTCGACTTAACGTAATTCACAATAGGGCAAAACCCGCATTTAGTGTTGAAGAAAATGTTACAATTCTCAAATATTTATTTCTATTTGTTTTGGTTATGGGATGTTAAGAACTTATGAAAAAGACGTCATAGCTTGCTAAGGATGATTCAAGGCAGAAGAGGAATTTAGAGCACGGGCGCTTAAGGCTAAAGTGAGATATTGGACTTGGATACACATCCGACCACGGCCGCTGTACTAGAAGAGAACCCCCGTTTTAATGACGTTATTATAACCTTCGAATATTCCTATATTAATCTGTGCAGTATCCGTCTGTTACAACGAGAACCCTTTTACTGATTCATCCGTTATTACGGGCAAATTCGGGCGTGTTAGTTTTCATCCGTTATCAGTATTCATGCACCCTACACCAGCGTTTATATAGAATGCAATTGATCACCTTCGGTAATGATTCCTCGCTACACGCAAGTGAGTCAACCTTGAGTGAGACTGCTCACAACTCCGACTGGTGTAAACAAACATCGGGATAACATGTTTTCGCAATGAGTTTACTCTTTAGAAATGAAGGCTGAAGTAAACGATTGCTTAATTTTAATACTATGTAATGAAATAAAATAAGAATATGATACTTCTCCTTCTCAAGATTCATTATTCTACATGGAAATATGTTTTCATAATAGAGTAGAATCCCTGTTTAACGTTTTTACAGGGACCTGATTTTTTAAACCGTAAATGGGGTGGTTACCTTAAATCGAGGTTTTAGTTCAGGTTTCATACCGATTTTACTGTGTTTTTGTGTGAGTTTGGTATCTTTCCCAACTTTTATGCAAAATGATGTATAACGTTATAAGAACCTTAAACCAAAATGCATTCACCGACACAAATCTGTCAAAATAAAGCACAAACCGTAACTACAGTACAGTGTGTAAGGTAGATACCTCTTTGTTTTATTGCTGTCACTGTGTAAATAATGCATGATGGTACAGTTTATGTTAATACAGGTAAAGATCTTTGGAAAAGGTGTGCTTTTTACTGAAACCTCAATTTAAGGTAACCCCCCAATTACGGTTTAAAAAATCAGGTCCCTGTAAAAACATTAAATAGGGGTTCTACTGTATTATGAAAACATATTTCCATGTAGAATAATAACATTTTCACTACAAATTTACATGGGAACAGCCTTTCTGAAATTTAACAAGACGCGAAAGTACATAACCTAACCTCTGAAATTAGTTATGCTCACCGCTGTATCTTGAGAAGGACAAGTATCACATTCTGAATTTTTTAACCTTAAATGGGGGTAGAATTATTTAGTTTATTTTCCGGGTTGAACCGTGTTGTTGTTTTCTGTATATTACGTACAGTTTGCCGACGTTTCGAATACATTGCAGTATTCTTTGTCAAGGCGACTGAAATACCTCTACTCGATCCGAGGTTATCAGTCTCCCATGAAAGAAACTAGCTGTAGTACCTGTCCTTGATAGGACATTCATATAGAATGTGCTAAGTTATCTAACTCCCCAACTACTTTCTTCCAATATTCAGGCATGCTGTTTTATTTGGGATACAGAAGTAATACCATCTATCGGAGATGAGTGGCAGCAGAAGAGAGAAATCACATCGCAACAATGGTCGATGTAATGTTCTTTTTCATTGGTTTTATGAGCATTCGATATTGTAGGCCTTCACATTTAGTTTTCTGCCGGCTATGAGATATTAGACCATCTAATGTAAAGGGAGTCCTTACTTTCATGGCCCCTTCTTGTCGTAGGCCCCTTTCACACGATCCACTGCTTTCCACGCCACTCCACTTCTCAGACACACTGTTTTTCCTTGCTGTCCACTTCTGGCAACTTTCCGGCAACTTCTAGTTCCCACCACATCTTTTGCGTCTCATTTTGACTTTGGACTATGGATGTGAATGTTACCCTTGAGATTTATATTCTTGTGAAAAGAAGATTGAGGAGAAAGAAGGGTACTAGGGTTCATTGGGTCCATCCATTGAATTCATATCATCTAGAACAAGGATCTCAGTTTTCTTCTAGATGAATGTACAAGTGATCCAATAAAGTTCTTTTACTTTTGTATGAGTGGAAATTTGTTTGATGAATTGTTGTCTATTCTTGAAGGAAGATTGCAGCAACTCCAACATGAGAAAATGTATTCCACCGACATTTTGAGACAAAAACTTTGGCACACTATATTGACTGTCCAAACGACTGATTTAGTGAGCTACCAGTACGGCTTTGCTACCTATACTTAATTTCTGTAAATAAAACACTGGTAGTTCTCACGAATAAGAAAGTGTTATGTAATTTAATTGGAAACAATCTTTTGAAATAAAGACTGCCAAAAACCTTTTTAATTATTTTTTCAATGGCCTATATTATTGTAATATTGAATGAATAGTTAACATATAACACATACAATATTATTGTACTTACCAACTTCTCTCTTTTTGGAGTCGTCCAGTTCAGCAAAATTTGGAATCACTTCTTGGGAAACTTAATTCCACATTTTAAGTTTTCTATTTTATTTGAATATTCTGTCGTTTGTAAATCCCACAGACAAGGACAATTTTGTATTTCTATTATTAAATTTTCAGCATCTACGAATGGAACCAACATTTTGAAACAAAATATTCAAATTTGTGGCGCACACAATGTTGACCACCTGAATGAACGAATCTGATTTAGTGAGCTTCCGGTCACCAAGAGTGGAAGACACTTCAGGCCGGTTGACAGCAGCCTGCAGTTGACGAGAGTAGAGGGAGATTAGCCACACGAAGCGTCTCGTGTGAATGCTACGGACCCCTTTCTACACCTCTGGTGGAGTGGAGTGGCGTGGAAAGCAGTGGATCATGTGAAAGGGGATTATTCTTCAAGCAATCGCTCCTTTACGATTTTTTCCACTTTTTATAAACATATTCACAAATCTCCTTGTCGCTACGGACCGGTGATCAAGCGGTTTTACACCTGAAGACAATCATGACAAAAACCATGACAGTTAACATGATTAAACGATATTTCCATGTTAGCAGTGCTCAGCATTGATATGGACTAAGCAACAAAAGTCTAAATTTGTGAATTCTATTATCATAGTTGGTATGGTAAAACTATATAATACATAAATGATTGGAACATTCATTCTCTATAACTTTTGTTATGTAATACTTTTCGATAGGACCAACAACTTACGTATTTACAAATTCAATTGTAGGCACCTTCCCCTAAACTACCGTTTCATCCAGTGTGAATAAAAATTATTTATAGCCTAGACTGTAGTAAATTATTCCCAGACTTTACATACAGATTATTATTAAATTATGTTCACCCATTTTCTCGTGGTTCGGCGTTGATATGGACTTGACAACAAAAAATCGAAATTCTTGAATATCCCTGTTATCGTAGTCAGTATGTTAAAAATGTATAAGACATAAATGATCAGGAATTTAATTATATATAACTTTAGTTATGTAGTATTTATCAAGGGGACCACTAATAACATAAATATTTGAGAATTAAATTTTAGGCCTTCCCCTAAACTACCATTTCATTCAGCATAAATAAAATCATTTATAGCCTAGATCAGGGCTGTCCAACGTTCGTTTGTACTCAGGCACATTCACATGATAAGGGTAAGCGGGCGCAGGTTATGATTCCATTAATTTGGTACTACTGCTATAGGTACTACAACAAATAATAATAATAATAATAATAATAATAATAATAATAATAATATTAAATCTACAGTTAACAAATATATGAAATTATACAGTTTTTACTTACATAATTAATGTGAAATTTGTCATTGCATGCTCGTGGCAAGTTGAGGAAAATCTGGTGTGTAACTGGAACAGGCTGCTCTTAACGTGTCATCCAGGTGTGAGTGTCAGGCAGGATCAGTTTTTGTTTTTTAATATGTTCTTAGTCGAAAACACAACTTCACAAAGACGTTGAACCAAAACAGGAGAACATTTTTCAGAGCAACACCGCAGACAATGGGATATTTCTTATCGTCCACCAGAATCCAGCAATTGCCACATGTTGCGTGGCGTGATTTCTAAGAAAGGTCTGACTGAAGATTTAAATTTCCATTTCTATTTTTTCAGGATTATCATTTTTGAAGATTTCAAACACCTTACCTCCAAGCTCATAAACATCAACAGAAGCAAAGGAATTATCAACAAACATGATCACTGGTTCAAGCATTGAAAACTGGCTGAATGTGCTACCAAATTCGGACCCAAGAAAATCAAGATGTTTGACAAGAGATGAAAAATCGCGCTTGCTGCCATTTACTGTTTCTGCCATACATTTCAAACTTGGAAAATGTGAAAGCAAATTTCTATTTAAATGAACAATCCATAACTTTAGTTTCTTTTCAAATGCATTAACAATACTTATCATATCAAAAATGAGCCCACTGCTACACTGGGGCAAAACGCTGGTAACTTCACGATTGAAAAAGCCTAAAGAGCTTAAATGTTTTCAATACTTATCATACCTGAAATATTATGGTATTTTCCTTGTAATTTGAGATTTAAGTCATTTAATTTAGAGGTGATGTTTGCCAGGAAGGCTAAATCTATTAGTCATGATATATCATCAAGTTCATAATGATACATACAGTATTGCCCAGGAGATGATTTCATAAAGTCTCGTATCTCATCCAACAGACTGCAGAACCATGCAAGTGTTTTCCCTCTACTAAGCCACCTTACTTCTGCATGAGGAATGATGTTGCCATACTCAGAATCTGATATATACTTATAATATTTTTGAAGAATCGGTGACGAGTAGAAGACTATCTTATATAATTCATGACTTGAGTTACGATTTTCATGATGTGATTGAACTTTAAAACCTTTGCGCATAAAGTTTCTTGGTGAATAATACAATAAGAAAGAAATTTTGGAAATGATTCATCTTTACCACAAAGAGAAAGAAATTCCTTATTTCTACCAGTCATAGACGGTGTCCGCAACAAGCTTGGAATGTGGCAATTTAATATCCTTGGTAAATTTAAGGAACGCATTAAATATGTCTTCTCCCCTAGTACGTCCATGAAGTGGCAATAGTTTAAAGACACTGGGTTGTGACAATGGCTTATTTTTTACAATTGACTGAGCAAATTTTAAAGACATTTCTGTTATTTCAGTTTGGTCAATGGTTCATTTTACACTAAACAAAGATCTAACCTTTCTAATCCACCTGCTAACAATAGATATGAAATATTATTGTCTGATTTTATACAGGGTGTTCGAAAACAAGGTCACAGAAAACAGTTCTAGTATATACATTTCTCAAGTTTGGTACACTTTTCTGAAAACTTTCTTGTCAAGGATATTTAATTTTTTCCTAGAATGTAAAGAACATGTACCTTGACAAAATGAACGGATTGATTTTTCTGGAATAATTATTTTGAGCTGTTTAAAAAACGAACTCAAAACAATTTTTTGCCTCTAAAATGTATGATTTTTTAAATTTATGAATAGAAAATATGAGGATTAAAATATATTTCTGTTTATTCTATAAATCTACATGGTTACTATCACATTACAAAAGATCAGACCTGTAACTTAAGTAGTTCCTGAGAAAAGTAAACCAGAATCTCTAAAAATATTAACTTGCAGGAAAGTGCAAAAAAACTAAATGCATGTGCGTCGTGGCCTGCTCACTATTATTCAAAGCATTCCAGCACAATAATCTCCTTGTTTTAATGATTCCTGGTCTTCTCTCTTCCTCTTAAGGCTCATAGGACCATGACTTTTAGGTCTACATATAAAGTAAATATTATCAGTTTTAGTTACTCATATCACGTCAATTATTTCATCTCATTAATTCCTCTGATGAGGTTGATGTCAGGAAGGGCCTGTGATCGTAAAAACTTGCTACGGACATTCGTCCCACTTCATGCTCTACTCCGTAGAGAATAGGGATAAGGATATTGTATATTATCATATATGCAGTATTGAGACAAAAGAACTTAATGGCCAGTCATTTGTCTCTGTCAGTTGAGCAGTAGGCCTACCACACAGTAAACCTGAGTAAACCTGATCACTGCTTTAATTTGAATTATTGTCTTGTGCCACCAACTTCCCTGCTACCGGTGTGTCGTCATTCAAAATGTCATCTTCACTGCCATCAAGAGCATGCGAGGTTCCGTCTTTTTGAAACTTTTAAAAATAGTTTCGTTCCTGAGTGTAGAGTTCAACAGTAAAATGAAAATGTTAAAGGTCCACCTTTTCAATACCATGAATGTTTATGATGTGAATATATATGACATAACGTCTAGAGAAGGTTGGTACTAGTTTCGGCACTCATTGCGCGTCATCAGCCAACAAATCAATTGAGCAAAATGCAACTTATCGAATAGCAATATATGACACATGATAGCACCCACAAGACAAATGTTAAACTATGACTAGTTGAAATATAAAACACATGACAGCAAATACAAGGATTAATGTTGAAAGCTAAATTGTCAAAAGTTAAAACAATGAAATCAAAACACAGAAGGTAACAATAGAATGTTGAAAGCTAAATTGTCAAAAGTTAAAACAATTGTTACTATTGTTTATCAAGACTCAACAACTGGGATACCTTCTCAAAAATGTTATGTTTTACAGCCAGACACACCACATCATTTCAACTGGTTATAATCTAACAGTGACTTTATAGGTGCTGTCATATGTTTTAGATGGTTATACGCATCATACCCTCATCATTTTAATGTTACATTTAAAATTTGCCTTAGTTGGTGCATTTAAATGTTATGTTCTACAAATCTCAAGCTGGACTACTTTCTCATGTTCCTAAATAGTTTGTCTACTCCTTTGTCCCGTTTCTTGATATGGGGTCAGGAATGAGATGAGATGAATTTATATTGCATGTTTTATGGCTATATGCCCTTCGTGTTTCCAACATCAGTTAAAGAGCTAATGAAGATGAAATGAATGATAGTGAATGAAATTGGGTAAGGAGGTGGAAGCAATCAGCTGTGCCCTATGATAGGAACTGACCTGGCATTTGCCTGGAAGTGTAAACTGGAAACCATAGAAAACCATTCTCAGGAGAGCCGACGATGGGGTTCGAACCCACGCGTCTCCCGAATGCAGAGCTTGGCTCCAGAGCCGTAGCACGTTAACACGCATGGCCACTCCACTTGATCATGTTCCTAAATAAATATCTCAATTTGATGTAGTAAAAATACCTCCATCTTTATATGGGCATAGTAAACATAAAGGTGAGCGCTGTGCTCACTAGTGCGTAACGGTGCATGTAAAGACCTAGCGAGTAATGCCGGTTTAAGCTAGTTTTAAGTTTACTTCATTTTCATACTACTGTAAGTGATGATTGCCACCGGGATACTTCCTAGTTGTGATACATCTGATAATAATAATAATAATAATAATAATAATAATAATAACAACACTCAGATGCACTAACTGTGATCTGATGTCATTACTCAGCACCTTCCATACTGTCACAGTCATAAATGAGACTAGACTTGGGTGGAAATTACGTTTTGTTCTGACCTGTGCCAAGAGACAATTGAATAAATACTGTATCTATCGGATAGCAGCAGGTGGATAGTTGCTATATATTCAAATATGTCGTGGGTTGATGATCAAAGTTCCACTTGTCTTTGAAATTAATTATACATGCAGACTATGTTTTTTCAAAACTCTATTATTTTATAGGTTTACTATCCTTTGTGTATGTCCTTGTAAGGAATTTGATAGAAAAAATTGAGTCTACTAATAGTATTAACATTTTTCTTAAATTACAGATTGCTGTTCAACATTCAAAAATCAGGTTTCAATACCGTTAAAGTTGCTGGTGTTAAGATCAACTATCGTTAAATATGGAAGAATATCCGAGTGGAAAGGAGAAGGATATTCTACATCCGCATTGCAAGAATTGTATCAAGACGTCACGTTGTTTTCTCAAACCAATTCCTGATGAAAGTTGTGAGATAATAAGTTGTGCAATGAAATGTGGATTTAGATTTCATGCTTGTAAGTCCGAAGAACATTCATTACTCTGTGCTAATGAGAAGGTCCCATGCATCAATGCGGTGTATGGGTGTCCATTCAAGTTGCTTCGTCATCAGCGAGCCAGACATTTGGAAACGTGCCCTGCCAGTGTGGTGGTCTGCACCATGGAGTGGAATCGGTGGCCGTTATCTACCAGGGAACGACAAATGAGCACTTCATCCCATAGAGAGAATCCTCCTGTGGAATCTCAATTAGGTAGCCATATTTCTTTACCTTTTTAAAATTACCATATGTTCTTGGGTATTGGTCCCAATTGTATTTTCCCTACCTTTTGTTCAATTTCTTTTTTGAAAAGTGAACTTCTCTCATAATTTCCCTGCCCTAATTTGTTTTTAAAGTAAAACCTCTCTTGTTTGATTTTTTGTTTCAAAAACCAAACTTTTCTCATTATTTCCCAGTCCTAATTTGTTTATAAAGTAAAAGGTTTTGCAGGTTGTAGTCTGTGGTTATGCATGGATTTCTATTTCCCTGCTATGTTTGCACTCAGAATAACTGGATAAACAGAAACTATTATTAATCCCTATGAGCACTAATAGCCTATTTATAACAATTTTCTCTACCTGTAAACAGTCCTCAGTTACTTCCTGTCTAGCATTGCATGTATATCCTTTTGTGCAATAGTGAGCGATTGATAACTGATACGTGATAATGCGTTATGGTACTTTTTTGAGGAATTTCTACCTTTACAATACTGATTAATTTATTCCTTTCAGAATAATAATAATAATGAATTGTAGTACATGTTCAGTCTTTCATAAGACATCTTCAACTATCAAAATACAAAAATTGAGAACAAGGATATATTTAATAATGAAAAAATTATCAGGTTACCAATATAATAAAAAAACAAACAAAATATTAATAAAGCATTTAAAACAGTAATAATTCCACTGTATTTTACAATCCTCATAATGTTAATAACATTATTACTAGATGTTAGGCCCCTTTAAAACAACAAGCATCATCATCGTCATCATCATCATCACTAAATTAATAAAATCTGGAGTATACAAATTAAAGTGTACCCAATGTGATTAGTATCAACATGCTGACTTCAACCATTCATTCTCATCAGTCGAACAAGATCTATCCATTCTTCAAATAGCTAACAAAAGTATTCTCATAAAGGTCTTTGAGAATATTTTTATTAATATAGACCAAAGGAATATAACCCAAGTGGTAAACTGAATGAAATATCTGAAAGTATGAACATCCTTCTTCAAGAGATCATTAATACTTTTTTCATTAACACCACAACAACTACACACAAACTACATACTCCCACTTCACTTTCACACTCCCTTCAACACCCTCACTTGTTCACCTACAAGCTTGCCACTCCAAGCGTGTGATCAGCTGTCCACAGTTCAACATAAGGCTGCACAGAGGCTGATCGTGCTAATGTAAGACTGATGAGGATGTGAGTACTCAGATCATATAATTTCACCTAGAATCGCATAAACTGTTTAGATCTCTTAAAATAAAAATATTTTTCTATTCTTTCACAGACTTCTTCTGTTTTAACATCTTTAATGAAACAAAGCCAGGCAATTCAGCTTGTGAACATTTTGAGAGAAGTTCCTCTTAGGAATAGTCCAATTCAGTCAGCTTTCACTACAAGAATTACAGCCTTTCAATAAAGTGTTGGACTTATATTTTAAAACTTGCTGCTTCAACCATAGAGTTAGTAAATAATACACTAGAGGTAGCATTGGCGCCACCGTCTACGAGAGAATCACTGCAGCGAGCGGAGCATGTTGAAATCGCAGCTGTTTGGCAAAAAGCTCACTCCGCCGTACTCATCAATGCAAATTGGGGACTTTTAAAACTGTGTGGATATAGATACGGTTTAAATTTCTTACATGTAAACATTCTCAGGTACTACAGTATACTTGCGATGCTTCTCTCCAGTAAAAAAGAAAGCCCTAAAAGCATAAATACAGGATAAATGCGTGATAAAAGAGGGCAGTGTTCAGTTGCAGTTAATAATACAAAATCAATTTGCTGTTCATACTAAGTCTTCTAACAACATACGTTAAGAAGGAGGGCACGTATATTTCATTATCTTTTGTGTAAATGGCCAGGAATTTGGTATAATTCTGCCCATTGACCGAAAATGTGCTCTCTCGTACGAAGCGGATGAGAGAGTTTTTAGGCCTAACAGCGTTGGCGAGATTATCGGGTAAAGTAGACAAAATATTGTCATCGTCGGTTTAGAAGCTGGCTTTCTGAGCCCAGGTTGGCAGGTTCGAGCCTGACTCAGTACGGTTATACTTAAAGACGCTCAAATACGTCAGCCTCTTGTAGATAAATTTACCGGCACATGAAAAATTTCCCGTAGGAAAAAATTCCGACACCTCAGCGTCTCTGAAAACCGCGTAAGTAGGTAGTGGGACGTAAATCCATTATTATTATTATTATTATTATTATTATTATTATTGTTATTATTATTATTATTATTATTATTATTATTATTATTATTATTATTATTATTATAAACTCCATTGTCATAAGGCAGCAGGAATAGATGAAATTAGACCTGAAATGGTGAAGTACAGTGGGAAGGCAGGGATGAAATGGCTTCATAGAGTAGTAAAATTAGCCTGGAGTGTTAGTAAGGTACCTTCAGATTGGACAAAAGCAGTAATTGCACCTATCTATAAGCAAGGGAACAGGAAGGCTTGCAACAACTATCGAGGTATGTAATTGATCAGTATACTAGGCAAAGTATTCACTGGCATCCTGGAAGGGAGGGTGCGATCAGTTGTTGAGAGGAAGCTGGATGAAAACCAGTGTGGTTTCAGACCACAGAGAGGCTGTCAGGATCAGATTTTCAGTATGCGCCAGGTAATTGAAAAATTCTACGAGAGGAATAGGCAGTTGTGTTTATGTTTCGTAGATATAGAGAAAGCATATGACAGGGTACCGAGGGAAAAGATGTTCGCCATACTGGGGGAATATGGAATTAAATGTAGATTATTAAAATCAATCAAAGGCATTTATGTTGACAATTGGGCTTCAGTGAGAATTGATGGTAGAATGAGTTCTTGGTTCAGGGTACTTACAGGAGTTAGACAAGGCTGTAATCTTTCACCTTTGCTTTTCGTAGTTTACATGGATCATCTGCTGAAAGGTATAAAATGGCAGGGAGGGATTCAGTTAGGTGGAAATGTAGTAAGCAGTTTGGCCTATGCTGACGACTTGATCTTAATGGCAGATTGTGCCGAAAGCCTGCAGTCTAATATCTTGGAACTTGAAAATAGGTGCAATGAGTATGGTATGAAAATTAGCCTCTCGAAGACTAAATTGATGTCAGTAGGTAAGAAATTCAACAGAATCGAATGTCAGATTGGTGATACAAAGCTAGAACAGGTCGATAATTTCAAGTATTTAGGTTGTGTGTTCTCCCAGGATGGTAATATAGTAAGTGAGATTGAATCAAGGTGTAGTAAAGCTAATGCAGTGAGCTCGCAGTTGCGATCAGCAGTATTCTGTAAGAAGGAAGTCAGCTCCCAGACGAAACTATCTTTACATCGGTCTGTTTTCAGACCAACTTTGCTTCACGGGAGCGAAAGCTGGGTGGACTCAGGATATCTTATTCATAAGTTAGAAGTAACAGACATGAAAGTAGCGAGAATGATTGCTGGTACAAACAGGTGGGAACAATGGCAGGAGGGTACTCGGAATGAGGAGATAAAAGCTAATTTAGGAATGATCTCAATGGATGAAGCTGTACGCATAAACCGGCTTCGGTGATGGGGTCATGTGAGGCGAATGGAGGAGGATAGGTTACCTAGGAGAATAATGGACTCTGTTATGGAGGGTAATAGAAGTAGAGGGAGACCAGGACGACGATGGTTAGACTCGGTTTCCAACGATTTAAAGATAAGAGGTGTAGAACTAAATGAGGCCATAACACTAGTTGCAAATCGAGGATTGTGGCGACGTTTAGTAAATTCTCAGAGGCTTGCAGACTGAACGCTGAAAGGCATAACAGTCTTTAATGATTATGTATGTATGTATGTATTATTATTATTATTATTATCATCGATGTTTTCTAAATGCGATTACAAATGGAAATATGACACTCGCTTGTGGTTTCAGCCTATTATGGAGTTTTTATTTAGCTTTTCCTGAAATATATGATTGTAAAGTGATTTCTGTTAATGGAAAGGGAAAGTGGTAAATTGTATGATTGAAGAGAACTGAAAAAATACAATAATTTTTACAATTTGCTTTACATCGCACCGACCCCGATGGGCCTTATGGTGACGATGGGATAGGAAAGTACCAGGGTGGGGTGAAAATAGGAAACTACGGAAAACCATCTTCAGTGCTGCCGACAGCGGGGTTTTAACCCACTATTTCCCGAAAACAAGCTTACAGCTGCGTGGCCCTAACCGCATTGCCAACTCGCTCGGTCAATAATTTACATATTATGGTTGTATATAGTCCTATATGCCATTTAATTGCCTGCTGTCATTTCTTGATGGATGCAGTACTTTTTCATCCATCTCTTGGCACAGGCCAGAGTAAAGTGTAGCTTCCACCGAAGTCCCAGTCAACATCCATGGCTGTGGCAATATGGAGGCTGCTGCGGTATGGGTGGTGCTGAGTAATGACATTCGCAGCATGACTAGTGTATCTGAGTGTTATGAAAGGTGCTGCTCATAGGGTCAGTCGTGCTGCAAGAGTACTTTCTGGCCCAGTGAGGAAAGCAATGGCAAACTACCTCACTCCTCATCTTGCCTAGTACGCCTCATTTTGGTGCTGCCATTGGTTTTTGGGGTTTCCATATAACCGCATAACCTTTGGTGGTGCTATTTGAGGATCCAACCAGCCTTTGGGCTGATGACCTAACAGACAGACAGACATGCCATTCAAGGGAATAATATTCACGAAAGTAAAGAACTCAGATGTTCACACGGTGTTGCACATTTAGGCTCTAAATTTTAAGGTCTGGTAAGGTATGAATGGGGACTGCTACACGTACTGTACGAAGGGAAAGCAACAAACTGTATAATAAACAGAAAATATACTCATTAGGTTTTAATACTATAAATACACACAGAAACTGAAGAACGGAGCACAATTCCAGGCTATCATGCACAACTTTTCTTATTTTCTTTTTTGTTCCAATTTGCTTTACGTCGCCCCGATTCACATAGGTCTTTTGGCGACTATGGGACAGGAAAGGGCTAGGAGTGGGAAGGAAACGACTGTGACCTTAATTAAGGTATAAAAATTGGAAACCATCTTCAGGGCTGCCGACAGTGGGGTTCAAGGTGACAGCTACGTGACCTAAAGCCTGCAGCCACTCGCTCGGTATCATGCACATGATTTTTCTGCATATTCGCTTTCAAAAGCATGGCCATTCAGTGAAAGGAAAATGTTATCCCTTATATTTCCTAAAACTTTAATTTCAATCTTCAAGGAAAGATCCAAAGAATCTCATTCACGCCGACAGGATAGTCAGTCGCGAAGTCAGCCCAAGTAGGCCAGTTCACATGACAATGAGTGCCACGCAAAGTACTGTTTTATACGCACGGAAATGAATTTTAAGGAAACATACCTGTGAAATGATACGCCACTGCCCTTTATGAACCTCTCTATGCAGCAATAAGATGCACAGGAGACTGGCATTTTCCTTCAGGGAAGTATATACTTCAGTTTATCGGGAAGCTCCAGTAGTGACAGTGCCAAACAATCCAACTTTTGCCAAACAGCACGCTCGCTCAACTTCGCACGCGACTGCAGCGCCCATGCTACCTCTAGTGTATAATATACTAACTCTATGGCTTCAACAGCCGTACAAGAAATACCTCAAGATTCTAGGAAAAACAAGCATATTTATATTATACCGCACACAATAGATCTTCTTTAAAGTTCTGCAATAACTGTAGTGTATATATTAAATTTTAGTTTTAAAACACCAAAAGTGTATTTTTATACATGTACATGTGTATCAATGGAAATATATATGTTTTTTAATGATGATTTTTTACTAAGAGTCCATAGATTTTAATGCAATATGCATGTGTGTTACTATGATCATACATATGCTTTTAACAGTGACACTTTCTGACTAGAAGTCACAGCCATAATTAATGGTTAGTGATTTTTAAAATTAAATATATCCTTGTTCTCAATTTTTGTATTTTGATGGCTGAAAGATGTCGTTTAGCAAAGACGAAACATGCACCATGATTCATTGATGTTATTCTGAAAGGTATAAATTAATTAGTATTGTAAAGATGGAAATTCCCTCAGAAAAGAACCATAACACTTGTTAAGGTTGGCAAAAAAAAAAAAAAAATGGTCTTGGCAAGTCCAAGAAAGAAAAATTATTTACCTCATCAGTGACCAGTTGATCACTCCGGGTGCCCGAAATAAGAGAAAAAAAAAGTCTAGAATAAATGATTGAACCAAGAAATAGTGGAATGGCAGTGAGTCTCAGAATGATTTAGATGAAGGCACAGGACATTGCAAAATTGCATAGACTCTCTTATCTAGATTTCAAATTTAGCAGAGGATGGGCAACATATTTTATGAGATGCCATGGGCTTCGTGTATTAGGAAGAACGACTCGGTGCATCGGCTTCCTAAAGATTACATGATCAAAGTTACAGAGTTCCAGCGATTTGTCTATGTCGGTGGCAGGAGCATTCAACTGTTGCAAATCTGGAATGCCTACCAATCCTCTGTATTTTTTGATACAATAAGGAATACGAATGAAAATAATAAGGATGCATCAAGTGTGGTCATAAAAGTTACAAGATGAGAGAAGCTTTTTTGCACTGCGTTGTTGGATATAACCGCAGAAGGGAGAAAACTTCCTCCGCACATTAAGGGAAAGATGCTTTTGAAAGGACAGTTTACTCATGGAATTCACGTACATGCTCACAAGAAGGGTTGGATGACAGCATGTTTTATGGAGGACAGGGTTGGAGTTGTGCAGGGTTAGCATCCAGGGGCTTATTGCTTATGAAATCCATGCTTGGCTGGACAGTTTTATTGGGCATCTAGTGGAGCTAGTTAAACAGGGTTCTCTTATCTAGATTTCAAATTTAGCAGGGGATGGGCAACATATTTTATGAGATGCCATGGGCTTCGTGTATTAGGAAGAACGACTCGGTGCATCGGCTTCCTAAAGATTACATGATCAAAGTTACAGAGTTCCAGCGATTTGTCTATGTCGGTGGCAGGAGCATTCAACTGTTGCAAATCTGGAATGCCTACTAATCCTCTGTATTTTTTGATACAATGAGGAACTAGTGCTGTGGCCTCATTTTGTTCTATACCTTTTATCCTTAAATCGTTAGAAACTGAGTCTAACCATCGTCGTCTTGGCCTCCCACTACTCCTCTTACCCTCCATAACAGAGTCCATTATTATCCTAGGTAACCTATTCTCCTCCATTCATCTCACTTGATCCCACCACCGAACCCATTTTATACGTACAGCTTCATCCATTGAGTTAATTCCTAACTTAGGCTTTATCTCCTCATTCTGAGTACCCTCCTGCCATTGTTCCCACCTGTTTGTACCGGCAATCATTCTCGCTACTTTCATGTCTGTCACTTCTAACTTATGAATAAGATATCCTGAGTCCACCCAGCTTTCGCTCCTGTAAAGCAAAGTTGGTCTGAAAACAGACTGATGTAGAGATAGTTTCGTCTAGCTGACTTCCTTCTTACAGAACACTGTTGATCGCAACTGCGAGCTTACTACATTAGCTTTACTACACCTTGATTCAATCTCACTTACTATATTACCATCCTGGGAGAACGCACAACCTAAATACTTAAAATTATCTACCCGTTCCAGTTTTGTATCACCAATCTGACATTCAATTCTGTTGAATGTCTTACCTACTGACATCAATGTAGTCTTACATGCGATTTAGTCTTCGAGATGCTAATTTTCATACCATACTCATTGCACCTATTTTCAAGTTCCAAGATAGTAGACTGCAGGTTTTTGGCACAATCTGCCATTAAGACCAAGTCGTCAGCATAGCCCAGACTGCTTACTGCATTTGCACGTAACTGAATCCCTCACTGCCACTTTATACCTTTCAGCAGACGATCCATGTAAACTACAAACAGCAAAGGTGAAGTAAGTACCCTGAACCAAGAACTCATTCTACCATCAGTTGTCAACATAAATGCCTTTTATTGATTTTAATAATCTACGCTTAATTCCATAGTCCCCCAGTATGGCGAACATCTTTTCCCTCGGTACCCTGACATGTGCTTTCTCTAGATCTACGAAACATAAACACAACTGTCTATTCCTCTCGTAACATTTTTCAGTTACCTGGCACATACTGAAAATCTGATCCTGACAGCCCCTCTGTGGTCTGAAACCACACTGGTTTTCATCCAACTTCCTCTCAATCACTGATCGCTCCCTCTCTTCCAAGTGAATACTTTGCCCGGTATACTAATCAATGAGATACCTCGATAGTTGTTGCAATCCTTCCTGTTCCCTTGCTTATAGATAGGTGC
Organism: Anabrus simplex; assembly: GCF_040414725.1. NCBI lineage: Eukaryota > Metazoa > Arthropoda > Insecta > Orthoptera > Tettigoniidae > Anabrus > Anabrus simplex. The sequence goes on from NC_090266.1 coordinate 558,589,094, forward strand.
AGTTACTGCTTTCGTCCAATCAGAAGTTACATTACCAACACTCCATGCTAATCTTACTACTCTATGAAGTCATTTCATCCCTGCCTTCCCACTATACTTCAACATTTCAGGTCTAATTTCACCTATTCCTGCTGCTTTATGACAACGGAGTTTATTTACCATCCTTTCCACTATCTCAAGCATAATTTTACCAACATAATTTTCTTCCTCCCCATGAGCTTGGTTGTTCGCGGCACCACCAGGAAGATTTCCTTTTGCGTTGAGATGATTTCCAAAATATTCCCTCCACTTGTCCAGGGATTCCTTGGGATCAATTATGAGTTCACCTAAATTACCCAAAACACTGTTCATTTCCTTTTTCCTTCCCTTCCTAAGATTCGTTATTACTGTCCAGAAAGGCTTCACTGCTGCCTGACCTAGCCTTTCCAGGTTATTATCAAAATCTTCCCACGACTTTTTTTTTTTTTTTTTTTTTTTTGGATTCAACAACTATTTGTTTCACTCTGTTTCTTTCGTCTACGTAAAATTCCCTGTCTGCATCGGCCCTTGTTTGGAGCCATTTCTGATAAGCCTTCTTTTTACGTTTACATGCTGCTCTCACTTCATCATCCACCAAGATGTTCGTGTTTTCCCGTCTTTACACACAGTCGTTCCTAGGCATTCCCTTGCTGTTTCTACTACAGCATCCCTGTATGCCAGCCATTTCCTTTCTATATCCTGAACCTGCTTACTGTCCACTGTTCGAAACTTCTCACTAATCATATCCATGTATTCCTAATTTCCTTGTCCTGGAGATTTTGTACCGTTATTCATTTGCAGACAGATTTCACTTTCTCTACCCTAGGTCTAGAGATACTTAGTTCACTACATATCAGATAGTGGTCTGTATCATCGAAAAACCTGTACATTCCTAACAGACTGCCTGAATTCGAAGTCGGTTAAGATATAGTGTATTATGGACCTAGTACCCCTAGCCTCCCATGTGTAGCGGGGAATAGCCTTATGCTTGTAGAATGTATTCGTAACTGCTAAACCCATACTAGCACAGAAGTCCAGCAAACTTTTCCCATTCCCATTAGCTTCCATATCTTCCCCGCATTTACCAATCACCCTTTTGTATCCTTCAGTTCTATTTCCAACTCTCGCATTGAAATCGCCCATTAGCACTATCCTATCCTTGCTGTTGACTCTGACTACAATGTCACTCAATGCTTCATAAAACTTATCAACTTCATCCTCATCTGCACCCTCACATGGTGAATACACTGAGACCATTCTCGTCCTAATTCCTCCAACTGCCAAATCTAACCACATCATTGGCTCATTTACTTCCCTAACAGAAACTATGTTGAGTGCAATAGTATTGCTGATAAGCAGCCCTACCCCAGACTCTGCCCTTTCATTTTTAACACCCGTCAAGTACATTTTATAATCTCCTATCTCTTCCTCGTTATCTCCCCTTACCCGAATATCACTTACTCCTAGTACATACAGTTGCTTACTCTTTGCTGACTCAGCCAGTTCTACTTTCTTTCTTACATAAGCCCCATTAATATTGATAGCTTCCCATCGAATTCCATTTCGTTCGCCAAGTTATTTCAAGAAGTCCCTCGCCTCTCAAATGAGAGAGGGACTCTGCTACTCCCATAAGTCCGAGGCTTGCTTAAAATGTTCTGAGCTCGGTAAATTCATGAAGTAGTATGCTACCCTACTTACACCAAGTCCAAGTGAGGATCTCTCTTCTAACCATAGTCCTGCAGAGAGGCCCAGCCCATGAGCTGCTTCGGCAATAGACTGCAATGGGCTTTGAAAGGCTCGAACATGCAAAGCCCGTGACGTCATCGCCCGGGCCGGTCTGGGCAGTGCTCTGTCAGTCGTACGCGGTGAGCCAAGGACAGTGCTAAAAAACCTAAAGATGTTGCAGATGTGAAAATGGGTACTTGAAATCACCTTTAAAAATAAAAAAACACCCAGTTTGGGGGGGGGGGGATAAAATTAACTTCGGTGTGGTGGATAAAATTAACTTCGGTGTGGTGGGGGGCTGAAATAGGTGTTGAAATCTTTTCATGAGGATACAGATATCTCAAGAACTGAAGATGTTACTGTTGTGACAATTGGTATTTGGCAGCTCCTTATCTGAAAATCCCTGAAGTATAAAACCTCACTGAAAAATTGAGCTTACCAAGCTCGATAGCTGCAGTCGCTTAAGTGCGGCCAGTATCCAGTATTCGGGAGATAGTAGGTTCGAACCCCACTGTCGGCAGCCCTGTAAATGGTTTTCCATGGTTTCCGATTTTCACACCAGGCAAATGCTGGGGATGTACCTTAATTAAGGCCACGGCCGCTTCCTTCCCACTCCTAGCCCTTTCCTGTTCCATCGTCGCCATAAGACCTATCTGTGTCGGTGCGACGTAAAGCAACTAGCAAAAAAAAATTGAGTTTCATTTACCCCAGAATCTCTTTGTGAACCAAGTTTGTGGTATTGCCTTATGGGGCTGAGATGACCATGCGACATAGAACTGTACACGTGAGAACGTCTTCTCTCAAGTAAAAAAAAAAAAAAAGTTCCTATGTTTTTAAAGGAGATTACAAATACATATTTCCACATCTGTAACATCTTCAGGTTTTGAGACATAAGTATCCGCATATAAAGAATTCAACCCCTATATCAGCCCTTTCTCCACCAAGACCTACGTGGATTTAAAAAAAAAAAAACATGTTTCTTTATTTTTAAAGGACATTCGAAGTACCAAGTTCCATGTCTGTAACATGTAAAGTTTGTGACATACACTGTAGATATACCGGTATTCATTAAAAAAATTTACCTGCTTTTTCAGTTCTTTTTAGCACCTTAAATGGTTTTCCGAAAACAAAAAATACATGTTTATTGATAATGGAGATGCCAAATACCAGTTGTCACAACAGTAACATCTTCAGTTCTTGAGATATCTGTATCCTCATGAAAAAATTTCAACACCTATTTCAGCCCCCCCTTCCCCCGCACCGAAGTTAATTTTACCCCCCCCCCCCCCCAAATGAGTGTTTTTTTATTTTTAAAGGTGATTTCAAGTACCCATTTTCACGTCTGCAACATCTTTAGGTTTTTTTAGATATAAGTATCCTCATACAAATAATTCAACTAATACGTCAGTCCTTTCATCCCCCCTTAAGTGGATTTTCCAAAACCAAAAGAATACGTATTTTTTCTTTTTAAAGGAGACTCTAAATACCAATAATACCAATTTTTACGTCTGTAACAACTTCAGTTTTTGAGATATCAGTACCCTAATAAAATTAATCAACACCCTTTTCAGCCCCTTTTATCCCCCCCCTTACGTTAAGTGGTTTTTCAAAAACAAAATAATACCTGTTTTTTATTTATAAAATATTAAAAAGCCTTGGACCTATGGGAGTAATGGAGTCCCACTCCCATTTGACAGGCGAGGGACTCCTTGGAAACAACTTGGCGAACGAAATGGAATTCGATGGGGAGCTATCAATATTAATGGGGCTTATGGAAAAAAGAAGGTAGAACTGGCTGAGTCAGCAAAGAGGGTGCATCTGGATGTGCTAGGAGTAAGTGATATTTGGGTAAGGGGAGATAATGAGGAAGAAATAGGAGATTATAAAGGGTACTTGACGGGTGTTAGAAAGGGAAGGGCAGAGTCTGGGATAGGGCTCTTTATCAGGAATACCATTGCACGCAACATAGTTTCTGTTAGGCACGTAAATGAGCGAATGATGTGGGTAGATTTGTCAGTTGGAGGAATTAGGACAAGAATTGTCTCCGTGTATTCATTATGTGAGGGTTCAGATGAGGATGAAGTTGACATGTTTTATGAAGCATTGAGTGACATCGTGGTCAGGGTCAACAGCAAGGATAGAATAGTGCCAATGGGCAATTTCAATGCGAGAGTTGGGAATAGAACTGAAGGATACGAAAGGGTGATTGGTAAATGTGGGGAAGATACGGAAGCTAATGGGAATGGGAAGCGTTTGCTGGACTTCTGTGCTAGTATGGGTTTAGCAGTTACGAATACATTCTTCAAGCATAAGGCTATTCACCACTACATATGGGAGGCTAGGGGTACCAGATCCATAATAGACTATATCTTAACAGACTTTAAATTCAGGAAATCTGTTAGGAATGTACGAGTTTTTCGCGGGTTTTTCGATTATACAGACCACTATCTGATCTGTAGTGAACTAAGTATCTCTAGGGCTAGGGTGGATAAAGTGAAATCTGTCTGCAAACGAATAAGGGTAGAAAATCTGCAGGACGATGAAATTAGACAGAAGTACATGGATATGATTAGTAAGAAGTTTCGAACAGTAGACAGTTAGCAGGTTCAGGATATAGAAAGTGAACGTGTGGCATACAGGGATGCTGTAGTAGAAACAGCAAGGGAATGCCTAGGAACATCTGTGTGTAAAGATGGGAAAAGGCAAACATCTTGGTGGAACGTAAACGTAAAAAGAAGGCTTATCAGAAATGGCTCCAAACAAGGGCCGAGGCAGACAGGGATTTGTACGTAGATGAAAGAAACAGAGCGAAACAAATAGTTGTTGAATCCAAAAAGAAGTCATGGGAAGATTTTGGTAATAACCTTGAAAGGCTAGGTCAAGCAGCAGGGAAATCTTTCTGGACAGTAATAAAGAATCTTATGAAGGGAGGGAAAAAGGAAATGAACAGTGTTTTGAGTAATTCAGGTGAACTCATAATAGATCCGAGGGAATCACTGGAGAGGTGGAGGGAATATTTTGAACATCTTCTCAATGTAAAAGGAAGTCATCCTGGTGGTGTTGCAAACAGCCAAGCTCATGGGGAGGAGGAAAATGATGTTGGTGAAATTATGCTTGAGGAAGTGGAAAGGATGGTAAAAAAAACTCCATTGTCATAAGGCAGTAGGAATAGATGAAATTAGACCTGAAATGGTGAAGTATAGTGGGAAGGCAGGGATGAAATGGCTTCATAGAGTAGTAAAATTAGCGTGGAGTGTTGGTAAGGTACCTTCAGATTGGACAAAAGCAGTAATTGCACCTATCTATAAGCAAGGGAACAGGAAGGATTGCAACAACTATCGAGGTATCTCATTGATTAGTATACCAGGCAAAGTATTCACTGGCATCTTGGAAGGGAGGGTGCGATCAGTCGTTGAGAGGAAGTTGGATGAAAACCAGTGTGGTTTCAGACCACAGAGAGGCTGTCAGGATCAGATTTTCAGTATGCGCCAGGTAATTGAAAAATGCTATGAGAAGAATAGGCAGTTGTGTTTGTTTCGTAGATCTAGAGAAAGCATATGACAGGGTACCGAGGGAAAAGATGTTCACTATACTGGGGGACTATGGAATTAAAGGTAAATTATTAAAATCAATCGAAGGCATTTATGTCGACGATTGGGCTTCAGTGAGAATTGATGGTAGAATGAGTTCTTGGTTCAGGGTACTTACAGGTGTTAGACAAGGCTGTAATCTTTCACCTTTACTGTTGGTAGTTTACATGGATCATCTGCTGAAAGGTATAAAATGGGGAGGGATTCACTTAGGTGGAAATGTAGTAAGCAGTTTGGCCTTTGCTGACAACTTGGTCTTAATGGCAGACTGTACCGAAAACCTGCAGTCTAATATCTTGGAACTTGAAAATAGGTGCAATGAGTATGGTATAAAAATTAGCCTCTCAAAGACTAAATTGATGTCAGTAGGTAAGAAATTCAACAGAATTGAATGTCAGATTGGTGACACAAAGCTAGAACAGGTTGATAATTTCAAGTATTTAGGTTGTATGTTCTCCCAGGGTGGTAATATAGTAAGCGAGATTGAATCAAGTTGTAATAAAGCTAACGCAGTGAGCTCGCAGTTGCGATCAGCAGTATTCTGTAAGAAGGAAGTCAGCTCCCAGACGAAACTATCTTTACAACGGTCTGTTTTCAGACCAACTTTGCTTTACGGGAGCGAAAGCTGGGTGGACTCAGGATATCTTATTTATAAGTTAGATGTAACAGACGTGAAAGTAGCAAGAATGATTGCTGGTACAAACAGGTGGGAACAATGGCAGAAGGGTACTCGGAATGAGGGGATAAAGGCTAATTTAGGAATGAACTCGATGGATGAAGCTGTATGCATAAACCGGCTTTGGTGGTGGGGTCATGTGAGGCAAATGGAGGAGGATAGGTTACCTAGGAGAATAATGGACTCTGCTGTGGAGGGTAAGAGAAGTAGAGGGAGACCAAGACGACTATGGTTAGACTCGGTTTCTGACGATTTAAAGATAAGAGGTATAGAACTAAATGAGGCCACAACACTAGTTGTAAATCGAGGACTGTGGCGACGGTTAGTAAATTCTCAGAGGCTTGCAGACTGAACGCTGAAAGGCATAACAGCCTATAATGATACTGTATGTAGGTATGTAAAAATATCAATTTTCGCATCTGTAACATGTTAAGTGTTTGAGATATACTGTAGATATGCTCATCTTAAAAATTCACACCAACCCACATTTCAGTCCTTTTAACCCCCCCCCCCCCTCCAAGTGTCATTTCCGAAAACAAAATAATACATGTGTCTTTTTTTTTTTTTAAAGAGATTATAAATACCACTTCATGTCTGTAACATGTTAAGTTTTTGAGATATATTGTAGATGTGCTCAGGGATTATGTGTTTTCATTGGCAGCTATGCCCAAACGTACACGCATAGTCTTGCTGCTGTAGAATCCTGGAGCTGGCGTTGCCATGGTTGCGACAGTTCATTTCCTTATCCGATTCAGAGAGCAGGGGTAGTGCGGTGTCAATATCTCCATAACGGTCGGTTTTAGGTCCTTAAAACTTGGTTTTCGGGCCTATAGGGCTTACCGAGATTTGTTCTTTGGGTCAAGGGGATTAAAATGAGCTTAGTCTCGTCCTTGCACGCCAAATTCTATATTTAGCCTATATTAGCCTATTATTTTTATATCTCCCCCGTCGCTCCCCCTCCCTCACCTCGAATTGTTTTGAAAATAAAATACAGCCCATGTCCCTTAGGGATAATGTATATTTTCATTAGTAAAAGGATTTTTAGAATCGGTCCAGTAGTTTCTGAGATTACCCTCCAGATATACACAAACTAACAAAATTCGCGCTCTCTTTTTATTATATTACTATAGATTAAATTAGTCGGACTGATTTTGTCTTTTTACGATTAGATAATATACTTACGATGAACGAGGTGTGCTTGAATGACGAGCATTCTAATGTTTCCGTGTTATCAGACTCCACGACTATGCCACAACCTGCCAAAGTAATGAAGTTTTCTTCGTGGACTGACGTTCATGATGCTCCTATTCCAACAGATAAGCTGGAAAGATATTTAAAGCAAAATTGTGGAACGGAAGAAAATAAATATAGCATCCTATTGGAGAACAAATGGACAAAACTATCCAAAATTTCACCAGATCACTATGAAAGTAATATGTATGCAAGCATCAAGTTCAGCTTCACAGATAAATTTCAGTTCAGCAGGCTTCATTCTCAACGCACACGGTCTCTTCTACAACTAGACAATGCTGATGCTCTTCTTTTCATTCACAGTAATTCCATTCCACCACATTAACAATGACCAGTAAACTACGCACACTAAGTAAAAGCTATGTTCAGGTTTGTTTTTGTTGTTGGCATATTGCAAGTCATATCTCTTTGTATGTTATTTTGAGGTAAATGCGAATGAAGTCCTATGAATATGCTTTGTGTTATTTAGATTCATTTTCAGTTAACTTGATGTCAATTGCAAACAAACATTGGTTTATAATAAAGTTTCTGTTTGTTTTCAATTATTATTATTACTTTTAACATTATTATTATTATTATTATTATTATTATTATTATTATTATTATTATTATTATTATTATTACAGTGCAGGAGAAATCTCTACCATTTAATTTCAAAATGCCATTAGCCTACTTTCTTTCTTTCTTAATCTGTTTAGCCTCCAGGGTTGGTTTTCCCTCGGACTCAGTGAGGGATCCCACCTCTACCGCCTCAAGGGCAGTGTCCTGGAGCATGAGACATTGGGTCAGGTGATACAACTGGGGAGGACGACCAGTACCTCGCCCAGGGGGCCTCACCTGCTATGCTGAACAGGGGCCTTGGTGGGAATGGGAAGATTGGAAGGGATAGATAAGGATGAGGGAAGGAAGCGGCCGTGGCCTTAAGTTAGGTACCATCCCGGCACATGCCTGGAGGAGAAGTGGAAAACCACGGAAAATCACTTCCAGGATGGCTGAGGTGGGAATTGAACCCACCTCTACTCAGTTGACCTCCCGCGGCTGAGTGGACCCCGTTCTAGCCCTCGTTCCACTTTTCAAATTTCGTGGCAGAGCCGGGAATCGAATCCGGGCCTCCGGGGGTGGTAGCTAATTACACTAACCACTACACCACAGAGGCAGACATTAGCCTACTTCAAAATATGTTATTAGCGTACGGGAATTCGTAGGGTGAATGATCCTAATAATAGTGTGACGTGAACATTTCGTTGTGCACGGCGCACATGTTATTGTGGAGAAGTATTCAAGGTTATTTTACTGAGCCCGGCCAATGCGGTGGACTGCGGTGGGCTGTATGAGACCAGTGCTGTAGGCCAGTATGCTGCCGCGTCAGAAGAGAACGGCACTGCACGAGCTGGGCTGTCGGAGCCCGTGGGTTTGAAGTGCTCCGTGGTGGACCTGGCTGCAGGATTCTGCCTCTAACGGGTTAGGGACCATCGGTGGATTGCTTAGTTTGGCCACCTGAGCACAAGGAGGGCCATGACTCAGAATATGTCCGAGATGCCCTCTCTCATTCCATAGCAACTATTATCCCGACTCTCAGGCCCACTTACTAGGCCACTCAGCTGTTGCCTATGGTTCACAAACTAGGACGTGACAACAGTAACACACTATGAACCATCAAATTTGTTGTGTGTCAGGTAATTCATACTGGTGACAAACTGCAACCTGTGGATCCTTTGAAGCGAGGAAAAAAGATCAATTGGTGAGGTAAGTTGAATTTTATTTAAAAAACTTGAAATTGTTCATGTTTTGGGCTATGGTAACATTATAAAACAAGATGAGCTTGTTGAAATGCTGAGCAGTGTATGGCGGCTCTGGCTCTTCCAAGTTTACAAGTACAGTAGAAGTCCGCTATAGCGAGTACGGCATATAACGAGAACTCCGTTATAGCGACGCCTTTTTTCTGTCCCTTCGAAAATCCTATATTAAACTGTGTATCGTCCTTCGGTTACAGCGAGAACCCTGTCACTGACGCATCCGTTATTACGAGCGATAAAGCGCGCGCGATTTTTTCCGTTACCGATATTTATGAACCCCAGCGATGATATTGCATGCGATCGATTACCTTCGGCATCGTTTCCTCACTGTGCACTAGCGATTTCTCTCGTCGACATTCAAAGGCGATGTCAAAGTCGATTAGTAATACCCATTGACAGCTGTTCCGTAAAGAAAATTCGAAATGAAAGAGAACACATTTTCGTAATAAATGCGTAAATAATGTGTCCGATAACGGTTGTTAACTCGTTAAAAATTAGGGCTGATTAAACGACCGCTTACTTTTGAGGCCAAATACTGCAATTAAGTAAGAATGGGATACACCTCGAGATATGGCAGAGTGCTTAATTGATTTCAGAGGTTAGTTTACATTTTGTCGCGTCTGGTTAAATTACGGAAAGGCTATTATGAAAATGTATAGCGAGAAAGTTATAATTTCTCTACTGGCGCTTGAAGTGTGTTTTCATCATACATATAGTACGGTTAAGTTAGGATACGTGACGCTGTTTGAATAAGAAAACTGAAACGTTTGCAACAAAATGCGATCGATCATCTTCGGTACGGTATAGTTTTCTCACTTTGTGCATTTGCGAGCTCTCTCGTTGACATTCAAAGGTGATGTTGGAGTTGATTAATAATACCCATCGACTGCTGTTCTCTAGAGAAAATTCGAAATGAAAGACAATTACACGTTTTCGTAATAAGTGCGTAAATAACGTGGCCGATAGCAGCTGTTAACTCGTTAAAAGTAAAGACTGAAGTAAACGAGATCTCAATTTTAATGTTATTACGGAAATTAAGTAAGAATGTGATACATGTCAAGATATGGCAGAGTACATCACTGATTTCAGAGGATGTTTCATATCTTCTCGCGTCTAGTTACGGCAATTTACATGTAAATTTTTTGCGAGGAGGTTATTTCTCTACATGCGTTTCAAATATGTTTTCATGATACATATACGGTTAGCTAAGGTGACGCTGTTTGAAGAAGAAAGCTAAGGTGTTTGCCACAGAAATCTCTGGAGTGATACCGTATTTCTCTGAATCCAAGACCTTTTTCCTCAGAATCTCATGCGAAAATACAAGGGTTGTTGCATTCGCGGCCTAACAGTAAGTTAATGGATACCACTAACAACTACTGCGGTATTCATGCTGCTTCTTTTCACACGCGCACAGAACTCGTTGACAATAAACGACCGCCTCTTTACTATACATCGCTAGCCGCGACAACCGGTTGTACAGTGCCTGAGTTTTTCTCAAATCTGCAGAATGGCATCAAAACATGCGACCCTTTGAATTCTTAGAAAAGCCATGGCTACTCAGTGGCAGAGTTATAACGCGTCTATTGTACTCGACGCATAGTAAAATTAATGTTTATAGACAGCAGGAATATTTTTGTGATAGATAGTCGTATTGTAAAGATACGTGAAAAAGGTATTGCCGGCAAATTTTCAACGGATTCTAGTCTATATTATGATGCCAATTTTAAGTTAATGGTTATTAAACACTCGGATATGTAGAATAATTGTGTAGCCGCAAGAAAATACAGCATAGGCCTAACCAAAGCCAATATTTGATGTTAGTGTGAATACAAAGAGCTAAAAAAATGCGTACTGTACAAAAAATGCATTCAGTGCTCCGCAACAAGGACGCTTTAAAGAAGTCGAAGATGAAATTGTGAGGTGTGTGCATGAAAAACGCAAGGGCGAAATGGCCATACCGTGGCGATATAAACTCGTTCGCTGACTTTCAACGTCCGCGATTAGGCCTATATATCGCTAGCCGCTGAATTTGGCCGAACCCGGCAAGCGAGACGTGCGTGTAGCGGTAGCCGGTAGGCGGGCATTAATTCCATTGTGGAGTTTTATCTCCCGTATGCAGTTATCAGACTGTGCCACATAAGAGGCTTCTGATAAGTTCACCTGCATACACCCCAGCATCAGTGGGTAGGGTCTGACACATCCCACTCTGACGAGTCTAGTGTCAGACCTAAGACGAAATGCTGGTTAATAGAGCAAACGCCTGAAAAGCCATACATCCAATTTTTGATCTGAATTTTTATATCTGATGCTGCGTAAAAGTAACAGTTTTATAGACAGCAAGAATAATTTCCTGGTGGATCATTGTATTGTAGAGACACATGGAATAGGTATTGCCGGAAAATTTTCAACGGGTTCTATTCGGTATTATGATGCCAATGTTAAGTTAATGGTCCTTAAACCCGCGGAAATGAAGAATAATTGTGCACCCGCAATAAAAAAGACGAAAGTCAATGCTCGGCGTCTAAAAATGCGTAGGCCTACTGTACAACAAGGCATTCATATGATTTTACAAAGTTCTTTTTGAGCCTGATTTAAATTTTGTGAAGGAAAGAGTGGGGTTCATCTTGGATTCGGAGAAATACGGTACTATGTTTTATTCAGAATGAAATTAAACGTACTTTCACGTAGTATCGGATTACGAAAAATAACAAACAAGTAAGCCGTAGTGTGGATATCATCTGCGGAAACGCAAGTTTTGAACAAACTGATTGCCGTTTCATACCGATTTTAATGTGCATGGAGGGTTTTCCGACCTTTATTAAAAAATCGGATATAACGACAATCCGTTATTGCGAGCAAATTTTTCGCTGTTATGAATTCTCGCTATAACGGACTTCTACCTGTATATTTTTATCCCAACAAGGTATCTTTACATTCCTGAGATGAATGTATTTGTGCTTTGATATAGTTTTTGTGTACAATTAACATGCTTTTCTTTTGTTTCAGATTAGGCCTATAGATTAGATAAGATGGCAAGAAAAACAACTTTCAATTATCAGTGGCTGGATTCAACCGTTAAGTTTGTTGATTGGCTCAGTGATGTACCGGACAGTAAATTTGAAACCTACTGTAATGTGGTTAGAAATAAGTTGGAACTGAGGCAATTTATTCACATAGAACTGGACCAAAACACACTCAGCTTCAGAATATTAAATCAAGACAGCCATCATCGTCATCATTTTTTGTCAAACCTAGCTCTACAGTAGTTCAACAGAATTAAGAAGTGTAGCTACTACTACAACAGAAACAAAAAGTGTAGTCATTGGACATGGATCTCTTGATAATGCTGCTGTCAAACTGTGTGTTAGTTCAATAAAAACAGTAAAGACTGAGGGAGGAATAGAAAGTGGAAAGTCTGTACACTGTGCTACTTCTTATTTTAATAAAGATGAAGTAGCCAAAGCAGAAATTTTATGGGCGTTAAAAGTTGTTGCTAGTAATTACAAGAGGAGTTGATGTGCAGATATACATGATACATTTTAACTTTTGTTCCCAGATAGTGCAATTGCATCGAAATTCATCTTTGGTAAAAGCAAGTGTTTCTAGTGATTAATCATGGTATTGCACCACATTTCAGTACATGTAGCTCATCTCCATTAGGGGTGTGCCTGAAAAGAGCTGCACCACCTTGGGATGAGGACACAAGTTTACTTTACCACATTTCAGTGAGTTATTAACAAACAATTTGAAAACTTGTGAGGACTGTGTAGTTTCTTTTGATGAGTTACTCAATAAGGTAACACAACAAGGACAAATGGATCTCATTGTCATTTTTTGATAACACTCATAAAGTGTTTTCCAGATACTGGAACAGTGTTTTTCTGGGTGGTGCTGCTGCCCAAGATCTGCTACAGAAATTTAATCATGGACTGCAACCTCTTCAGAGAAGAAACTTGTTGCAGGTCTCAATGGATGGGCCTAATGTGAACTCAGCTTTCTCAGAAAGCTTGAAGTGGAAATGGAGACAGAAAATTCTGATGGGAAAAAGTTATTGAACCTGGGAGTGTGTGGTTTGCTTGTAATAATTGAAATTAATTAATAGGGGTCCTCCTATTCAATACACAAACATTTATTAATGTGAATCAATCGCATGCCGTTCACAGAAGGTACTAGTTTCAGCACCAAACTTGTGCCATCATCAGCCACAGAGTCAAATCAAGCAAACACAATAACCAGAAACAATCTTAAAACACACCTACATAGATTAATATTAAATAAAATATGGTACATGATAGTATTGTACTTCAGTATAAAATCCTTTAAAATGACGATGACACCGTTGTTTTGTGTTGTACATATGGTGGTTTATCTAGCTTGTATACATCTTTGATCTTGTTGAAATTATGCTGCAGAGTTTAAAGTCATATGAAGTTAACACTTTGTTTGAACTGTGGTTTGGTTCCGAAAATAAACGTGCATATGATGAACTTGGTTAGACCCAAAGAATTAATTCTCACTTCAATATGGTGTTTTTGTAACCTGGAGAAGAAATTAAAAGCCGAATTAGGCAAACGATAGAAAGGAAAGACTAAAAAGACGAACGGAAAACTAAAAAGAAAATCTAGAAATGATGAGAAACGACTCTTTAGTCTTGGGGACGGGGTACGAGGGGGCGTTGCAAAATGAAGCACCAACATCCAGCCGAAGCAGGGGCAGGAGAAACGTCCGGTTCCAACCCGTCCAGACCATGCCCGGTACCTGCCAGGATATCGAGATGGCTGACAGAACTGCCACCTCGTTCTCCACCTGCGTCGGATCAACAACAACAATTTCGCTCTCTTCAGCGGAAAGTTCAACCCAGATCAACCACCAGCAAGCACCGGAGAGTACTTCGGTAATAATGTTTTCACTTATGTTTCTGATTGTCATTTGTACTTGTCTTGTTTATTTTGCTAAAAGTTTCTCTTTGCATAATTAGTTTTGTATTGTACGGGGCACCTCTCCCCCATTCTGGATATATATGTTGTATAAAATTTTAAATAAAAACACGGATGAGGGTTAGCTCGCTGCCCTCATCGCTGCCTCCTTCTCTGGCGAGCGGCTGCGCCCGTGCTTCCTCACGTACACGCACGCCAGCTCAGGCTATAAAAGGCGGTAGGTGGGGCAGCTTGGGGAAGTTGCAAGCTGGAGAGGGAGAAGCAATATATTTAGCAATTGCTAAATATGCCAGTAAACATATACATTCTTCTACCCTCTCCCCACTCCCTAATGCTTTCAAACTTGACTCTGCCTCTTCCCTCTGCCTGCTCTGATGAACCTTGAAGTGAATGTCACATAGCTGGCAACAGTCAGTCTACACACAGGGCACCGGTTAGAAGGTCATCACGGGCGAGAGGGAGTAAGTACAAATCTTAACACATATCAAGTTTTTTCCTGTTTTGTGGTTAGTTTCCATCTACAGTGCTGTATTCTTCCATTGCAGGAGCCTTTTCCTTTTCAGTCAATATTGCCTGCTGGAACATTTGGATCAAACATCTTGATTTCCCAATTTCACTCGGTTTCCATCTGAAGGATACTCTCCCTCTCATAAGGTCCCACCGGCATTTTTCTTCAATATAACGATCAAGTGTCATTGGTGTCAACAATAGTTTTTCGACGTAAATTTGACTGACCAGATGTAATACATCATTTGGTAATTTACTAATGGCATAATTGTACACAAGTTTGTTTAATTTTAAGTCATGAATGTACAATACTTTTTTATTGACTAAAAATGTTGAAAAATGGTGAGATTACTTGAGGACATAATATGCAAAAACTGCCAAGTCCACATTGGCAAAATTTTCAGAAACTGAGAAAAAGTGCCTCTGCTTTACAATTTGTGCTTATTGTGTGTGTATTGGACAAGTGATATGTAAGGGGTTTGGTAATAATATGAGCAAAGAAAAATAAATGTATACCTATTATTTTTGCTGTAAATGTGGATTTTATTTTGGACTTGGAGGGTTTTGGTTGGAACATGATAGTAATCATCAATTCAAAATTCTGTTATATAGATTAATGAGAAGCTATCAAGTATTTTGCATTAACAATGAAATATTTCAATAATAAAAGTTTTTTTTTTTTACAGATGTTAATTCAAGAATAATGGTTAGTTGAATTAGTTATGGTTCACCAAATAGATCTTGACAATCGAAAAACATTCACATTGTTTTAAACTCTCAGTTCAGGCACATATTCTTTCCCATTCCCTTCACAGGCAGGCTCATCTTCCATTAATTCAGGTAGATTTTCATTGGAAGTATCGATGAGGTCCTTGCAGAATTTGAAGCTCTCCATTTCTTGCCATTCCATTCCAAAGTGCTTTTTCAGTAGGTTGTCTATGTCTTTGAGTATTTCTTTTTCTTCGCTTGGACACCGTTTGGAATAATATTAAGAGTAGTGTTCCCTAATCTCTCTTCCCTTCTTGAGAATACTTTTAGCGATACATAGATGTGCTTCACCCTGAACTGTAACTCCACTGCTTGTTTTTCTCAGTATTGTTCTCCTTTTTTGAGAGATCTTTAAGTGCCATGCAGATGGTGGTTTCTGAAATTCTTTGCTAAAATGTTTAAAGTCATATACATGGAAGTCATTGTTGATAAAATGAAATATTTCAAAACTGTGAATAAATTTCCTTCTACCGGTACTCTTGAGTATGGATTATACTGGTTTTTTCCCTGACTACTTTTTCTATGTGACCAAATATGCTTTCTCCTGGTAAAAATGAGTGTCCAATCACTAGGTAAACTATTTCAAGGCTCTCAGTACCAGTGGGGGCAGATTCAAACAACTCTCTTGAACACATTGACACCATCACAGTGTGCTGGGCAGTCTGTGATACACTGCAGAGGAAATTTCATTTGCACCGTTATTCCTGTCACACTCTGACCATGTGTACATAAGTACAGTTTCTTTGTTCAGCTTTGATTGGGAAAAGCCCTTTACTATTGTAAAATTATAAACATTCAGCTGTCTACTGTAATAGCAGGACTGGTCAGGAACTTTTGGCACTGGCATGTTTTTTGACAGTCGAATGACAAAAACTTTCAGGTCAGGTTTATTTTCTTTGATGACAGAACTCAGAGTGCATCACCTATAGGCCTCAGCATTTTATGGTGCATACAAAGAAAATAAACATTATCTTTTTCATGCTTTATTCTCTCCTTCAAACTCAAAACATACTGAACAAGCGTGAGTCACAGGTGCTCCAAATCCAATATTATAATTTTCATTGAAATATCTTCCACAAAACGACTCTGTTACTCTTAATTCAGGAAGTACCTTCTTATTGTACATTCTCCACAGTTTTTTAATGTTGAGCTCACTTGGGAGGTAGTGACAAATACTACTTTAAGGCCTGCAGTAATGACTCTCAATCACTGTTAGTGTTTCAATAAATATCTTAACACTAGCTCTTCTTGGTTCATTTTTCTTCGACATGTGGTCCCCGCCTATTTTGTAATAACCTACCAGACGTTTGATAGTTTTTAGCCACTGATTGCACACGATCTTTATTAATGCTGTGGGAATACCTAAGAAAGTCTGACCTGTCACATTTTCTAGAGCATTTGGGTGTTGGCACACTGTGTTTCAGTATGAAACTATCCTGAACTTTTTTTTTTTCTTCAAGTATAGATTAGAACGATTCATGGAAATGATTAGTGTCGTGTATAGTCAGGCGCTTACATTGAAATGCTTGATGTGGGTTCCCAGCATGATTGCAACTTGGATAAACTGGCAAATGATTTTGCAGAATATCTGTAACAATAATAAACATTGTTGTCAGAACGGTAGTTTCATTTTATAACATTGCCAAAAAATAGTACTAACGTAGAGTATGAAATTTCATAGCTAAACAACTAAATATACATACATTATCCTCTTTTCTCTCTCATGTTTCTGGTTCCTAGGATACGCTTTTTACTTCCGACCTTTACCTGGATCACATGGAATTATTTTAACAGAACAATCTTCCGTGTTATTAATATATTTCTTGATAATTTAAAGAAATGTATGAGATCTTACGATCTGGTAAACAGCTGTGAAATGAAGCTTATGTAGAATAAAAACATGAACTATGTCATGTGAGGCAGATGTGCAGTTTCATTGGATCCTGTGGACTTGGCAGTTATTGCTTGAAACTACAAATTTCTACATGCATTTATAACATAAAATGGCAGGTTTTACTTATGAGTAAATAAAATATAACCAAAGAATTCTTCATTGCACACATAATGACGTATACAGCTTCAAAATGTCGGAAATTGGAATTGGCGGCTTTTGCATATTATGTCCCCAGTCTATACAGACGATCAGAGCTTCTTCGATTTTTTAAAGTTTATTCGTAATTCATAGGACAAATTCCAAGGAGCTTCAACGATAGCACATGTGGATGTTTTTCTCAATCTAAATCAACAGCGACTACACCAAAGATGACATTGTAAAGAATATTCAGAAACGTTTTTAGATTTTCTATGTCGTATTATTGTTTGTGTGTGTTATGTTCAGTTTTTAAGTCACTTTGTATATGTAGCTGAAGATGGTCACACAGCGACTGAATCTGGTACTATTTATGAATAGGATAAGATTTTGTGTACAGTGTTTATATAGGATTGATTAGGTGGATTCCTAATAAAAAGTCCTTTTCTATGGTAACGTAAGTTTTGCGTAAAGTGCTTTCATCGGGAGTATGTCCATTGGTGTATTTGTGAAGGAAAATTTTGAGTGTTGGATTGTTGAGCTTAAACAGAGGAATATCTGCTGATGGAAAGGGCTGACAAAGAGGTCTGAGGAAAACTAAGTTAGCCTACTCTCGAAACACTCCACAAGCTGTTTTTGTATAGTCGTCAGCAGTGGCTTTAACTCGTTTCCAAGTAATTAACTTCTTCCAGTAAATTCACTTCTGCCTGTGAATGTACTTTCGGTGGTTGAACAGACCACTTCTAGCTTGGAATAAGCGTCCACATAGATTACATAGAATTGCTGGAGGAGGGCGTGGTTGTGATGCATGGAGTTTTCATGCTTCTCTCCTGGCCTCTTCACATCTGCGTCGTTTCCCTTCAAACAAGTAGACAGCAGCAGGGATGTTCCAGCGCCACGTTGTATGTTCTTGAGCAGCGTGTCCCAGGTTTGTGAATTGAGACCTTTCATCTTCATAGTGTGCTTAAGCTGACTCTTGTAGCGCCTCATGGGGGCTCCACAAGGTCTGGTGCTGGAACAAAGTTTACTGTACAGGATTTGGCGTGGAAATCTGGTATCACTCATCCGACGGACATGGACAATCTAACTAAGCTGATGACCAATGATGGACGATTCTACACTCTTGGCATGTGCTTTCTCAAGAACAGCAATGTTGGTGACAAGGTCTTCCCTTTTGATCCTAAGGAGGATCGAAGTTTTTGTTGGTGGAAGCATTCGAGCCTTTTCAAGTCACGTCAGTAAAGGTTCCAAGTTTCACAACCATATAGTAATGTTATGATGTCAACAGCGTGGTACACCATGAGTTTCGTCTTTACAGTCTGGTCTTTATTCATGAACACCTGGTGTTATTGTCATCCAAGTGCTGCATGGGCAGCATCAATTCTCTTCTCCACATCTTGCTCACAGTTACAGAGCATAGATAAGATACTACCCAAGTACGAAAAGTGGCCTACCTGCTCCAGTGGAGTATCTGAGATGGAGATGTTAAAAAATGTGGAAGGTTTGTGCCTGGTGAAGGTTGTCCCAGGACCTTGGTCTTTTGAATGTTAATGGTGAGACCAAAACAGTCACATGTACTCTTGTAGCAGTTAGCTGACTGTTGCAGTTCCTCTGGTGTGAGTGTAGGTGATGTAGCATCATCTGCATACAGCATTTTGGTTACCTTTATAACCTGGGTGAGCCTCAGGGAGCAAAGTCTTGCTAGGTTGAAAAGCCCTCCATTGAAACGATACCTTTCACACCTGGGTTGTTCGTAGAAGATTCTTGAAGCATGGCAACCAAACATAATGCAAATAGTATTGGAGCAAGCACACAGCCCTGTTTCAGTCCATGAGTAATAGGTAATTTATCAGAGGTCCTATTCTGATGGCAAACCTGTCTGGACATGCCATCATGGAAGGCCTGAACCAGATGAACAGAACCCTAAGGACAGCTAAAGTGTTTCAGTACTGACCACGTAACAGGTCTTGGAACAGAGTCAGATGCCTTTTCCAGGTCATAAAAGACTAAGAAGAGGGGATTTGTTGCTCTCTGCATTTTTCCTGAAGTTGCCGTGCACAGAAGATCAAATCAGTTGTGCCTCTGGAAGTTCGAAACCCACACTGGAACTCTGGGAGGACTTTCTCAGAGATACAGTAACCTGGAGGCGGTTAAGCAGAATTCTTGCAAGAATTTTACCTACAATTAGATAATAGTGATATACCGCTACAGTTGCCACAAACACTGCGATCACCTTTCTCGAAGATTGTGATGATAGTGGCATTTTTTAGTTCAAAGGGTACTTCTCTGACTTCCCAAATTTTGAGGATGAGAGTGAAAATCCTCGTTTTGAGTGATTGACCTTCAGCTTGAATTAACTCTAGAGGGATGTTATCTGGGCCAGGTGCCTTTGTGGGTTTCAGACAATTGAGAGCTGCACTGATTTCGTGGTAAATTGGCAGAATTGCCATGCATGGTTGTTCGAGTTGTTGGCACATCGCGAAGAAAGTCTTCATCAGCAGTGGAGGGATGATTTATAGGAGTGGAGATATGCTCTTTCCACCACTCCAAGATTTCATAGCTGTCAGTAAGAGTGGTATAGTTGTCAACAGGTTTCAGTGTACCTGTGTCCGCCTTCGTAGCGTAACGGTTAGTGTTATCAGCTGCCGTCCTCGGAGGCCTGGGTTCGGTTCCCTGTACTGTCAGAAATTTAAGACTGGCAGGAGGGCTGGTATGTAGTCCAAATGGTATATGCAGCTCACCTCCAATGGGGGTGTGCCTAAAAACAGCTGCACCACCTCGGGATAAGGACACGAGTTTACTTACTAGTGTACCTGTTGTCCGACTCGTTGGCTGAACAGTTAGCGTACTGGCCTTCGGTTTAGAGGGTACCGGGTTCGATTCCCGGCTGGGTCGGGGATTTTAACCTTAATTTGTTAATTCCTACGGCACGGGGGCTGGGTGTATGTGTTGTCTTCATCATCATTTCATTCTCATCACGACGCCCAGGTCGCCAAATATAAAAAGACCTGCATCTGGAGAGCCGAACCCGTCCTGGGATATCCTGGCACTAAAAGCCATACGACATTTCATTTCAGTGTACCTGTTGAAGAGCAAGATAGACCATACATCTCTTTTATTCCTGTGTAAAAGTCCCTCTGGTCCCGAGCATCAGATAGTGTCTGAAGTTCCTGAGCTTTCTGTTGCCACCAGGTATTCTTAATTTCTCTGATCTTTGCCTGACACGTTTTTTTGAGTTCTAAGAAATGTGCTTTCTTTGTGTTGGAGAATGGGATAGATAGGCTTCTCTTTTTGCGTTGATGAGACACAATATTTCCTCATTGTTGCTGTCAAATCAGTCTTGTCTCTTCCGCTTTACAAAACGTGTTTTCCTCAGCTGATTTTGTGATTATATTCTTCAAAGTGGCCCATTCTTGCTGAATGTCATTTGTGCTAACTGGATTAACTGTTAGCTGTACATTGATCATATCCTGAAATTCTGTGGCAAAGGATTTATCCTAAAGTTTAAACGTGTTAAACTTTCTTCTGGTCAAGATTTGGAGATGCTTAGGTGGTTTAGGGCGTATGGAGATCAGAGTTGACAAATGAGTTTGTGATTAGCCCAACAATCATAAATATTTCTTGCTGTTCTGGTAATAAGTATGTCCTTCTTACCATAATGCAGTGTAATGAATGTGCCAGTGCTTGGATTGAGAATGTATCCATGTGGTCTTGAAGCGGTTAGGCAGTCGAAACTGAGTGTTGGTGTTGAAAAGTTCATGTTCTGCACATAGACCGAAAAGCAATAGTCCATTTGCATTACAATTGCCACCTCCTTGTTTACCCAATCTCATTTTTCCATAGCCGATTATCTCTCCCAACTCTGGCATTGAAATTGCCAAGAAGTAAGAGCTTATCTGCAGATGGTAACTTGATGATGGTTGTGCTCAGTTGATTGTAGAACTCATCCTTTACATCATCATCAATATCTAAGGTGGGAGCATAGGCAGACATGAGCGCCATAAAAGTACCTCCCGAGAGTGGAATGCGGAGAGTCGTAAGTCTTTCGCGATTGTAGTGGGAGTAAGTTGGTGATCAGTAACCAGTTTAGTCTTCACAGTGAATCCTACACCATGGACACGATGTCCTTGCTCCTCCCTTCCCTTCCAGAAGATGGTAATCCTGAACCAAACTCAGTAATTTTTCCTTCCGTGGATAGTCTGCTTTCACACAAAGCAGCAACATCAGTGTTGAGCCTAGAGAGCTCATGAGTAACGAGGGCTGTTCTTTTCTCAGGCCTGTCATTATCTGATACATCAAGTAAAGTTCTCACATTCCATGTTCTGGTTTTCATAGTGTGACTCATTCCTGCTTTTGATTTCTGACCGCATGAGGGGTGACCCGCTGGGTGCAGCTGCCCAGCCGGACGTAAGATGTGATTTTTTATGTTTAGCCCACCTTTTCTAGAGCCTTCCCCATGTGGGGAGGGCAGCGGTAATCCTAAACAGGCTTGCCCAAACACGGATGCAGGGCTGAATTCCTGAGTAGTCTCAGGGAGGCGACCATCACGCATCAGCTGCCAACATGCAGATCCGAACTAGGGGCTTCCAGTTTCACCCGTAATAATCTGCCCCTACCATCCATATCCCATCACTGCTGGACTTTGGAAGTAGTGAGTGACATTTGGAAGAAGTGCCACTGTGTGGGTTTGTTTAGGGTGGATTTCAGCCAGAAAGTGACCCACGCACTGTGATCTCGGAGCCGTGTTCTGCGGCAAATCTGGAATAAGACATGCAGGATCAAACACAGAGACTGCAACGAACTGCTGCAGACTCAAAGTACTACTGAGATGCGCCTTCACAGCCAGTTCGTCTGGCATAACCTCTCCTGCCTCTATGACCATTAGAAACCATGAGAGTAACGGATTCCTCCTCCGCTCATTTTGTCTTTGGGCCAGACACTTGTTATGGGTTCCAGTGACACTTCCTACACTGAGGGAACCATCAACTTACCTAAGGGGACTCATCCCCCCAAAGCCGTTGGCCCCTCTAGGGAGTCTTACCATCGCCCGAAACTCGACGTTGAGTCTCTGGCTGCTTTGTAGAATTTGTATTAATGTTTCCTAGCAACTGACTCCTTATTTTTGGATGTGTTTATATACTGCAATACTTAGTACTGTTTTTAACTGCATACTTTCTTCTCACATGCCTTACTATATAGTATTTTAGAATCTGTAGAAATAAATTCAGAAGGGAACTTGTCTTGGTAGCCTTTAAGCCTATCTGCACCACCTAATTAGTTTTTGACATGACGTACACTATGTGAATTTTAAACAACTATGTTTACACGCACTTAACACCTAGTCACATTCCACAATTCACATGTAACGCACTCAGCCCTATTAAGAGGACTGGGCTAAACAAAATATCCTGTGAGCCGCTACCAAAGCTGCACCACTACTATTATGAAAGACTGATTTGCCATGTGAAGCCCTCTCGCTATGATTCCTAACACTGTTGTCAATTTCCATAAAGAGGAAGTCTCTGCTCAGCCATGGCAAAATAACTACATCCCGTTACCAACGATATATAAATTTTTTGTAGCTAAATGTCTTCAAAAAGTAGCTAATTCCCTATACAAGCAGTATTGAATTTTCAATTACTTGTAGCTAAACAATAACTCACAACCACTTGGTTTAGTATAAAATAGCAAGATTGGCAACACTGATTCCCAAGCATGTGTGTGGGTGGGGTTGCGTCATAGACACATGACATACAGTTTTACATATCAAGTGTCATTGGTGAGTCATGCTTCCCTGCTCTCTATCCGGCTGTTTCTAGCTGAAGCAATTCCCACTCTTTCATACTGTACAGCCAAATGCTCATTTCTTATTTGAATGTTCACTTTTATCCATGAGTAATCATTGTCATCAATCACATTCCTTGCACTCACAGAACATGTTGCACATTCATGCCTGGGCATGAATTTATAAACATAATATAAATGATAATATCCTTTTCATATGCCATTTTAGGACATAACACCTGATATATGATGCATCTATTAAATAAAGACAAAATATGCATTTTTATTATCAATAAAAGTGGTCATATTCTGTTCAGATGTTTATGATTTGCATAAATAATTTACCAGCTTATTCATACAATGGTGGAAGGAAAAGATATATGCAAATGCATGAACTTCCGGTCCCTAGTCATCAGACCATTTGGTCTTTTTGAATTTAGTTACAAAAACAAACTTTGTTGTTTAAGGTTAACCTGTTTTACTCGTGATGAGTTACATTTGGTCAGTACATGTTACAGTTGATCGTGCTGACCAATTGTAACTCATCATGAGTAAAGCAAGTATTGATTAGGTTGACCTTAAGTAACAAAGTTTTTTTTTTGGTAACTGATAACTGTTTATATGCATCACAATGAAACTTGTAACTCTATGAATTTGTACAGATGCCATTATGCCATTTGGCTTATGGAATTCAGCTCAAACCGTTCGGCGTTACATCAGTAGTATTCTTACTGACCAACCTTTTGTGTACACTTATCTTCATGACATTCTTGTCACTTCGGTATCGGTGGAAGAACACGAAGTTCATCTTCAGAGACTGTTTAAATGTCTGAGAACATAATGCCTGTATTCATTTCACAAAATGTGTTTTTTGTGAAAAGGAAGTGCCATTTTTAAGTTACCATGTGTCACAAAATGGAATTTCATCTGTAGCGGAACAAGTAAAATATTACAGATTGTCCTAGTCCCAAGACAGTGACAGAACTTTGTAGAGTTTTGGGATTAATCAGTTTCTACAGAAAATCTTTTGCAATGCACAGCAGAAATGCAACAATCCTTTTTTGCTAGTTGCTTTACGTCGCACCGACACAGATAGGTCTTATGGTGACGATGGGACAGGAAAGGGCTAGGTGTGAAAATGGGAAAACCACGGAAAACCATCTTCAGGGCTGCCAACAGTGGGGTTCGAACCTACTGTCTCCCGAATACTGGATACTTGCCGCACTTAAGTGACTGCAGCTATCGAGCTCGGTACAATCCCTTTTTTTGGCTTCTGCAAAAATACAACGGGAAAGGACAATGGGCAGATTCTCTGGGCCGATATAGCAACTCAAGCCTTATAAACATTAAAGGAAGAACTCTCTAAAGCTTGTCTGCTTGCTCTTCTGTCTCCCAAACTTCCTCTCATCCTCGTGGTTGATGCACCAGACTTGGCAGTTGGTGCAGCACTACAATAATTAAGGAACAATGTAGCCTTTATCTCAAGATCTCTCTGATACTCAACGCAATTACAGTACATATGACCATGAATTGTTAGCAGCTTACTAGGCCATTAAACAACTTCCGTTACTTGCCGGAAGGAAGACAATTCACAATATTCACTTATCACAAAGCACTGACGTTTGCATTTAACCATCGCTCCGACAAAGCAACACCAAGACAGCTCTGCCATCTGGAGTATATGGGACAATTCACCACAGATGTATGATACCTTCTTGGAGGAAAAAATATACCAGCGAACATATGTTCTAGAATTGCAGAAATCATATTACCTGCCTGCATGCATTTCGTTCAAAAACATTATAAATCTACAACAAAAATGATGTGGAACTAGCTAACACTTATCTTGATGACATTCTAATCGTCTCAGTATTGGAGGAAGAACACTTGAGTTCATCTTCAGGGACTGTTTGAATGTTGAGAACATAATGTCAGTATTAATTTGACATTTATCAGGCGAGTTGGCCATGCGGTTAGGAGCACGCAGCTGTGATCTTGCATCCGGGAGATAGTGAGTTTGAATCCCACTGTCGGCAGCCCTGAAGATGGCTTTCCGTGGTTTCCCATTTTCACACCAGGCAAATGCTGGGGCTGTACCTTAATTAAGACCACGTCCGCTTCCTTCCAACTCCTAGGCCTTTCCTATCCCATTGTCGCCATAAGACCTATCTGTGTCGGTGCAACGTAAAGCCACTAGCAAAAAAAAATTTGACAAAATGTGTTTTTCGTGAAAAGGAAGTGCCATTTTTAGGTTACCATGTGTCACAAAATTGCATTTCATCTCTAGCAGAACGGGTAAAAAATTACAGATTTTCCTAGTCCCAAGACAGGTGCAGAACTATGTAGAGTTTTGGGATTAATCAGTTTCTACTGAAGGTCTTTTACCATGCAAAGCAGAAATGCAACAATCCCTTTTTGGCTTCTGCAGGAGGTTGGAGGAGCACTCCAGTGAATGGATTGGCCCTCCAGATCCCCGGTCTTAATCCAATTGAGCATTTATGGGATGCTGTCAATGCTGGTGTACGCTCCATGAACCCCGCACCTACTACACAAGACCAACTGTGGGTAGCAGTGCAAGATGCGTGGGTCCAGATCCCTCCAGAACGATCCCAACACCTTCTAGAGTCTAAGCCTCACCGTATTGCGGCGAGTTCTAGTTCCCTATAGTTCACTACAATGATCGTGCCTGATGGATCTGAATTAATATGTGACCACTAAACAAGGAAACATCGCCCGTACATTCAAAGAACGTGTCGAGAGACTATCGTCAACTCCCTGGACAACTTGGCTCATCCTGGAATTAACAGCTCAACAGACCTAATCAAACAGCATACCTGCCAACTTGCCGATTTAGGCGTGAGACTCCCGATTTTCTACATATTTTCCCGTCTCCTGATTATTCTATTATTTCTCCCGATTTTAGCTTATATTTTTGTGAACTTCAAACATTTGTTTTCAGATCCCACCATTTTAGTTTTGTACACCAGTGGCCAAAAGTCCTTCGCTCATTGGCCGCTTTCAAATGAAATATCAGCGTTTATTAATATGGCAAATGTGCGCGAATGTGCAATGTTTATTGAAACCTGTATATCGCAACACGTGTATCGATTGTCAGTCTCTCCTTGCGTGGCATGTTCATGTTCATTCACATAAGATTCTAGAGACTAGTTGCTGGATTTGGAGTCTGTTTTTAGTAATTTAGTGACAGAATTTCAAAGATAGTGACTAGTGACTTTTCCGGAGATCTTAGGAGCCATTTGGAGACAATTCTGGTAAAATATAATTTATTACTTGATAAATAGCATTGCGCTTCTCATTATCACGTGGGCGCGTGATCAATATATTAATCTATACATTTGCTAAGTAATGGTATCTAAGTGCATGACAGATTCACATGTGTGGAGCATGAGTTCATACTATTTTCAGAAGGCTTATCAGAGACCGATCACCTCACTCACATACTTCCTGTAAGGGAATAACGGTGTGTTATTTTTAGCCATGTGGCCTCGTATAGCAACAGTCGGATTTTGAGACAATAAGTGTTATAATATATATCATAGTACTCCTGTATTGTTTGAAGTTGTAGTGACAGTGTTCTTAATTGTTATTAGAAGGGTTATTGAATTTAATGTGTGATTAGTGGGAAGCCGTCATACAGTATGTACAAAGCTAAGGAATCGGACCGATTGATGTGGTGCCGTGCGGTTGGGGGCGCACTGCTGTTAGCTTGCATTCAGGAGATAGTGGGTTCGAACCCCACTGGTGTCAGCCCTGAAGATGGCTTTCCGAGGCTTCCCTTTTTCTCATCAGACAAATGTTGGGGCTCTACCTAATTAAGGTTACGGATACAGTACTTCCTTCCCACTCTCAGCCCTTTCCTATCCAATTGTTGCCATAAGACCTATGTGTGACGGTGCGAGGTAAGGCAGATTGCTAAAAAAAATTCTAAGGAAAAAGTGTTATTGGTACATACTTTCAGAAAAGTTATGTATAAAATTGGTATAGGCCTATATCAGCAAATACATGTAACCTTCGTTGTCTGCTGTGGAGGAGCAGGAAAATTAAGAATAATTTTTCTTCTGACTAGGTGCATGAATTTAATTTCCTGAATGATTAATTATCATACAAAGTGCAACTGGATTATGGTAGTTAATTCGATTTAGCGACTTTTAATTTAGAATTTGGTGACGTTTGGCTAACACTTGTTGGCAACACTGGTTCGGATGCTTCTATTGTTGAATGTTTTGTTATATGTTTGTGTTCATTCCTGTTTGGTTTGATGTGCGTATGTTTCAGTGAAACATATCCAGTATTTATTGAATTATAGTGGGATGAATGTTATTTGGTATCCCAAATCCATGGAGGTGGTTTTGTTTTCATGTTAAGCAGATTTATAGATTATAATGCAAATTTTCATCATGTTGTGTTTTTGCTTGGTGTTTTCATTGTTCACTATGGCCAAGAAATACAGTTCTGTTTTCTTGAAACAGTTTTTGGAACAGTTTCCATGCAGTATTGAATCCATGAAAGGTGCAACTTTTGCATTTTGTAGTGTTTATCGATGTGATATTTCTGTATCACATGGTGGAAAAAGTGATGTTTCAAAACACGTGGAAACAAAGAAGCATCGAGAAAATGTCAAGTGTATAGATAGTAATAAAAAACTAAATTTTGCTGTTAAAAGTGAAGGTGATGTGATGATAAATGTCGAATGCTTGTTTACATCATTCATTTTGGAGCATAATTTGCCACTTAACTGGGCAGATCGTACAAGTCACCTTTTCAGAAAAATGATCCCGGACAGTGATATTGCAAAGAAATATGGCTGTGGAAGAATAAAAAATGCTGCAAATGGCAAAGAAAGAGAAAGAAGAAATAGTGGAAACGTTGAAGAAATGGCCATTTTCTGTTTCAACTGATGGAAGTAACAAATGAGATTGTAACCTATATCCCATAGTTTAACTGTTTAGTCTCATGTTGTATTAATGCACCGGTAATGGTTGAAATGAAGAATGGAGTTGCTGATGTGCTGAAACATGATATGCCTGATCTCTTTGTTGTTGGTTGTCCCTGCCATTTGTTAAATTTGGCTGCAGAAGAGGGAGCATCATACTTGCCATTCAGGATTGATGATTATTTGGTGGACATATACTATTTTCTGCAAAGAAGTGCCAGGAGAAAAGAGAAACCGAAACAGTTTCAGGAACTGTACAATGTCGAGACAGGAAAATTTTAAAGCATGTGTGCATCCGTTCGCTTTCCGTGGGCAAATGTTTATCCAGGTTGTTGGAACAGTGGCAGTCTTTGGCCAGTCTGCTCAATTATGAAGTGAAGTCTGGTAAGGCAAGTCAGCTTGGAAGTCTCAAAACTTACCATATTCCAAAGATGAAACAAACTTCAGTAGAGGGTGCTGCCCCTTCAAGGAAAAGAATGAATCACCAGTCCCGTGTATTTCTTCACCCAAAACAACTAAACAGGATTCCTTCATTAAGTTCAGTTGTCTCGTGAAGAAAGGATTATTATGTTCCTGTCATCAAATTTAAATAAGGCTTTATGACTGTTTTTATCAAATGTTATACCTACTGTACATTTGATAAGCCAAATGTAATTTTGCAATCAAGTGTGCCTCATCCATTTACTGCAAGATCTACTGCTGGGCACGTTAAGAAATTTGATATCAAAATTTCAGTGCTTAAATTCTCCTCTCTCTTGGAAGTAGATTACCACAGCAGGGGAAACCAGAAGAATGATTGTGACTTGGTCATTGATAGTTGCACTTCCCAGTTCGTAGAGCATCTGAAGCATGATGACGAGGAGGAATTTTTATAATTAGTTCGAAAGTACTTCACTGCCATATGTGACTACATTGTCCAAAAGTTTCCACTGGAGAATGCAACAGTTGCACGAATTACATCTGCATCCTAGACTTCATTTTCTTCTGTGATGTTTTTTGTGGCTACGTTTCCATTGTTACTGAATACAGATGCAGGTGAAGAGCATGAAGCCATGGATGAATTACAGTCCCAGTTCTGTGCATTTCAGATAGATGATATACCAGATAAGATCTTAATGGAAGGAAGAATTGATGTTCAGTGGTCGATGGTGGGAAAATTAAGAAATGGTGATGGGAGCCTAAAATATGATAGATTAGTTCGTGATAGTCTGGGTATTTTAACAATCCCTCACAGTAATGCTGAATGTGAGAGGATGTTTAGTCAGGTGACTAAAACACGAACTCAGTTCAGGTCATCTAGTGGTGATGAATACTTGGAGAGGTTGTTGACAGTAAAATCAAGGCTACAGGGCAACTGCTTTCAACAAACCTTTGACAGAGGGTTTCTCAGACAGGCAAAATCTTCCACTGCTGCTTCTTTTAATCGACAGCAATTTTCTACTGACGGAGAAGCTTCTGTAAATCAGTAAGATGGAAGGAAGGTAGGCCTACCATACCATACATACTCTTATCAATTTTCCGGTGTTGTATGTTTAGGTATCACTGAATATGAATACATATGACAGTAAAATATTTGTGGATTTAGATTTCACTCACTCTGTGTTAATTTAAATATGGACTTGACAACATGATGCATGGAGCTTGCTAGGATAATGTATGTATTGCGCAAGACATGTAGAATAAGCAGTTTTGACCAGTTGTATCTCATGATTTCTCCTAATTTTTCCTTATTTTCGTATCAAAATCTCTTGATTCTTGGTTTTGTAATGTTGGCAGGTATGACACAGCAATTTGTATGGCCTTCAATGAAACAAGATATCAAATTGTGGGCTTAATTTTGCATTCCCTCGCAAATGTGCTAAAATCTGGAGGCATACCAAACGTGCCATGACCATTTCTCCCACATTAACCTTGATGTTGTTCAACCTCTTCAGTCTTCTCAAGGCTATACATATATGGTGACGATCGCCAGATTCCCACGATGGCCATAAGCCACACACACCTTCTAGGGACATTCATACCGAAACCATTGCAAGCACATTTCTCTTTTTCTTTCCTCCCCCGGATATCTCATTTCGGTATTCCAGAATATATTACAACTCACCAAGGAAGACAATTTGACTGTCAACTTTTCACTTGCCTTACCAATTTACTAAGCATCCAAGATCACTAAGAAAAGCTGCCTACCATCCAGCATCTAACAGGATAGTAGAACCCTGCCACAGTAATCTGAGGCAGCACTAAGTGCTGGACTTTCAGGTAATTGAGTAGGTGAACTTCCGACAACCCTCAGGGACTCTGATCTTGTGTTATTCCAGAGTTTCACACAACACCTGCAGAGATGAGCTGACCGGACGAGTTGTCTGTGCTGTTAGAAGTGCGCTGCTGTGAGCTCGCATCCAGGATATAGTGGGTTCGAACCCCACTGTCGGCAGCCGTGAAGATGGTTTTCTGTGGTTTCCCATTTTCACACCAGGCAAATGCTGGGGTTGTACCTTAATTACCGAGCTCGATAGCTGCAGTCGCTTAAGTGCGGGCAGTATCCAGTATTCGGGAGATAGTAGGTTCAAACCCCACTGTCGGCAGCCCTGAAAATGGTTTTCTGTGGTTTCCCATTTTCACACCAAGCAAATGCTGGGGCTGTACCTTAATTAAGGCCACGGCCGCTTCCTTCCAACTCCTAGCCCTCTCCTGTCCCATCGTCGCCATAAGACCTATCTGTGTCGGTGCGACGTAAAGCAATTAGCGTGTACCTTAATTAAGGCCACAGCTGCTTCCTTCCAATTCCTAGGCCTTTCCTATCCCATTCTTGCCATAAGACCTATCTGTGTTGGTGAAAAAAGAAGAGAGAGAGAGTTGAGCTGTCAATTAGATTATCAGCAGTTCTCTTTGACACTACGAAACTAAAGAAAACATCTCATCGTTTGTATACAACCTTAAAACAATATATAATAATAATAATGTTATTTCTTTTACGTCCCACTAACTACTCTTTTACGGTTTTCGGAGACGCCAAAAAAAGAAAAAAAAAAAAAAACAATATATGAACTCTCTTCAACCAGTAAATACATACTAACCCTCTACTGCATACTGTTGCCATTAGGCAACAAATAAGTTTTCACCTGTGTAAATGGATACATATTATAGACTGAGGTAGTTTTACGGCACACCTTCAACTGTACAGTCAATTAAACACATATCCCAGTGATGCCTTGTTTTTTTTTTACATAACATAAGACAAAACAGCCCTGCAACCAAAGGTACTCCTTCCACCCCGTCAACATCCACGCGAACCAACCACCATTTATTTTACGTGGGCCCTCCCCATCATATTACCACAGGCTTCAGGAGTACCTCTGGCTCAACCTCAAAGACATTACCGACCTACGGTCGTGCAAGTATACTTGCGCCCTGCAATACGTACCCATGGCCAGTAGGCAGTAATGTTTGGTCTTTGAATGTTAAAACCTTAGCGTAAAATCGTGGAAAATCGTATATATATTCCAATATGGCAATCCACATCACATACGAGTGTTAAGCTATTAGGCCCAGTTAAGAATTGGTGGTATATCTAAACCACTGAGCGTATGTTGAACATTAAAGCTTGAAATTTTCTTCCCCAAACGGAAACGAAAAATAATTCATGCAGTAGAGGGCTAAGCACCACTCTCCAAATCTGTCTTCGTTCATCCTGATCTTATGAACACTTCCCATGTCTTCATTCGTCAAGATGCTGTAAAAAGACCTCTCCAACCCTGGATCATACCCATGGCCAGTAGGCAGTAATGTTTGGTCTTTGAATGTTAAAACCTTAGCGTAAAATCGTGGAAAATCGTATATATATTCCAATATGGCAATCCACATCACATACGAGTGTTAAGCTATTAGGCCCAGTTAAGAATTGGTGGTATATCTAAACCACTGAGCGTATGTTGAACATTAAAGCTTGAAATTTTCTTCACCAAACGGAAACGAAAAATAATTCATGCAGTAGAGGGCTAAGCACCACTCTCCAAATCTGTCTTCGTTCATCCTGATCTTATGAACACTTCCCATGTCTTCATTCGTCAAGATGCTGTAAAAAGACCTCTCCAACCCTGGATCATACTGTGTTGTCGCCTGGTCAGGAAAAAATTAAAAATAAAAAACCTCCGCACAAACCTTACACATTTTTTTTCTTCTCACAATTTGCTTTACGTCGCACCGACACAGATAGGTCTTATGGCGACGATGGGATAGGAAAGGCGTAGGAATGAAAGGGAAGCGGCTGTGGCCTTAATTAAGGTACAGCCCCGGCATTTGCCTGGTGTGAAAATGGGAAACCACGGAAAACCATCTTCAGGGCTGCCAGCAGTGGGGTTCAAACCCACTATCTCCCAGATGCAAGATCACAGCTGCACGGTCCTAATCACATGGCCAACTCGCCTGGTAAACCTTACAATTGATACACCAGGAGGCAACAAAGACATCCTCCATTGGCAGACTAAAACCAGCTTTCCTATTGAAGAATATGAATGACCCAACTTCAGTTGCACTACCTGTAATGACATCTAAGAAACCTTCGCCAGAAGAGCAACCAACCCCAATGACGACAACACATTCTGGGTGGAAAGTACACTTTCCTCAGAGATTACTCCATATTGTCACTGGCAACTTAATATGTAAGGCTGTGGTAACAGGACATAAAGACTTTCTATTTTGTGTAATCATTGAAAAATATAATGATGGTGTTATTGTTACAAGAAAAGAGCATTTAAATCTATTTGTAGTTTTTCTTGGAACTTATCCATCAGTTTGATCAGCTACACTATGTAACATTGATCAGAGGACATATCTGTGAAAAACTTCAGTTGAAAATGATGATGATTCTTTCTGTAATTTTTGCCAGTCTTTTGTCTTTTACTACTGTGATGTGGTGGGGTGTCCAAGACTCTTCAAAAGTTCGGCTATTAGGGAAACTAAATGAATTTTCTTTGTTGCTTGATTATCGTGGAGAGTATGGGAAAATTTTAACAATCCTGAAGTATTCAAGTATTCAAGGAGTTCAAATGTAACAGCTCCATGTTGTTAGTCTCTAGCATATTAATGAACTCCAGCAGGACAAAATTCCAACACCATAGCATCTCTTAAAAATATCTAGTACAGTAGTTGAAGGGACATTCAACAAATGACGTTGAACTCCCTGAATATCAATTTTACACCCTCTTCAACTTTCCCAAACTTTCTAATTGGCTGTTTAACTTCATGGGCTTCATCTTCTTGACCAGTGGGGTTTTATACTATAATTTACATATGTCATGGGGAGCTGACTTATATCCCTTGTGTGGGCAGAGCCCAAGTTCGCTAATTTGATTCTGGTTCCATTCGGTAGAATTTTAAGGTGCTCAAATTTGCCAGCTTGTGTTGGTAGACTTGCTACCATGTAAATATTCCAGAGGGACAAAATCCGTACACCTTGCCATCTATGAAAACTGTACTTTCTGAGATGTAAAACCAGTAACATTATTAACATTATTGTTGTTTTTCTAATTTATTTAAATTATTATTTTTTATAGATGTTGCACTAGCTCTTCGTGATCAGAGAATGCTTAACGAATGGTTGAAGATACCAGGAAACAGGGAAATTATTCAGCTTAAGCAGACAATTCCTGTAGTATCAATGTCAACAGGTGAAGAATATTTGTGCATTGAAACAGCCGAACCTGTTGTCCTTCGTGATGCAACTGAAGAAGGTATGAAAGGTATGAAAATTTTTGGTAACTGGAAAGCTTGTTTGTAGTATTTTAAGTTTTAGATATTTTTACATAAATATATAATGCGTTAAGAAGTGTTTGGGGTTAGAGTTGAAACATAAACGACTGAACTCATTTATTATTCTGTACTGAAAGTTGTGCCCTTCTGACTCTTAAAATAACCACCAGCAGTTGTTTAGTAGGGATTTGAATGACTCTGTAAGCTCTCTCACCTGTATGCTCTTGATGTAATTTTTGTGACCTTAACCCTTTCCTGCCCTGACCGCCCGAAAGCGCCTGACTGTTCACTTTGCCTTCCGGTCCTTAGAGCCTGAAAGCGCTTGGCTGCATTATCTGCACACGTCTGCGATCTATGTGATAGTTTTGTGTTTATTTCGGCAGTGAAGTTTTTATAAGGCATTTATGAACACGCAGTAAAATCTACAAGTCTTAGGAAATAAAAGCAGAGCAATAATCTGTCTTGACATTGCCTAGGCAACAGTCTTGAACTTCCGCGAATGCAGGTCAGCTATTTCGTATGTAAACATGGCGGGATTGAATACTGCGGATATTGAAACTGTGCTGAATATAGGCGAAGAAAGTGACACAGAATCATTGAGTAGGGCTGTACGTGAATTTTTACTGAGTGAATAACATACCAGTGAAGATAATTTTAGTGTTAACTGTGATATAAGTGAAAACTGATTTCGAGAAATCGGACTTGATGGCAATGCTGCGGCATTTCAGGCAAGACAAACATTTCGTTTTGTTACTCTGAATGATTGTACGGATGATGTTGAACCTGTCCATAATTTGGAAAGAGTGTTCCGAAAAATGTATTATTTTTACATGTGTCAGGAGGAGACAACTATTCAGTGACATAGCCAATTGCATATATATCGATGCAACATTCAAACAGGCACACTCCGGGAAAATAGATACAGAATGGGAAGACACTTGCTCACAGGAAATAAACGCTGATATACATGGACATCATTCCTCTTCCAGAATCACATAAATATTGGTTTAGAGAGATTCAGACAACATGAGAATATGACAAATATAGCCTACCTCTGCGTTGATTATCACCAGTTAGTGGGGAGGGGGGGAGGGGAGGTTTGAACGAACAACATTATGGCTCTATGAATAGAGAAACTGGCGTGATGGTATGTTTTCTAATATTATTGAATATTTGAATACGTTGTAATCAATAGTTTTTATTATATTTAACTTTCTCTGAAACAATGTACGCTGCTTCACTTTTTCCTAAATAATAGGTTGAAACCTGGGGATATGCGGAGTGAAAATGTGGGCGAGAAAGGGTTAAGGATGGTGTGCATGTCAAAGTTAAAGTGTCCATTTAGTCCAACAGTTCATCCAACAAATATAGGTCTTTTTCATTTTCACCAACTTCTGCACTTTGTGGAAGGTTTTCATAGAAATATCTGGATTTCGGTTTTTCCAGAAACCTTTGAAGTTGACACCTGTAGTATATATGAAAGGTGCCGGTGCAAGACGATGAGGGTCCACCGTTTGTAGTTTTTAACAAAATGAAAAAGAAACTTTTAAGTCTCCTAGGTATGTAAGCATCAACTTAAATAACAGATTTTTAGCATAATAAGGTATGAATGGACCCTACTTAAAGCATTTAAGACAGAAAAAATTTTGAATATAAATTTAATCTAATGAAGTTTTTCAAAACAATTTGTGTTGCACATATTTTCATGGGAAAAACAATGAGGCGCCATTAGGACAGTTTGTTCAAAACATCAGTAAAATCTACCTTTTATACCTTTTTGTTATGTAATAATAAATTTCAAAGGGTTTTTGGTACCAGAAATGTTTTATGTACCTTTGTACGTTAATACTTCATAGTTGTGACTTGCCCCTCGATGGAAAACAATTGAATGAGAAAGGCAACTATCCAAGCTAAGGGCGCCAGTCTTTAAGTTTATGACTTAAAAAAATTATAAGAAAGCTTGGACGGACTCTCATCCCAGGAATGGGGTGACAGTGCTCTAATCATTAAGCAGGAGAATTAGAAATCAAAAGGCTAATTAAGGCAGACTGATTAAACTGAACGAAGAAGATAACCTTTATTATACTGAATAAAAATGACGACGGTTTTAAGAGAACTGAATTTAAAGTCGGAAATGAATTTAACAAAAAATCAAATAACTCTACCTCGCGGAAACTTGCAATGTTTTTAACTCGCTTGCTCACCATGCGGTCTTGTTCTGCTGGTCGTTGTAGCTGGAACATTACCGGTCGTCTTTGAGATATCTCCATTTGCCGCCAAGTACCATTCCTGCCTTGCCAAGTGCACCAACCACTAATTGGATGATGGTTTCAAAACTACCACTCCCTGTTAAGCTCTATCCCATATATTGGAGATGAGCCCTGAATCACTGTTAGAAAAACCCCCTTGGGTTATGCGGAGAGGATACTGAATTAACAATCCTTCCAACTTTACTGAAAATTTGTACCGTAGTTTCATTTCTAGCTAGTTTAATGCTACCTATTGTTTTAGACTGGTACAAACCGGTCTAGTAATTCCTAATGAGAGTGGCTATACACCCATCATTCAGAAATTTCTAAGTACCACGTCGTGGTAACGAAGTGAAGAATGAAGAAGTGATAAACTATCAGACTAGTCCACTATGGTACATCAACCATAAGACAAGTCATCAGACCTAAAGCGAAATACGAGATCTCTTCTGCCAAGAGCTCCAACATGCCTTTAAATAAACTTCACTGGCTATAATTACAGGTCGAAACACTTGGTCCAATCAGGTGACACGTCTCTCCCTACTCCTGATATCGAAGATGATGGGTCCCATCGATGCTGTCAACTGTTCTTCCATTAGCCATTTCACTCAGTATCTATGGCAACGGGACGCTCCTTTGGAAATGCAGGCGGTGACCAGTTTGAATTACTCAGCTCGGAACACAGTAGCTGCGGTTACAACGCTTGGACACGTGCCGGCTTTTCCCAAGAATTGAGTTCTAAATTTGTCCCTTCTTCTTTCTTCTTTCTGGATGATGTGGCAAGATAGAGGAAAATATACTGCAAGTTAAATTTAAACGAATGTCGCAAGAATCTGAGTTAATGTAAGGATATCCAGCCCTCGTTTAAAAGTCGTAGTTACAAGGTAATTAAATGATAGTGAGCAAATGATCAAACATGAATTATAATAAAATTACGTATGAAGATAAATATGACATAAAATATACCATTCTTGAATTAATTAGATGTAATAAAATTAACATAATTACACTGTGACGTCTGGAACGTTACATTCACCCCCATGAGTTCTTAACAATTAGGACATGAGTTGAGAACTCGCACACTCACTCTCACATTGACTTGAAATACATCCATTACCTGCCGATTACGAGCTACACTATTTTCATACAGTTAGAATTATATCTCGCTGTCTACATATCAGTCTTAGACTGGTCATCCTTGTGAATGTCTGTTATTTTTGTTCATCTTGAGGTTGACCATGTAGGTTGCACTATTCGGGCAACATTTCATTCACCATATTATACTGATAAGTTATACCATACAGATTACATATACATACCTGCCAAGTTTCCCGATTTACGCGGTAAACTCCCGATTGAAATAATAACATTAAGTTATTTATTAGACCACCTAATCAATACAAAATCGTCTTGGATGATTTACATAAATTTGTTAGCTAATAATGGGACATGTTTCGCCTTCCCTGAAGGCATCATCAGCCATAGTCTTAACCTTAAATTAAAAATAGGCATCTAAATAACATGTAGTAATGAAATGAATTTTAAAAATCTTGAAGAGATTTGAAGTAAAATAAAGTTAAAAATAACAATGATGGTTTGAAAATACAATGTGATGAGATACAATAGTGGAAGTATTAACAAAATTAACATTAGAAGGCTGCTAAAATAAGTACAATGGATAAAACAACAGATTGTTATACAACAAGTAGTAAGATTGCATAAAAGTAAAGTTGATAGTCATGGCGGTTATAATTAGACGATGGCGAAAAATCTTATATAATCAAAGTAAAGAGGAGAGAATAAAAGTCAAAGTTAGTCGAGAGATCCAAAGTTCATCATGATCTTGAAGATAAAAGACGAAAGTCAGATGCATATGTTGAAGTTGTAGAACACGTTGAGGATATGAAGTTGGTGAATAGAAGTTGAAGAACAGTTTCAAATAGGATCACTATGGACCATCTCAAAATTTGAAGTGATGTTCAAATGTTGTAAATTGTGAGTTTGTAGATATTCTAGTTGAAAAAGCATATAAAAGTGGAATCTGTAAATGGAAGCAAGAAACGTAGAGTTAATTGTGTGAAAAGATATTTGAAAAATATTGAAGTAGAATCGTATGCACTTACCATTTGATGGTGACAAAGATAGCTTGTAATATTATGAGTTAGAAGAATTTGCAACCGTAGACTTCTTGCTACGTGTGTTATAACTGAAGTTTTGTGCTGGAGGGGGATCTGTTTGCGTTGACGTAACTATTGGAGGGGGGCTGCTATTGGTGGGAGGGAAGGAAGAGAGTGTATTACTGCGCGTGTTGTAACGGTGTAAGGCTATTGGAGGGAGCGATGTTCCGGTGGGTGTGGCTATGGGTTTATTGGTTGTATTTGAATTGGAGGTACTAGCGGCGGGGGGAAGGGAGGGGGGTATATTAGCTGTAGGGGAGGTGGGAACTCTAATTGATGTGAGGTTGAAGATTTTTAAGAATTTGTTGGTGAGGGAAGTTGATTCACGTAATAAAATAAGAATCTGTTCATACAAGGGGCTTTTTTTATCAATAGTGTCGTTTAGATTTTTATCTTTATTAAAATGTTGGTCGAGGAAAATAAATAAGTTTTCATATTCTGTCATGAGTTTGCTTTTATCGACTCTTTTTAGGATATGGAGGTCTTGTTCTATTGTGGTGAATTTATGCCCGGTGTCCCTCATATGGTTGGCCATTGCGGAGAATTTGTTGTGTCTTTGGGCATTGTAATGCTCGGCATATCTGGTAGAGAAGCTGCGGCCAGTTTGGCCAACATAAGAAAAATTACATGTAGAGCATTTCAATCTGTATATTCCTGATCCAGAGTAACTATTGTCTGTGATGTTGATAGAGTTGTGATTGAAGAATAAATTACGATTAGTGTTTTTTGTTGTGTAGGCTATTTTTATTTCGTGCTTCATTAATGAATTGGTTATCGGGTAAATGCTATGGTTAGTGAACGTGAATTTAGCGTATTTTGGTTTGACGGGTTTTAATGGGGTTAAATTGGTAGCTAGTTTCAGTTTGGTTTTATTGATGATTTTATCAATCATACTCGTGTTAAATCCATTGAATTTAGCTATTTCCTTGATGAATAGTAATTCTTTCTTTAAATTAGTAGAGGACATAGGGATCTTTAATGCTCTATATATTAAATTGTGATAAGTGGCTTTTTTATGTGAGTTGGGATGTAAAGAATCATTTTTTATGGTTGTTGGAGAAAAGGTGGGTTTTCTGTATATTTGGAAGTCGAATTTGTTCAATGCTCGTGTGATTTTGATATCTAAGAAGTTCAAAGAGTTATTGAACTCATCTTCTTTGGTGAATTTAATATTATTATCTAAGTTGTTGAGGAATGATAGTATGTTATTGCTGTTGTTGATTTGTTTATCAATGATAGCTATGGTATCATCAACATAGCGATGCCAAAGACAGAGTCCGTTGATGTTATTAATAATCTTACTATGTTCGAGATTATCTAAGTATATATCGGCTAGTATTCCAGACAATGGGTCTCTCATCGCTAGACCTTCTTGTTTGTAAATTTTCTTATTGAAGGTAAAATAGTTGTTGTCTAAAACGAAATTAAGTAATTTTAACCATTCATCAATTTCGATTTTACTCAATGTGCTATGTTTCAACAGATTGTTTTTTATGATGTTAATAGTATTGTTGATAGGGATATTAGTATACATGTTGGTGATGTCAAAAGAACATAAAACGTGGTTTGGTTGTAGACTGAAATTATTTAGGGAATTACAAAGTTCGATCGAGTTCTTTATGGGGTTGGAGTTGTGAAATTTGAAGTGTTGTTTTAGGAATTTGTGTAGGAATTGAGAGGTTTTATAGGTAGGACTATTGATACTATTAATTATAGGCCGAATGGGGACATCATTTTTATGAATTTTGGGCAGTGATCTGACTGTAGGTAATTTTGGGTTCATTACAGTTAATTTCTGATAATCTTGATCATTTAAAATGAAGTTAGAATTTTTAAGAAGGTTCTTTAAGTTACGCTGTATTTTGTTTGTTGGATCTTTGTTAATTAAGGTATAGGTATTGTCTGAAAAAAAGGTTTCAGTTTTATTGATGTAATCTTGTTTGTTCATTATTACTATGGTGTTGCCCTTATCTGCTTTTGTAATTACTACGTTGTTGTTATGGATTTTGGATTTCAGGTTTAGAATTTGTTTCGAGACATTGTAGTTATTATTAGAAGTTATCTCATTAATCAAAGTTGGGAGTTTCTTTTTTACTTCATATCGTACGTCATTCTGTTTATCAATTGGGATTTGTTTATCGATATTAGTTTCGGTTTCAGCGATGGTAGTGATGATGTCTTCTGCCTTTTTGTGATTGGGCCAATTATGTTTGATGCCTTTATCTAATAGATTTAATTCTTGGATAGAGAAGGTTGCATTAGATAGGTTGATTGTAGTGGGAATGTTAGTCAAATGGGAAGGGGACACTTTGTTGTTTGTATTTTGGTCAGGAGTTTTACATTTGTTTTCTTGAAGACAAAGTAATTTATGGTTTAGGGTTTTCTGTTTCTTGTCTAATACGTGAGATAGTTTGATGTCAGTGTACCTTAAAAATGAGCTCCATTCAAGTGGGGGTAATTTCTGAGAGATGGTCAAATGAGTCCTATATAATTGTGTCCTCACATAAAAAAGCCACTTATCACAATTTAATATATAGAGCATTAAAGATCCCTATGTCCTCTACTAATTTAAAGAAAGAATTACTATTCATCAAGGAAATAGCTAAATTCAATGGATTTAACACGAGTATGATTGATAAAATCATCAATAAAACCAAACTGAAACTAGCTACCAATTTAACCCCATTAAAACCCGTCAAACCAAAATACGCTAAATTCACGTTCACTAACCATAGCATTTACCCGATAACCAATTCATTAATGAAGCACGAAATAAAAATAGCCTACACAACAAAAAACACTAATCGTAATTTATTCTTCAATCACAACTCTATCAACATCACAGACAATAGTTACTCTGGATCAGGAATATACAGATTGAAATGCTCTACATGTAATTTTTCTTATGTTGGCCAAACTGGCCGCAGCTTCTCTACCAGATATGCCGAGCATTACAATGCCCAAAGACACAACAAATTCTCCGCAATGGCCAACCATATGAGGGACACCGGGCATAAATTCACCACAATAGAACAAGACCTCCATATCCTAAAAAGAGTCGATAAAAGCAAACTCATGACAGAATATGAAAACTTATTTATTTTCCTCGACCAACATTTTAATAAAGATAAAAATCTAAACGACACTATTGATAAAAAAAGCCCCTTGTATGAACAGATTCTTATTTTATTACGTGAATCAACTTCCCTCACCAACAAATTCTTAAAAATCTTCAACCTCACATCAATTAGAGTTCCCACCTCCCCTACAGCTAATATACCCCCCTCCCTTCCCCCCGCCGCTAGTACCTCCAATTCAAATACAACCAATAAACCCATAGCCACACCCACCGGAACATCGCTCCCTCC
Organism: Anabrus simplex; assembly: GCF_040414725.1. Lineage (NCBI taxonomy): Eukaryota > Metazoa > Arthropoda > Insecta > Orthoptera > Tettigoniidae > Anabrus > Anabrus simplex. Next base: position 558,630,674 of record NC_090266.1, read on the forward strand.
AATAGCCTTACACCGTTACAACACGCGCAGTAATACACTCTCTTCCTTCCCTCCCACCAATAGCAGCCCCCCTCCAATAGTTACGTCAACGCAAACAGATCCCCCTCCAGCACAAAACTTCAGTTATAACACACGTAGCAAGAAGTCTACGGTTGCAAATTCTTCTAACTCATAATATTACAAGCTATCTTTGTCACCATCAAATGGTAAGTGCATACGATTCTACTTCAATATTTTTCAAATATCTTTTCACACAATTAACTCTACGTTTCTTGCTTCCATTTACAGATTCCACTTTTATATGCTTTTTCAACTAGAATATCTACAAACTCACAATTTACAACATTTGAACATCACTTCAAATTTTGAGATAGTCCATAGTGATCCTATTTGAAACTGTTCTTCAACTTCTATTCACCAACTTCATATCCTCAACGTGTTCTACAACTTCAACATATGCATCTGACTTTCGTCTTTTATCTTCAAGATCATGATGAACTTTGGATCTCTCGACTAACTTTGACTTTTATTCTCTCCTCTTTACTTTGATTATATAAGATTTTTCGCCATCGTCTAATTATAACCGCCATGACTATCAACTTTACTTTTATGCAATCTTACTACTTGTTGTATAACAATCTGTTGTTTTATCCATTGTACTTATTTTAGCAGCCTTCTAATGTTAATTTTGTTAATACTTCCACTATTGTATCTCATCACATTGTATATTCAAACCATCATTGTTATTTTTAACTTTATTTTACTTCAAATCTCTTCAAGATTTTTAAAATTCATTTCATTACTACATGTTATTTAGATGCCTATTTTTAATTTAAGGTTAAGACTATGGCTGATGATGCCTTCAGGGAAGGCGAAACATGTCCCATTATTAGCTAACAAATTTATGTAAATCATCCAAGACAATTTTGTATTGATTAGGTGGTCTAATAAATAACTTAATGTTATTATTTCAATCTAATATCATCAATACGGACCAAAAATGATATTTATTACATGTAATGTCAATGCCAACCAGGCAATAGTAAAACCTAACAAGTACTTGAACCTAAAAATTAAAATAGGCAAGATTTCTAGAGATATCAAGTTTCTTAAAGATTGCTTGAAATTAGAGTTGGTACCTAAATTTCTCAAATCTTTACAAAGAAAAAGTCATCCCTATTCAAAATCTAATGCCACTCAAAAGAAAGTAAACAACATATGGTTGAAAAATGAAATTAAACTATTATACAAGAAGAAATCTTTACTAAATTTACAATTATATAGGACTCATTTGACCATCTCTCAGAAATTACCCCCACTTGAATGGAGCTCATTTTTAAGGTACACTGACATCAAACTATCTCACGTATTAGACAAGAAACAGAAAACCCTAAACCATAAATTACTTTGTCTTCAAGAAAACAAATGTAAAACTCCTGACCAAAATACAAACAACAAAGTGTCCCCTTCCCATTTGACTAACATTCCCACTACAATCAACCTATCTAATGCAACCTTCTCTATCCAAGAATTAAATCTATTAGATAAAGGCATCAAACATAATTGGCCCAATCACAAAAAGGCAGAAGACATCATCACTACCATCGCTAAAACCGAAACTAATATCGATAAACAAATCCCAATTGATAAACAGAATGACGTACGATATGAAGTAAAAAAGAAACTCCCAACTTTGATTAATGAGATAACTTCTAATAATAACTACAATGTCTCGAAACAAATTCTAAACCTGAAATCCAAAATCCATAACAACAACGTAGTAATTACAAAAGCAGATAAGGGCAACACCATAGTAATAATGAACAAACAAGATTACATCAATAAAACTGAAACCTTTTTTTCAGACAATACCTATACCTTAATTAACAAAGATCCAACAAACAAAATACAGCGTAACTTAAAGAACCTTCTTAAAAATTCTAACTTCATTTTAAATGATCAAGATTATCAGAAATTAACTGTAATGAACCCAAAATTACCTACAGTCAGATCACTGCCCAAAATTCATAAAAATGATGTCCCCATTCGGCCTATAATTAATAGTATCAATAGTCCTACCTATAAAACCTCTCAATTCCTACACAAATTCCTAAAACAACACTTCAAATTTCACAACTCCAACCCCATAAAGAACTCGATCGAACTTTGTAATTCCCTAAATAATTTCAGTCTACAACCAAACCACGTTTTATGTTCTTTTGACATCACCAACATGTATACTAATATCCCTATCAACAATACTATTAACATCATAAAAAACAATCTGTTGAAACATAGCACATTGAGTAAAATCGAAATTGATGAATGGTTAAAATTACTTAATTTCGTTTTAGACAACAACTATTTTACCTTCAATAAGAAAATTTACAAACAAGAAGGTCTAGCGATGGGAGACCCATTGTCTGGAATACTAGCCGATATATACTTAGATAATCTCGAACATAGTAAGATTATTAATAACATCAACGGACTCTGTCTTTGGCATCGCTATGTTGATGATACCATAGCTATCATTGATAAACAAATCAACAACAGCAATAACATACTATCATTCCTCAACAACTTAGATAATAATATTAAATTCACCAAAGAAGATGAGTTCAATAACTCTTTGAACTTCTTAGATATCAAAATCACACGAGCATTGAACAAATTCGACTTCCAAATATACAGAAAACCCACCTTTTCTCCAACAACCATAAAAAATGATTCTTTACATCCCAACTCACATAAAAAAGCCACTTATCACAATTTAATATATAGAGCATTAAAGATCCCTATGTCCTCTACTAATTTAAAGAAAGAATTACTATTCATCAAGGAAATAGCTAAATTCAATGGATTTAACACGAGTATGATTGATAAAATCATCAATAAAACCAAACTGAAACTAGCTACCAATTTAACCCCATTAAAACCCGTCAAACCAAAATACGCTAAATTCACGTTCACTAACCATAGCATTTACCCGATAACCAATTCATTAATGAAGCACGAAATAAAAATAGCCTACACAACAAAAAACACTAATCGTAATTTATTCTTCAATCACAACTCTATCAACATCACAGACAATAGTTACTCTGGATCAGGAATATACAGATTGAAATGCTCTACATGTAATTTTTCTTATGTTGGCCAAACTGGCCGCAGCTTCTCTACCAGATATGCCGAGCATTACAATGCCCAAAGACACAACAAATTCTCCGCAATGGCCAACCATATGAGGGACACCGGGCATAAATTCACCACAATAGAACAAGACCTCCATATCCTAAAAAGAGTCGATAAAAGCAAACTCATGACAGAATATGAAAACTTATTTATTTTCCTCGACCAACATTTTAATAAAGATAAAAATCTAAACGACACTATTGATAAAAAAAGCCCCTTGTATGAACAGATTCTTATTTTATTACGTGAATCAACTTCCCTCACCAACAAATTCTTAAAAATCTTCAACCTCACATCAATTAGAGTTCCCACCTCCCCTACAGCTAATATACCCCCCTCCCTTCCCCCCGCCGCTAGTACCTCCAATTCAAATACAACCAATAAACCCATAGCCACACCCACCGGAACATCGCTCCCTCCAATAGCCTTACACCGTTACAACACGCGCAGTAATACACTCTCTTCCTTCCCTCCCACCAATAGTAGCCCCCCTCCAATAGTTACGTCAACGCAAACAGATCCCCCTCCAGCACAAAACTTCAGTTATAACACACGTAGCAAGAAGTCTACGGTTGCAAATTCTTCTAACTCATAATATTACAAGCTATCTTTGTCACCATCAAATGGTAAGTGCATACGATTCTACTTCAATATTTTTCAAATATCTTTTCACACAATTAACTCTACGTTTCTTGCTTCCATTTACAGATTCCACTTTTATATGCTTTTTCAACTAGAATATCTACAAACTCACAATTTACAACATTTGAACATCACTTCAAATTTTGAGATGGTCCATAGTGATCCTATTTGAAACTGTTCTTCAACTTCTATTCACCAACTTCATATCCTCAACGTGTTCTACAACTTCAACATATGCATCTGACTTTCGTCTTTTATCTTCAAGATCATGATGAACTTTGGATCTCTCGACTAACTTTGACTTTTATTCTCTCCTCTTTACTTTGATTATATAAGATTTTTCGCCATCGTCTAATTATAACCGCCATGACTATCAACTTTACTTTTATGCAATCTTACTACTTGTTGTATAACAATCTGTTGTTTTATCCATTGTACTTATTTTAGCAGCCTTCTAATGTTAATTTTGTTAATACTTCCACTATTGTATCTCATCACATTGTATTTTCAAACCATCATTGTTATTTTTAACTTTATTTTACTTCAAATCTCTTCAAGATTTTTAAAATTCATTTCATTACTACATGTTATTTAGATGCCTATTTTTAATTTAAGGTTAAGACTATGGCTGATGATGCCTTCAGGGAAGGCGAAACATGTCCCATTATTAGCTAACAAATTTATGTAAATCATCCAAGACGATTTTGTATTGATTAGGTGGTCTAATAAATAACTTAATGTTATTATTTCAATCTAATATCATCAATACGGACCAAAAATGATATTTATTACATGTAATGTCAATGCCAACCAGGCAATAGTAAAACCTAACAAGTACTTGAACCTAAAAATTAAAATAGGCAAGATTTCTAGAGATATCAAGTTTCTTAAAGATTGCTTGAAATTAGAGTTGGTACCTAAATTTCTCAAATCTTTACAAAGAAAAAGTCATCCCTATTCAAAATCTAATGCCACTCAAAAGAAAGTAAACAACATATGGTTGAAAAATGAAATTAAACTATTATACAAGAAGAAATCTTTACTAAATTTACAGTTATATAGGACTCATTTGACCATCTCTCAGAAATTACCCCCACTTGAATGGAGCTCATTTTTAAGGTACACTGACATCAAACTATCTCACGTATTAGACAAGAAACAGAAAACCCTAAACCATAAATTACTTTGTCTTCAAGAAAACAAATGTAAAACTCCTGACCAAAATACAAACAACAAAGTGTCCCCTTCCCATTTGACTAACATTCCCACTACAATCAACCTATCTAATGCAACCTTCTCTATCCAAGAATTAAATCTATTAGATAAAGGCATCAAACATAATTGGCCCAATCACAAAAAGGCAGAAGACATCATCACTACCATCGCTGAAACCGAAACTAATATCGATAAACAAATCCCAATTGATAAACAGAATGACGTACGATATGAAGTAAAAAAGAAACTCCCAACTTTGATTAATGAGATAACTTCTAATAATAACTACAATGTCTCGAAACAAATTCTAAACCTGAAATCCAAAATCCATAACAACAACGTAGTAATTACAAAAGCAGATAAGGGCAACACCATAGTAATAATGAACAAACAAGATTACATCAATAAAACTGAAACCTTTTTTTCAGACAATACCTATACCTTAATTAACAAAGATCCAACAAACAAAATACAGCGTAACTTAAAGAACCTTCTTAAAAATTCTAACTTCATTTTAAATGATCAAGATTATCAGAAATTAACTGTAATGAACCCAAAATTACCTACAGTCAGATCACTGCCCAAAATTCATAAAAATGATGTCCCCATTCGGCCTATAATTAATAGTATCAATAGTCCTACCTATAAAACCTCTCAATTCCTACACAAATTCCTAAAACAACACTTCAAATTTCACAACTCCAACCCCATAAAGAACTCGATCGAACTTTGTAATTCCCTAAATAATTTCAGTCTACAACCAAACCACGTTTTATGTTCTTTTGACATCACCAACATGTATACTAATATCCCTATCAACAATACTATTAACATCATAAAAAACAATCTGTTGAAACATAGCACATTGAGTAAAATCGAAATTGATGAATGGTTAAAATTACTTAATTTCGTTTTAGACAACAACTATTTTACCTTCAATAAGAAAATTTACAAACAAGAAGGTCTAGCGATGGGAGACCCATTGTCTGGAATACTAGCCGATATATACTTAGATAATCTCGAACATAGTAAGATTATTAATAACATCAACGGACTCTGTCTTTGGCATCGCTATGTTGATGATACCATAGCTATCATTGATAAACAAATCAACAACAGCAATAACATACTATCATTCCTCAACAACTTAGATAATAATATTAAATTCACCAAAGAAGATGAGTTCAATAACTCTTTGAACTTCTTAGATATCAAAATCACACGAGCATTGAACAAATTCGACTTCCAAATATACAGAAAACCCACCTTTTCTCCAACAACCATAAAAAATGATTCTTTACATCCCAACTCACATAAAAAAGCCACTTATCACAATTTAATATATAGAGCATTAAAGATCCCTATGTCCTCTACTAATTTAAAGAAAGAATTACTATTCATCAAGGAAATAGCTAAATTCAATGGATTTAACACGAGTATGATTGATAAAATCATCAATAAAACCAAACTGAAACTAGCTACCAATTTAACCCCATTAAAACCCGTCAAACCAAAATACGCTAAATTCACGTTCACTAACCATAGCATTTACCCGATAACCAATTCATTAATGAAGCACGAAATAAAAATAGCCTACACAACAAAAAACACTAATCGTAATTTATTCTTCAATCACAACTCTATCAACATCACAGACAATAGTTACTCTGGATCAGGAATATACAGATTGAAATGCTCTACATGTAATTTTTCTTATGTTGGCCAAACTGGCCGCAGCTTCTCTACCAGATATGCCGAGCATTACAATGCCCAAAGACACAACAAATTCTCCGCAATGGCCAACCATATGAGGGACACCGGGCATAAATTCACCACAATAGAACAAGACCTCCATATCCTAAAAAGAGTCGATAAAAGCAAACTCATGACAGAATATGAAAACTTATTTATTTTCCTCGACCAACATTTTAATAAAGATAAAAATCTAAACGACACTATTGATAAAAAAAGCCCCTTGTATGAACAGATTCTTATTTTATTACGTGAATCAACTTCCCTCACCAACAAATTCTTAAAAATCTTCAACCTCACATCAATTAGAGTTCCCACCTCCCCTACAGCTAATATACCCCCCTCCCTTCCCCCCGCCGCTAGTACCTCCAATTCAAATACAACCAATAAACCCATAGCCACACCCACCGGAACATCGCTCCCTCCAATAGCCTTACACCGTTACAACACGCGCAGTAATACACTCTCTTCCTTCCCTCCCACCAATAGCAGCCCCCCTCCAATAGTTACGTCAACGCAAACAGATCCCCCTCCAGCACAAAACTTCAGTTATAACACACGTAGCAAGAAGTCTACGGTTGCAAATTCTTCTAACTCATAATATTACAAGCTATCTTTGTCACCATCAAATGGTAAGTGCATACGATTCTACTTCAATATTTTTCAAATATCTTTTCACACAATTAACTCTACGTTTCTTGCTTCCATTTACAGATTCCACTTTTATATGCTTTTTCAACTAGAATATCTACAAACTCACAATTTACAACATTTGAACATCACTTCAAATTTTGAGATAGTCCATAGTGATCCTATTTGAAACTGTTCTTCAACTTCTATTCACCAACTTCATATCCTCAACGTGTTCTACAACTTCAACATATGCATCTGACTTTCGTCTTTTATCTTCAAGATCATGATGAACTTTGGATCTCTCGACTAACTTTGACTTTTATTCTCTCCTCTTTACTTTGATTATATAAGATTTTTCGCCATCGTCTAATTATAACCGCCATGACTATCAACTTTACTTTTATGCAATCTTACTACTTGTTGTATAACAATCTGTTGTTTTATCCATTGTACTTATTTTAGCAGCCTTCTAATGTTAATTTTGTTAATACTTCCACTATTGTATCTCATCACATTGTATATTCAAACCATCATTGTTATTTTTAACTTTATTTTACTTCAAATCTCTTCAAGATTTTTAAAATTCATTTCATTACTACATGTTATTTAGATGCCTATTTTTAATTTAAGGTTAAGACTATGGCTGATGATGCCTTCAGGGAAGGCGAAACATGTCCCATTATTAGCTAACAAATTTATGTAAATCATCCAAGACAATTTTGTATTGATTAGGTGGTCTAATAAATAACTTAATGTTATTATTTCAATCTAATATCATCAATACGGACCAAAAATGATATTTATTACATGTAATGTCAATGCCAACCAGGCAATAGTAAAACCTAACAAGTACTTGAACCTAAAAATTAAAATAGGCAAGATTTCTAGAGATATCAAGTTTCTTAAAGATTGCTTGAAATTAGAGTTGGTACCTAAATTTCTCAAATCTTTACAAAGAAAAAGTCATCCCTATTCAAAATCTAATGCCACTCAAAAGAAAGTAAACAACATATGGTTGAAAAATGAAATTAAACTATTATACAAGAAGAAATCTTTACTAAATTTACAATTATATAGGACTCATTTGACCATCTCTCAGAAATTACCCCCACTTGAATGGAGCTCATTTTTAAGGTACACTGACATCAAACTATCTCACGTATTAGACAAGAAACAGAAAACCCTAAACCATAAATTACTTTGTCTTCAAGAAAACAAATGTAAAACTCCTGACCAAAATACAAACAACAAAGTGTCCCCTTCCCATTTGACTAACATTCCCACTACAATCAACCTATCTAATGCAACCTTCTCTATCCAAGAATTAAATCTATTAGATAAAGGCATCAAACATAATTGGCCCAATCACAAAAAGGCAGAAGACATCATCACTACCATCGCTAAAACCGAAACTAATATCGATAAACAAATCCCAATTGATAAACAGAATGACGTACGATATGAAGTAAAAAAGAAACTCCCAACTTTGATTAATGAGATAACTTCTAATAATAACTACAATGTCTCGAAACAAATTCTAAACCTGAAATCCAAAATCCATAACAACAACGTAGTAATTACAAAAGCAGATAAGGGCAACACCATAGTAATAATGAACAAACAAGATTACATCAATAAAACTGAAACCTTTTTTTCAGACAATACCTATACCTTAATTAACAAAGATCCAACAAACAAAATACAGCGTAACTTAAAGAACCTTCTTAAAAATTCTAACTTCATTTTAAATGATCAAGATTATCAGAAATTAACTGTAATGAACCCAAAATTACCTACAGTCAGATCACTGCCCAAAATTCATAAAAATGATGTCCCCATTCGGCCTATAATTAATAGTATCAATAGTCCTACCTATAAAACCTCTCAATTCCTACACAAATTCCTAAAACAACACTTCAAATTTCACAACTCCAACCCCATAAAGAACTCGATCGAACTTTGTAATTCCCTAAATAATTTCAGTCTACAACCAAACCACGTTTTATGTTCTTTTGACATCACCAACATGTATACTAATATCCCTATCAACAATACTATTAACATCATAAAAAACAATCTGTTGAAACATAGCACATTGAGTAAAATCGAAATTGATGAATGGTTAAAATTACTTAATTTCGTTTTAGACAACAACTATTTTACCTTCAATAAGAAAATTTACAAACAAGAAGGTCTAGCGATGGGAGACCCATTGTCTGGAATACTAGCCGATATATACTTAGATAATCTCGAACATAGTAAGATTATTAATAACATCAACGGACTCTGTCTTTGGCATCGCTATGTTGATGATACCATAGCTATCATTGATAAACAAATCAACAACAGCAATAACATACTATCATTCCTCAACAACTTAGATAATAATATTAAATTCACCAAAGAAGATGAGTTCAATAACTCTTTGAACTTCTTAGATATCAAAATCACACGAGCATTGAACAAATTCGACTTCCAAATATACAGAAAACCCACCTTTTCTCCAACAACCATAAAAAATGATTCTTTACATCCCAACTCACATAAAAAAGCCACTTATCACAATTTAATATATAGAGCATTAAAGATCCCTATGTCCTCTACTAATTTAAAGAAAGAATTACTATTCATCAAGGAAATAGCTAAATTCAATGGATTTAACACGAGTATGATTGATAAAATCATCAATAAAACCAAACTGAAACTAGCTACCAATTTAACCCCATTAAAACCCGTCAAACCAAAATACGCTAAATTCACGTTCACTAACCATAGCATTTACCCGATAACCAATTCATTAATGAAGCACGAAATAAAAATAGCCTACACAACAAAAAACACTAATCGTAATTTATTCTTCAATCACAACTCTATCAACATCACAGACAATAGTTACTCTGGATCAGGAATATACAGATTGAAATGCTCTACATGTAATTTTTCTTATGTTGGCCAAACTGGCCGCAGCTTCTCTACCAGATATGCCGAGCATTACAATGCCCAAAGACACAACAAATTCTCCGCAATGGCCAACCATATGAGGGACACCGGGCATAAATTCACCACAATAGAACAAGACCTCCATATCCTAAAAAGAGTCGATAAAAGCAAACTCATGACAGAATATGAAAACTTATTTATTTTCCTCGACCAACATTTTAATAAAGATAAAAATCTAAACGACACTATTGATAAAAAAAGCCCCTTGTATGAACAGATTCTTATTTTATTACGTGAATCAACTTCCCTCACCAACAAATTCTTAAAAATCTTCAACCTCACATCAATTAGAGTTCCCACCTCCCCTACAGCTAATATACCCCCCTCCCTTCCCCCCGCCGCTAGTACCTCCAATTCAAATACAACCAATAAACCCATAGCCACACCCACCGGAACATCGCTCCCTCCAATAGCCTTACACCGTTACAACACGCGCAGTAATACACTCTCTTCCTTCCCTCCCACCAATAGCAGCCCCCCTCCAATAGTTACGTCAACGCAAACAGATCCCCCTCCAGCACAAAACTTCAGTTATAACACACGTAGCAAGAAGTCTACGGTTGCAAATTCTTCTAACTCATAATATTACAAGCTATCTTTGTCACCATCAAATGGTAAGTGCATACGATTCTACTTCAATATTTTTCAAATATCTTTTCACACAATTAACTCTACGTTTCTTGCTTCCATTTACAGATTCCACTTTTATATGCTTTTTCAACTAGAATATCTACAAACTCACAATTTACAACATTTGAACATCACTTCAAATTTTGAGATGGTCCATAGTGATCCTATTTGAAACTGTTCTTCAACTTCTATTCACCAACTTCATATCCTCAACGTGTTCTACAACTTCAACATATGCATCTGACTTTCGTCTTTTATCTTCAAGATCATGATGAACTTTGGATCTCTCGACTAACTTTGACTTTTATTCTCTCCTCTTTACTTTGATTATATAAGATTTTTCGCCATCGTCTAATTATAACCGCCATGACTATCAACTTTACTTTTATGCAATCTTACTACTTGTTGTATAACAATCTGTTGTTTTATCCATTGTACTTATTTTAGCAGCCTTCTAATGTTAATTTTGTTAATACTTCCACTATTGTATCTCATCACATTGTATTTTCAAACCATCATTGTTATTTTTAACTTTATTTTACTTCAAATCTCTTCAAGATTTTTAAAATTCATTTCATTACTACATGTTATTTAGATGCCTATTTTTAATTTAAGGTTAAGACTATGGCTGATGATGCCTTCAGGGAAGGCGAAACATGTCCCATTATTAGCTAACAAATTTATGTAAATCATCCAAGACGATTTTGTATTGATTAGGTGGTCTAATAAATAACTTAATGTTATTATTTCAATCTAATATCATCAATACGGACCAAAAATGATATTTATTACATGTAATGTCAATGCCAACCAGGCAATAGTAAAACCTAACAAGTACTTGAACCTAAAAATTAAAATAGGCAAGATTTCTAGAGATATCAAGTTTCTTAAAGATTGCTTGAAATTAGAGTTGGTACCTAAATTTCTCAAATCTTTACAAAGAAAAAGTCATCCCTATTCAAAATCTAATGTCACTCAAAAGAAAGTAAACAACATATGGTTGAAAAATGAAATTAAACTATTATACAAGAAGAAATCTTTACTAAATTTACAATTATATAGGACTCATTTGACCATCTCTCAGAAATTACCCCCACTTGAATGGAGCTCATTTTTAAGGTACACTGACATCAAACTATCTCACGTATTAGACAAGAAACAGAAAACCCTAAACCATAAATTACTTTGTCTTCAAGAAAACAAATGTAAAACTCCTGACCAAAATACAAACAACAAAGTGTCCCCTTCCCATTTGACTAACATTCCCACTACAATCAACCTATCTAATGCAACCTTCTCTATCCAAGAATTAAATCTATTAGATAAAGGCATCAAACATAATTGGCCCAATCACAAAAAGGCAGAAGACATCATCACTACCATCGCTGAAACCGAAACTAATATCGATAAACAAATCCCAATTGATAAACAGAATGACGTACGATATGAAGTAAAAAAGAAACTCCCAACTTTGATTAATGAGATAACTTCTAATAATAACTACAATGTCTCGAAACAAATTCTAAACCTGAAATCCAAAATCCATAACAACAACGTAGTAATTACAAAAGCAGATAAGGGCAACACCATAGTAATAATGAACAAACAAGATTACATCAATAAAACTGAAACCTTTTTTTCAGACAATACCTATACCTTAATTAACAAAGATCCAACAAACAAAATACAGCGTAACTTAAAGAACCTTCTTAAAAATTCTAACTTCATTTTAAATGATCAAGATTATCAGAAATTAACTGTAATGAACCCAAAATTACCTACAGTCAGATCACTGCCCAAAATTCATAAAAATGATGTCCCCATTCGGCCTATAATTAATAGTATCAATAGTCCTACCTATAAAACCTCTCAATTCCTACACAAATTCCTAAAACAACACTTCAAATTTCACAACTCCAACCCCATAAAGAACTCGATCGAACTTTGTAATTCCCTAAATAATTTCAGTCTACAACCAAACCACGTTTTATGTTCTTTTGACATCACCAACATGTATACTAATATCCCTATCAACAATACTATTAACATCATAAAAAACAATCTGTTGAAACATAGCACATTGAGTAAAATCGAAATTGATGAATGGTTAAAATTACTTAATTTCGTTTTAGACAACAACTATTTTACCTTCAATAAGAAAATTTACAAACAAGAAGGTCTAGCGATGGGAGACCCATTGTCTGGAATACTAGCCGATATATACTTAGATAATCTCGAACATAGTAAGATTATTAATAACATCAACGGACTCTGTCTTTGGCATCGCTATGTTGATGATACCATAGCTATCATTGATAAACAAATCAACAACAGCAATAACATACTATCATTCCTCAACAACTTAGATAATAATATTAAATTCACCAAAGAAGATGAGTTCAATAACTCTTTGAACTTCTTAGATATCAAAATCACACGAGCATTGAACAAATTCGACTTCCAAATATACAGAAAACCCACCTTTTCTCCAACAACCATAAAAAATGATTCTTTACATCCCAACTCACATAAAAAAGCCACTTATCACAATTTAATATATAGAGCATTAAAGATCCCTATGTCCTCTACTAATTTAAAGAAAGAATTACTATTCATCAAGGAAATAGCTAAATTCAATGGATTTAACACGAGTATGATTGATAAAATCATCAATAAAACCAAACTGAAACTAGCTACCAATTTAACCCCATTAAAACCCGTCAAACCAAAATACGCTAAATTCACGTTCACTAACCATAGCATTTACCCGATAACCAATTCATTAATGAAGCACGAAATAAAAATAGCCTACACAACAAAAAACACTAATCGTAATTTATTCTTCAATCACAACTCTATCAACATCACAGACAATAGTTACTCTGGATCAGGAATATACAGATTGAAATGCTCTACATGTAATTTTTCTTATGTTGGCCAAACTGGCCGCAGCTTCTCTACCAGATATGCCGAGCATTACAATGCCCAAAGACACAACAAATTCTCCGCAATGGCCAACCATATGAGGGACACCGGGCATAAATTCACCACAATAGAACAAGACCTCCATATCCTAAAAAGAGTCGATAAAAGCAAACTCATGACAGAATATGAAAACTTATTTATTTTCCTCGACCAACATTTTAATAAAGATAAAAATCTAAACGACACTATTGATAAAAAAAGCCCCTTGTATGAACAGATTCTTATTTTATTACGTGAATCAACTTCCCTCACCAACAAATTCTTAAAAATCTTCAACCTCACATCAATTAGAGTTCCCACCTCCCCTACAGCTAATATACCCCCCTCCCTTCCCCCCGCCGCTAGTACCTCCAATTCAAATACAACCAATAAACCCATAGCCACACCCACCGGAACATCGCTCCCTCCAATAGCCTTACACCGTTACAACACGCGCAGTAATACACTCTCTTCCTTCCCTCCCACCAATAGCAGCCCCCCTCCAATAGTTACGTCAACGCAAACAGATCCCCCTCCAGCACAAAACTTCAGTTATAACACACGTAGCAAGAAGTCTACGGTTGCAAATTCTTCTAACTCATAATATTACAAGCTATCTTTGTCACCATCAAATGGTAAGTGCATACGATTCTACTTCAATATTTTTCAAATATCTTTTCACACAATTAACTCTACGTTTCTTGCTTCCATTTACAGATTCCACTTTTATATGCTTTTTCAACTAGAATATCTACAAACTCACAATTTACAACATTTGAACATCACTTCAAATTTTGAGATGGTCCATAGTGATCCTATTTGAAACTGTTCTTCAACTTCTATTCACCAACTTCATATCCTCAACGTGTTCTACAACTTCAACATATGCATCTGACTTTCGTCTTTTATCTTCAAGATCATGATGAACTTTGGATCTCTCGACTAACTTTGACTTTTATTCTCTCCTCTTTACTTTGATTATATAAGATTTTTCGCCATCGTCTAATTATAACCGCCATGACTATCAACTTTACTTTTATGCAATCTTACTACTTGTTGTATAACAATCTGTTGTTTTATCCATTGTACTTATTTTAGCAGCCTTCTAATGTTAATTTTGTTAATACTTCCACTATTGTATCTCATCACATTGTATTTTCAAACCATCATTGTTATTTTTAACTTTATTTTACTTCAAATCTCTTCAAGATTTTTAAAATTCATTTCATTACTACATGTTATTTAGATGCCTATTTTTAATTTAAGGTTAAGACTATGGCTGATGATGCCTTCAGGGAAGGCGAAACATGTCCCATTATTAGCTAACAAATTTATGTAAATCATCCAAGACGATTTTGTATTGATTAGGTGGTCTAATAAATAACTTAATGTTATTATTTCAATCTAATATCATCAATACGGACCAAAAATGATATTTATTACATGTAAACTCCCGATTTTCGGCAGATTTTCCCGCCTCCCGATTATTCTATTATTTCTCCCGATTTTAGCTTATTTATTTGTGAACTTTAAAAATGTGTTTTCAAATCCCGCCATTTGAGCTTTGTACGCAAGTGGCCGGAAATCTTTCGTTCACTGCCATTTTCAAATGAAATGTCGACGTTTATTAATACGGGAAATGTGCGCGAATGTGCAGTGTTTATTGAAACCTGTATATCGCGACGCGTATATCGATTGTCAATCTCTCGTTCTCGCGTACTATGTTCGTGTTCATTCACATCAGTCTAGTGGATTCTAGAGACTAGTCGCTAGGTTTGGAGTCTTTTTTAAAAATAATTTAGTGATAGAATTTCAAGGATAGCGACTAGTGACTTTTGTAGAGATATTAGGAGCCATTCGGAGACAATTCTGGCGAATTTTAATTTATTACTTGATAAATATAACATAGCCAATGGCCATAGCCGTGTTGAAACACCGGATCTCGTGAGATCTACGATGTTAAGCAATATTGATCGTGGTCAAGATTTGGGTGGGTTGTCACGTGCTGTTGGTGAGGAGGGGGGTAAGGGAATGGAGGAGCGGAAAGGAACTAGCCATGCTACCGAACGTAAACATCAGCTAGGGCACACCCCTGTGGAGGTTTGGACCTGCCTTCGGGCAGAACACGCGCGAGAGTGTGATGCAATATATTCTATGACTTTGCTAAGTACTGGCATCTTATTGCATGACTGTCCGCCCTCCGTAGCGTAACGGTTAGCACTATTAGCTGCCGTCCCCGGGGGCCCGGGTTCGATTCCCGATACTGTCAGAAATTTAAGAATGGCGGGAGGTCTGGTATGTGGTTCAAATGGTACATGCAGCTCACCCCCATTGGGGGTGTCCCTGAAAAGTGCTGCACCACCTCGGGATGAGGACACGAGTTTAGTTCAGATTAGTGCATGACTGATTCACACGTGTGGAGCACGAATTCATACTATTTTCGGAACTTTTATCAGAGACCGATCGTTCTTCATGTGAGGGAAAAGAGATGCGTAATTTTTAACCTTATAGCCTCGTATAGCAACAGTTGGGTTTTGAGACAATACGTGTTACAATATACCAACAGTACTCTTGTATTGTGCAAGACATGCAGAATAACCAGTTTTGACCAATTGTATCTCCTGATTCCTCCCGAATTATCCTGATTTTCATATCCAAATCTCCTGATTTTTGGTTTTGTAAAGTTGGCCTTTGCATATATGCAACTCAATAGCTAAGTCTTCCAAGCGTATTTTAGTCCAGCTTGCTTGAGGTTTACCTACTAAATTCTGCCCAACATGAGCAACATTCCATTTATTTTTTTACAATATTATCTTTGAAAATATAACACATAATATATACAATTCAGATTACAAACTCTCTCGAGTGTCTATTAGTCCTTTTACTCTTCATGTTTCCGACTTTCTCTGCTAGTTAGCAGTAACACGTTCTCTTCCAATCTTTTACACCTGAGCCATGTAAAACAGACGATACAGCCAATTTATACCTTAATCACTCTCTCGAATGTGTCAACCTTATCTTGAAGTATCATACAATACACTTCGCACGTAGACACACGCGATTTAAGCTCACGATAAATTTATTGTAAGTTAGGAATCAATATACGGGAAAATTAATTACTTGCCGTTGTCAGCTTTAATTAGCCTTTGGTGACATCTTAGAAAATAGATAAAATAGAAAATTTCATGGCCTCATAAACAGAAAACAGACAATCTATCGTCAATGAACGAGCGTACATCTACCGCTATACACAAACAACTCACTTGTTTACAAACGCAACTAGGAAATACCTCCACAATTGATGGGTCAACTCCCTCAGCTCGTAGTCTGACATAATAGGTAGCAACTTCCCCATACTACTGACCTATATCTCACAATCCGGTTCAGTCACATCACACGACAGGTATCTCCATAAACTACTGATGTTATATGAACCATTCAGTACGCGCTCGGTATCCACTAACTTGTAGGCACAGGGTCCTAGTTTTCTATGTACTTTATAAGGGCCTTGATATAAAAGAAAAAAATTTTGGTTACCTTATCTTCACTGTTTGACTACATGGGAACTCTCACCAAAACAAGATCATCTACCTCAAAGTCATCTAGCAACTTACGTTTCTACTGCCTTTTACGTTTATCTCCAGATTTAATCAGGTTCTCCCGTGCCAGTCGGATGTAAAATTCAACATTACGAGGTGGTTCCTCGGGCAAACCTAACACTCTAACTACTGTAGTTCATTCTGGGGCTTAACGTATTAACTGTTTAATAATTCAATCACACCAACTGCTAACATAGCTTGAATCTGATCCTCCACGGCTGTGGCATATTTGTGTGGTATCGGATACCGCGGTCCGTTGAATGGACTCTTATCCAGCACAGAAAAAGAATGCTCGTACAGATGGGTAACACTGGGTTTCTCGGAAAAAATCTCCATGTGTTCACATAACACTTCAAATAACTTGTCCTTCTGGACTTCATTTAACTGATTTCTACCTACGGCTTCTTTCAAGGCACCTCTTTTGTCCTCATTAAGCCACAACTGGCACAACTTCAGGCCCTCTCTAGCCTCTTCATTAACTTTAGAAACCTCTCTCACCCTCCACACTGTACTAACTTCCGTTTTCCTCTGAATTTCCTCCTCAAACTTGACCTTGATATCATTATTCCACCTCAAATTTAACATTGCATCATTGTAATCTAATTGAGCCAATTTTAACGTTAACCAATCAGATCCCAAGATTAGATCAAATATAAAATGTGGAATTACCAAACATATCTGAACGCTAATAAAATTATTAATACTGATTGGAACAGCTACCTTTCTACCAATTTGCCTAGACCTCTTACCAACAGCCGTAATGATGAAAGTAGACTAAACAGGCATTTCCTCCATCTGAATACCCTGCTTCACTAATGACTCATACCACTGAGAACTAATACATGAGATTTGGCTACCGGAATCAATTAAAATTTTACCCCACACCCACCAAACTTTCAATTTAACAATGGGATTGACTACTTCATTACTTGAATCTACATTATTCTGCTCGGGTTCATACAACAAATCGTCTCTAACGTTACAGCCTCTAGTTAGTTTAAAGGTTCCCTTTGTGTATTGACGTTGGACTCATGCTGGGGTCTGAACTGGTTGCGAGCTTCGTGATTCTGTGTTCTCCTGTTTTCTCCCTCTCCGTTGTGATGACTAAAGTTCTGAATATGCTCCGTTCTACTCCTAAGGTTACCTAAAGCATCAAAACTACCTAGTAGGTTCTCCATCTCCTGAATAGTACAAACTCTTTGCATGCCAGCCGCTTCTCTCACCCTGTCCGGAAAATGTCTCAAAAGTAGTCTTAAATACATCAGACCCCTCGATTATACCATCTAAGTTCTGACAAATAATGACATGGGCCAAGAAATATTCGGTCATAGTGACTCCTTCATGCGGTTTGTACCTCCCAAATACCACCCTTTCTCTCCCGAGCTTGCACCGTTTCATCCAAAATTTCTCTATAAACTTATTTCTGAATTCTTTAAGGTCCATCATCATTTGCCTGTATACCATGAACCAAGACCGAGTTTCTCCTACAAAAGCATGGTCAATATTTTCTATCACGTTTTTCCAGTCCATAGACCCTTCCTCTAGACGCTTTTCAAACCGTTTTTCTATCATCTTAAGGAAATCTGGCGGGTTCGTTTGTTTCCCATTGAATTTAGGTAGTTCAATGTCCCTACTGTAGCTACCTCCGAGACATTGCCTTCCCGTGAAAACCTGTCTATCCCTCACCACCTGTTTTAACTGATTTTCTGCTTTCTCTATCCGATGTTCTACATCTTTGTCTCTTCTATCAATTTCGCTCACCAAATTAACCTGCTTCTCTTTCAGTGTCCTAATTTCAATCTTATTCTCTTCAGCTATCACAAAACTTTCTTCGCTTACTCGGGTCTCATCTTCCATTCTAAGCTTTACTGTGTCAGTCTCTTGTTGGATCTGGTCTTTGAACACCCGTATTTCCCCCTTTTGAGTCTCTACCCTCTTATCAATATTAGTGACCTGCCTCATTACTTCCTCCCTAGTAGAGTTGCTTTCCTTCCCCATTAATTCCAGGAATTTACTTCTCTGCTCCGCAAACTTTTCTTCTACCTCTTTCCCTTGCCGTTCACATTCGCTTATCTAATCGCTTATTAAACAGTTCATTTTTTACCACCAGATCGTGTAACTGCCTACTGTGTTCGTCCATTCTCCGATTCGCTTCTTCCTTATTTTCCCTCATCTCCCTGCTTAATTCAGCTTTAGTCTGCTCTAACTGTTCTTTAAGTTCATATTTAGTCTGTTTTAATTCCTCTAACATTACTCGCATCATTCCCATTAACTGATCATTATTACTACTTTCAATGTTAGGGTTTACCTCCGCTTCGTCCCCATCCTACCATCATCTGACTCCATACTGACTTCTTTCTCCTTGCCTTCACTCTCCATACTACTTACACTTCTACAATTTCCTCTACTAGACTACCCAACTCTTCCTCTGAACTCTCTACTTTATTGGTTTTTATCGCCCGTCCACTGCGCAACATCTTCTCCTCTTTCGTCTGATCAGCCATGACCCTCCCACAATCAAACACTCCTAATGGAACGTGGAGATCCAAATTTTACTTAGAATACTAATTCTGCTATCGGTACTGTCATTCCCTGCTCCGTATTTAATGATTTCCTCGCCTCACGTTGGAGCGTCATATATGACTTGCCCGTCGATGGAGAACAATTGAACGAGAAATGCAACTATCCAAGCTAAGGGCGCCAGTCTTTAAGTTTATGACGTAAAAGCAAAAAAATTATAAGAAAGCTCGGACGGACTCTCATCCCGGGGATGTGGTGACGGTGCACTAATCATTAAGCAGGAGAATTAGAAATCAAAAGGCTAATTAAGGCAGACTGATTAAAATGAACCAAGAAAATAACCTTTATTGTACTGAATAAAAATGACGACTGTTTTACGAGAACTGAATCTAAAGTCGGAAATGAATTTAACAAAAAATCAAATGACTCTACCTCGTGGAAACTTGCAATATTTTTAACTCGCTTGCTCACCATGTGGTTTTGTTCTGCTGGTCCTTGGAACACCTCCGTCCTTGTAGCTGGAACATTACTTGTCATCTTTGAGATATCTCCATTTGCCGCCAAGTACCATTCCTGCCTTGCCAAGTGCACCAACCACTATTTGGATGATGGCTTCGAAACTACCACTCCCTGTTATGCTCTATCCCATAAATTGGAGATGAGCCCTGAATCACTGTTAGAAAAACCTCCTTGGGTTATGCGGAGAGGATACTGAATTAACAATCCTTCCAACTTTACTGAAAATTTGTACCGTAGTTTCATTTCTAGCTAGTTTAATGCTACCTATTGTTTTAGACTGGTACAAACCGGTCTAGTAATTCCTAATGAGAGTGGCTATACACCCATCATTCAGAAATTTCTAAGTACCACGTCGTGGTAACAAAGTGAAGAATGAAGAAGTGATAAACTATCAGACTAGCCCACTATGGTACATCAACCATAAGACAAGTCATCAGACCTAAAGCAAAATACGAGATCTCTTCTGCAAAGAGCTCCAACATGCCCTTAAATAAACTTTACTGGCTATAATTACAGGTCGAAACACTTGGTCCAATCAGGTGACACGTCTCTCCCTACTCCTGATATCGAAGATGATGGGTCCCAACGATGCTATCAACTGTTCTTCCATTAGCCATTTCACTCAGTATCTATGGCAACAGGACGCTCCTTTGGAAATGCAGGCGGTGACCAGTTTGAATTACTCAGCTTGGAACACAGTAGCTGCGGTTACAACGCTTGGACACGTGCCGGCTTTTCCCAAGAATTGAGTTCTAAATTTGTCCCTTCTTCTTTCTTCTTTCTCGATGATGTGGCAAGATAGAGGAAAATATACTGCAAGTTAAATTTAAACGAATGTCGCAAGAATCTGAGTTAATGTAAGGATATCCAGCCCTCGTTTAAAAGTCGTAGTTACAAGGTAATTAAATGATGGTGAGCAAATGATCAAACATGAATTATAATAAAATTACGTACGAAGATAATAAATATCATGACTTAAAACATACCATTCCTGAATTAATTAGATGTAATAAAATTAACATAATTACACTGTGACATCTGGAACGTTACATAGTCAGTATTTTTCAAAAAGACTTATTAATATTATAATATTATTGTTAGAAATGCAAAAAAAGTTAAGTATGACAAGGTAATGAAAATACTACTATGTCATACAGTCTTGTTAATCCAAAAGTTTATCCATAATACATTCTTCTTTTTCACAAAATGCTGCACTTTTTAGAAGGTGCTTCTCATAACAATATTAGTAATATAGCCTAATATAAAAATTAGTAACATGTCTCTGAGGTAATAAAATTGATTTCTGATGGAGTATAAAACTAGCCAACTTTATACACTCCATTTAGTCCAACAGTTCATCCAACAAATATAGGTCTCCTTCATTTTCACCAACTTTAGCACTTTGTGGAATGTTTTCATAGAAATATCTGATACTGGTTTTTCCAGAAACCTTTTCATCAAATGCTGGAGATCGTTGTATTTTGCTGTCGTAATTGGCAAATGTCCATCATAGAGTGTTTCCAATGGTGGTCGTCTTGGTTGTGGTTTGTCCTTTTTTTTTTCTCCCTTTGTTGCTTGCCTCATTACATTGGAACTTTCGTAAGCTCCACAAAAAGTGTCACGGTGAAAAACCGTAGCAGGACTGTCAGATTAGACTTTTAGGCAACGAATTGGACGTGTAGGGAAAGGGCTTCCAAGTGCTTTGTCCATCCTTTGAAGAGTTCTCGTTTGCAGTCGATTACTTTGAAAGGAGACTGCTTAGACGGCTGTTCTCAGTCACTTCTCTCCACTCATCTGCGGTTTTGACGTTTGATTTCTGGTTGACAGTGACCATATTCCGGTCGCATTCCATGTAGGAATGGCCCCGAACTGGGAAGAAGACCTTCACGCAATCAAACCAATGTTACTTTATGACGAGATGATGGAGAAAGCTGAATACGGTGAAGTTCTTATTCTGGCCACTGCAAGAGTCACAAAAAAATCAAAAGTTCACAAACTGTTTGAGGGAGAATTTTAGTCACAAAATGGTGAAAAAAGGAGCAAACATCGTCTGGTCCTCTTCGAGCTACCGTGTCATCATAGGTGTAGAAAACTGAACCATTGTTGGACAGGATATGAATATTGAAAGAGCAAAAATTTAGTTGTCGCCTGTAGTAAACGTAGTTTGCTGTGATGTTTGGTGTCGGCAATTTTTTTTGAAAATCAATGGCTATTGCTGTGAGGGATTCTACCGTATGACATTTTTTCCGGAACTGCCTTTTGATGGAGTAAAATTTATCGGCTTTGATTAAGTAAAGTTTTTGTGAAACTTCCAGGCAGTCAAGTTCTTTTGGCTTTCCCTCTTTCATCTCAACTGAAGCAGTCCTGACGTCTTCAATAACAGCGTTTTTCTTTGCCTTAAACTCATCACAAATACTGCAAGTATCCTTCCTCGGATACCTTAAGGCAGGGATGGCGAACCTATGCCACGCGTGTCACCTGTGACGCGCGAACACGATTTCGGCGGCACACCACATGAACATATTAATGTTATTATGTACGTCTTGTACTATAGACTATACATATCTCATTCATAGTATAGTTAGTGTTGCAGGTTTAAGAAATATATACCAAAAATCTAAATTCTAGTTCCAATCGGGCGTGCATTATGGCAATACTTCAACACTGATAGGTCCGGAAGTCAAGTGAGATAAATGTCATATGCGTCCGACGAACCATTCGCTCACCCACATCAGCCAATTAACGAAGTTTGGCTTGTGTGTGGTTGCCAGCATCGCGTAATTATTCGTAGTGTGTAACTGTTTATTGCTTTGAATTTTGTATGACAAATAGTTGCCAAGAGATTATCTCAACTTCGAGATTTGGAGAAACTATTGCACTTTATTTCAAAACCTCACATTGCACAAATTAGTGCTATTAAGGCCATTTTTTGAGTGGTTAGATACTGATAGTTTAGAAATGGAGTTGATTGAATTTCAAGAAAGCAGTACATCGGTGAACAAATTCCTACAACTCTGTGAAGAATTGTTGAAAATCGAGTATGCTGTTGATGATGAACATTCTTTGCGAAAGCCAGAGAACTTAATACCTGAAAAGCGGAACAGCCTCCCACAGATGTTTTCGGCCATGAAGAAACTTGCTAAAGCGTTAGTTACTTTGTTTGGTTCATCATACGCCTGCGAACAGCTATTTTATGCAATGAACGCGTGAAATCAACTGTTAAGGGGCCCATAGACGTGCAATATTATTGCGCAATATCGGGGTTTGTGCAATAAAATTGATAGTGTGTATTTAATATTGAAGGGTTGTGCAATATATTGTACGAAATCAAGAAAGTTTGAAATATATTGCGCAAATCGCAAAATACTGTGCTGTGTGTTGGCAATATTGTGCACTATCCCGTCCTCCTGCCAGTTGGTATCAACAAGCGTTGGAGAAGGTATCGTGATGGCAGGCAAAACGAAGGAGAAAAAATTTATTTTGGAGTTTATCGAAGTGTACCATGGCCTTCCGGCTCTGTGGGACGTTAAGAGCAAAGCGAGGAGTTCATCATACAATTCACCATTCATGCGCAGAAAGTTTTGAAAATCATTTGGTTCCCATTTTCTCAGTTCATTGAGTAAATTTTCATAAGTGTACTTTTCTCTGTTTAGAAACCACTGTTTGGGCCTTGTGCTTCTTTTCCATTTCTGCTTCTTTTTGGCACTTACGCCCACGGCGATCAAAACGCAGCAAAGATCAGTGTCACTCAATATAATCACCAAATAAAATACCGGCAGGGACTGACTATATATTGCAACGCATATTGTACGTCTATGACCGCTTTGCACAATATATTGCACAACTATCAATATTGTCTCCACACGATTCTATTTATTGCACAAACTCGATTTTTGTGCAATAATATTGTACGTCTATAGACAGGCTAACAATATATTGTACAATCCATTTTGCGCAATAATATTGCACGTCTATGGGCCTCTTTAGAAACCGTCTTAGTTCAGACCTAAGTGCTTCTCGTGTGTTATTGAAGACAACAAGTTAAGACCCTAACATAAATGACATCGCTACTAAGATTCAGCAACAAGTTTCATGCTAAAGTTGAGAATGACATTTCACTTAAAGTCCTTCGTCGGCAATATTAGTATTTTTGATTTCTATATCCAATAATTCTCAATGACGAAGTGTGTTACAATGGGGGCGTATTATATTTAAACAAAAATAATGTTTAGGTATTCTTAAAAATGGCATATTAAAAATGTATTTTTGCAGTATTGGCAAAATACGACCACGGAACATGCAATGAAACATATTATTTTACGGTGTATGTGTAATAACATATTATGAAACGTAATTTGCAATTAGGGATGGAAGTCGGTGGTGCGTTGAAGGGGGGGGGGTGGTTATAGCCATTCCAAAGGAAAATAACAAGTGGCACAGTATACAGTTGAGAAAAATAAACCAGACATAAAATGGCACACTAGTTGGAAAAGGTTCGCCATCCCTGCCCTAAGGAAATGTTGAAGTCGCTTTCAAAGATATTTCTGAATGTTTCATAAGAAACTTTATTTACTGGCATTTGCTCGTTGTACATGCAGCTCAGTTTTGCAATATTTAAAGTCTCCGGAAGATAAATTTTATCGGTATCTCGAGCAATGAACGCAACATGAGATGTGAATAAGCGAAATGCAGTACTGAGTGTAGAGATGTGAAACTGTAACGTTCAATGGTTGATTGTAAATGTGGCGTTCCTACCCAGCTAATAGAATTACTTCTTATGTATTGGTTACTTTGAAATCGATATCCAGCTCGACCAATCACGTACATGTACAGAAAATGGCTACCTGAACCATATCCTGTAAACGCGAATACTGTAATCCAGTCTGCGCATCCCAATATTTGAAGAGATATTTTTTAATAGAAAAATTGGCTTTAATTTGCGTTTTATGTATAAGAAATTAATCTTACATAATGACGTTCAGTACTGGTACACCAAAACTGAATAAGATAATCTTCACATGCTGTTGGGTAGGTAACGCGAAATATGCGGCGATTAAAACAGGATGAATTTCAATTATATTTTGAAGGGAAAATATGCTAATTATAAGCAAAAAGGCTACATTTTAATTCATTATACTGAAAGTTCGATATTCATTACAATGAAATATTTTAACACACATTAAATAAGGAAAAGGGAAGGGGCCTAAAAATAATTTTGGTATTATGAACATTTTGTTTAACTGGTGTTCATTATGATGGCATTTCACTGCATGTCATGAAAACACATTAAAATTTAAAGAACGTCCTAGGATCCAGGTCACAGATAACTGCAGTGCGTTTGTACAATGTTGAGCAGAGCTTTAAGATAATGTATACAAACTTGAAGTTGAGGAATACTGTGAGGTTCTTATTTGTTACTGTGGATATAAAAACATATGTTAATAATGTTCAAATATTTGTAGTTGAATCGTCGATGAAGGATAAAAACATGTATAAAAATTGACGATCTTGTAAAGTGCCAATGTTAAGACAATTTGCAGTTAGAATCATTAGCTGAGGAGTTGAGGGAACATCATTCGTTGTTTTGGTGTTGAAAATGTCGCTGTTATTGTTGTTGAAGTTGAATGATGGTATGACCTTGGTTGTATGGCACAAATCAAAAAATCAAAATCTCTTTATTTGCAAATGAGGTGTCTACCTCGGTGGCAAATGGTACACTAAAATACATTATTGTCAAGCACTAAATATTAAATTAACAAGAGAAGAAAATTTTCCTATAATAAAATATTATACAATTTATACTAACAATGTTTTCTATTAAACACACAGCTCATCCTTAATAAATTTGTATTGTTTACAAAATTCTACTTATAATATCTCCTGTACTACTTACAAATATAGTCAACTGATATACAGTATGTGGAATTACTTCAAATGATACTATACAACTGGTATAAGATTAATATTTACATTGCATTTATTTACTTATTTACTTTTTTTTTTTTTTTTTTTTACCCGTTCTGGAACCTACATAGCATAATGACCTGCTGCGTCTTAACCAGAGCCCCTTTTGCCACCAATTTTCAGAGTTCCTGAAGGGCCTTCACAGCTACCGTAGCGGTCCCAGGGCCCTCGAAGTCCCCACTGTACTTCACCCCTACAGGCAGTCCCCTACTTTGGCTGTCCAAACTCCTTAGGCCAGGGGATGGAATTAATTTATTCAAACATTTTTTAAAAAAATTTACAATAACCTGCACTGGTCGAATGCCCTCTAACACTTCATTTATTTTCTCTGTTGATGTTTATTCTCTTCTTGAATATCTGTACAGATTTTGGAAAAGGATCAAACACTACCCCTGGTAAACTGTTCCACTCCTTCACACCCTTCCCAATGAATGAAAATTTACCCCAATCGCTTCTGCTAAAATTCCTTCTAATTTTATATTTGTGGTCAGTCCTGCCGATATAATTATTTTCCAACTGAAGCCTCTCACGGATATCTCCCCATGCTTCTTCTCTTGTATAGGCTCTATATAATCCTATAAGTCTAGTTTTCTCCCTTCTCTTATTTAAAGTTTCCCACCCAAGTTCCTTTAACATTTCTGATACACTACTCTTTCTCCTGAAATCCCTTGTTACAAATCTTGCTGCTTTCCTCTGCACACTATCTGTTTCTTTTATTAAGTATTCTTGGTGAGGATCCCAAACACTGTTTGCATATTCCAATAATGGACGAACCATACTCAAGTAACTTTTTTCTTTTAATTCTTTGTTGCATCCTTTAAGTAGCCTCATTATGACATGTAACGATCTGTATGCTTTCCCAACGTCATCAACATGACCCTTCCAGTGCAAATTGCTTTCACATCTCACACCTAAGTATTTGCACTTGCCATCTTTTGGGATAACTACCTCATCCAAAGTATATTCAAATTCAGTTTTAAAGCTCCTGTTTGTAAAAGTTGTAACAGTTGATTTGCCTCCATTAACCTTCATATTATTTTCTTCAACCCATTGTTGGATACTTTCAAGGTCCCTTTGTAATTCTGAACAATCCTCAATGTTGTTTATTTCCCTATAAACAATTATGTCATCTGCATACAATCTTATTTTTGATGTTATATTGTTCCCTAAATCATTTGCGTATATTAAGAAAAGTAATGGACCGATTATACTACCCTGTGCAATTCCCTTCCAAACTTTCTCTTCCTGAGATACATGATTTCCTACTTTGACTTTCTGAGCCCTTGAATTTAGAAATGTTTTTATCCAACGTGTAACCCTTATGTCCAATCCTATTCCCTCCAATTTCTTTAATAATATTCCATGTTCCACTCTATCAAAGGCTTTGGAAAGATCTATGGCTATGCAATCTAACTGACCTCCTGAATCCAATTGATCTGATATGTCCTGCTGAAATCCCACCAGTTGTGCCTCACAAGAAAATTTCTTTCTAAATCCATACTGGCTCCTCATGAACCAATTTTTATCATCACATATCCCTCTGATGTACTTTGATATTAAACTCTCCAGTATTTTACAAACTATACAGGCTGATTGGTCTGTAGTTCTCTAGTTTCCTTTTATCACCCTTTCCTTTATAAATTGGTATTATTATAGATTCCTTCCATTCCTTTGGTAATACACTATTATTTATGACATAGTCAAAGAGAAATTTTAAATAAGGCACTATGTACCACCCCATTGTCTTTAATACCTCCCCAGTAATTTGATCACTTCCTGCTGCTTTTCCTTGCTGAAGCAGTTGGATTTCTCTGAAAATATCTTCATTTGTGAATGAGAAGCTTCTTGTTTCCCTCTTGTGTCTCTCCCTCTCTATCTTCTGTTTCGGTTTCCAACTCCTGACAATCATCTACTGAATCTCTGAATTCGCTGCTAAATAGGTTTGCTTTCTCAGTATCTGTTAAATAGTGTTCACCCCCTTCTCCCACCATTATAGGAATTTGGATTCCTTTTCCTTTTTGATTCCTGATGTATGAATACAGCTTTTTCCATTTCCCTTTGTGGTCATTACCCTCTTGTTGTATGCCGTTCATATAATTCTCTTTTACTTCCTTTTTCACTCTATTCAGTTCCCTCATTAGCTGTTTTCTAGTTTCTCTACTCTCCCTACCCTCTTTGATTTTCCTGTTTACTATTCTACATTTTCTTTTTAATTTTCTTATTTCCCTTGTATAATAAACAGGGTCTGAGGTCATTTTACCCTTCTTAACAGGTACAAATCTCTTCTCTCTTTCTCAAATGATTCCTTTAAATTTAGCCCAAAGTGTATCCACGTTACTCCCTTCACTTATCCAACAACTGAATTGTGATTTAAGGTAAGTCCCAAATTCATCAACTTTAGTTTTTCTGTACAATTTCTTGTCTTGTGTAACCCTCTTATTAAGCCTTTTTGGTACGAGTCCTACATCCATTATTACAGCCTTATGGTCTCCTATTCCTTCAATTACCTCAGTTTTATCAACAATTTCCCATGGTTTAACCAAGAATACATCTAGTAAGTTATTGAGACGAGTCGGTTCTTGTACTACTTGTGTAAATCCTCCCTCCCAAATTAACTTATTTGCCAGTTTCTGTTCATGGGCTTCTCTTACAGTTCCGTTCCATTCAACTTCAGCCAAATTTAGATCTCCCCCAATTATTACCATATCATTATTATTGTTTTTATGAGTAAAATCTATTATTTTCTCAAATATTTCCATGTCTCTTTCCTCTCTTCCAGGCCTGTATGTTCCTATAATTCCCACCTCCTTCATATTATCACAAACTAATTTTATCCCTAATATTTCATCCCTTTCATCGGTAAACCATTCATGTGAACAGTAAGTTTCCTTCACCAGAATAAACACATCCCCCACCGTTTTTATCTCCTCGGTCTCTGTGATAGACTGTGTACCCTTCTGGAAATACTTCTCTATTACCCACACCTTCTCAACCACGATTCCACTCCTATCACCACATCAGTCTCATAAGATTCCATCAATGTACCGAATTTTAATTGTTTATTTACTACACTTTGACAGTTTACCAAGAGCAATCTCAGACCCCCTTCCTCCCTAAAACTTGACTGTTGCAATTGGGTAACTTGAAATTCCTTACTATCCTGAGTTTCATTTTCTAGTTGGCTGAGCCAGCTTGAAGTACAGCTGGCTCTTTCTACTAGTTTTCCTGGTCAGTATTATAACTCGAGGGAGTTGCCTGTTTTACAGACCGGGCGAGTTGGCCGTGTGCGTAGAGGCGCGCGGCTGTGAGCTTGCATCCGGGAGATAGTAGGTTCGAATCCCACTATCGGCAGCCCTGAAAATGGTTTTCCGCGGTTTCCCATTTTCACACCAGGCAAATGCTGGGGCTGTACCTTAATTAAGGCCACGGCCGCTTCCTTCCAACTCCTAGGTCTTTCATCTCCCATCGTCGCCATAAGACCTATCTGTGTCGGTGCGACGTAAAATCCCTAGCAAATAAAACCTGTTTTACAGTACATATCTTAAGATTAATAAAATCTAGAACAATATTTGCTATCTTTCGTTTACCTGAATTGTTTAGATGGAGGCCATGTTTTGTATAACAGTATCTCTCAAAACTGCTGCATTCAATAACCGGAGTATTCCGAAAATGTTTACAAATTTTAACAATATCTGTATTGACCTTGTCCACTTCAATGTTCACACACGAGTCTCTACTCAAATCATGCCTGTGGGGCACGTTGACTACAAAGACGTTAGTGTGGGTCAGCTTCCCTAGTGTATGTTTAAGTTGTGATCTTACATTCTTGGCGTCGTCGTGAGCTACGTCGTTCGTCCCACCGATGATAAGCACTGCATCGCTGCTCCCGAAGTCCTAGTTGCTTCTTCTACGTTTTCCAGGACACTGCTGATAGAAGCTCCTGGATATATTTCTCCGGTTGCTGTTATATTCTCGTCGTTAATCACTCCCGCAATTCCCCTTCCTTGGCTATCACCAAACACAGCTACCTTCGCTGATTTAGGCCTAACTGGGTCTTGAATCTGAATTCTAGGCGTAAATTTTAAACTCGGCACAGCAGCGGATCGCGATGATTTGGTTTCACGCGTGCGATCACTTTCATCCAGAATTAAATTACTGTATTTAGGGCAGAAAACCTATTTCTGATGTTTATTTCCGGAAATTCAGTAGTAGATTTCTTCTTAGCCGGCCATCCACGAACTACTTGACACCATGTGCTCCAGTTTGTTACTGGTACCGTTATATCACTCGAAGAATGGTCAGTTCCAAATTCTAGCGATCGCAGTCTTTCTTTTAATTCTTGATTTTCAACTTTAAGAGTCTCATTGTCCTTTTGTAGAATGTTTATAATTTCTAATGCACTTTTATATTCCTCATCGATTGTTTTCGGTGCTTCATCGTCAACGCCATTGCCAACTACAACATTACGAACACACTGCTCACAAATCCAGTCAACAATTTCATTAGTTTTTACGTCTCTAGGGCAATTTCCGCACTTATAATGTCACCATCGATCACATGAATCGCACAACATTCCATTTTTCACTAATCTTCGACATTTTCTGCACTTTTCGTCATATTTTACGGTTAATTTACTCGGAGGATAAAACACTACGTCGTCATTACTGGGCGCCATTTTGAAAGAAAAAAAGACCTAGTATCGTAAACGGTGGATGTCTGGGGAAGAAGAAGAAAGAAAAAAATTCGAACTAATGTGTGTGTTTGGATTTAATTGTAAAGTGGTTTGATAGTACTTACTCCCTTATTCCTCGCTCTCGTTAACCTGCCGCTAGAAAAGTATGAGGTGCACTGCTCGTCCCTGTCTACATGGAGCTTATTGCTGGCTTTGAGAGGGGGGTGACTTGTTTTGGATTGGCTGTGGTGTGGAGGGGATGTGAGAGAGTGGGGGAGTGATCTGTTGTCATGCTGTCCTGCCTAGATATGTCTTGAGAATAAGGGGGTGGATGACCTCATAAAAGTATGTTTGTTTTCTCGATGGATTCATTCAAGATTGTGATTAAAATTGACTAGTTGATCCAACGAGATATAAAACATTTCCATGATATGGAACATCGGTCCCTTTTCAATAATTTCAATAATATGTAAGTCCTTGTCTATATCGGAAAAATTGTGATTGGTTTCGTGCATATGTATTCCCAGTATTCCCATGGCAGAATGCCTGTTATGTTTGACTGCATTAATATGTTAGATGTACCTAGTGTTAAAGCTTCTTCTTGTCTGTTCGATATAGCTTGCTAAACAAGACTGGCACTATAATCTGTAAATACCTGATTTACCCAACTTTTACTTATCACTTCATTTATACTCAGCGAACAAGATTCCAGTAAATTTATAAGTATGAATCCCAAGCTTCCAACAGCAAGGGTACTCTCTAAAATCCATAAAGAAAACACCCCAGTAAGACCAATAATTAAGTTTAGACCTAGCCCTACCTACATATTAGCGCAGTCAATCCAAAAATTTCTCAAAAAACTCTAGTCCTTCAAGCAAAAACTTCTGTTAAAAACACATTAGAATTTTTTTTTTGTAACAACACCAGAAACCTCACAATTCAATCTTATCATTCATTAGCATCCTTCGATATCACTACGGCTCCTCTTTGCAGACCAAATGAAGTGATGCCTCGTCCCAGC
The DNA here is from genome assembly GCF_040414725.1 of Anabrus simplex. Taxonomy (NCBI): domain Eukaryota; kingdom Metazoa; phylum Arthropoda; class Insecta; order Orthoptera; family Tettigoniidae; genus Anabrus; species Anabrus simplex. The sequence goes on from NC_090266.1 coordinate 558,663,000, forward strand.
TACATCGCTCTGACTCTATAGTTACCGTATATTTTCTAATCTCTCCACTGCAGTTCACAGCATAAATAACTCCATTATTTTTCACTAGACCAGCAACAAAAAACTGTAACTTCGTCCCGAGGTCCTTCATACATTCATTCACGAAATAATATCAATTTACGTCTCACCGGCATCTCACACCGATGTTTTCACACATCATTCCAAGCTGCAAGAAATCTACTAAGAAAAAGCGAAGGATTCAAACTGCAACACATTCCCAGTAATACATTTACCTACAAATAACTGCCATCATTGTTGCCATTCAAATGCACTGTTTATTCAATGACACCCATTGAGTCTCCGTCCACGCTGACAAGTTCACCGTACCGAACCCGGTGCTTCAACCAGACAACTTTCTGTTTGATGCCTATAGAACCTCATTTGGCTATGGAATATTTTCCCTGCCCCCTGTGATTATTAACTAAGATTAAACCATTCTGCATATTTCTGATATGTCAATGCTACAATCGTCTTCCAACGATTAAAGCAACGGGACGCACTTGGTAATTTACTTTTTTATATCCTTGCTCACCAAACTGCTCTCTTGTAAATATGTATATAAACTGTAAATTCTCAACTGTTCATTTGGATAATGTAAATTTACTGTATAGTTACCAACCATTGGCAGTAATTTTTGTTAAAAACATTGACGCCGAGCACTATACCCTTCCCCTCGACTGTTATATTGTAAATAATTTTAAAACTTTATAATTTCCTATGAGTGCATCAATTATTCTTCAGAGCACCACTGCTGAACTCTGCTATAATTACCCAGTAATTTTAAGCACTGGTGCCGACTTCTTATTCTTTAAACTTATATTGTTTAACCATCACCATTGTACAAGAGTTTCTCGTACTTAATTTTCCCATTGTAATGTGTATTAATTTGTGCATGTTAAATACTAATCAGGTACCTGATTTTTGCCTTGAGGAGGTAATTTTGACTGATGATGCCCTCAATGAAGGGCGAAACATGTCTCATGCGGAATTAAGAATAAATTCCTAAATGTAAAATTTATATGTATTGAATACGTGACAAAATAAACCATTTAACATCCTAAATCTGTTTACACCAGCAAGCTACTAAACATTGAATGACCGTCTGGAAACTGTTCTTCTCTCTGGAAATTGAAAAATAAGAGCCATTCTCAAGAGTTTAACATCTTGAATAACTGAAATGCAGACCGAGTGTCTTAAACCAAAGTTCAAGTCCCCACATGATCAAGAAACATAAGTTGTGACCCGCACTCGCGTAAATAATACTTCTCTCGATGTTACCTGCACCGAATCTTGCCGAATAATAGGGTAGCTAGCCCATGCACTCATCGTTTTTATCAATTTGTCCTCTGAGACGCCGTTGTATCCTCGTTCGGACCATCATTTACATAGACCAATGCCTAGCCAAATTTACTGTGACTCTATCATTTCATTGGTTCAGCACATACAGTTTGTGATGCTTACTTCAAACATATATTTCCAGCTCCTGTAGCCTCTCGCCGGGCCTCCAAAATGTTGTCTGTTGATCTTGCCATTGGAGTTCTATTGTTTCCTTGTTCTGCTTTGTGTACGTCATGTCAAAATTCCTCCTTCTAAACTTAGCTGGCGAGCAAATAAAGCTGAACTCCAAGCTTCCTACAGAAATTGCGGCACGTACTGCTGAATGTAGATATTCCCTGCCAGTTACTAGTACTTAGTAAAATAAAATCTTCTTTATAGTTCAGATAGGTGACTGATTAATTAAATGAGCACTTCAAAAAGGGCTCACAGTGCACAAGTCACTCCCCTCTTAAAGCCCCCCAACTCCTCAGTTAATCGTTTTAACTGCTAATTGTCTTAACATCGGCACTTTACGAGATAGTCAATTTTGATGCGTTTTTATCCTTCATCGACGATTCAACTACGAATATTTAAACATTTTTAACATACGGTATGTTTTTATATCCACAGTAACAAATAAGAAACTCACAGTATTCCTCAACTTCAAGTTTTTATACATTATCTTAAACCTCTGTTTAACATTGTACAAATGCACTGCAGTTATATGTGACTTGGATATTAGGACTTTCTTTAAATTTTAATGTGTTTTTATGTCATATAACACATGTCAACCATTTTAAGTGTATTTGAAGGCAGATTTCATGTTAATTGTTGTTAAGATTCTTTTATTTATTTATTTATTTGTTTGTTTGTTTGTTTGTTTGTTTGTTTGTTTGTTTGTTTATTTATATTGATTGATTCCAAGGGAATCGAAACCGGTTTTCACTTAAAAAATATTATGTATTATATATTGTGTTGAATGGTGAAACATCCCTCAATTAATTCCTATTTTATATATGTCTTAAAACTTTCATTTTTGTATATTAAGGCCATTTAGAATGAGCACTCATTGCCCCTGTTTAAATTCTCATTATTTATAGACGAGTGTGCAATAAACTGTCGAGCAGAAATTACAGTAAACACAGTTTTGAAGTTTATCTAGCGTAATTTTGTAAGAACCTTGTGCCTCTGAGACTCTGGATTGTAGTCAACTTTGGAGCTCAGTCTCCTATAATGGGAGTGAGTGGAGCAAATATGCTCTTGTAAAATAGCGTACCTTTAGAGCTACAATGTTCATTCCTCGTAAATTGTGTCGATAATCTACTCTATTGTACTTGATTTTTGACTTTTAAGTCATTGTTATTGTGGGAGCTGATGAGCTCATCTTTATATTATTGTTGTTCGTCCAGATTTTCTAACTTCCAGATTAAAAAGAAAAGAAAAGGGAAGAAATAAAATTTCAAAATTTAGTGCTTTAATTTATGCTGTCCACCCATTCACCCCAGCACCTTCTTGCACCTCTGTGAACCACGGATACCTCGAAACAGACACCACAGCAGCTAAACTTTTTTTTGTGATTGCGGATTCAAAAATTAACGTTGTTTTAGCAAATGATGATACAGAAAGTTTTGTTTTGTTAAATGAGGACTAGTATATAGAATCTGAGAATGAAAGTATTGGTCATGACAGCGATGTTGCTTGTGATACGCGGGAAAATATTGTCCATAATGTTATTGATAGTGGGTTTGTTTGAAAGACATGCATAATTACATAGGCAAAGGAAAGTAATCACGACAGGTTATGGGCCTCAGAACACTGCAAAGAATTGCTTATATCCTGTGAACATTTTTTAGTTGTTTTTTACTGTCGAGTTCATAAATAAGTTAGTAGAGCAGGCAGATATTTTTGCTCAACATCGCATGCGGTCACACGGTATGTTATTTCTGTTCTGATCAAGTGTAAATTAATGGGTACCAGTTACTGTGTATGATATGTATGTAGTTTTTGCAGTTTATATGTTAATAAGCATAATACAGATACCTATATTGAGATCTTGTCTTTTAAAAAACTGGATAATAGCTACTCGTATAGCTACTCAGATTCTATATACTAGTCCTCATTTAATAAAACAAAACTTTCTGTATCATCATCGGAAAGAGGTTTTAACACCCATTTACGACACAGATATCCCAGCACTGTATGGGTGGGTTCAGGTATGGGTACATCAAGATATAGCATCCAGCCACACCTCCTGTTCGACTTGTCCCTTCTTAGACAGCTACTCCTATATTTGGTTCAGCCATTCCCCTTGATTGATTTGAAAGCATTAAAAGATTCCTCTACTGCACTGACCTTATGTAATTCTCGTAACATGCTGTATGTGTGTTTATGCATTAATAACAGACTGAAAATTTTGGTAAAATTCATTGAACTATTTGTCAGTTAAGCTGGATTAACTAAAAGCCTGTGTTCATAGCATGCTTGGCGCTATACTCCTCCCGCAGCACAGGGTAGCCAGGTAGTCTAAGTCCTCCTACGCTGAGAGGTTAATGATTGTAACAAATCCCGCTCAATTTACTACCCTTCTAGAGCCCAAAAAAATCGAACATTGTATGAAGAATGCCAGGAAAGTTTTTCCGAGGGGTTTCGTTATCATCGCTGGATACTGCTACAATGGCAAGTTAACCATTCGTTGTGTCACTAATATTTTGAAGTGAACTCTACATATTATCGGAAAGAGGTTTTAACACCCATTTACGACACAGATATCCCAGCACTGTATGGGTGGGTTCAGGTATGGGTACATCAAGATATAGCATCCAGCCACACCTCTTGTTCGACTTGTCCCTTCTTAGACAGAATGGAGATGGAAACTGGAATCCATGCAATACCTTTTACAGACATTCCGTTCAAGGCACCTGATGGGTCACACAGGGGCTTCTGTGCATTTGGACTCATAAAAAAGCCTTCGGAAATAGACGTCAACGCACTATCAATGGCCCCTCGAAAGCCTGTTAGGAGGGGTGGGATAAGATAGATATGCTGGCTCTGTAAAAAAACTCTGTTGCAATGGAAATTAAAGGTTGACATGTGTTGCATGTAAGCTTTGGGAAGGCATTCTTTCTGATTATATTAGACATGTTTGCGAAATTAATAACTTGTTCGATAGAAGGCAATTCAGTTTTAGGAAAGGTTATTCCACTGAAGCTCAACTCATAGGATTCCAGCAAGATATAGCAGATATCTTGGATTCAGGAGGGCAAATGGACTGTAATGCGATTGACCTGTCTAAAGCATTTGATAGGGTGGATCATGGAAGACTACTGGCAAAAATGAGTGCAATTGGGCTAGACAAAAGAGTGACTGAATGGGTTGCTATATTTCTATAAAATAGATCTCAGAGAATTAGAGTAGGTGAAGCTTTATCTGACCCTGTAATAATTAGGAATTTCTCAAGGCAATATTATTGGACCTTTGTTTTCTTATATATATAAATATGTGTAAAGATGTGGAATCAGAGTTAAGGCTTTTTGCAGATGATGTTATTCTGTATAGAGTAATAAATAAGTTACAAGATTGTAAGCAACTGCAACGTGACCTCGATAATGTTGTGAGATGGACAGCAAGCAATGGTGTGTTGATAAACGGGGTTAAAAGTCAGGTTGGGAGTTTCACAAATAGGAAAAGTCCTCTCAGTTTTAATTACTGCAGTGATGGGGTGAAAGTTCCTGTTGGGGATCATTGTAAGTCTCTAGGTGTTAATATAAGGAAAGATCTTCATTGGGATAATCAAATAAATGGGATTGTAAATAAAAGGTACAGATCTCTGCACATGGTTATGAGGGTGTTTAGGGGTTGTAGTAAGGATGTAAAGGAGAGGGCATATAAGTCTCTGGTAAGACCCCAACTAGAGTATGATTCCAGTGTATGGGACCCTCACCAGGATTACTTGATTCATGAACTGGAAAAAATCCAAAGAAAAGCATCTCGATTTGTTCTGGGTGATTTCCAACAAAAGAGTAGCGTTACAAAAATGTTGCAAACTTTGGGCTGGGAAGAATTGGGGGAAAGAAGACAAGCTGCTCGACTAAGTGGTATGTATTACATACAATTTAGAAAATATTTGTTTAATGTTAACCTAGTCAATACTTACAATACCACATTTTGTGGTTAAATAATTATAAAAAATAGAAAGATCGTGAACATGTTTCGCCCTTCTTAATGGGCATCATCAGCACAATGGATAACCTTAAAACAAATAATTACAATTAAGACTGTTTACAATTATTGGTCATATAAAATTGGAATATGAGACGTTGTGATGTTAAAAGTTATTTTCGATATCATGATTAAAAAGTTTGATGTGAATGTTACAAACACAAGTTAAAACTATTGTAGTAAAATTTTACAATATCGTGTAAAAAATATATATTTATATTGGTGAGAAGTTTTTTAATTGGCATTCGTCTGGAATTGAAATGGATCCTCTTCTTTTAACTTTTTGGTGAAAGTCAATATTATTGTCGTGTTCTTCAAATCTACTTGGTGGTTAACATTAAAATTAAAATTATTCTAATGGGGCTGAAGCTCAGACTTAACAAATGAAGAATTTTAATGTATTGTCCAATGTAACCAATGGATTAGTTGTCATTACAAGCCTTTCTAGCATCCATGTTTTATTACATTTACGTACATCTCAAGAAAACGTGACTTCAGCTCAGTTGGTCTTTGTGTGGATAACAGCATCTTTAAGGAGCCAGTATATATTGAATTCCTTGACCAACAACTTAAGGATTTCTATCTCTAACAACTTTTTAAATGTTGTACGGCACACTGGGCTTTTTACGTATCTCTATCATAGAGCTATTTTTTAACATAGTGCAGCACGTCTCTAATATCTTATCTCAGTTTGTCACGTAGTATGTACAGTTTTGAGACCTTATTGTTTATTTTCTTCGATACTTATGTATTTAATTTGGTTTAGGCTGATGATGACCTACTGTTAGGTCGAAACTAGTCCCTAAACATATGTGTAATTTAAACTCTGTACAGTTTGTATTGAAAAGGTGGACCTTATTAATACATTATTTTAACTCTATTGTAATCACAGTCCAATGCGGATCTATTATAATGAAATGTATTTCTTTTAATTAATGATAATCCCCTTGCTGATGCTATTACTTGCCTTCTTGACTCGCCCCCTGGATTTGCAGCCTCGTGATCTTCATGCTGATTCCCTTGTTTCTGATTAGAGTCTTTCTACACTTTTAAATAACACCATTTCTGACCCTCAGTACAAAGGTCCTTTTCGCCTTCATAAAGGTTTAATCGTATTTAAACGAACTCCTAGGTCTATTCCTAAAGTTGTTTTACTCAAGTCCCTACATGCCATGATCTTACAATCTTACATTATTACCATTCTTCACTAGTAGGCGGACATTTTAGGATGGCGAAAACACATTCACATATCTCATCTTTATTTTTTTGGCCTAACATGCGTAAAACCATCTATGATTTTGTTCGTCGGTGTCACCTGTGCCAAGCAGTTAAGCCCCGTAATTATTTACCATCAGGGCATAATGCTGCCTCCCCACCCTCTTACCCCACGGAGACCTTTTATATCTATATTGTGCATCCTATCACCAAATCATCCCATGGCAATTCATACATATTCACGATTTTGGATGGATTCTCTAAAATTTCTCATGCTTTTCCCCTATGTGATATTTCCTCATTAATTTTGGTTAATGTATTCCAAAGAATTTGGTTTCTGCTAATGCCAGTATTTCCACATATAAACTATTTTATGGTGCATGTTTTTCTTTAATGATTAAAAAGGTGACTACCACCCTCAAGCAAATATGGTTGAACGTTATCACCGTAACTTAACCCCTTAAGTGGGTATGATGTCTTTAGACGTTTTTGCGCTGGGCTTCTACAGTGGGTATGACGGCATTAGTTGATTGTAAAATTTATCGCGTATGTATCTTGACGGTGAAGGCATACGGCGTGTCCATGGAATCTATCGCATTAGTTGATATGTTTTCCACGAGATCACGCTGTGCATTATTTTTTAGAGCTGTCACAGCTTCGTAAAATGCATTTGTTTTGGCGCCTTGCATGAAGTTCCCGCGCAGCCATTTATGTCGCGAAGCATGGCTTCCAAACATAAAGTAGATCGGCTTGATTGTGCGGGTATTTCGACAGTTTTAGAAGCGGAGAGTCATGATGAGATATCTTCTTTATCTGATGATGATGAGTGGATTCATACTGATGAAGAGGACAGTGAAAGTGATCCTGAAAGTGAAAGTGAAGTTGTTCCAGACGAACCAAGTGACACGGACGACGTTTAAAATCTAACTCAGCCGGCTCACTTCATTGCGAATGGTGCTCCAAGACCAAGGTTTGCTTTTATGGGTATAAATAAGATAAATATAGACTTTAGTAATGTGCACAATGTCGACAGTGGGTCGACCTTCTAAATCACCAAGGCCATCTCGTCTCCTCAACCGCTGCTTCCCGGAAGATATTCCCAGCACAGCGTCAAGGAAAAAACCTCTCCGAATTTTGTGTTGGTCCCAAGGGAAGAGGAAGGAAACATCATACTGGTGTCCTGACTGTGAAAAGGCTTTGTGTGTAACACCTTGTTTCTGCCTATATCACACAGATAACAATCTACAAAACCTATAATCATCCTGATTCAGAACAATGTAAATAATGTTAGTAACACATTTGGATTCATAACAATGTAAATAATGTACATAATGTTAGTATCACATTATTGAAGAATAATTTTTTTCTTTTCATGTATTACATATTCACACTCACTCATGTTATTAAGCAGGTTGTTATTACCAGTATTGGTTCTAAATATGTATTGTGATCCCTTGGAATAAGTTTTCCCTTTTCATATTTCACATTTTTACACACACTTGTGATATTAAGCAAATTGTTACCACCACAGTTTGTTCTAAATATGTATTATGAATAGGTTTTCTCTTTTCATGTATCACATTCTTACTCACGATTGTATTATTAAGCAGGTTGTTACCACTAACATTGGTTCTAAATTTAACTATTATATTCATTGCTGTTATATTTGTAAAGTTTATTATATCCACCTGTAAGCTTTAGATCGGGACTACCTTTCCTCAACATTGATACTCCTGTTATTTATCATCAGCTGTGTCTTGGCAGTTTTTGTATTGAAGAAGAAAACCATAAATGTTAAAATTATTTATGTAGATTTGTACACTCCATTTTAGTTGTACAGTCCTCCTTCAGGTTATCGTTAAAAATCTTATCAAATTGTTGTTTGCTTGATCATAAATTGTTATATTTTTCCGCTGGCTCAAAAAGAAAAAAAAAAGAAAAAAATATATATATATATATATACACATGTTATTTGAAATTCTATTATCTTATTCTTGCCCTTGTAGTAGTTATCAGTCCTAACAGTCCTCTTTCTCTAGCATTGAGCCTGCCTTATTTTCCTCTTTATTTCCTCTGCGCATGTATGTATATTTCACTGGGATTCTACAATTCCCCATTGGAGTAATAACCTCACTTTGATTACACTCACGTTACCCCTAAGGTATCAGCCTCCGTAGTGTAACGGTTAGCACTATTAGCTGCTGTCCCTGGAGGCCTGGGTTCGATTCCTGGTACTGCCAGAAATTTAAGAATAGCAGGAGGGCTGGTATGTGGTTGAAATGGTACATGCAGCTCACCTCCATTGGGGGTGTGCGTGAAAAGAGCTGCACCACCTCGGGATGAGGACACGTGTTTACTTTACCCCTAAGGTAACGTTACAAGACCAGTAGAACCTAAGAATGTAATGAAAAAAAGAACTCATTCATTCTGATATGTACCATTAATAAGAGCAAATATTAACTTTCTTTTTCTTGAATTAGATTCCCATTGACTCATTTTGTTGCAGTTCGCCCGCACGTTCTGATACCAGTGCACCCCTGGTTGCAAGGCTTTGAAAGCTGTACTAGAAAACAAGTGTGTGCAGTGCCAGGATTTCCTGGCGACGTTGCCGATAAGCAATAACTTACAGCCTTACGTATTTCAAATGAGAACTCCTAATGTCACTGGTGTACAAATAGTACTCCGTCTCGCGACCACATTGTCAAACTATTGATAATCCATACCGGTATTATTTATTTACTCATATGTTGTACAACATCTCTCAAACTTGATTCTGTTGCCAAATTGCCGACAGGCCATGTACGTAGAACAAAATTTGGACGTGCGAAGATTATGTGATAGAATTTTAAAATCCAAATTTGTATTGAAAATAAAGGATGCAACAATTATGCAGTGAAATATGGTATTCTATATTAAAGCTATATAACTTTAGGTATTATATTTTCCGTGATATAGGGTCATCACTCATCATCTGTAGCCACATGACTTGAGTGATTTTCAGTGAGGGATCTTGTCTCATGCAAGTTTCAATTTATCAAAATTTTTAAAATATTTTCAGTTCATGAGGGTAACAGTGAACAGATTGTTAGGTCTTGATTGAACTTTAACTTCAATCTAACTTCAATCCACTCAAAGGGCACATTTATGATTGCATTCTTGTAATTTTGTTCTATATGAGAAAAGTTGCTGTTACAGGGAAGGTAACTGTGGCCACTTGCTAGAAATTTCTGGTCAATTTGAGTAAAGTACTTAGACAAAATTAACAGCTGAAACATTACAAGCGTTCAAAAATTGTTATGCTCGACACACCTGTCTTACCAAACAGCTAATTTCTATAGTGGCTGGAAATTGTCCGTAACATACTTCGAAGTGCACAAGGTTATTTCTGTGGGTGATAAATTCATGCCACAGAAGCATAGTAGAATTGTTGGTACCAGTATCATACATAGTTGCAACTTGCATATTGTCATTGGTAAAACACAGATTTTTTTTAGATTCGGTCAGAATAATACCTGTTGCAAATCAGTGAACAGTACATGAACTTGAGAGTTTACCTTAGCAAACATTGTATCAACCTGTAGCTTGTTATATGCACTCAGCCCTAGTATGATGTAGATTACTTGCATTCAATATTCTCTGTCTTTCAGTCTTGTGATCATATGAACTGAACACAGTTTAATGTAAAGCTTATTACATGTTGTGCGTTGAGGCATGCCAAATCTTAGTTTTTTACTCACTGTACATAAGACCCGAATATATTTGCATTGAAACGTTGAGGCATGCCAAATCTTAGTTTTTTACTCACTGTATATAAGATCTGGATATGTTCGCCGGGAAACATTGTTTTCTGAATACATTTCAGTAAAGAGTCTATGCATGGCAGTTAGGCTAAGCTCAGCAGAAAGACATTTCGTATGACTCTTTCCTCTGCTGTAGTAATTCTGTTGTTTGAGGAATGACTCAACTTATTGACAAATTAAAACTTTGGTAGCATCGTAACACTTCGAGGTCAATTATGATGAGTACCTCTCATATCCTGTAACTGAATGTTGTGCTTGATATTTTGGGACTTTGTCATATATCCGTGGGTGCAGTGAAAATTCAATGAGAAGAGAGTATTATAAGATGTGAAAAAATATGAGAGAACAAATATCAAAACATACTCCGGTGGGGCTTATAACATAACAGTAGTGCAACAATCAGCTCAAAGAAACCTTGAAGAGCACAAACATTGATTCCCAGTAATTGGCACGCTTGCTGAAGATCGCCCTTACTGGCGCACAGTCACATCCACTGCTGTACTGCAGTTTGAAACTGAGCATTGAAGACTGCAAACAGAGGCTCTTCTTAGAAGAAAACTCAGACAGACTCAACCACGTCCACCCCATTCTCTCAGTTGTGCCAAATGTGATTGCATGTTCTATGCAAGAATTGGCCTGATGAGTCATCAACATCATTTACACAAAATGGACTGTACATGAATTGCAAGTGAAAAACACACACTCAGATACAAGTAGTGGCCGACGACGAGTGCAGTGAAAAGTGTTAAAAACACCAAACAACAAACATGAAAACATTTGAATGGGGCCCATAAAAATATCGAAGTATTATTGCAGATCACACTCTTTCTTAAACAAATATTAGTAGAAGCCTTTTTATTTCGGACCAATGGGTTAATACACATTATTTTTCTGGTCACACACTTAGACAATGAAATGGAGGTTATACACGGCCATGTGCTACTGCAACAGAATGACTTTGGCTGCCATTTTGAATTGAACAAAACTTTGACCAACCAAGTCAGATTTGAGCGATCGAGTCCAAACTGGAAGGTGCGAGTTTCAGATTCACGCCACCTCTGCACGCTTAAAGATGTAGATCTCAGTCGACTTGCCGACAGACTTTAATTTTGTTTTCATTAATAAGGAATTTCACGACTTTTTCCGTATCCATAATTAGGCTATAACAAGATAAATATGCACCACCCTGGTCAACTTCACATGATTATGTTCCAGATGTAGGCTATCGCGTGACAAATATTTTCTACGCGTCACTGTACAACTAAACACTAAATACATTTCTAACTTCTGAATGGAATGCAAAATACAAGCACAAACAGGCTTATGGTGTTGTTCTGCAGTTTCGCTGCTAACCGGCAAGCAAAACTGAGCATTTCTGAGGCTAATGGCTTGCTCCCCGAAGGTGCAATTTATCCTGTGAAGTTAAAGAATTGTTGTATTAGCAAAGCTAAGTTATAATCTCAAAACAGTTCATGGCTTTATTATAAAAGCTATAGAAGTTCTTAACTTGAAAATAAAAGCATGCTTCCTACTACAGTATATACACTGTTGTTTTACTGTACTTACCTTGGTTGTGGTAGGGCAGGCCTTTTTGAGTTATCACGCAACTGCAGCGAGGGCTATTACCTGAGTTGGAAATCACATTCCTTCCACAAGGGATGACAAATTATATTTTGAGGGCTAGGAAAAATGTGATCGTACTAACCGGTAATAGCGAAAATTCATGTATGATAAGTGAGGTATTTTTATATTGATTTAATGTGATGATAATCGAGACTTCGAATTTACAACGTACTAAGCAGGAAAACTTGTTAGTGAGGAACGCACTAACGAGGTTTCACTGTATTGTATCTCAGCCAATTCATTACAGTGACTTGTTTTCGAGATACAGTTTCCTCTACTTGCTGCCTCTTGGATTCTTCAATATGTGTGAGCTTTGTAGTCCCTTATACAGAAGTTCCTATAAAGCTCATGCTTCTCCTACACTGATAGTTTTGGGAAAACAGCCTTCCTTACAAGCACAGGCTGTGACCTGAAAAGAACACAATGTACCAAAGATGTTCAATATTATTGGACTAGGTACTGGCAAAGCTAAGTTATCTGAAAACAGTTCATGGCTTTATTATAAAAGCTATAGAAGTTCTAACATAAAAATAAAAACATGTTTCCTACTACAGTACATACACCTCTGTTTTAATGTACATACCTTGGTTGTGGTTTTATAACGTTCCTAGAGCTGATGTATATTTCCCCTTCATCTCGGTGTCTCTTCTGAATATTTTGTTTCCACTCAGCCATATTTCTTTTTCCTTTTCTGCCACGATTTTCATGTTTCTAAGCAGCAGGTGACAACAACATAGGTCTAGCATGCTCCATTTTCTCATACTCTTAGCGTTGTTCTCGCTTTTATCAGTAGTTGAGAAAAGCCTGTTTAGATACAACACTGGCTTTCACTTGGGTTCAAGCTTACATGGAAGTCATGACAACAAATGCTTATAGCACCTAAGTGAAGGCATATTGACAAACTTTTTCTCACCAACTTAAGGTTTAAACATTGAAACTCATTTCTAGAGTTTGTATTTCCTCTATTCTTAGGAATTTTGTGGATTTTTGCTACATGTGAAATTTGATATTTCAAATTCCTGAGTCAGTACTATGGATTAACATTATAGTTTAATTTATAAGGGAAAATATGAAAGTTCCTTTTTAAAGCATAACATAATTTCTTTCTTCCTTTTAGGTGGGCAGTATGCGTTCTGTTTTCTTGCTGATGATGCATCGTATGGACTTAATTCAACTACTGAGAGTAATTCATTCAGCTATGGTGCAGAATGTAATGGGGATCCCAACACTCTGGAACAAGACGGAAATCTAGATGATACTGAATTAAACAATGTCTGTGGTGCCCAGTTTAAAGCAGCACGTAAAAATGGAGGCATATGTGAAGATAGAGAAATAAGTGGGGTGATGTGCACAGACGATGAAGTAAATGAAGTTCATTCTGAAAAACCTCAAACCGCTAAACATGTGTGTGGGGAAACTAGAACTGTTGGAGTGATGTGTGAAGGAGAAACTAATGAAGTTGAAAATCATGTCCAAAATGGTGAAGTGGAAAATGCAAATTACAAATTGATTTTAAATCGTGAATCTTTTCCTATGGTCGCAGAACCTTGGAGTAATGGAACTGAATATAATATGATCCCCTGTGACATGGAACTTGATGAACCGACAGACATTTCCATTCACTTTCTTGATAACCACCATGTCAGTGATATATTTGCTGCCTCAATAGAAGATCATGCTAGTTCTGCTGATCAACCTGAGTATGTGGAGTATCCACCATCAAGTGTTCCCTTAGATTTAAATCTGACAGTGGAGTACTGCAATCGTTGTCGTAGAAAACCACAAAATATGTACACCTTTGCATGTGCGCAAGAATTTCGTCGTGATCAGTATTCTATGCACTATAAGAATGTTCATAGTGATATTCATGGGGGACTCAATGGTTGGTTGGAGCATAGGTGTCCCCTAGCTGCATATGGCTGCACTTACAGTATGACACGGTTGTACCCTTCTTCCAAAGGGGCACGTGTAGTTCACAATGACGTACTTGAGAGTTTTGGTGTGAAACTGTGTGCGCAAGATGATAATTCAGTTATGAAACCAAGTTATGTTTCAGAAACCCTTAAAAATGGCAACCTTGAACGTCTGGAGGATTGTGAAATGGACGTTGATACTAATGCATTGTCAAAAGGAAAACATGGACTTGGTCAACTTCCATGTGAAGTTTTGAGACACATATTTGGATTTTTGGACCCTTTTAGGTAAGTGGTTTTAATGCATCAAATACTTCGCTGGCCATTAAAATTGTAACACCGAGAAGGAAGCATCCGTTTGATCTTGCATGTGCAGAATGTGTGGATCATGGGTAAAAATTACATTATTACCAACACAACACTGCCACTACTGTATCTCAGGAAGAGGTATGAGAGATGAAGACAGAGCTGGTGTTATGTAGTACCATTCATTTACACAGATAGTTTAATTATGCCTTATCTAACAGTACGAAAACTACACTAATAGGTTGCCAACTCTGATTGTGCAAGAGTTGTTGCATATTGACTCTGTGGGTTATGCTTGCAATGCATTAGTCCTCCTGGTGATTGGAATGCACCCCTGTGATGCAAATGTGAAATCAGTGAGTTGAGAAGGTATGATTTTGCTGATCTGAAGCACTCCAACACTGGCCAATGCTATACTGGTCCAACATGTAGCATTATGGTATGAAGTACCATTGTATTCCATTCCTGCTTCTACCTTGAAATATACAGCCACTTCATAATAAACATGTCTCTGGTAGCTCGTATCGCTGGTGTTGCAAATTTAATGACTATCTAGATTTTGATCACTTTATGTTGTGTCAGTTTGTGATATTTGTAATATCCATACATCTCTTCATGAGTGTACACTCACAAGGGAAGTATTTGTATTGGATCTGACCAATTGAAATGAAACATAACTTGCTAGGATGATGAATTAAGACATCTTAAACTTAATGGTAATAGTCATTCTAAGTGATAAATATCATTATGGTTCCGTATTCAAGATTACTATACTTGTAGGATGCTGATTAATTTATTATTTAACCACCTATTCAATACAATACAGTCTTACACAATTAGGATTTGATCCTTATTACCTTATGAAATGTGAGACTTGTTTCGCCTTTCTAGAAGGCATCTTCATTCACTGTACCACCTCAAGGTTAAATCAGGCACCTGATTTATAATTAAAGTACATAATTATTAAGATTTAATATTAACGTACATAAGATAGGAGAGTCTAAAGGAAAATTGAATAGCAATTTTTGGTATTATTGTGGATAACAACAATATCAGCCATTGGCTGTTGATTAATAGTTCTGACAAAGGTACATAATACAGTGCTTAGTAGCAGTGGTCTGTTTTGAATTTTTAATATTACAATTTTTTGGAATGTTAGGAAAAACAATCCAGGAATATGACAATGTTAATTGAGACCTTATTCAGATGTAAAGTTGTAAAAATTGAAAAACTATGTGGTTGATGTCTTCGGTTCGAGATTATTGGCTTGCAATAAGTAATTGGTGATTTGACATTTGGCGTGAACCGACAACTTGATTGGGGTATGTTAACTTGTTTACACACTTAAAATTGCAGCAGTCGAAAAGAAAGAATGAATAAGCAATTTTTGGTACTATTGTGAATAACAACAATAACTGCTGTTAGCTGTTGATAAATAGTTGTGTCAAGGGTACATAGTACAGGGCTTAGTAGCAGTGGTCTATTTTGAGTTTTTACATATTCCATTATTCAGAATGTTAGAAAATACATTCCAGCGATATGAGAATAGTTAATTTGGACCTTATTTGGGAATAATGTCGTAAAATTGAAGAAAGAAAACAACAGGTTGAAGTCTTCGGCTCGTGATATTTGCCTTGTAAAAGTAGTTGATGATTTAACATTTGGCAATAGTCCATAGTGAAGAGATCAAATATTAAAGTAAAACAACAAATTGATTGTAGTATCTTGACTTAAAATAAGCCTTCATTAATCTTGTTAGTGAAGTGAAGTTGTAAGTAGCACAGCTTGATGGTGTTGGTGGGTGCTGAATGCTAGCGTGTTGGTCAAACGGGACATCTAATTTGTGATGGTGTGAATGCCAAGCGTGTGTAGACTGTAAATGAGAAAATTTATTATTAAACTTATTGTTCAAAAGAAGTGAGCTAAGCAATAAAGATGAGTAAATGTTAATATCACTTACCCCTTAGGCCGCTGAGATGTTATCCATACGTGTTGGGTGCTGTTGGACTAATGAAGGTCGCTTGGTTCCTGCTTCTCATATTGTATCCATGAGGTCGTAGTGTAGGGGGAGGTGCTTGGGAAGGAGGAGTTATGGGCTTGCTGTCCATGTGCAGAGGAGAGTTGACGGAAACAGGGGTGGTGGAGGGGAGAGGTGTGCCTCTCGATGTGTTAGGAGTGTTAGCTGACATGGTATTAATGATCGAAAAAAGTTATTGTCTTGAAAATTCTTTTTGTGAAGTAGAATAGGAATCTGATCTAAAAGGGGGCTTTTTATATCTATTATATCATTCAAGTTTTTGTCTTTATTAAAGTGTTGGTCCAAGAAGACTTATAGGTTTTCAAATTCGGTCATTAGTCTGCCTTTCTCGATTCTTTTATGATTTTCAAATCCCGTTCTATTGTGGTGAAATGGTGACCAGTATCTCTCATGCGGATACTCATCGTGGAAAATTTATAATGTGTTTGAGCATTAAAGTGTTCAAATATCTAGTTTGGAAGCTATGTCCAGTTTGACCGATATATGAAATATTTCATTCTGGACAAGTGAGTCTATAAATTCCAGAGTCTGTGTAGCGGTTATTATTTACGTTGACAGTGTTTTGATTAAAACATGTGTTTTGATTTGTGTTCCGCGTTTTGAAGTCGATATTGACTTAGTGTTTTCTAGGGGGTTAGCTATCTGATGGATAATTTGATTAGAATATGTAATGGTTGCGAACTTTGGTGTATTGGGTTTTATTGGGGAAAGTTGTGTTGTTAGTTTTAGTTTTACTTTGTTGGTAATTTTATTAATCATGCTGGTGTTGAACCCTGTTGAATTTGGCTATTTCTTTTATGTAATCTAGTTCTTTTTTTCTTTTCAAGTTATTCGCCGAAAGGGGAATTTTTAAAGCTCTATATATTAAACTGTAATATGAAGCTTGTTTATGGAAGTTTGGATGTAATGAAGGTTTTCTATAGATTGGAAAGTTGAATTTATTATCCATTTGTGTGATACTGATGGCTAAAAAATTAATCGAGCTGTTGTTCTCATCTTCCTTTGTGAATTTTATATTATTATCTAAGGTGTTTAAAAATGTGAGGATGTTATCGCTGCTGTTCCTGTCATGTCGACGACACATTAGTAGTAATTGACAAGCAATGCATTAGCAGTGATAACATCCTCACATTTTTAAACACTTTAGATAATAATATAAAATTCACAAAGGAAGATGAGAATAACAGCTCGATTAATTTTTTAGACATCAGTATCACATGAATGGATAATAAATTCGACTTTCAGATCTACAGAAAACCTTCCTTCACTCCGTTAACAATAAATAATAATTCATTACACCCCAACTCCCATAAACAAGCTTCATATTACAGTTTAATATATAGAGCTTTAAAAATTCCCCTTTCAGCTAATAACCTGAAAAAAGAACTAGATTACATAAAAGAAATAGCCAAATTCAATGGCTTCAACACCAGCATGATTCATAAAATTATCAACAAATTAAAACTAAAACTGACAACACAACTCTCCCCAATAAAACCCAATGAACCAAAGTTCACCACTTTTACATATTGTAATCCTATTATCCATCAGATAGCTAACCCCCTAAAAAAAACACTAAGTCAATATCGCCTTCAAAATGCGGAACGCAAATCAAAACATATTCTTTAATCAAAACACTGTCAACATAAATAATAACTGCTACACAGCCTCTGGAATTTATAGACTCACTTATGCAGAACATAATTTTTCGTATATCAGTCAAACTGGATGTAGCTTCCAAACTAGATATTTAGAACACTTTAACGCTCAAACACATTATAAATTTTCCACGATGAGTATCCACATGAGAAGTGCTGGTTACCATTTCACCACAATAGAATGGGATTTGAAAATCATAAAAAGAATCGAGAAAGGCAGACTAATGACGGAATTTGAAAAGCTATACATCTGCTTGGACCAATACTTTAACAAAGACAAAAACTTGAATGATATATATATATATATAATAAGAGTTTTGTCTGTACATTGCTCAGAATTTTAAAAGAACGGTGTTTCTCATTCGGTCATGTCCACAGTAACAAGGAAATGCACTTTTCCGTAATTTCTGTCTGTATGTATGTATGTATGTATGTATGTACGCGTATCATGAGAAAACGGCTGAAGAGAATTTAATGAAAATCGGTATGTGAAGTCGGGGGATGAACCACTACAATCTAGGCTATAAATAATGTTAGTCATGCTGAGTGATATGGTAGTTTAGGGGAAGGTCTAAAATGTAATTCTCAAATATTTATATTATTGGTGGTCCTATCGATAAATACTACATAACTAAAGTTATATAGAATTAAATTTCTTATCATTTATGTCATACATTTTTACCGTACCGGCTATAACACAGATATTCATGAATTTGTATTTTTGTTGCTAAGTCCATATCAACGCCGAGCCACGAGAAAATAGGTAAGCAGAATTTAATGAATATCGGTATATAGAGCCGGGGAATAAGAAACTGCAGTCTAAGCTATAAACAATTTTATTCACCCAGCATAAAATGGTAGTTTAGGGGAAGGCATCAAAAGTTTAATTTTTAAATACCTATGTTATTGGTTCTATTGAAAAGTACTACATAAAAAAGTTATAGAGAATACAATTTGCGATCATTTATGTTTTATTCAGTTTTACCGTACCGACTGTAACTAAATGTGAAGGTCTAAAATATTGAAAGCGCGTAATATTGATCAATAATAACATTAAATTGACCATTGTTTATTCTGATGTGCTGCCACTCAACTCCGATAGATGGGATTACTGCTGCGTACCGAGTATAACAGCCTGACAATAATTGGTGGGAAATAGCTGGGGGGTTGGATAACTTTCTTCTTTAGCATGCCATTCCTCTGGTTTGTACATTTTCTGATACTGCTACTACGTAACACACTGGTTCATCATAGTATTCCTGCTATTCAATCCCTACTCTGACGCACAGACTGGAATGAGCAATGTGCACACTTAAGGCAGAGGCTCAGTAAGTAGTAGTAGTAGTAGTATGACCTGGTCTAGAATTACAATTTCAGCTTATTCCAAATTATAGCCTCACAGTTCTCTAAATAACTAAAATTCAACCCTGAAAAGAGCCGTTTATTAAGAAAAGCTTCTTCCTCTTCCCTTTTATTAAATTTCTACATTCATTTTATTCCAAATTAGCAGGGAAGAGGGGTTTATTCTCTGGCTTGGAGGAAAAAATTTGCCTCCACATCAGATAGCTCCTCCCCCCCTACCCCCCGGTGTAGTGAATTGAGATTTTCTGACTCATCGGATACTCCTAGGAAACAGATTAATAAAAGGGCATACATAGTTTTTGCACTGGGCCTCTCCACTATTCGACCCCATCATTCATGGATCACGGTTGTCTGCGGCCTGGTCATTCCAGCTCTGGAACTTTGGACTGTTAGATCGACAGCATAGTACTGTTTGTTAAAAGTGAGAAAATACGTGGTTTTTCATTTCATCGAGTATTTCATACGAAAACATTGCTTTTAATTGCACCATTCCTATTGACGTCATTGTAATGACCTATGTTGATTTCAGTTGGGAAAACCACTTAGACAGTCTTTCTGAGGATGAAAAAAAAGACAGATAGAGGGTGAGTGTCAGCCATTATAATGAAAACTCACCAACCTGATTGTGACTGATGGTAGGCAAGTGGGCCTACCATTACAATAAAAATCCCCTAACCCCGTCTTCATATGAGAAAAGATGTTTGGTGACACCCCTGTCACATTTCTAATGTAACGTTAAGAGCTATGCGATTTAATACAATCTTACTCACAACGTGTCTACTACCTAATCTAGAATTCTGATTACAACATAAAATTCCGTAACGAAGCACGGGTACGTCAGCTAGTTAGATATAAAAAGCCCCCTTTATGATCAAATTCCTATTCTACTTCAGAAAATGAATTTTCAATACAATAACTATTTTTAAATCTCTAATACCATGTCAGCTAACACTCCCAACACGTCGACAGATACGCCCCTCCCCTCTACCTCCCCGGTTTCCGTCAACTCTCCTCTGCGCGTGGACAGCAAGCCCATAGCTCCTTCCCAAGCGCCTCCCCCTCCAGTACGACCTTATGGATACAATATGAGAAGCAGGAACCGAGCGATCTTCATTAGTCCGACAACAATCAACATGTATGGATAACATCTCGGCGGCCTAAGGGGTAAGTGATATTAACATTTACTCATCTTTACTGCTTAGCTCACTTCTTTTGAACAATAAGTTTAATAATAAATTTTCTCATTTTCAGTCCACACATGCTTGGCATTCACACCATCACAAATTATTTGTCCCTTTTGACCAACACGCTAGCATTCATCATGCACCAACACCATCAAGCTGTGCTACTTACAACTTCACTTCACTAACAAGATTAATGAAGGCTTATTTTAAGTCAAGATACTGCAATCAATTTGTTGTTTTACTTTAACATTTGATCTCTTCGCTATGGACTACGCCAAATGTTAAATTATCAATTACTTTTACAAGGCAAATATCATGAGCCGAAAATACTTCAACCTGTTGTTTTCTTTCTTCAATTTTATGACATTATTCCCAAATAAGGTCCAAATTAACTATTCTCATATCGCTGGAATGTATTTCCTAACATTCTGAATAATGGAATATGTAAAAACTCAAAATAGACCACTGCTACTAAGCCCTGTACTATGTACCCTTGACACAACTATTTATCAACAGCTAACAGCAGTTATTGTTGTTATTCACAATAGTACCAAAAATTGCTTATTCATTCTTTCTTTTCGACTGCTCCAATTTTAAGTTTGTAAACAAGTTAAGATACTCCAATCAAGTTGTCGGTTTACGCCAAATGTCAAACCACCAATTACTTATTGCAAGCCAATAATCTTGAACCTAAGACTTCAACCAGATAGTTTTTCAATTTTTACGACTTTACGTCTGAATAAAGTCTCAATTAACATTCTCATATTGCTGGAATGTTAGAAAAATTGTAATATTAAAAATTCAAAACAGACCACTGCTACTAAGCACAACTATTAATCAGCAGCCAACAGCTGATATTGTTGTAATCCACAATAATACCAAAAATTGTTATTCAATTTTCATACTGCTCCTGTCTTATGTATGTTAATATTAAATCTTAATAATTATATTTTAATTATAAATCAGGTGCCTGATTTAACCTTGAGGTGGTACAGTGACTGAAGATGCCTTCTAGAAAGGCGAAACAAGTCTCACATTTCATAAGGTAATAAGGATCAAATCCTAATTGCATAAGACCATAATGTATTTAATAGGTGGTTAAATAATAAATTAATTAGCATCCTACAAGTATAATAGTTATTCTGCCGTAAAATAATATTTGTGCACTTCAAAATTTCTAATTTTGTTGCTGCAGTTTGAAATGGGGCGTGGAGTATCAAAGGCATTGATTGCAATAAAAATTTGATAGGATGATGAATTAAGACATCAGAACATCACTCATGTCTGCTGTTGTTGCTTAGCCTGTCAACATGATGATAAAATGAGTGATTTTGAACAGTAAACCAGCAGTTCGACCTTCATGGTAATAAAATATTATATTAATTGCATGCACGTGTATATGAAGATTACTAAGATTTCATGCTATTCAACATTTTACCTTCCTTTATAAATGACATAGAAATATTAATTCCCTAATATTATCTATGCATATACTGTATTTATTAGTATGTATCCAAGGAGAGGAAATCAAGATCTTGTGATTTGCTGATGATATTTTTATTTTATCTGAGACTGCAGAAGATCTCGAGAAGTTGCTGATTGGTATGGACGAAGTCTTGGGTAAGAAGTACAAGATGAAAATAAAGTCTCAAACAAAAGTAATGGAGTGCAGTCGAATGAAGGCAGGTGATGCAGGAAATATTAGATTAGGAAATGAAGTTTTAAAGGAAGTAGATGAATTGTTACTTGGGTAGTAAAATAACTAACAATGGCAGAAGTAAGGGGGACATAAAATGCAGACTAGCACAAGCAAGGAACCTTTCTTAAGAAAAGGAATTTCTTCACTTCAAACATTGATATAGGAATTAGAAAGATGTTTCTGAAGACTTTCACCTAGAGCGTGGCATTGTATGGAAGTGAAACATGGACGATAACTAGCTCGGAAAGAAAGAGAATAGAAGCTTTTGAAATGTGGTTTTACAGAAGAATGCTGAAGGTGAGATAGATAGATTGAATCACGAATGAAGAGATATTGAATCGAATTGGTGAGATGAGATCGATTTGGCTAAATTTGACGAGAAGAAGAGATAGAATGATAGGACACATCTTAAGACATCCAGGGCTTGGTCAGTTGGTTTTTGAACGAAGTTTAGGCGGTAAGAACGGTAGGGGTAGACCAAGGTATGAATATGACAGGCAGATTAGAGCAGATCTAGGATGCAGTAGTTACGTCGAAATGAAAAGGTTAGCACAGGAATGGGTAGCATGGAGAGCTGCATCAAACCAGTCTTATGGACTGATGACTCAAACAACAAAACGGCGACATATTTCTTCAGTGCATAATTAAGGTCATACTACTTCATCAGCTGTCCGACTCGTTGGCTGAATGGTCAGCGTACTGGCCTTCGGTTCAAAGGGTCTCGGGTTCGATTCCCGGCCGGGTCGGGGATTTTAACCTTCATTGGTTAATTCCAATGGCCCGGGGTCTGGGTGTTTGTGCTGTCCCCAACATCCCTGCAACTCACACACCATACAACACTATCCTCCATCACAATAACACGCAGTTACCAACACATGGCAGATGCCGCCCACCCTCATCGGAGGGTCTGCCTTACAAGGGCTGCACTCGGCTATAAATAGCCACACGAAATTATTATTACTTCATCAGCTAATTTTCCGGAGCTGTCCGGGTGTTTTTTAACAAATAATTGTAACTACCATTGATTTTATGGTTAAATGTTTATTTCCATTAGATTTAGGATTTAATTGATCATTCACCTAACTTCCATTGATATCAGTTAAACAGTTCCTATGTCTGTGACACAAAAAGCGATAGTCTAAAGTATTCTACGTTCATAAGTATAGTCATTAATGTGTACATAGTATTACCGAGCAGAATTTGGGGCATGGAGGAAGCAAATATGCTTGTACACTCTGCCAATAGAAGTATATTTTCCTGTGCTTTTGAAACTAGTATCGTTGCAACATGCATGAGGAATTCTGTTAGCAATGCTCTAGGTGATGTGAAGCATTTAGTAGAAGACTAAGGTGAGTGAGAAATTACCTTGCAATTGATGTTCCCAGTCACACTTGTTAGCTGCTTTATGCTGTTGCCATACTTTCTCCCTTTGAATCAGTCACCAGCAGCCGAACGCGCATATCTCTGTCTTCTGTAATGCCAGCAGCTTCAATCTCCAAATCATGAAGCTTCAGAAGAGCTTGAGAGCTGTCTTTACCAAGAGAAATAACACTATCAATTGCTTATTCTAACAGTCCTTCTTTCCGAGCATTATCTGTTAAATATTTAGTGTGATGCACAACTTTCTGCTAATTTTCACCCTATCAACTTTATTCATTCCTGCAGTAATCAGGCCTTGTCAATGTAGATGTCCATTTATGTCTGTTGACGTACCTCTTTGCTTGTGCCTTTATTTACTCTTGGATTTGCCAGGCTGAGTGGCTCAGACAGTTTAGGCGCTGGCCTTCTGACCCCAACTTGGCAGGTTCGATCCTGGTTCAGTCCGGTGGTATTTGAAGATGCTCAAATACGTCAGCCTCATGTCAGTAGATTTACCGGCACGTAAAAGAACTCCTGCGGGACAACATTCTGGCACCTTGGCATCTCCAAAAACCGTAAAAGAGTAGTTAGTGGGACGTAAAGCAAATAACATTATTGTTATTATTCTTGGTTTCAAGTATAGGTGTTATGGAGGTAAATGAGTTATGCGATATCCTGTTTTTGGAAACTTTAATCAGTTACATACATGGGGAATTGGGGTTTATGATTATTAATTAGTTCCTTCAATTCAGCTTTCTACAATTAGTTTAGTTCCGTCATCCTGTAAAGTTGTGGAATCTGATCATTGCGACTTCACAGCCATTCATTCATTTTGGACTTCCTTGAAGCCATGGTAAGAGGTTTATCATGCATAACAGAATGGTATGGAACATTATCTGCTACTATGTTTGAAGGCTAGAAAATTTTCAAACTGTTCACTGGGGGAGTTCTGTCCATTTTCATGGTAGTCACCTGTTAGTTTTATTTTAATTAACGATAAGCAGTTTTGGACAAATCGTGCTGAACTATTAGCGTGGCTCACATTAAACTTTCCTCCTTTTCCTAATTTGCTTTCCGTTGATCCCTTATCACTGGTTTGTTCACCCCTTCTTAAGACAATGTCCTGTATTGACAAGTGTTTAATCCAGCCAAGAAAACTGTTAAAATCCACATGTCTGATATCCTTAAAAATCTGCGTCTGTGAGCAACATCATCACATTTTTCCATAAGAAATTTTCCATTTGGGTAGGCCTTTCAATCAGAATCAAAGTTCTTCAGTGTGCATCTTGTTGTTGGCAAATTGCTTCCTCCTGAAATGTGCCTACATTTGTCATCTGTTTCATAGAAGTCTGGTTCATTCTCGGATTTGTCAGTATCATTGAAGAACAGCCCTCTTCACGTTTCTTATATTTTTCTTTACAAATAATTTACAATTGTGTTCTTGTGTAATTCAGGTGCAGCAGATCTATCCATAACTTTACCAGCTGAAATGAGAGGTCCATTATTAGCCTCTTCCTTTTCAAAGAAGTTCCTAATAGCACACAACTATTCACAAGCTTGGCTTCGAAAAATGATACCCTTATTGAATCTGCACCTTTTGTTTTTGGTTCCTTACACACAACATTCCATACAGCAATAACACGCCATGTGGTTAGGGGCGCACAGCTGTGAGCTTGCATTCGGGAGATAGTGGGTTCAAACCCCACTGTCGGCAGCCCTGAAGATGGTTTTCCCCGGTTCCCCATTTTCACACCTGGCAAATGCTGAGGCTGTACCTTAATTAGGCTATGGCCGCTTCCTTCCCACTCCTAGCCCTTTCCTATCCCATCGCTGCCATAAGACCTATCTCTGTCAGTACGACGTAAAGCCAGTTGTAAAAAATTGAATAATCATCGGCTTCACTCGTTTGAATAATTATCTTCTTCCGATAAATTTGCTTCTGTCTGTGGATGTACTGTACTTTTCATGATCGAACAGCCCAATCCTTGCATTGAAAAAGCTTCCACATAGAACAAAAAGAATTGTTGGAGGGGGCGTGCTTGTTGCTCCATGGAGTTTCCGTGCATGTCTCATGGCCTCTTCACATCTGTATTGTTCCCCTTCAAACAGATTGACAGTAGAGGGGATGGTCCAGCACCAGGCTGAACGGTCCTGAGCAAGTGTATCCCAGGTTTTTGAAGTGAGACCTGTCCTTTTCATAGTGTGCTTAAGCTGGTCCTTATAGCACCTCATAGGGGTTCCATGAGGTCTGGTACTGGAACAAAGCTCATTATACAGGATTTGGCATGGAAATCTGATATCACCCAGCTGACAGACATGGCCAATCCATCTAAGCTGATGACCAATGATGGAGGAATCTATGCTCTTGTTATGCACTTTCTCAAGAATAGCAATGTTGAAGACATGGTCTTCCCTTCTGATCCTAAGTATGGATCGAAGTTTTTGGTGGTTGAAGTGCTCAAGCTTGTTCAAGTCACATTGGTAAAAGGTCTAAGTTTCACAAGCATATAGCACTGTTATGATGACAGTATTGTACACCATGAGTTTAGTGTTCACGATCAGGTCTTTATCCTGAACACCCAGCGTCATAGTTGTCCAAACGCTGCATGGGCAGCACCAATTCCCTTCTCCACATCTTGCTCACAATTACAGCTCACTGCTAACAAGAAATCTACAGCTGAATATCCAGAAATAAACATCAGAAATAGGTTTTCAGCACTAAATAATCTAATTCAGGAGGAAAGTGATCACGCGCGTGAAAGCAGAACTTTGCAAAACATTTGCCATTGCCATGCCAAGGTTAAAATTTTGGCCTAGATTTCAGAACCAAGACCCAGCTAGGCCTAAATCAGCAAAGGTAGTTGTGTTTGGTGATAACCAAGGAAGGGGAATTGCAGGAGTGATAAAAGATGGAAATATAGCAGCAACCGGAGAAGTAATCTGGGAGCTTCTATCAGCGATGTCCTGGAAAACGCAGAAGAAGCAACTAGGAACTTCAGGAGCAGCGATGCAGTGCTTATCATCACTGGTTTGAACAACGTACCTCATGACGACTCCAAGAATGTAAATTCTCAACTTAAATATGCACTAGTGAAACTGACTCACACCAAAATCTTTGTAGTGAACATGTCCCACAGGCATGATTTGAGTAGAGACTCATGTGTGAACATTGAAGTGGACAAAGTTCATACATCATCACTGGTTTGAACAACGTACCTCACGACGACTCCAAGAATGTAAATTCTCAACTTAAATATGCACTAGTGAAACTGACTCACACCAACATCTTTGTAGTGAACATGTCCCACAAGCAAGATTTGAGTAGAGACTCGTGTGTGAACATTGAAGTGGACAACGTTCATACAGATATTGTTAAAATTTGTAATTTTCTGTTGTAATACTCAGGTAATTGAATGCAGCAGTTTCGAGAGACACTGTTACACAAAACATGGCCTTCATCTAAACAATTCATGTAAACGAAAGATTGCAAATATTGTTCTCGATGTTATTAATCATAAGATATGTACTGTGAAAAATACAACTCCCTTGGGTTATAATGGTGACGAGGAAAACTAGAACAACTAGAACTAGCTGGCTAGTCAACTAGCAAATGTTGTGAATTTTAATATGCCACATGAACCATTGGATTATAATGCTGACGAGGAAAACTAGTAGAACTAGAACTAGCTGGCTCAGTCAACTAGAAAATGTGAATTTTAATATGCCACATGAACCAAAACTAGTATCTGTGACCGAATCAGATCGGTCACT
The DNA here is from genome assembly GCF_040414725.1 of Anabrus simplex. NCBI lineage: Eukaryota > Metazoa > Arthropoda > Insecta > Orthoptera > Tettigoniidae > Anabrus > Anabrus simplex. Next base: position 558,690,502 of record NC_090266.1, read on the forward strand.
TAATCATACAATTATCAAAGATTTTAATAAGTACCCAAGCTGAAGTACGTTATTCTCCTGTTCATAAATTACTGGTACACGAAACGTCAGATTAGAAATCTGCATCAATAATGAGTGATACAAAAAGTAGTTGCCGAGAGGTAAATGCCATCCAAAGGAAAGATGGCAAGGGTAAATCTTTCAGTTTATTGCAAGCGAATATCCAGTGCATTAGAAATACGTTGTTAGAATTAGAACACTTCTGCCAAACTGAGAAAGTTAACATGATCTGTGTATCAGAACATTGGCTTTCTGAAAATGAAGTAGAATATTTTGTGCCCCGTAGATATACTGTTGCAGATATATTTTGTAGGAGTAATGAGAAAAATAGGGGAGCTGGGATTTTAGTTAGTGTTTCTGATTTATAAATGTTCCGGAGTTATCCGTGGAATACAGAGGGGTGAGAGAAGGTATGGGCTTGAATGAGTCTATCTATGATATCAAAGATTAATTTAAAACGTTAAAATAAAGGTTATATTTCTTTCCAGATCACAAACTTAACAAAATTCTTCACTATGTGAAGGAACACACTGTCAGGTACAAAATAGCAAACAAGAGTAGAAACCCAAGGGTTGGGTATAAAAGTTTTGAGCTTCCAGTTCCAATTTACAAGCTTACAATGTCGCAAATGTTGCGTTCAGTTAGATAAGGAGAGAAATCTCCCAAGGCACAATTCAAGAGCACTTTGCTCCAACGGTTACAAATACAGCCTTCCAAAGGCCCCATTCATTGGTACACAGAGATCTCTTACATAACAACAAAAGAGCTTACATGCTCTTCTTTTAAGTTTACATAAAGGATAGAATTACATTACTCGGCCTCTCTCGGCACAACCTACACTTTACAATACTATGTGGTTTACACAGGAGTATCTAGTACCCATGCTACTGAGCCTTTGTGAAAAGAAAGAATAGGTTAATATTACTGGCCCAAACTCAAAATGTATGGAGGCGTACACTTGTGCTCCTTAAAAACCAAGTTTTAAAACCCTACTTGAGCTTGTGGCCCGCTTATGCAGAGGCTAATCCCACAGTACTTAGGTGACTCGAAAGAAAAGTTAATTAATGCTTTACAGGAAGAAAAACGGTTACAAAATCGTAGTCACCTCAATACAAATTAAAGGGGATCTCGAGAGGGTAACACACTCTCTATCCACGAATTTACAGTTTAAGTCTTTATGAAATTTTACATTAGCAAGTAGTTTTTTTTGGAAACGGATGGTTACACATAGTTAGAAATTAGGACCTTTCCCTCGAGTAAGTTTGCGGATATAGCTACAGAGATGTAAAACTGGTGGCCATTACCTGTCTTAACACACACAATCAATAAGTCGACGATCTATAAGACAAGGTAGCTTGAAAAAGCCTCAGCGTGTATACCCGAGGGGAGGGTTCAAGAAGGCTCTGGACTAAATCCGGACACACCCTCTCATTTTTATTGGTAGATAAAATAGGAACAAGAAACGTGTGATTGGCTGGAAAATAAATACAGAAAATTTCTTATTGGCCAGACTCCAAAGCTGGCGGGCGGGATGAGAAGGAAGTGTTGCAAACCTTGAAGTACCAAAATAAATGAAAGTTAATTTAGTTGAGAAAACCTATAAATACAAAACTTCTTCCAATCACTAATTATTCCACTTTGCACTAGAGTGCATGACCTCAGTTTTTTTGTAGAGACATTTATGCAGAAAAGTTCAAACTTCTTGATGTACACCAAAACAAAACAAATAAATCCAATCAGTTTAGGAAACTTTAAAATAACACACTACTCAGTCTTTCAGTAGTGACATCTTCTTGTTAATGTTCCAACTTTATGCATTAGCTGTTTTAAGATTTATTCGATAGTGTTCCTTAAGGCACTTCTTTTAAATGTGTGGGGTTGAGGTGTACCTCCCGGTACAGTAAAGATCGATTTAAGTCAGTATTGTGTGGAATTAGAGGGAGAATTTAGTTGTGTGAAGCTGGTTGGTCAGAATTTGATAATTGTTAGTCTGTATAGATCTCCAAATGCAGGTGCGTATTTTTTTTAGAATTTGGAATTGGTAATGGAAAGTTTTTTAAAATTTAAGGCAAAATTTGCAACTTGTGGGGATTTTAACATAGAGATGGCAAAATTCAGATGGGCAGATTTTTTGAAATTTTCTAAACCTACTAAGGACTCCTTATTTAACTTGCACAAACAAGGTAACTACACTTAATAATGCATGCTTGGATAATATTATTGTACATTTTTCAAGGGATATGTGTATGTGTAAATATGTGGCATTTTCAAAAATGCATTTTCAAAAAATGGGAAGAATGAGACAAAGTCTCTCATAGTTCATTGACACTGCCTGTGGCTCCAAGTAGCCTGTGCAGTGGCCTCCATGGTATGCACTAGCCATGCATCTTGGTAGGTGTGCCATTTACGAACTGATGAGCCCTACGTAGCACACTGGGGTGAAACACTGGCAAGCCAGGAATGAGTTAACTGGAATATTCATAATGTCCAATAACGGACCAACTATATTGGTATTACGTGCTATGTTCCGAGCTGTCAGTGGAAAAATGGCGTGAAATGACATCAGTAGATGAATTAGCTTGAGTAGTGTCTTTAAAAGTAGGAAAGATCACAATATGAAGATAAATTGGGGCAAATATTTGTTTATAGGAAGGGGAGTTAGGGATTGATGTTCAATAAATTTCCAATTTCTTTGTAATAATTTAAGAAAAGGCTAGGAAAACAACAGATAGGGAATCTGCCACCTGGGTGACTGCCTTAAATGCAGATCAGTAGTGATTGATTGATTGATTGATTGATTGATTGATTGATTGATTGATTGATTGATTGATTGATTGATTGATTGATTGATTGATTGATTGATTGAAGCTTTTGATTGTATCAGTCACAAAATTTTACTTGCTAAGCTTGAGATGTATGGTGTAGAGTATCCCGCAATGCACGTATTTAAGTCAGACTTAAATAACAGATAACAGTGTAACGTTAAGAATTTCATACTTAGGTTCCATATTGAAACAAGATTTACATCAAGGAAAGGGCTATAGAGCCAGTCCTTTGTAAAAAGCAGCACAATTCACTCAACAATTCCTTAAAAAACACTACACCTTTCAGTCCAAGAAATCTATAAAGAATACACTTCAACTTATTAAACAACTTGATGACTTTACACTTCAACCATATCACTCTTTACACTCGTTTGACGTCACTAATATGTACACTAGTATCAAACCAGAAAAACTTCTTCATATTATCCCTCAAAATCTACACAACCATAGTCAACTTGAGATAGCTGACTTTATGTCTATCTTGAAGCTTTTAATCAATAACAACTACTTTACATTCGATAAAATAATATACAAGCAGGACTGCCTAGCCATGGGTTCACCAGCCTCCGGCATTTTAGCAGAAATATATCTAGATTTTTTAGAACATACAAAAATAGACAATAACGCAACATTTAACAACATACATCTCTGGTCCAGGTACATCGATGATGTATTTATTATTATGGACCAACGTACTACAGACGCAGCTATCACTCTAACACATCTTAACACTATCGACACAGACATTAAATTCACACTAGAATCCGAAGTCAACAATACCATCAATTTTCTAGATCTCACTATCACCAGGGTCCAATCTTCCTTTAAATATAAAGTTTATAGAAAACCCACACATACTGCTACAACAATACAACAGGACTCTACTCATCCCCCTAATCATAAACGGGCTACCTACAATAGCGTAGTACACCGAACATTCAGTATTCCTATGTCGAAATCAGACCTTAAAAAGAATTAAACACCATACGCAATATCGCATTTCATAATGGCTGCAATAAGAATTTTATAGAAAATATAATCAACAAATTCAGACATCGCCCAAAATCGAACCTAATAAAACAAACTACTAAATCAAAAACTTTTTCAACTTTTACCTATAACCGCAATATCCATAATATTACAAATATATTTAAGAAGCAAAATATTAACATTTCCTTCAGAACTAATAATAGAAACCTAGACATTCTACACAACTCTAACTCAATCAACCCTTCCAACCCTTTTGAAAAGTCAGGTATCTATAGATTTCATTGTAACGACTGTCTCAGTACCTACCTCAGACAGACCGGTAGATCGTTCAAAATTAGATATACAGAACACGTAAATGCAATTAAATACAGAAAATTTTCCGCAGTAGGCCAACATATACACGACTATAAACACAAATTTTATGGCATAGACCACGATATAGACATTATTGAAATAATAAATAAAGGTCCTATACTTGATTTCACTGAACAATTTTACATCTCACTTGATCAGTAACATAATTCAAATTTTAATCTCAATGATTTATCCAACAAACCTACGATTTTATTTGATACGTTTATCAAAATATTGAACAATCTTAAAATACCCAAAAATCGATCTATCTTCAAAACAATCCATAATACGCTTACATATTACTCCTACCACCGTCCGCGCCCATTCGGTTATAGTCCCGCCTCCACCGCGCCTCCTCTTCCCCTTACTCAGTAACTCCGCCCCTCCTTGCTTCCTTCAGAGGTCCATCTCTTCACATTCAGCCTGTTAGTTCCTCTTCGATACAGCTACTATCAACTTGGCACCTGAGGTGAGTCCTTCATTTCGCTAATATTTCGCGAATTTTAATTCCTTCTGATTCTCATATAACTTTAAAACACGTTTTATTTCTTATAGGTTCCGACTTGGATCAGGATCTTTCCAAACTATTTATGCATTCACAACTTACAACACAAGATCTTCAAGTACCACCTTAGCAAGAACCTCAATCACTATTTCCTCAAAATAATGTAAACCAACATTCCAGAATACAAGTCGACATATTGAACTGTTCAGTGGACATTCTAACTATCAACATCAATACGTAGTGAAAAATTAACTCGTCTATTTCTGCTTGCATTGAACATTTAATATAATTCTTCCTTTCTTGAGTCCAAGTTGAAGCTCGAATCAAATTTTATTGTACATATTTTATGTGGAACACCATTTGACAAAATGTTTGTTTACCTTTTTAATGTGTCAAACATGGCTACATGACTTCAACGAATCGACTGGTCAAAAAGTTAAAATATTACAGATTTAAGCCTACAATCAAATTTTACTATATATTACATCAACAAGCTAACCTTTTAATTAGAAATATTAAGGTGTACACCTTATAGAAATATGCCTATTTTACTGACCTCAATTTGTGTATGTATCTACTATTTTAAACATAAAATGTATATTTTTAATCCACCATTGTAATCAAACCATAAGAGTCATGATCTATACTTGTCTTTGTATAATTATTCTTGGCTATGACAGGGAATCTGTCGAAACCGGTACCGAATGTACAAAAGTTTTAACTGTTATGTAAAACTTTCACACAATATATAGTATTGAAAAGGTGGAAATATTGTCCTTTCCTTGATGTAGATAACAGTTTGTCTCAATTGAAAATAAGTATTCCAATTTGAAGTTACAACTGGTGTGCCACAGGGTTCTGTCCTTGGTCCATTTTTATTCATTCTGGCAATCAATGCTTTACTGCAAAATGTCGCAGTTCATACTCTTATTACCTATGTGGACGATACAACATTAATTACAAAACACCAGAGAATCTCAGGTTTGCGTCAGATGTCACAGGAATCTTGTGCACCTGCAGTGCATTGGTTATCATCCAATAGGCTTTTGTGCAATCAGGATAAAACTCAGTTGCTCACACTAGGTTTATCCAAAGATATTGAAAGTCAGTCAAACATTTGGGTTTTCATATTGATGCCAAATTGAACTGGGAAACACATATAAATCATGTTTGTAAATAAATATCACGAGTGTGACCTGTTTGATATCGAAATTGAGCAATTTAGTTAGCAGTAACTACCTAAGGATGGTATATTTTGGTCTCTTTGCGTAACACATTACTTATGGGCTGTTATTATGGGGGCATTTTTCTTACGTATATAATATTCTTCCAATACAGGAAAAGGTTGACTGCACAATGTGTAGGGCTTAAAATGCTTAAAATACTGACAATTATAAATTTGTATATTTATGTTTTTCTGACATGTTAAAAACAACATAAATGAATTCAGTACTAGGAAAACATTCACCTTCACGATACGATGGGCATAGCAGACATTGATATCCCAAGTCAAAGGCTGTCAAAAACTGCTCACTCACATAAATTCGGTTGTTTGAGATTATTTAATGAATTACTACATTCTGCACGATCCACTCCTTTAATTTAATGTTAAGAATTTCATTCTCCACTCCTTTAAGTAATTTTAACCCTAGAACTGCTGCAGGTTTTTCTGTCAAATGCTGCAGTTATTTTTCTCAACATACACCATGAAAATAAAATCATGCCTGTAATCGTATATTAATCCTAATAAATCCATATTATATACCAATAGAAAGCTAAAAGACTGATCAAAATGAAGATAATACAAATAACAAAAAATATTGCCACGATTTCTAAGTATCGTAAAATGCAATTAAAATTTTTTTTAGACAAAGGAAACTGTTGAAATATTTTGTTCAAATAAAGGAATTTGTGATAGATAATTTATGTCTGAAACATGATATTCTGAAACGAGCAAGTATTTTCTTACTTATTCCTCCACAGTTATCCACTTTTCATTTCGTTTGCAAAATAAAACTCAAATTTTCATCAAAACGAATTTTGAGTTCTTTTCACGAATTTTGAACCTACAGCTTCTTTTCTTAGGTCAATTTCTTATTTCCTGTGTTGTGATCAAATTCCTTATAACAATCTGCAAAAATATCAACAGTTCACATTTATCCCTTCGCTGGTTTCTTCAAGTATTGACGTACTGTCAATAATAATATAACCTGCACCGACTTGAATAGCATTCTGGTCATCGGAAATTCCCATTACTTCCGAGGCATCTTGTACTCCGCTGTCACTTTCACTATTTTCAGGAATAATTTTCTCGTCGGAATTAAGAAAATAACCACTGTCACCATCAGTATTGTCACTAAGATCTTTGAAAATCGAGCGCTTGATTTCAGAATCGTCAACAAAGCGGGTTGCCATCTTGATTCTAAGAACATGTGAAAGTACTTTCACTTCTACAGCTAAATAAACTTGTCCAGACCGATGTTTGTGTTTGAAAGACTTTGAATATTGAAGATAAAAGTATAAGTATTTGGCTGGTATCTATATTATTGCCATCTGGTGACCAATTATAAACCTACGGTGGAAGAACGACACCGTCCTTCAGAAGGACGATCGCACTTGACGGAACAGTGCCCCGTCTTCCAGAAAGACGGTCCGCAGTTCTAGGGTTAAAAGGAAATTGTATGATTGGTTAATACCTCTGAATTCTTAGAAATGCGTAATGTTAATATTAAGTTTTAATAAAAGGTGTTTGTACGTTTAGCTTTGTTAATATTAAGTACTAAGTCATTATCAGTTGACTAAGCCTATTTCATTGTGTATGGTCAATGGCAAATAAAGATTCTTGATAGGATACTACTTAAGTACGAAAAGTGCTCTACCTGCTCCAGTGGAATATCTGAGATGGAGACATTGAAATGTGGAAGGGTTGTGTCTGGTGAGGGTTCAGCCAGGACCTTGATCTTTTCAACATTTATGGTGAGATTGAGACCAAAACAATAACATGCACTCTTGTAGCAATTAACTGACTGTTGCAGTTCTTCTGGTGTGAGTGTACAGGATGCAGCATCATCTGCATACAGCATTTTGGGTACATTTGTAACCTGGGCGAGCCTCCTGGAGCAAAGTCTAGCTAGGTTGAAAAGCCCTTCATCAAAATGTTAAGTAACCTCCACACCTGGGTTGTTCGTAGATGATTCATATAGCATGGCACCAAAATATAATGAAAAGAGTGTTGGAGCAAGCTCACGGCCTTGTTTCAATCCATGAGTAATAGGAAATTCATCTGAGGTCCTATTCTGATGGCAAACCTTCCCGGTCATGCCATTACGGTGGGCCTGAACCAGCTGAACAAAACGCTGAGGACAGCCAGTGTTTCAGCACCGCCTACAAAGCAGATCTTAGAACCGAGTCAAATGTCTTTTCCAGGTCATTAGGGACTAAAAAGAGAGGATTCTGTTGCTCTCTGCATTTTCCTGGAGTTGTCTTGTATAAAAAATCATGTTAGTTGTGCTTCTGGTGGTTCGAGACCCACACTGAGACTCTGGGAGTTCTCTCTCAGAGATAACTACAATAGATAGTAGTGATATACTGTGGTAGTTGCCACAAACGTTGCGATCACCTTTCTTGAAGACTGTGATGGTATTGGTATTTTTTACACTAGTGTCCAAAAGTTCATTAAACAAGGCCATACCGCCTGATAGGAATGTCAGACGGATTGTTGAACAAACGGAAGCTGAATCACACACCATATGTCACATAACTTGTCCATAAAATGTGTCAGAAAGGTTCTGATAGCTAAGGTACACCTTTGACAACAACTAACAAAACTTGCCAATGTCTTCCACAACTCACATGCTTCGCAGCGACATGGCATGCTCTCCATCAGATGGTCCAAGAGCTCTTGTGGCAGTCGATCCCATTCCTCTGAAAGGGCAATGCGAAGGTCTTGGAGGGTCCTTGGTGGAGGCTGACGGGATGCAGTTCGCCTCCCCAATGCATCCCAGGCATGTTCTATAGGATTCAGATCCGCAGACCTTGCTGGCCAGTCAATGAGATGAATGTCTTCCCCATCCAGAAATTCATCCACGAAAGCAGCACGGTGCGGTCGGGCATTATCGTCCATTAAGAGGAAGTCTGGACCAACTGCACCTCAGAAGATTAGAACATACGGCCTCAGTACCTCATCCCTGTATCTCCGACCGTTAAAAGTGTTCCTCGGACCACCCACGAAGATGTGCGGGACCGTATGGCCATTCAGCACGATGCCGCTCCACACTATGACGCCACCACCACCATACTGGCCCCGTTCCATGATGTTCCTGTGGTTGTATCGGCTACCCGGTTCTCTCCAGATTAATGTACGACGGGAATTATTTTGCAAACTGAAGCAGGATTCATCTGTGAAGAGCACATGCCTCCATACATTCATGGTCCAGTTTCGATGTTGACGGCTCCAGAGTAAACGGGTCCGTCTCTGTGCTGGAGTGAGCGGGACGCACACCGCTGGACGTCGGGCCAACAGCCCTGCTGTTCTGGGCCTCCGGTACACAGTTTGCCGGGAAACGGCAACCCCTGAGATGACTGCAAGCTCCGTCGACAATTGTCTTGCAGGTGCACTCCGATTTTGTCAGACGGTTAAGACCAGATATCGGTCCTGCTGTGGGGTGGTTACACTTGGTCGCCTGGTACTGGCCTACTAACATCTTCTGCATCTCAAAATCGTCTCCAGAGCCTGGAAATGACACTTTGTGGCACATTCAAGGGTGCGACGACTTCGGTCTGTGTCTGGCCTGCTTCCAGGCGGCCGAGTGTTCTATCCTGCAAAGCGGGGTCCAAATTGGGTCGTCATGCCATTATGTTGTCATGTTCACCACGAGGCTACACTCCGCACCCTATAACAGGGCAAACACGACTGAGGGAATATGGGACTCAGGCACTGGCTGTGTTTACCTTGCGGTTATGCCGCTAGTCAAAGCAGGGAACACTCCTTTCCTATAATACAGAGCGAACACATAATGTTGGTAGGTGCATATGTCGTGCGATTTGCTGTCTATTTCCTGTTGCCCTGCTTACTCGTAACTTATGCTTAACGTTTGGACACTAGTGTAGTTCACCAGGTACTTCTGTAACTACCCAAATTTTGAGGATGTGAGTGAAAATCCGAATAATGAGGGATTGACTACCATCGTGAATTAACTCCAGAGGGATGTTATCTGGGCCAAGTGCCATTCTAAGTTTCAGTCGAGTGAATGCTACACTGAATTCTTGGTAAGTAGGGAGAACTGCTATTCATGGTTGTTCGGGCTGTTGAGGCACTTCATGAAGAAAGTCTTCATTAGTAGCAGAAGGACGATTTAGAAGAGTGGAGAAATGTTCCATCGCTCGAGTATTTCATGGCTGACGGTAAGTGTGGTAGCGTTGTCAACACTTTTCAGTGTACCTGATGAGGAGTGAGATTACCATACAGCTCCGCTCCTTTATTCGTGCGTAAAAGTACAGGGAATTATTGGATTGGGGTTAGATTGTTACAGACATTCAACGGCAATTGCATTGAAAGTTGAGTTACAATGAAAATTGATGTTAGAATTTCTTGGTTCAAAGTAGTTAACAGGGGTTAGACAAGGCTGAACCTTGGTTGTTCATAATATACCTGGATCATTTACTGAAAGGTATAAAATGAGAGCGAGAGTTTCAGTTGGGTGGAAATGTGGTGAGCAGTTTGGCCTTTTGCCATTGACTTAGATTTCTTAGCAGACTGTGCTGAAAGCCTGCACTGTAATATCTTGGAGCTTGAGAGGAGGTGCAGTGAGTATATGAAAATTGGCCTTTCCAAGATCAAGGTGATATCAGTGGGGAAGAAACCTAAGAAAACTGAATGCTAGGTAGGAAATATGAGACTGGAACAGGTGGATCATTTCAAGTAGTTAGGATATGTATTCTCTCTGGATAGTAGTTTGCAGCAAGGCTAATACCATAAACTTTGCAGTTGTGTTCTGTAAGATAGCAGCCGACTCTCAGATGAAATTATCTTTCATCTGTCTGTTTTCAGGCGGACTTTACTGTGTGGTAGAGAGAGCTGGGTGGACTCGGGCAATCTTATTCATAAGTTGAAAGTAATGGGCATAAAAGTAGTGAGACGGATTCCAGGTACAAACAGATGGGAACAATGACAGGAGGGTACTTGGAATGGGGAGATAAGGGCAAAATTAGGAATGAACTTATTGGATGAAGATGTGTGTATAAACCAGCTTCTTTAGTGGAATTATATGATGCGAATAGAAGAGGATAGATTGCCAATGAGAATAATGGACTCGGCTGTGGAGGTTAATAGGTGGTGATGATAGGACTGGGTTTTTAATGATGTAATGATCAGAGACTCAAAACTAAGCAGTGCTGCAGAACTAGTTTGAAAGAATGTTATGGGGATGTTCAGTTAATTCACATAGGCTTGCAGCTTTCAGCTGAAAGGTATAAGTTTCTATAGTGAAGATATATATAATCAGGTTTGTTTATTTTACTATTATCTAAATAGGATGAAGAGTGACAGGGGAGGTGATCAGTTGGGTAATTAGCTACTCCTTGCTGCGTTCTACACACTCAGACTTGTAGATGTTTGGAGCTATGGAGTGGGATGCCACATGGGTAGACTCTATATCAGTATAGGTAATACCATGCATACATATCGATGGCCTAGTTCTAATACCATGTAAGTCAAATCACACCCTATTTTCCAGGATAACAAAAACCTTTTTAATTCATATTTTGCTTACACTTATGTGGTAGTTTATTTACTACAGTAGAACATATCTACAAAAGATTAACTACCTTTCTTCATTATATTATAAAATATTAAAAGTATTTTGCAGATACATGTTATTAGAATGGAACTTATAGGAAAATACATGTTATTTGAATTACAAATATTATGGATCGAGTTAAAGTTAACTGAGCTTGATAGCTGCATTCACTTAAGTGTGGCCAGTATCCAGTATTTGGGAGACAGTGGGTTCGAATTCCACTGTCGGCAGTCTTGAAGATGGTTTTCCGTGGTTTCCCATGTTCACTCTTAATTAAGGCCACAGCTGCTTCTTCCTCTCCTAGCCCTTTTCTGTCTCATAGTCTCCCAAAAGACCTAACTGTGTCGGTGCTACGTAAAGCAGCTTGCAAAAAGAAAATTAATTTTTCTTAAACCTCTTAGTGCCAAGCTGTTTCCTGAAATTCTGGCCAAAATTGCCAAGTCATCTTCAGTGGCACTGCAGTGTTTTAGAAAAACGTATGTATGTCTACCCCTTAGTGCCATTTCCTGATATGTGATTGGGGATGAGGCGAGATGATATTTCTATGGCATGTTTTTACCACCGGAATATTTTTACAACTGGATGCTCTTTCTGATGCCAACCTCAGTTGAGGAGCTAAGCGTGTTAACAAGTTTGGCCATTCTGCTCGGTAGGTTTTAAAAATGTATTTACTATTTAGCTATATCTATCTATGTTGTGTCTTTTAGTGCCGGGAGTGTCCGACGACTTTTTGGGCTTGCCTGGTGCAGGTCTTTAGATTTGACACTCATGGGCGACCTGCATGTCTGGATATGGGATGATGATGATGATGATGATTATGATTATGATAATGATAATAATGAGGTAGGGAGAGGGCAAAACCTGGCATTGGCACACAGCCCACCCACGTCGAACAGCACCAAGGGATCCGTCCATCGCTCCACGTCTTCATCTGACCATCAGCATCACACACCCTCACTCCATCATTCGTTCTTTAGACGAAAGAAGAAAAAAGTTATTAATGTCTCCATTATTAGAGCTTGTATAAGAAATAATTGACTGGAAATTAGATTTTCTGTAGTTATTGGTAGTTTCATGTTTTAGAAGTAATATTTCCTGAGGTATTTGGAATTTTGTGGACACCTGATTTACTGGGACGAGAATAGCACTTTCTTTGGCACTGATAATGGTGGGGTTTCTTAGAATTAATATTTCCTCAGGTATTTGAAATTTTGTGAACATTTCGCACCAGTTCATGGTGTTGGACATTATAATTCACTTGCGCCTTTAGATACTTGACATGGTTACCATTATTCAATTAGATCATTTGTACACCACTTAAAAGAATTGTGTTAAAACTGTTCTAGTTTAGAAACCTGTTAGCAGTTCAAAATGTTTGGTGGAAATAATAAATAATTCTTGATCAACAGAGTGATGAGAACAGAAAGAGCACTTTAATATTTGAGAATAAAATAATAGGAAATGTTAAATGGAGATGTTGCTGAATGGTGCTCATTTTATCCATTCTTTGCAAGGGTTTTTAAATTTTTTTTTATTTAACTCTACGGTGATTAACAAGTAGTTGCTATTAGTTTTCTTTGATAATTCACTGGTGCAGGTCATCATAGTGGATTGAATGAGTAAAATGTAATGTACTAACAGTGCAGTGTAGCATTTTTTTTTTTTTCTCTTGATGGCACTTAGCACATTCTTAGAAGAATAGAAAGAATTACTTTTTTGCCATGTGTCAATTTAAGCATTTTTGTTTCAGCCTGTGCAATGTGGCTTTAACCTGCCGTTCTTTCCGTGCAGTATGTACCACTTTATTAAGTGAAAGAGGTATGGTGGTGCAGCGTTGGTATAAAGAGGAGGAAAATAATTGGAATATTGCTCACAAGGTAAGATATTTGACTTGGTGTCTTCCTGTCTTCCTCTATTCAGTTGTACTGATTCATTCAGGTTTTAATTGAAGAGCTGGCTTTCAAAAAACAATACGTCCTTGTCAACATATTTTTCAAGATGTGAGAAAAAGTGATATAAATGATATATGAAGGTTTGCAAACATTTTGCTGACTTACTTTATCTGCTAATATACCAAAGACAGTTTTAAATAGCTAAAGAAAAAATAGTTAACATATTTCTACGTATTTTAACATATCGTTTGGATACTTTGTAATTTGATTGGATTTGTTCGATAAGTTGCAATATGACTGAAAACTCACTTCAACATGTTGTGATACACAGTATATCATGGTTATAAATGCATGGTATAAGATAATTACAAGGTTTCAATGAAAAACTCAATTTGGAAATTACAAACAAAATGTGATGGAAAATTCAGACTATAATACAATATTCTTTTCATATCCCTTACACAATACTGCTTTAATTGCTCGTTGTTTCTGCCAGTATCAATATTTTCAGGAGTCATATATGCAACCGTTCCAAAAAGAGGTCACGACTTTTAAAAATGAAAATCCGCAGCCTGTTTCCAGTCATTCGACCAGGTCAGGAACGGAATACATGAAGCCCTGATCTAGCGGCGAGGATAGGAAATGTGCCGGCTGCCATAGCTTGTTGCACTCCACTGGGGCAGTGATAAATGACTGACAGATTAAATTTTAATGGAGAGTGTTGCTGGAATGAAAGGTGACAGAGGAAACCGGAGTACCCAGAGAAAAACCTGTCTTGTCTCCGCTTTGTCCAACACAAATCTCTCGTGGAGTGACTGGGATTTGAACCACGGTATCCAGTGGTGAGAGGCCGGCGCGCTGCCGCCTGAGCCATGGAGGCTTAGTCACCACTTTTAACGCAAGGAATTTAAAAAAATGAATAAATAATGTGGAAGGCATGAAGGAATTAGGCAGTCTCAAGCCAAGTAGTTAGAAGAGAGCACTTTTAATAACAAAAATATGTATTAAACTGAGTTGGGAAGTTCATTCATATAGCAAAAAAAAAAAAAAAAAAAAACAGTAGAAACTGAGCACTTCTTCAGAGGCAACAAATCACCAAATTTACAAGAGAGCTAAAAGGAATGTCATAAGGCCACAAAGATAATCATTAAAAATAGTGGTCCACTGGCTTGGGTTACCACAGTGCTATCAGAGCACTTGCTTTGAAATCTAATATTAGCATAGTTGTGAATTTAAATAAATTCTCAACATATTCACTAGGGCACAAGAGGATAAAAATGTCAGAAGGGTGAAATGAAATTTAAAAAACTGAGAAGCAGTAATAAAGGAACAAAGAGAACATTACATACTATAAACTTCATAATGTTTCCGTATTGCCACTGTAAAGCTTATAAGAGAGTTCACAGAAGCCCCACCGTACAATACAAACATCAATTTAATTAAAATCAGTTAGTACATATTTCGGCCTTATAATGTGGAGATCATCAGCTATAGCTTAAATACCATTTATAACTAAGAAATAAAGGTATCACATAACAAGAAGTGGATAAAATTATGTAACTTACATCCTCGCTGACTTAAATTGATTTATCCATGTTTGGCTGTGGAGGGTCTACTGTGCCTAACTGAGTGTGTTGCAGGCATGATGGAGGGGCTGACAGCAAAGCGGGAAGAGTGGGAGTGGCTTGAAGTGTCGGCATAGGGGAGGGTGTGGAATGGGAAGAAAAAGTAGAATGCTGATTCGTCTTCGGACGAGACATCTTGCAAACAACGAATTAAAAAATGAATTGCCATGCCTATGAGGATGTTGATATTCAGACAACTCATTCAGATTGCTTACAGGGTTCAATCTTTTGTCTGAATTAATAAAAATATTTTCATATATATTCAAAAAGAGACCTTTCCTGGTTGTAAAAAGAATAGAAAGATCTTTTTCAATTGAAGAGGGAGAATGATGAAAATCTGAGATATGCTATGATATGGGGAGGCTGAAAATTTATTATTAATAATCTTGTCCACAATGGTCAGTATTGAGTCTGTATTGACTTAATCACAGTCAATAGAGAGATGGATAATCCACCTCATCAATAATACACCGGTCAAAACAATTAGGGGATCAGTTGAGATATCTAGGTTCTGAAGTATTATCATCGGTAGAATGAACTACAATGGTTCGACGTCTTTCTGTCGGTTCTACAGAGTGGAGACAAAAACATAACGGTAACCGAGATAGTGGTAATAACACTATTGTTGACTTGTGTTTACTCTACCAAACAAACTACACAAGTAGTTGGATTCAGATAGTGTAGTGAGCAGGTAGTGCAATGCAACAACAATGTGACTTACCTGAAGCTATGGCATGGAAAGCCATAGGAAGGTTGGAAGCGGGTCAGACACAGAGAGAGGTGGCTGCAGCAATTGGAGTGTCCCAAAGTGTAATTTCCGGGACCTGGACGTGATTTCAGACAACAGGAACAGTTAAAAGAAGGCAAGGCCAAGGTCGTCCATGGGTAACATCAGCAAGAGATGACCGTTATCTCCGGTTAACAGCCCATCGAGACAGGAGGCTGAATGCAATTCAGCTGCAACACACCCCCCAGGCAGCAACAGGATGTGCATTATCAACACAAACAGTCTGAAATCGTCTTCGGGAAAATGTGGCCTCTACGCATGGAGGCCTATGGTGTGTGTCCCATTAGAACCACGACACCGTTTAGCCTGCAGAAACTGGGCGGAGGAATATCAGGATTGGAGTCCTAACGAATGGTGCCGGGTTCTGTTCACAGATGAGTCAAGATTTTGTGTTCAGCCGGACAATCATCGTTCCCTCATCTAGAGAGAACGTGGAACTCGGAACAATCCTGCTTATGTGCAGGAAACATCACCATATTATGTTATGGTGGTGGACGAATGGTGTGGGCAGGAGTCAGTATTGGTGGATGTACGGACCTTTATGCCATTCAGAATGGCACTTCAACTATTAAGAGGTATAGAGACGAGATCCTTCGACCTTTTGTTGTGCCCTTCGCTGGTGCCATAAGAGATGGTTTCCTTCTGGTAGACAATAATACTCGTCCCCACAGAGCTGCACTGGTGGACAACATGCTTGAAGCTGAGGGAATTGAATGAATGGATTGGCCAGCTTGTTCACCGGACCGGACTTAAACCCGATTGAGCATGTCTGGGATGCACTTGGCAGATGCATTGCAACCAGACCAGCACCTCCCACAATGGTTGCAGAGCTGGATATTGCACTCATGGAAGAATGGTCAGATATCCCTCAAGAGCTGATTGATAACCTCATACTGTCCATGGCACGTAGGTGTGCAACTGTACTGGCCATCCGAGGTGATCACACACCATATTACAGGGCAATGAGAATTACATTTTCACTATTATGGTAGCCCCATGGTGTCCCGCTCTAAGTAAATGCCATGTAAACCTCAAGGAAAATATCGTATCACATACGCATTATAATTGTAACCATACATACATACATACATACATACATACATACATACATACATACATACATTATCATTATAGACTGTTATGCCTTTCAGCGTTCAGTCTGCAAGCCTCTGTGAATTTACTAAACGTCGCCACAATCCTCGATTTGCAACTAGTGTTGTGGCCTCATTTAGTTCTATACCTCTTATTTTTAAATCGTTAGAAACAGAGTCTAACCATCGTCGTCTTGGTCTACCTCTACTTCTCTTACCCTCCATAGCAGAGTCCATTATTCTCCTAGGTAACCTATCCTCCTCCATTCGCCTCACATGACCCCACCACCGAAGCCGGTTTATGCGTACAGCTTCATCCATCGAGTTCATTCCTAAATTAGCCTTTATCTCCTCATTCCGAGTACCCTCCTGCCATTGTTCCCACCTGTTTGTACCAGCAATCATTCTTGCTACTTTCATGTCTGCTACTTCTGACTTATGAATAAGATATCCTGAGTCCACCCAGCTTTCGCTCCCGTAAAGCAAAGTTGGTCTGAAAACAGACCGATGTAAAGATAGTTTCGTCTGGGAGCTGACTTCCTTCTTACAGAATACAGTCGATCGCAGCTGCGAGCTCACTGCATTAGCTTTACGACACCTTGATTCAATCTCACTATATTACCATCCTGGGAGAACACACAACCTATATACTTGAAATTATCGACCTGTTCCAGCTTTGTATCACCAATCTGACATTCAGTTCTGTTGAATTTCTTACCTACTGACATCAATTTAGTCTTCGAGAGGCTAATTTTCATACCATACTCATTGCACCTATTTTCAAGTTCCACGATATTAGACTGTAGGCTTTCGGCACAATTTGCCATTAAGACCAAGTCGTCAGCATAGGCCAGACTGCTTACTACATTTCCACCTAATTGAATCCCTCCCTGCCATTTTATACCTTTCAGCAGATGATCCATGTAAACTACAAACAGCAAAGGTGAAAGATTACAGCCTTGTCTAACCCCTGTAAGTACCCTGAACGAAGAACTCATTCTGCCATCAATTCT
Source organism: Anabrus simplex (assembly GCF_040414725.1). Lineage (NCBI taxonomy): Eukaryota > Metazoa > Arthropoda > Insecta > Orthoptera > Tettigoniidae > Anabrus > Anabrus simplex. The sequence goes on from NC_090266.1 coordinate 558,708,420, forward strand.
CACTGAAGCCCAATTGTCATCATAAATGCCTTTGATTGCTTTTAATAATCTGCCTTTAATTCCATAGTCCCCCAGTATGGCAAACATCTTTTCCCTCGGTACCCTGTCATATGCTTTCTCTAGATCTACGAAACACAAATACAACTGCCTATTCCTCTCGTAGCATTTTTCAATTACCTGGCGCATACTGAAAATCTGATCCTGACAGCCTCTCTGTGGTCTGAAACCACACTGGTTTTCATCCAACTTCCTTTCAACGACTGATCGCACCCTCCCTTCCAAGATGCCAGTGAATACTTTGCCTGGTATACTAATCAGTGAGATACCTTGATAGTTGTTGCAATCCTTCCTGTTCCCTTGCTTATAGATAGGTGCAATTACTGCTTTTGTCCAATCTGAAGGTACCTTACCAACACTCCACGCTAATTTTACTACTCTATGAAGCCATTTCATCCCTGCCTTCCCACTATACTTCACCATTTCAGGTCTAATTTCATCTATTCCTGCTGCCTTATGACAATGGAGTTTATTTACCATCCTTTCCACTTCCTCAAGCATAATTTCACCAACATCATTTTCCTCCTCCCCATGAGCTTCGCTGTTCACAACACTACCAGGATGATTTCCTTTTACATTGAGAAGATGTTCAAAATATTCCCTCCACCTCTCCAGTGATTCCCTGGGATCTATTATGAGTTCACCTGAATTACTCAAAACACTGTTCATTTCCTTTTTCCCCTCCCTTCCTAAGATTCTTTATTACTGTCCAGAAAGGTTTCCCTGCTGCTTGACCTAGCCTTTCCAGGTTGTTACCAAAATCTTCCCATGACTTCTTTTTGGAATTGTAACCAATATCTGAATAAAATACGTTACCATATGTATATTGTGTATGATGTCTCACCTAATCCCTTATTGTTTACATTTCACATTTACATTACATAGTACATGTTTCGAGAATATGTTCATTCTCTTCTTCAGCTAAATAGGTTTAAATTCATATATTACAATAATACCTTATGAAACGGTGGGGGGGGGGGGGGGGCGCGCTAAGGAAACAAAAATTGTGACGTACAATATGACATTAAAAATTGATGAATAGTGGCATGGAAGTAAATTCCATATGGAGATGACATCTCTCTATTGGCTGAAAATTTGTTGTACTGTTTTGCTTTAACATGTTCCTGGTAACGAATATAAAAGCTGCAGCCAGTTTGCCCAATGCATGAAGCTCGGCATTGGGTACATGTCAATTTGTAAATACCGGAGATCAAAAGTTTTTTAAGTTTGTCCTTAGTACAGCGATGATTAAAAAGTAATTTGGTGTTATTGTCAATTGTTTTAAAGGCTAAGTTAATTTTATGTTCTATGAAAATGTTTGTTACCTGGAAAATGTTATCATATTAAATTTGAAGAGAAACAAATGTTTTTATCCTGCCTTTTATGTTCTTTAGTCAGAGTGGAAGGTGGTTTATTTGTGATTTTATTAATGATATTCTCAATGAAGTTCTTATTATATCCATTTTGGGAAGCTATATGAAAAGTGATGTCTAGCTCATTTTTACGACCTTTTTTGAATAAAGGAATATTGTAACCTGTATACCCCATACTAAAAAAGCCGCCCTTTTGTGCGATCCCCAGGATGGTTAGAATCCTTTCATATAATATTAAGGGTATGTGTTGGTTTTGTAAAGATAGTGTAAGAGAAATTGTGTGGATTTCTGGTTACGGTAATGTCTACAAAATTTAGTGAACAATACCCGCAATTTTATTGTTAATTTTATGTCTTTCAAGGTTATCAAGATAGATCTCTGCAATAATGCCGGAAGCAGGTGCTCCCATAAGGAGTCCTTGTTGATAAATGGTGCCATTAAACTTGAAAAAATTATTGGAAAGTACAAACTTCGGAAGGTTTAAAAATTTCTCAGTGTCTGGTTTACCGAATTTCCTGTATTTAATGAAGTTGCAGACTATGAATCTCATTGTTGAAGTTGTTCTTAATTATATTAATAGTTTTATTTACTGGGATATTCGGATACATATTTATGTCGAATGAACAAAACCTGTATTGCGGTTGAAAAGTTAAAGCTTGGCCGGGCTGAGTGACTCAGACGGTTAAGGCGCTGGCCTTCTGAACCCAACTTGGCAGGTTTGATCCTGGCTCAGTCCGGTGGTATTTGAAGGTGCTCAAATATGTCAGCCTCGTGTCGGTAGATTTACTGGCACGTAAAAGAACTCCTTCAGAACTAAATCCCGGCACCTCGGCGTCTCCAAAAACCGTAAAAGAGTAGTTAGTGGGACGTAAAACAAATAACATTATTATTAGTTAAAGCTTGAGTATTTCTACTAAATTCTACTGAGTTTTTTATGGATATAATAGATTTTTTTTTTTTTTTTTGCTAGGGGCTTTACGTCGCGCCGACACAGATAGGTCTTATGGCGACGATGGGATAGGAAAGGCCTAGGAGTTGGAAGGAAGCGGCCGTGGCCTTAATTAAGGTACAGCCCCAGCATTTGCCTGGTGTGAAAATGGGAAACCACGGAAAACCATTTTCAGGGCTGCCGATAGTGGGATTCGAACCTACTATCTCCCGGATGCAAGCTCACAGCCGCGCGCCTCTACACGCACGGCCAACTCGCCCTGTGATATAATAGATTAGAAAGTGTAATGCTGTTTCAAAAAATTATGTACATATTTTGAGATCTTATAAATAGGGCTCGGTTTGAAATGTACAATTGGTCTAATTATAATTATAAAATATCAAAGCCATTTCTTATTAACAGTGCTGATGTAGTTAATTTTATTATTATTTTTATTATTAATTATATATAGAGTCGTATCAGCACACACTTTATTAAAACATAACCGGTTTTCACACACTAAGGTCCATCTTCAGTGTTAAAATTTAAATTTAATTTCACATAAGTGTGTCGTCAAAATTGGTTAAAATGAATTTAAAATGTAGCCCTGTTGACATCAACATAGGAAGGGCTGGCTTTTCCTCATGCTCAGGCTGTTGGTCTAGTACTCTTTTTTTTTATAACCAGTTTTCGGACACTAAGATCCATCACCAGTGTTAAAATTTAAATTTAATTTCACACAAGTGTGTTGTCAAAATTGGTTAAAATGAGTTTAAAAAGGAGCCCTATTGACATCAACTGTAAAAATAAAGAAAATAAAAAACAAGTGTAAAAATATGAAAATAATACATTTAAACTTACAATGTTGTTGTAAAAGGTGTGGACATACCACAGGAAGGGCTGTCTTTTCCTCATGCTCAGGCTGTTGTTCAAGTACTGACAAACGTTCAGCTTTAAGTACGGAACCGTGCTGCAAGCACATGATGTTACGTCACCTCAAGGTTTCGTTGGAAGCACCTGATGTTATGTCAACTCAAGATTGTAAACAAAATGTTGCTTGCGACTGTTTCATTTAAAATTTTATCTGGTTCCCTTGTCTGCGCCAAGAATATCTCAATGTTTTCACGTGTATTTAATTCAAATTCATAATTACCCTTGAAGATTAACTTCATGTCCTTTTTGATCCCTAAAAAACTGTGGTTATTGTTGTAAACTACTCGACCAACAGACTGAGGACGAGGAAAAGCTTCATATGTTGATGTCAACAGGGCTACATTTTAAATTCATTTTAACCAATTTTGACGACACAGTTATGTAAAATTAAATTTAAATTTTAACACTGATGATGGACCTTAGTGTCCGAAACCGGTTATGTTTTAATAAAGTGTGTGCTGATACGACTGTATATAATTAATAATAATACAATTGGTCTAATGTAGGTATCTTCCTTGTGAAGTTTAGGCAATGCCCTGGCTATTGGAATACTGGAATTCATATTGTGCAATTTACTAATTTCATGTTTATTTAGTAAGAAGAAGGAATTCTTTAAAATCTTCCTGAAGTTCCTTTGAATACTTTGTGTTGGGTCTCTGCTGACAGTTCTGAATGAACTGTCGGAGAAAAATTGCTCAGTTTTATGGATGTATTTTTAGCGATTCATTACAACTGTAATGTTTCCCTTATTGTCCTTGGTGATGACCAAATCATTATCTTTAATTTTACGCTTAAGATTTTAAAAATCTGTCTCAAGAATTTTAGTGAAGGTTTTGTTGTTGTTGTTGTAATTGTTATTATTAAGATATTCAGTTAACTAGTATTTAAGTGAAGAACTATAGGGGATGCCCACACTTCAGGCTACTCCCACTCTCTCGGACCACACACTCCCTGCCTCGCCATCAGCCCCTCCATCATGTCCGCAACACAATCAGTTAGGCACAGTAGGCCCTCCACACCAAGACGTGGATAAATCGCCTTAAGCCAGCGAGGATGTAAGTTGCTTTTCTATCGCTTTTCAACCCATTTTTCTTACCCCCCACTTTTATGGTTCTCAATGCTTTCAGCTTTTTCCTGTTTGTTTCAGATATGTTCTTTCCATACCTTCACTTTTAACAACCTGGCTTGAGGATGATTTCACGCAACGTCCCACACAGTAAAAGCTGAGATTCTCCAAACTCATAATATATTATTATAATGTCTAAATCAACATGATCCATTTCAAGAAGAGCCCAAGTTGGTGCCTTTTTTAGAATGAACGAAAGACAACAAGGCCTTGATATTTTAGCCTTTACATAACTTTATCCATTTATTGTTATATGATACCTTTACGTTTAATTTTAACCCTTTCCGCTCGTCGACAACCGTCATTTAGCGTTATAGCTCGTGTGTCGACCTGAGGTCGACAACCGTCATTTAGCGTTATAGTTCGTGTGTCGACCTGAGGTCGACAGCCATCATTTAGCGTTATAGCTCGTGTGTTGACCCTGAGTCGACACAATGTTTTGCCGTTCGTTGGTAGGTTACCTACCATGCCAGGTCTTTTGTACTTCGTTTCGTAAGTGCTGGTCCCTTCTGGAATCCGAAAGAAACTGAATAGGTGTGTTTTAGTTTCTCTTTGCTTGGCAAAATTGCTCTGATTCCTTGACAATGGAAAACAGTCGCGTGAAACAACATGGTGGCGCACAGTCTGACCAAAGCAGAGATTCTTGAGTCTCTTTCGGCTGATTTTGATGGTGGTGACCATGAAAGTGATAAAAATTTTGAATCTGGTCATGCAAGTGATATATCCATTGGTGATTCAAATGACGATATCGATATCAGCGTCGCAAGAAATCATGGAGGATGTGATAGTATTGTGACTCATTCTGGTCCCAGTCATACCGTGCTGACTTCAAGCATACCTTGGAGATCGTGGAGAACGGGTGATGCAGGATTAGCCAAATTTCCTTACAGATTAGTCAGTGATTCATGATGATTCATGAGTTGTTGTAATAGGCCTAAAATAGAACAAGAGTACTGGTAGCTATTTTTTACTGATCAGTTGATAACGTCCATTGTCCATGAGACAAACAAATTTGCCGAAATGAAAATGCAGCAAAATACTCCACTTCAGGAGAGCTCTATCTGGTTTTCAAGTTGTGACTTTAGAAGAGCTGATGGCATTTATTGCTGTAATTATCAACATGGGAATGAACAGTAAGGCAGAAATGCAGGATTATTTTAGTGAAGACTGGTTGGATAAGCAAGCAGGGCTCCATTCAAGCATTTGCTTTGAGCGCTTCCACACACTCAAAACATACCGTTAAGAAAGTGAAAAACATGATTTTGTGTCATGTAAATACCATACATATATTCATTTTGTAGTTCATTCCTGTATACAGTGTTACAACCAGTACTTAATACCAGGTTTTAAAATGTGAAGAATGCTGACAGAAATAAAATACGAGTCGGGAGAAATCAGGACTTACAAATAATTTGAGTGGAAAGGGTTAAATGGTATTTAAGCTATAGCTGATGATGTCCATGATATAAGGACGAAACATCTACTAATTGATTCTAAGTAAATTGATGTTTGTATTGTATTGTATTGTATTGTATTGTGGGACTTCTGTGAACTCGCTTATAAACATACGAAAATTAAATTACAAGAACCAGAAATCTGAAAATCCAGAAAGATTTTAAAAGGTTAATACCAAAACAGTTTTAATTTACCGAGCAGAATATTATTTCAACTCGCAACCGCTTCCGTGATTTAAAATATGACAGTTAATTTAGATGAAAAAGCAGCGGCCACATGGTCACTTGACCGGAAGTTACTGGAAGGTTACAAATAAGCCAAGAAGCAGCTACTGAAAATTAATAGTAATGTAAATTTTCTTTGAAACAAGGGCTAGTCCCATCCTAAGAGAGCAAGGTAAAAGGGAGGAGGTTAGAACCTAAGACTAACTTACCAACATGGAAATACTTGCTCCCATCAACAGATGGTAGCAGTAGGACAAGCTACATAAGAAAACATACTGCACACACAGAGGTGGCAAACCTCGAAGCCTTATTATCTTACTTTAAAACCATTAGATTACATGAAATGTAGGACATAATATGTAAGTTAACATGGTGACGTAATGAGGAAAAGCAGAAATTACAAAAAATAACAAGGATATTTTACATAGTACAATTAATTTTTAAAAATAAGTTTCTGCTGGAAAATAGCTTCTCAAATAAGAAGATATCTCTGAGACTCACTGAATTAATGCTGCACCACCTTCCATGTCTGCTCAGTTACACTGTCCACAAGAAAAAATCTCAAGCTAGCAAGCCAAGCCAACAGCACTCACTTGATCAGGTGTGGATGGGGGTAGCCTTGCAATTAACCCATCAACTCTGCTCTAAGGGCTGATGAATTTTTTCTTCTAGAATGTTGGAGAACATTCTGATGGCTTCTCTCTTCACAGGAGCGGAAATTTCCAATCAACTGGTGATGTGGAAGTCCAGAGCATTCACTAGAAGGAATTTTCCTTATATCTTGCATGCGTAGAAAACATACAGGGGTCCCTGTAAGTAATGTGTGCTCTAGAAAATACTGTTTTACTAGTAACTGGATGTTTAAATTACATATGTGTAGAATACAATCTCTGGCTTCTGTTGTCATTCATTACCAAAACCACAGTAGACCACTATAGCGAGTACGGCATATAGCAAGAACCCCATTATAACAAGAGTTTCTTTCTCTCCTTTCAAAATAGCTATATTAAACTTTGTATTATCCTTTGGTTACAGTGAGAGGCCTATCACAGACACATCCGTTATGATGAGCAATTAAGCGTGCACTATGCTTTTCAGTTATCAATATTTATGCACCCCAGCGATAATATTGAATGTGATCGATTATCTTCGGTGTCGTTTCCTTGCTGTGTGCACTAGCAAGCTCTTTTGTCGACATTCGAAGGTGAAGTAATACCTGCTGACTGCTGTTACATAGAGAAAATTCAAAATGAAGAACTTGTTTTCGTAATAAATGCATAAATAACATGCCCGATAGCAGCTGTTAGCTCGTTAGAAATAAAGGTTGAATTAAACAATTGCTTAATTTTTATGCTATGTACAGAAAGTAAGTAAAAATTTGAGTGGGGAGGAAGCAACCGTGGCCTTAATTAAGGTACAGCCCCAGCATTTGCCTGGTGTGAAAGTGGGAAACCACGGAAAACTATCTTCAGGGCTGCCGACAGTGGGGTTCGAACCCACTATCTCCTGAATACTAGATACTGGCTGCACTTAAGCGACTGCAGCTATCGAGCTTGGTGTTCGAGCTATTGTTTGCCATTTGAGTAGATTTCACTTTCTTACGCCCCCCTGCGGGTGGGGGACGCACATGTAGACTACACCTGCGGTATCCCCTGCCTGTCGTAAGAGGCAACTAAAAGGGGCCCAAAAGGCTCTCAACTTGGGAGTGTGGAATGGCGATCACGGGGCCCTTAGCTGAGTCTTGGCATTGCTTCCACTTACTTGTGCCAGGCTCCTCACTTGGTCAGCTCTTGTTCTTTTCTGACCCTGACGGTATTATAGCATTCGAGGCCTAGGGAGTCTTTCATTTTCACGCCCTTCGTGGCCCTTGCCTTTCTTCGTCCGTTACTTCATTTTTCAAAGTGACGGATCCCTTCTTTTTTCTCTCTCTCAACCCCCTGTGGGTGGGGGACGCAGAAGGAAAATACACCCACGGTATCCCCTGCCTTTCGTGAGGGGCGACTAAAAGGGGCGACCAAGGGATGATTGTCTTAGAACCATGAAACTACTTTTGATTAGTACCATCACGCGGGGAGCACATGGTTCGCCTTTACTTGTGAGTAGTACCCCTATATTAGGTACGAATAGGTTTGTGCTTAGTAGCAGCAGAGGGTGTGGACTGTGGGTTTCCAGTACCTGTGAGTCGTACCCATGTGAGCAACACCACGGGTCTGGGCATTGCCTGTGATTAGTACCACTATATGAGCGACACTGTGGGTCTGCATTGCCTGTGATGAGTATCCACTATGTGGAAACACCACGGGAATACCGGCGTCCGTGATTAATACACCTAGGTGAGGAACCTCATCAGTTTGCGTTGGCTGTGAGTGGCGCCATTGTGTGAGAAACACCATAGGTCTGCGTTACCTGTACGATGTACAATACTTGTGAGTAGTACGATCATGTGTGGAACACCGTGAGTCTTCGCTCCTTTTGATTAGCACTCCAACATGACACATACCATGGTTCTACTTTACTAGCGATAAGTACCATTCTGAGGGGCCTTTGACCTGGATTTTGGACCCCTTTAGACATCAAGCATCCTCGATTCAGGATTGTGCTTTAGAAGTGGTCCCTTGGTCAGTAATACTATTATTTATGATATTTTTTTGAGTCGGATCCACTGATTTTTTTTTCAGATTCATGTCATTCCATTCATTTTTCATGACATTTTTTATTTTGGTCAGTGGATGATTTTGAACTTTGTCATTTCATTTTGTACCATTAGGGGCCGATAACCTCGATGTTAGGCCTCTGTAAACAACAAGCATCAGATTTCACTTTCCACCTGCCCTACCACCTGTCTCTAGCACATCTATATTACTCAGTTTAAACTCCCATGTTAGCACACTCGTACACTTATTACCCACTCAGCACACTGCGTCCTTTTACCTCGCAAGCTGAATTGCAACTGATCATAGTTTATTAGCTTTGTTATTTTACCCAATTAAGGTTCTCAGCAGCTGAAGATGGCCTATAATAGAGGCCAAAACTAGTACTGCAAAATGTATTAAATACATCAAAATAAATTAATAAAGTATTGATTAGGAGGGAAATCCAGCTTTATAATCATGATAATTAATATTGGGCCCTTACTATGGTTTTGTGTTATTTTACCTCCAGAATTTAATTTAAATTTTAGTTTTCAGACATTAGGGACATCTTCCAAAAAGTGTAAACGTAAAAATGTTCTCATTAAATTCATGGCTCTCTTAGTTTTGAAGTCAGATAAAATAAAATATGTGGTATACAATCGTAAAATAAGGTACTTACTTTGACACGTGCTCCTGAAATGCTGGATGGTACACTTTGTGTAGAGCAATGTTAGTCTCCAAATACATCTTCACTTTGTCTTCAACAAAAGCATTTTTTTCTTCTTTTTTCCGATTTTGCACCTCTCCCCTTTATCTTGCATCATTTGTATGGTGGCTTACTGCTTTACTCCACATTGCTTCCCCTTTGATTTACTGTTAAAACATACTTTTGCAGTGAAATGTCCCTGGCTTTTGGTGTACTTGTCTTAAACGTCCTTCTTTTTGCTATTCCAGGCGCTGGTACCACAGTTTACAGATTAAAATTTCACTATCATCACTGATATAAAAACTTTCCTGTTTATAAATTTCTGCCGGCTGTTTTATAGATATTTTCGGCCGCACCATCTTAGCACTTGTTGACTTGACCTACGCAGAGAGAATGAAAGCAGCGATTGAATAAAGGGTTGCCTATGTGTACAGCTGTGACTTGAGCTGCAGTGTGATCACTAGGGCCCGGATTTCCATGCAAATTCATGTTTTTAAATAAGCTAGTTACATTCAATCAGTCAGTCACTACTGATCTGCATTTAGGACAGTTGCCCAGGTGGCAAATTCGCTATCTGTTGTTTCCCTAGCCTTTTCTTAAATGATTGCAAAGAAATTGGAAATTTATGGAACATCTCCCTTGGTAAGTTATTCCAATCCCTAAATTCCTTTCCTAAAAACAAATATTTGCCCCAATTTGTCTTCTTAAATTCCAGCTTCATATTGTGATCTTTCCTACTTTTAAAGACACCACACTAACATATTCGTCTACTGATGTCATTCCATGCCATCTCTCCAATGACAGCTCGGAACGTACCACTTTTTAAAATCCAATGAAAGTGTTTATTAATACACCTATTCAATACTTTTTGTCCACTTATATGTGGTTACAAATACATACAATCATTTTTCACTTTCGGGACATGTTTTGCTCTATTTAAGGGCATCTTCAGCCTTGAATACAATTTTAAAATACTACAGTTAACCTTTTCGCTGCTAATATTGTCAACGACTGTCCGAACCCTCCATGCTGAATTATTTAAAAAAAAATATAAAGCCTCAAAATACATTAAATATATGAAAATTGTGCAAGATATTTCATATGAGCTGGAAAAATAATTCCAGAAAAGCTTTCAGTTTTATTTTTTCCACAAAAATTAACAACAAAGAAAATCAGGGTTGTCCATGGGAGCCAAAAATACACTTTCCTATTAGTGTTGGCTACTGAATGCATGATTCGAAGCAGTGTATCGATTCATTGAAGTGTCCGAGTGAATCAATTCACAGGAACGGCGAGCTCACGGCACACGATTCAGCTTACTCCCAGTGGACAGTGCTGAGTGGCGCACTCACTGGACGTTGACGGGGAGCCGAGCTTCCGCTGCAGCGAGACGGTGAATCATGGCACATCAAAGGAATCGTGAACGAGCGCGGCTCAGTGAGACACAAGATATACACGGCTCCTTATCGGCTCACTGGACATCGGAGAGCCGAGCTACCGCTGCAGCGAGACGGTGAATCATGGCACATCGAAAGAATTGTGAACGAGCACGGCTCAGTGATACACATGATACACACGGCTCCTTATCGGCTCACTAGACACGCAGAGAGCCGAGCTTCCGCTGCAGCGAGACATACAGTGAGCCATAGCACACCGAAAGAATCGTGAACGAGCACGGCTCAGTGAGACACAAGATACGCACAGCTCCTTATCGGCTATGCCATGCTACACTGAAAGAATTGTATGCTATAATGGACTCTCGAGCTCAGCTCATTTGAAAATAATACCCATTTGCATTCACTGTCCTCTTCTTACAGGGAGGTTTAAATAATAGATGGATTTATTTGCAGTGTTAAAAAGGTAGTCACAACATAATTCTGAAGTAGCTAGTAAGTAGGTACGCTATTAGGTTATACTATTTATTAGTTTAATGAATCTTAGCATTATAACTTAGTTGACATTTGACAATTAAACTCGACTCTAGCCTGCTCTATGACTTAAGAGTCATGCTCATGACCTTTCAAAAGTACCTGTTTTATATTGGGAAGAACGGCTCAGTATTCTCTCAGTTCATATGTCACATCGTTGCACAAGACTTCAATCATATGTGGACAGACGCAATAACAGTATGTTGAATGAGAAAACCAGCGGGTTACTGTACATCTTGGGTAGCCTGTACAAAATATGACGATTAAAAAATTCCTCAGCTGATAGAAAAATACATATTTTCAAAAATGACTGAGCGAGTTGTCGTGCGGTTAATATTGCGTGGCTATGCGCTTGCATTCAGGAGATGGTGGGTTCGAATCCCACCGTCGGCAGCCGTTAAGATTGGTTTTCCGTAGTTTCCCCATTTTCACCCCAGGAAATGCTGGGACTGTACCTTAATTCAGGCCATGGCTGCTACCTTCCTAATCCTAACCTTTCCCACCCTGCGTCGCCGGAAACCTTCGATGTATTAGAGTAACTAGCATTTTTTTTCTAAGAAAGGAGTTCATAGTATGAAGACCAGATGCAGTAGGAGCGGTGACCAATGAGCCGTGAATCGGATCACTGTATCGATTCAGTAACGTGAACGGAATCAAATGAATCGATTCAGTAAAATGAATTGAATGTCCCATCACTATTTCCTATAATAGTTTGATATTCCTCTTTCACAAGTGCGAAATTCTCATCAAATTGCACAATGCTCTTTCAACAATTACGAATGTGAGACATTTTAGCTATTTTACAAATCAGGGTTGCCCATAATAATCAAAGTACTCGCTGGTCATCGCCTTGAATAGATCAGTTATGACTAATTATTTCCTAATAAAAACCAATCAAAGGACATTTCATTATTTAATAATGTAACAAAAATTAAATTTAAGTCAGGGTTGGCCAAAATAAGAAATGTAGTGAAAACACCAAGTTCTAAAATATCGACTGCCCTAAATGCAGATCAGGATTGATTGATTGATTGATTGATTGATTGATTGATTGATTGATTCAGACGACCATTTTCTGGATTGTCTTCGAATTGTCTCTGTAGTCTTTTAATTCATTATGGTTAGTCATCAGCTGTTATCACAGTCTCAGAATTCTTGATCGAAGCCTCTAATGTCTGATTTTCTGATCACTGCTGTCATTCTTACTCGTGGGAATAATGACTTGGATTGGTGCAATTGGACTTGACAAAAGAGTGACTGAATGGGTGGCTCTGTTTCTAGAAAACAGAACTCAGAGAATTAGAGTAGGTGAGGCTTTATCTGTCCCTGTAAAAATTAAGAGGGGAATTCCTCAAGGCAGTATTATTGGACCTTTATGTTTTCTTATATATATCAATGATATGCGTAAAGAAGTGGAATCAGAGGCTTTTCGCAGATGATGTTATTCTGTACAGAGTAATAAATAAGTTACAAGATTGTAAGCAACTGCAAAATGACCTCGATAATGTTGTGAGATGGACCGTAGGCAATGGTATGATGATAAACGGGGATAAAAGTCAGGTTGTGAGTTTCACAAATAGGAAAAGAGGGGAATTCCTCAAGGCAGTATTATTGGACCTTTATGTTTTCTTATATATATCAATGATATGCGTAAAGAAGTGGAATCGGAGGCTTTTCGCAGATGATGTTATTCTGTACAGAGTAATAAATAAGTTACAAGATTGTAAGCAACTGCAAAATGACCTCGATAATGTTGTGAGATGGACCGTAGGCAATGGTATGATGATAAACGGGGATAAAAGTCAGGTTGTGAGTTTCACAAATAGGAAAAGTCCTCTCAGTTTTAATTACTGCGTTGATGGGGTGAAAGTTCCTTTTGGGGATCACTGTAAGTCCTAGGAATGATCTTCATTGGGGTAATCACATAAATGGGATTGTAAATAAAGGGTACAGATCTCTGCACATGGTTATGAGAGTAATTAGGGGTTGTAGTAAGGATGTAAAGGAGAGAGCATATTTGTCTCTGGTGAGACCCCAACTAGAGTATGGTTCCAGTGTATGGGACCCTTACCAGGATTACTTGATTCAGGAACTGGAAAAAATCCAAAGGAAAGCAGCTCGATTTGTTCTGGGCGATTTCCGACAAAAGAGTAGCGTTACAAAAATGTTGCAAAGTTTGGGCTGGGAAGACTTGGGAGAAAGAAGACGAACTGCTCGACTAAGTGGTATGTCAGATCAAAAATTAGATGGATGGCTTTTCCGGCGTTTGCTCTATTAACCAGCGTTTCGTCTTAGGTCTGACACTAGACTCTTCAGAGTGGGATGTGTCAGACCCTACCCACTGACGCTGGGGTGTATGCAGGTGAACTTATCAGAAGCTTATTTATGAAGCACAGTCCGATAACTGCATACGGGAGATAAAACTCCACAATGGAATTAATGCCCGCCTAGCAATTCCAAATGGAAATTCTAAGTTCCCATGGAGGGAATTAGATTCTTTTCCACCAATAGAGCATATCAAAAATCAGATAAAAAATTAGATGGATGGCTTTTCCGGCGTTTGCTCTATTAACCAGCGTTTCGTCTTAGGTCTGACACTAGACTCTTCAGAGTGGGATGTGTCAGACCCTTAATAGAGCAAACGCCGGAAAAGCCATCCATCTAATTTTTGATCTGATTTTTGATATGCTCTATTGGTGGAAAAGAATCTAATTCCCTCCATGGGAACTTAGAATTTCCATTTGGAATTGCTAGGCGGGCATTAATTCCATTGTGGAGTTTTATCTCCCGTATGCAGTTATCAGACTGTGCTTCATAAATAAGCTTCTGATAAGTTCACCTGCATACACCCCAGCGTCAGTGGGTAGGGTCTGACACATCCCACTCTGAAGAGTCTAGTGTCAGACCTAAGACGAAACGCTGGTTAATAGAGCAAACGCCGGAAAAGCCATCCATCTGATTTTTTATATGCTCTATTGGTGGAAAAGAATCTAATTCCCTCCATGGGAACTTAGAATTTCCATTAAGTGGTATGTTCCGAGCTGTCAGTGGAGAGATGGCGTGGGAGGACATCAGTAGACAAATAAGTTTGGATGGTGTCTTTCTACATAGGAAAGATCACAATATGAAGATAAAGTTGGAATTCAAGAGGACAAATTGGGGCAAATATTCGTTTATAGGAAGGGGAGTTAGGGATTGGAATAACTTACCAAGGGAGATGTTCAATAAATTTCCAATTTCTTTGCAATCATTTAAGAAAAGGCTAGGAAAACAATAGATAGGGAATCTGCCACCTGGGCGACTGCCCTAAATGCAGATCAGTAGTGATTGATTGATTGATTGATTGATTGAACTCGCCTAATTTACACCAAATTGTTTCATAATTTATAGCAGACACTCCAATGTGTCTGTCTTCAGAACTTCACTCGTGTGGTATATGTCGAAGTAAGGGTGAACACAGAGAACGACGTCACATTTGACACACATGTACCGGGTTTCTCGCCTCTTCTTTTCACCAGTTGTTGTGTTTGAGCAGACATGGCAGCATCTTGTAGGAAATTTCTTCTTTGGAGTAGGTTGTACAGGGGATGGGAAATGTCTCTCCGTCAGTCTGAGTGGTTGGTCACCAGATCTCATAACTTTGAGTTAGGAAGATATGTCACAATATGTTCATCAACAATGATATGGAATGAAACTAGTTGTTAACTGTTTCAAGTTTTTTATTGTGATAAGTTGTTCTGGCTTCATTCAATGTCTATATTGAGTTTTAGTTTTGTTACATTGTGAATATCGGTTTAAAAAATTTTATTTTGGATTTCAGACTTGGATGTTTAGCACTTCATTCACACCAGTTCTAACTTGGGGATTTGAAGAGAATGGTCATATGGCAAACCATATGAAAGAGTGTCCTTATTTTGAACGGTAAGTTGTTGTATTCTATATGTTTTAATCATTTTCTGTGTGATTGTAACTGAGCTGTGTGGATCAAACTTATTACTGTTGATTTTGCATATATGCTACATATGTGAACTTGCCAGGGAATTACCAGCATTGTGGAATTTTTTTGTGCAGTGGCCCTTTCACAAAAACTGTTTAGCTTCTGGCATCTACCACTTAAACAAGAGGCTCACCATATGTTCATATAGGCAGTCTAAAAGTTTTGTTATAACAACTGTAAATATATGTATAGTTTCAGAGAAGTCCATTTAAAGCCACTGTCAGATGAATTGCCACTAAAAAGAATTTTTTCTTTCCTTATATGAGGATCCTCTGTGGCTGAGGGACGCAGATGAAGAATACACCCACGGTATCCCCTGCCTGTCGTAAGAGGCGACTAAAAGGGGCGACCAAGGGATGATCGAATTAGAACCATGAGACTACCTGTATTAGTACCACCACGCAGGGAACACCCTGGGTCACTTTTACTTGTGCGTTGTACCACTGTGTTAGGTATAAAATAGGTTTGTGATTAGTAGCAACAGAGTGTGCTGTCAGCTTTTACAGTACCTGTGATTAGTACCACTATATGAGCGACACCATGGTTCTGGCTTGCCTATGATTAGTACCCGCTATATGAGAAACACCCTGGGATAGTACGAGTTCCTGTTAGTACACTTATGTGATGAACACCATAAGTTTGCATTGCCTGTAAATGGTGCTGCAATGTGCGAAACACCATAGGTCTGTGTTACATGTGTGAATTTCATTACCTGTGAGTAGTACCATAATGTGTGGAATACCGCGAGTCCACGTTATATTTGATTAGTACCACAACATAACAAATGCCATGGTTCTACTTTCTTAGCGATAAGTACCATTATGATGGGCCGATGACTTGGATTTTGGACCCCCTTTATGCTACAAGCATCATCGATACAGTATTGTGCTATAGAAGCAGTCCCTTGGTCAATAATACTATTGTTTTACGTCAGTTTCTGTGAATGTGAGGCATTGCCGGTCGGATCCACTGATTGTTTTAAATTCATATCTATCCATTCCTTCTTCATCCTCACGTTTTGAATCCTGGTCAGTGGAGGATTTTGGACTTTTAATTTGTCATTACATTTCGTGTCATTTCATACTATTAAGGGCCAGCGACCTAGATGTTTGGCTCCTTTAAACAACAAGCATCATCAACCACCTTACATGAGGTTTTGGCCCCCTGTATATCCTCCTGAGATGCCTGTCCATTTGAATGGATATTGTCGTATTCCTTCTAATATTCATAATATTCGTTAATTGGCACAGAGACCCAGTGTTCAGCCAAATGGACTGTATGGTGCTGCTATCTGTTGAAGAAAATTTGAGGTATGAAACTATACAAACTAGGAATGAGTTTCCATGGAGCATCATCATTATAGTAAGTGTTGTACATTCTCTATGGAATTAAAAATAAATTAATGGTTCTTAAATATTTGTATTGGCATAAAATGAAAGTAGTAACTATATATTTTAGTAATTACTATGAGATTTTAATGCAGTAAGTTGATGAAAACACAGATTAAAATGTGTGTCCATTTTATTGGACATGGGGACATGGTGCAGTTATTTGTTTTTCTGCCATAACCTCAACTTTTATACTGTACACTGATGCTTTAGTAGCCATTGTAAGATTTTAACACAATAAATAGATGATAAACAAAATTCCGCATCACACTCAGAGTTCCATGAAAAGTAATGACTGATTGAAGGAAAAATGAAGTCATAAAACCTCATATTATCATGTGCTCTACATAATTTGTTCTTTTCCTTGGCCAGTATTTACATGTACATTGAAAATGAAAACTTACAACCTGTTTTCCAGTCATTGACCGGGTCAGGGATGAAATGAATGAAGCCCTCATCTTGCAGCAAGGATAGGAATT
This sequence comes from Anabrus simplex, assembly GCF_040414725.1. Lineage (NCBI taxonomy): Eukaryota > Metazoa > Arthropoda > Insecta > Orthoptera > Tettigoniidae > Anabrus > Anabrus simplex. The sequence continues at coordinate 558,725,647 of NC_090266.1, forward strand.
GTGCCGACTGACAAGGCCTGTCGCACTCCTCTGGGGCAATGATTAATGACTGACAGATGAAATGAAATGATAATGGAGAGTGTTGCTTGAATGAAAGATGACAGGGAAAACCGGAGTACCCACAGAAAAACCTGTCCCGCTTCCGCTTGTTCCAGCACAAATCTCACGTCGAGTGACTGGGATTTGAACCACGGAACCCAGCGGTGAGAGGCCGACGCGCAGCCGCCTGAGCCACAGAGACTTTATACGAGGTTTGTCTGGAAAATACGTATAAATCCGTCGGGGTGACGTATCACGTATCATGGAGGCGCCGCCAGGTGGCACTGCTGTTGTCGCCAATCTTCTCAACGCTCAGTTCGAGTCGGAGAGCTTTGCGTGTCAGCAGTGTGCGGCTGCTTGTTGAAAGTTACCCGTTTTCACCTGCCGTCGGTATGGAGCTCTCTCAGATTGAGGAACAGCGCATCAACATCAAGTCTCAGAGCTCGCGTGGCCCGAGTTCGACCGGATTTGGCACAAGGAGGCAGGTGGATCCTTCATCACGACAATGCGCCTGCTCACACGTCGCTCGTTGTGCGTGAGTTTTTGGCCCAAAGCTCAATCACCGTGACAGACCACCCACCTCATTCACCCGATTTAGCCCCTTGTGACTTCTTCCTGTTCCCGAAATGCAAAATGGTGCTTCGGGAGCGGCACTTGGGTGATGTGGAAGCCAACAAGGGAGAAACGACATGGCAACTGAACAGCATCACAACTGAAGACTTTCAACAATGTTATCAACAGTGGAAACGGCGTTGGCAGAAGTGCATCTTGTCTCAGGGAGAGTACTTTGAAGGAGACCATATTGTAATACCTGAATAATTGTCAAATAAAGTTATTATTCAACTTTTATACGTATTTTCCGGACAAACCTCGTATTTACATTCTAACTGATTATTTTAAAATGTCCATTACGATAGCAAGTATTTGTAGCAACTATGTAAGAGACTCCAGTGTCTTCTTTCCAAATTTTTAATTAATTTTTGACAAATGTCTTTCATTACATTTTGTTGTTTGATGTTTATAGTCCTGTATATTTACTCCATTTCCCTTTATTTTCTGTAAATTGATTGATATCTATTGAAATTCAATAAATAGTGGAATATTAAAAATAAATAAGTTCACTCACATTTTTCCAAAGGAAGACCCAATGACCATTTAAATGGACAGTCCTCAGCTAAGCCCTTGGACATCATATCAAAAAATTACTCCATAGCACTTCTTATTAACCTATTTCAGTATATATAAACAAGTTTCATCAAAATCTCTCAACCTGTACTATGCTGGGTCTCAAGAGGATATAGATGCATAACCTCTCCTATGTCTGTAGTTTGGCAAGATTCACAGCAAAATAAGCAAGTCTTAAGACGTTGGCTGCTGCGTAACACGCATGTATGTTACTGTATATGATCCGTTTTTTCTTGTCTTTAATGGTCGGCACAGTGATTGGGATTCGTTTTTCTGTAACAGCACTCAGATTGAAGTTCGAGTTACGTGTTTAGGTTATCGGTTTGTGATCGGTTGCCTTCAAACGTGGTGTAAAATAACAGATGAAAATGGCGGCGACAACTCTACTGGACCTTCAGATTCAAGCACGAAAAAGTAAATGCAAAATGCTAATCAAGAGAAAGCAATGTAATTTGTGCCATCAAATGGAGAAAAGAACTGACTCCATTTATTATTGTCCTCAGTTCCTTAAAAATCTTGCACTTTGCTTAGAGCCTTGCTTTAGAATTTACCTTTAGTGCTATACATAATGCAATATTGACTACAGAAATATTCACTACTGCATCAAAAAACAGTTATTGAAGGATATTCTTGGTGTAAATGATTATCACATAACAATGTAACATAATTTGTTTTTTAAGCAATGATTAAAAAAACATGACCTATCTGCCATCTTTTGGCTACATCACTGATGCTTGCGCTTGTTCATATCCTCACGGGAAGTGCTATGAAAATCCGACCCTCGAAGGGTTAAATAACATTCACATTGATGATGCACACGTGCGTCTACTAGCACCTAGGATATTATATCATCTTCAGGGCTGATGATGCACATGTGCACCTACTGGTGCCTAGGATGTTATATCATTCTTCAGAGCCAATCTTGGATGATTTTTAATTCGTATGTGTAAAAACTTTGCTTGTAATTTTAAAATTACCATCTGCTACCTTCTAACTAATAGAAAGAAAAGAAAAAACATATCAGACCGTGGGGCATTTTATAGGTTTAGTTAAGGTGGTAGTGAACATTTGGGAGTATGACCTCACAGCGAATGAGCATATTTACATTAGCACTGATAAGGGACTTCAACTTATACTGAGTGAGCTTCCAACGACCAGCCTCATTGTAATATTATCAGTTAGTCTATTATCAGTGCTAATGCGCCTGTGATAGCTCGCTGTGAGGTCAGTACTCCTAGTCTCCTAGTATACAGTCACTGAGGGGCTTGATAGTCTTTTATAAAAATATAAAATAAATATTTCAATGCTTGAAGACCCAGCACCTACTTATTTTTTTTTACTATTACAATTGTCAAAATTGGTTCAGAACAATCATATGTTTATTTCCTGCAGTAATACTGGTGAGCGGAATATGAGTTTCTCATGCATGCGGCGAGTCCAGTCCCTCTGTAGTGTCGGCCAAAGCCACTGCTACAGCTGACAAGGCAGGAATTCTGAGCTTTGTGAGATCAGTTTGAGCTAAACAGCTATGTGTATCAGGGCCCTGCTATGGGTCGGTCCGTCTAGTGCTAACCCTGATGCGTACATAAGCTAGAAGTTGGAACATATAATTCACCACGTCTCTCACTTGCAGTTATCCCAAGGATGGCCAGTAGCTCAGTCACAAGCTACACTACCTCGTGGCAGAGCAAGCCGTGTCTGCACAGGTCAGTCGGAAATTAGTAGTGTCTCTGCAGTGTTTGCTCAGAAAGTGAGGCTTATAACTGAAGGGGGCAATAGAGGCAGTACTATTCAACCCATCCGTCGTGGAATATACATGCCAGAAATTCATTTTTAACACCTCACATTCATATATTCATGATGTCTGGGGAGAGAGAAGAGGACAAGCAGGCTGTGACCGGGAGGTTGAAGAGTAGTACTTATTTTCTGACCACAAATACCAGCACAAGGATAAAGCACAAAGTGGGGTTGTACATTGAACTTGTGTGTCAAAAGGATACTGAATTACAGTATATAGACTCTCTCTTTTTTGAAGCCACTCTTTTCAGTTTTGACTCAGTTAATTTATAACTGTTGGGTTCTTCAATGTGTCAAAACTAATTTATGATTAAATAAATTTAGTAACTACCTGAAGGAGAAAAAAAACTTACAGTATAATAAAATTATACTTGAAAAAAGAAAGAATTCTATTTTTAATTACGTCTTCTTTTTTTTTCAGTTCTAATTCTGTTGTGTGTGTGTTATTTTGCAAGTAGCTTCTAAATTTATTTATTCATAAATTAGTTTTTACAGGCTGAAAACGTAACATTAAAAGATGAATGGAAATTTTATGTGTACGTTCCTGCAGACAGCATCAAATACTTAGTGAAATAGTTGCCAAAGTAAGAGCAACTGTTATAAAATGATGCAAGTTAATTTTCTAGTTATTAAAAATTCACTGTTCAAGGCTTGGAGTAATGTATTTTATTCCTTATGCAGATTGACTGGCCCTACAGACAATGCAAGAAAATCAATGAAAAAGGCTTCTTTAGAATTTTATTTACTGAATCCTCCTGTGCTTTGCTTTTTCTCTTACTTTCATACAACTCGTGCTCCCTTGATACATTTTCTTCACTCGATTTACAGTCTGTGTTACAGTACATGCACAATGTCTAGAGCTGTGAAAGCTGAGGTGGTGTGGGGTGAGGAAATGAAGCTGATGCCCCACACAGATCCTAATTGAAACTATTATTGAATAAACACATAATAATCCATATCCTCCTAACATTAATAGTACACCTGCGAGACAGTCCTGCCACCTGTTGAGCAAACAACTCACTGTAGAGACTTCATATCACTAGCAATAGAAACAAATGTAAATTCAGGAAAGACAAATGACTGTCAGGAAAGCAGTAAGCAAACTGCACTAATGTATCTGTGTTTGTGCAGGTAAATAATAGCCCTATATTATTAATAATAATAATAATAATAATAATAATAATAATAATAATAATAATAATAAATAAGTGCCTATGTAGCAGACCTTCATTTGCTAGCATGTATGTGAGGCATCTGAATCTGTATTTTTCTCAGGTTTGGAGTCGTCATTCAGATTGACAATCAGATCATCTGCTGCTATTTCCATGATGCCGTCTTTCCTCCTATATTGTTGCTCCAATGTCTCCACGTGGCTATTGTAACCTTCCCGGTCAGAAGTGGAACCTCGTAGAACGCATCGACCAAACTCGATAGCTGCAGTCTCTTAAGTGCGGCCAGTATCCAGTATTCGGGAGATACTGGGTTCGAACCCCACTATCGGCAGCCCTGAAGATGATTTTCCTTGGTTTCCCATTTTTACACCAGGCAAATGCTGGGGCTATACCTTAATTAAGGCCACGGCCGCTTCCTTTCCACTCCTAGCCCATCGTCGCCGTAAGACCTATCTGTGTCGGTACGATGTAAAGCAACTTGTAAAAAAACAAAAAACAAAAAAAAAGCATTGATTATCTTTTCCTGTAGGTGTTGCATGGAAATAACACCTGTCACATTCTGTGGTCTTGATAACCTTTTAATTTTCGACGATCTATGGAATTGAAGTCACAGTTATATGGGGGTAGATGCAGAACTTTGTGTCCTTTTTCAGAAGAAGAAGAAGAAGAAGTTTTTCAGATGATTTGTTTGCAGATACTAGGTCATAGAGAACACCTTTCCTCATACTATTTTCACATTCTATACCTCGTTTTCATAGCCAGTTATCCATGTCACTTTAATTTTCGTATCGCGTAGGAGTCTTTTCTGCTTGCTTACAATGATAGTGAGCATTGTCCATCGCGATTACTGACGCCAGAGGCAGTAAAGGTAACACTTTTGAGTTTAACCACCTGTCAAAATTTACCCCATTCATTTGAACGTGATGGTCATCTTGTGTTGTGACCACCATGAGATATTCATTGGGAATCACAAGTAAACCCTCTGCGAGAACCAGTTGCACCAATAGTAAGTTTTATGGATGCACTTTCCCAAGCAGCCACCCCCATAACATCATCTCTTTGCCAGCATTCTCCTACAGTCAAGTTATTGTCCATCCGTGACTCGTCCAAGGAAAATATATTTTTGCCTTCTTGTGTGAAATGCTGTATTGTAACGAGATAGTTCGCATGCCGGTCTACATTGTCTTCATGTTCTAATAATGGCTTACATTTACTTTGAACTCTCTCCCAGACAAAGCCCATGCCTTTGAAAACATTATGAAGATGAGTTCGTCCCAATTTACGACCTACCTTCTCTTGTAAACTACGGATGTGTTTGCGAATGCTAGGGACGACTTTCTTCACAGTGTAGAATTTTTCAATTGTATCTCGAATAACGCGTTTGTTACAAGTAATGAAAATCATTTTATTTTCCATATTGAAAGAATCTCAATAATAATATAAGAGAATTTATTGGACTCCAACCTATTCAATACATTACAGGATGTTAACACTTTTAGTTAAACATCGTTAAAATGGAGACATGTTTCGCCCCCCATGTGGGGCATCATCAGTCATATCAAAGCACCTCAAAATTAAACCAGACGTCTGGTTGGAAATTATGAACATAATATGTAAGAAAGAATACATTAAAAAACACCTACAAGGTCCTGTCTTAAACGAAATAACAATAGACTAGTTACACATTGTAAAACATGCTAGTGGTTTCTCAATATTAAAATGAGGCCATCATATGTACAGTACAACAATGAAAGTAATCAAAGTCTACATGATATTGAGTTCGAAGGTAGTTCTACGTAGTATATACAGATTTTGGCAAAATAAAATACAATTTACAATTACTGTACACTTATTTATAATTGTTAAAATTGATGAGGTAAAACATTCCAATTTGTCTATTTATGATTTGGCTCCAACCAAAATAATTCACCCTAGGATTCATGAGGTAGTCAACTCCGTTGGTCACTCTCTATATGAATGGAGTGCACAGTGCAAGTGAACAGCTTTTGTTAATTATAAAATGAGGCTGTGCTAAGACAGAGTTAAAACAACACCAGCTTCAAATGAAGATAGTTAAAACATCATTAGATTCTTCCTAGTTGACTAGAGGTTTGCGTATATTTTTGTTGTTGAAGTGTGGGAAAGTCAGTTGTTGGTTGAATGGGCAACGGTCGAAAATGTTGTGCAGTACAATCGGTGTTTGAGCTGTCCTACATGTGAGGGAATCTGAAAATGGAGGATTTGTCTTAATTAGTTAAGTGAAATGAATGGAAAAAGAGAAGAAAAGGGGGAAAATTATTGAGAAATGAGGGAGAAATTGAAGGAACTTACTAGAAAAATTGAATCTAGCAAAGAAGTCAGCTAAGGATAACATGATGGCAAGCATAATAGGCAGTAATACATATTTTAATGAAAACTGTAAGGTTATGTATTGGTACTTTCAGGCAGAAACAGGTTCCAAGAAGGAAATTCCAGGAATCATTAATGAACAAGGGGAGTGTGTATGTGAGGATCTTCAAAAGGCAGAAGTATTCAGTCAGCAGTATTGCACCGTATCCTGTCCTAAAATCCGACTAACTCAGGATATAGAGCGTGGTCCGTCTGGGGTGTGAGGCATGACACAATAAGAGGCTAATTGCTAAACATCCTGTGAGTGTATGGGCAGGAAATATGACTACATAGCTACAGAATAAGAACTCGGTTGACTGGCAAAATGGATTTATTTACTCAAACATCCTAAAATGCAAAAATAAAAATAGAAGAGAAAGAACTGACTCGTGGTCATAAAATGTGTGTTACACACACCCTCAAATTTAACATTATAATAACAAACTCTTTAGAACAAAACGGTATCGACCCGTGAATATCAAACATGAATTAAATACAAAAAAATTTCTGGAAATTTGAGTGACGTTACATCGTTATCGATTGGATGTGCAGCGCTGATAAGCTCATAAGTCGTTGCCCGAATGCTGTGATAGCTAATACCGTCCTTGTGATGCCTTAATAATGATCACTTGTACTAGTGAGGGGTCTGTCTAAACATACTGTATCTACATTTATCAACACTTTGCTTACAGTGAAATAAATACACACTTGTCTAGGGCTGCACTACTAACTCCCATCCAAAAATCACTGCTTCTATATATGGGACCGACCCATATGCAAAGTGACCGGGTCAAAACCGGCTAACGAAATTAGCCTGCGAGCTAAAGTCCCCTTTACTCAATGCAGGACACATCATCACACATAACGAACAAAAAAAACACACTCAACAAGACAAGAAAAATACACAGCAAACTCCTGAAACAAAACACACACAAATATATACATAGGAAAATAAAAGGTAATCGGAATACGAGTTCCGATACATCCACGGCCGTGTCTGACTTCACGTCAAACCCAAACAGTGGCATACTGTCTTACATCTCCACGTGGTCGGTCGGTCAGCTGACTGCAGGACGACAAGATCTAACTAACTGGGATACGGAAATAGCAAGAGGTTCATTCAAGAGCTTAACGGGCTTGGCGACAGAAAAAAAAACCTTTCACTCAAATGACTGGGACGAAATCTCAGTTGTAGCTACCTGCTAAAGCTCTACAAGACCAGGCCCTAGCCTGCCATTCCTCATAAATACGAGGTTCATAATCTCCCTCTTTCAAATCACTACAGAGAGCTGTGGCTCTTAATTAGCAAAGCACATGGCTTGCTATTTCATCACATAATCAGCCCTAGCAAATACAAGCGGCTTCTCTGCCTATCACATATCCGGTTAGCCCACAAAGTGATTCACGGCACATCTGGCCTCGTAACCAATATCTCCTTGGTTCAGTGCTCTCACATACCCCAAACTTGCTCTCCGTAAATATTTAAGATCCTGCTTATCACAACGTTGTATTCAGCTTGTCCGCACGTCTTATAACTAGACCTGAAAATCCATGCTACGTGCAATAAAAAAATACATCCTGTACTAGTTTGATGTTACTAAATTAATCTAAAATTCAATGCAGAAGCATTGGCCCATGAATACACAAGGACTCTATCCCAAAAATATCTTTATCGTAAAAAAAAAAAACAAAAAAAAAACAAAAAAAAAACACATAACTCACACAGGAAAATATGGAATACACTAACAAAAACTAACTACGTCTATCCTGCCTTGTCCCTTCTTTCCCAGCTAAATAAAATATGTACACAGGTCCCAGGGTTGAAACATACAAACAGCCCCAGACGTGTGTAAATTGAAATACAAAGAATAAAACAACTGCCATTCTGACTGACTTCTAATCATTAACAAATTAAGAAAATAGATGCTACACTAGCAAATTGTTATTATCTACAGCATGCTTAAGACATTAGAACACTTACCTTTGCTGGCACCTCGGCATCACCGACAAGTCACATGACCGCTTTTTCTGTGTGCATTTACCACATCATGTTAGCAGTCGTCAAATGTTGAACGTCCATCCTGCTGACTTCTGGAAACTGCCATAGCTGCTGTCTTGGTCCTGGATACGCCTGCAATGTTATTGGTCTCCAATTACATCAGCTTCACTGCTTTGGTTGTGAGCATTACACATTGATTTTCCCCTAAGTGCTTGACTATGATTTACTACACTCTGCAATCAAATTTGAGTTCCGATTATCACGCCACTAATTTATGGGATTGATTTCCCGGGTAAAAATCTGTCCTCAATGGAATATTAATGTGGAAACGCACACGATATTTCATGGTCCACGATCGCGACACGACAGTTCATTGCTAATATGAAAGTTAATTTTCTCGCGTGAGTTCAATTTATAGTTTTAGCAATTTGTAAGTTACGCCAAACCACACTTACCATATATAAATAATAATGAAATTAAGATAGAGGTCACTATCTTGAAATACTGATTCACACAATGAACTGAACAAAGTTCCGAAGTGTGCACATACAGCAGAGATGCCAACTATTACGATTCAGTTGTAATAATCGCATATTACCCATCATAATTACGCCTTTATGTATCGCACACCACAAATTACGATTTTTGTTCATGCTAAATCTAAATGTATGATGTGTCCAAAGGGTCCACAAGGAATGCCATTACAGCTTGAATTCTCAGAATATTATTTTCGGATTTCTCACTAATCATTTATACCCATTTCCTGTCCCTCGTTTAAGAATATTTTAGTTTACACGCGCCGAACGCAGTGTGTGCTTCCAGTACCGGAAATATAGGCACCTGTAAAGTGGTATATCTTGTGGAGTTGTTGTCTTTGTTCGTCACATGATCAGACTTCCATGCAAGTATGAGAGTTCTTTCTGTTTTGGCAGTAAAGTGGTGACAAACTGCGTTTAATTGTGAATACTGTGTGCGTGACGGTTGAAGTATTTATTGCAATTTTGGTTCCCAAATTGATATATATTGCTCTTGTAGGATATGTGCTAATCATGTGTTACAAAATGCATAAAGTTTGAAATAATGAAGCGATTTCTTGTGCAGGAAAATACATGTGGTTATGTTACCGTGACTATTGACGCTAGTAATAAACCAAAAATAGTTCTATAATTTAGGGAGGAATACTCGAAAGAATGGCCCTGTTTACTGCGTTCTTCAAAATATCATTCAGACGTGTTTCGTAGTGTGTGTAGCCACGATTTTTCAGTTGCGCATGATGAGGAAGATAAAGACTGAATTCTGTGCTAATATGAACTCCGAACTGTTAAGTGCTCTGTTAGTGCAGAGGATGCACATATCAAAAGAAAAAGCATGTCACCAGTGTACGTTTACCAAACAGAAACTACCGGGAACTGTGACCGCCGCCGCCCCCCCCCCCCCTCCCTCCCTCCCTAACGGCTTCATTACGAATTGCCTTTCTTGAAAGTTGGCATCTCTGATACAGTGTGGGGTTAAGTTAAAAATATCACAGAGCGCGGTTCAAACGTGCGACTCACATCACAAATACACAAGGAATGAATGAGCTTCCCCCACCATGGGCGATTTTATAGGCTCACAGGAAGTTCGTTGGTAACGGTATTTTGCTGCTGGATAATAGAAACTGGTCTCTCAACGGATTCTCATTCAAATACATCTCGTAATTAAATAGCTCAAGTGATCAAATACATCATTGCTAGGTAGCTGATAATTCTCATCTCACCATCTTATGCCATCAAACCTGTGGAATAATGCCTAGTAACGGATATCTTGGTTTATATCCAATTGATTCCAGCCATGGGTAAGCAAAGTTGGCTAGCCTGAACTCAGTGTCAAGTAATTCTCCAGCTTCAAATCTTCTCCCTACCTGCTCGCAGTCGGTTGAATTTTGAAAGTTTAAACGTGGCATACGTGACCAAGAGCTTGGTTATCAGCTCGATTCAAACAAGAAGTTCGTTTGTGCTGGCCTGACTACTGGTTCACAAAGCTTATTACACAGCCTCCCAAAGTACTGGCCTATTTTTTCAATGACTCAGTGCTGCTGTTAATAAAATATTGCCACAGAATCTATACCAATTAATTGAGGCAGATTAGAATATGGCTCAGTATGTGAAGATTGTTGGTTACAGGGATAATGTCCAGTTAGAGGAGGTCACTAATACTCAAGAAGTATTAAAATTTACCTATGATAATATTTACAATAAGATACAAAAGGTTAAGCTAGAAAAGCGGCTGGAATTGATAAGATTTCGGGGAATATACTAAAGACAATGGGTTGGGATATAGTACCATATCCGAAGTACTTATTTGATTATTGTTTGCGTGGAGATGCTATACCAAATGAATGGAGAGTTGCTATAGTAGCCCCTATGTGTAAAGGAAAGGGTGATAGACATAAAGGTGAAAATTACAGGCCAGTCAGTTTGACATGCATTGCATATAAGCTTTGGAAAAGCATTCTTTCTGATTATATTAGACATGTTTGCAAAATTAATAACTGGTTCGATAGAAGGCAGTTCGGGTTTAGGAAAGGTTATTCCATTTAAGCTCAACTTGTAGGATTCCATCAGGATATAGTAGATATATTGGATCCAGGAGGTCAAATGGATTGTATCGCTATTGACCTGTCTAAAGCATTTGATAGGGTGGATCATGGGAGACTATCTGCAAGAATGAGTGCAGTAGGACTAGACAAAAGAGTGACTGAATGGGTGGTTATATTTCTAGAAAATAGATCTCAGAGAGTTAGAGTAGGTGAAACTTGATCTGTCCCTGTGATAATTAAGAGGGTTATTCCTCAAGGCAGTGTTATTGGACCTTTATGTTTTCTTATGTACACTAGTGTCCAAAAGTTAAGCATAATCACTAAACGAGGCCATACCGCCTGATAGGAATGTCAGACGGATTGTTGAACAAACGGAAGCTGAATCACACACCATATGTCACACAACTTGTCCAAAAAAAGTGTGTCAGAAAGGTTCTGATAGCTAAGGTACACCTTTGACAACTAACAAAACTTGGCTATGTCTTCCACAACAAAATATGCTGTTAATAGAGTGTATGGTTACCCCTAACGGCCACACATGCGTCGCAGCGACGTGGCATGCTCCCTATCAGATTGTCCAAGAGCTCTTGTGGCAGTTGATCCAATTCCTCCTAAAGGGCACTGTGAAGGTCTTGGAGGGTCCTTGGTGGAGGCTGACGGGATGCACTTCACCTCCCCAATGCATCCCAGGCACGTTCTATAGGATTCAGATCCGTAGACTTCTCTGGCCAGTCCATGCGATGAATGTCTTCCCCAGCCAGAAATTCGTCCACCAGAGCAGCACGGTGCAGTCGGGCATTATCGTCCATTAAGAGGAAGTCTGCACCAACCACACCTCTGAAGAGTCGAACATGTGGTCTCATTACCTTATCCCTGTATCTCTGAGCATTAACAGTGTTCCTCGGACCACCCGTGAAGATGTGCAGGTCCGTACGGCTATTCAACATGATGCTGCCTCACACCATGACGCCACCACCACCATACTGGTCTGGTTCCACGATGTTCCTGTGGTTGTATCGGCTACCCGGTTCTCTCCAGATTAATGTGCAACGAGAATCATTCTGCAAAGTAAAGCAGGGTTCATCTCTGAAGAGCACATGCCTCCATTCATTCATGGTATAGTTTCGATGTTGATGGCTCCACAGTAAACGGACACGTCTCTGTGCTGTAGTGAGCGGGACGCACACCGCTGGACATCAGGCAAACAGCCCTGCTGTTCTGGGCCTCCAGTACACAGTTTGGTGGGAAACAGCAAACCCTGAGACGGCTGCAAGCTCCGCCGACTACTGTCTTGCAGTTGCACTCCGATTTCGTCGGGTGGTTAAGGCCAAGGTTACTCTTGGTCGACCTGATACTGGCCTACGACTAACATCTCTTGTGTCTCGAAATCGTCTCCAAAGCCTGGAAATGACACTTTGTGGCACATTCAAGGATACGGCGACTTCGGTCTGTGTGTGGCCTGCTTCCAGGTGACTGAGTATTCTACCCTGCAAAACGGGTCCAAATGGTGTCATTGTGCCATTATGTTATCACGTTCACCACGAGGCTACACTCCGCCCACTATAACAGGACAAACACGACTGAGGGAATATGGGGTGCAGGCACTGGCTGTGTTTACCTAGCAGTTATGCCGCTAGTCAAAGCAGGGAACACTCCTTTTCTATACAGAACGAACACGTAAGTTTGGTAGGTGCATATGTCGTGCGATTTGCTGTCCATTTCCTGTTGCCCTGCTTACTCCTAACTTATGCTTAACATTTGGACACTAGTGTATATAAATCATATGGGTAAAGAAGTGGAAATCGGAGATAAGGCTTTTTGTGGATGATGTTATTCTGTATAGAGTATTAAATAAGTTACAAGATTGTGGTCAACTGCAAAATGACCTTGATAATGTTGTGAGATGGACAGTATGCAATGGTATGATGATAAAAGGGGTTAAAAGTCAGGTTGTGAATATCACAAATAGGATAAGTTCTCTTACATTTAATTACTGCGTTGATGGGGTGGAAGTTCGTTATGAGAATCATTGTAAGTACCTACGTGTTAATATAAGGAAAGATCTTCATTAGGGTAATCCACTGATCTCTATACATGGATCGCTGATGGCAGCTCTCCGCTGCAGGAGAAAGTACGCCAAGTTGAGCGCGCGGTCCGCCATGTTAGTGTACCCAACCTAGAGCTCTCCTTACGGGGAAGCAATGATAATATAATCATTTTTAAATCGCAATTAATAGCGCATTGGAATAATTAAAAATATAGAGACATGTTCACTCAAAGCATAAGGACATTGTGAACACTGACACGTCATTCCGAAGTCAGTAAATCTCCGGGATAGCAATAAAAATTAGTGTATAATAACGGCCGACAAATATTAACTTAGGTGCTGAATACTTGCAATTAGCGATCGGTTACACAATACGAGTGGAAAAACAGTTTCTGGAAACATTGCTGTAAATTGTATACATGTATGCCGCGAAATTATGCATTCTTAAGGGGAGGTATGACTGAATTTTTCGTATTTCGAGCCAAAAACTCTGTTTTTCTTTTTATTTATACAAAAATAGCCAAATTCTTCCTCTTTCAGAAAATGTTTTTATTTTAGTCATTCCGGCTTGTTTAAAGCTTGTAGAAGCCATTTAATATGAGCCCCCAGGACATTTAAAAGCCCAGAACCACACCCACTTCTCGTATAATGGCATAATGATAGTTTACTGTGTGTTTTTCGCTGGATATTCAAGTATTTCGCGGCGTATTTGCCGTAGAAGTACACCTGGGCATGCTGATAGTCACCTGTTTACTACGTAATCAATACAGTTACATTATGCTAGGAAATATTTTGATTTGAACTGACGGAGAGAACGTTGTATCTCTTCTAAATAGTACTCAGTTTATATCTGCCACACATGTATACTTTGATAGTTTAAATATATTATGTACCGTATTTGTATTATTTACATTTAGGAATTCGTATTTGTGTTAATCGTGGTAGTACAAGCATGGCTCCCTTGTGTGTTTAGATTTTATTAACATGCAGAAGTAACATGTGGTTTCAATTCCCCCCATGGCGCAACAGCCCCGAAGGCCTACCAAGCAACCGCTGCTCAGCCCGAAGGCCTGCAGATTACGAGGTGTCATGTGGTCAGCACGACGGATCCTCTCGGCCGTTATTCTTGGCTTTCTAGACCGGGGCTGCCATCTCACCGTCAGATAGCTCCTCAATTATTATCACGTAGGCTGAGTGGACGTCGAACCAGCCCTCAGATGCAGGTAAAAATCCCTGACCTGGCCGGGAATCGAACCCAGGTCCTCCGGGTAAGAGGCAGGTACCCCTACACTGCGGGGCCGGCGCGTGGTTTCAATTCAGCGAGTGAAATATCTAAACTAGTGATTTTTCATTGATGTATTTCATCTTAATTCTTTTTTTGCTTCACGTTGCACCGACACAGATATGTCTTATGGCTACGAAAATTCCTTTATAAATGTGTGACTTATAGCGTAGAGTTTATAGTGCATTGTTTTAGTGTATAGAAAAGCAGTAATTATAGTGTTAACCATGTAAGGCCTAATCATGTCACTGTAACGCTTAACCGATATGTAAACACATCCAAATATTACACATATATAGTGATCCCTAACACTTTTCATACAAATTGGAAAGGAAATATTCTAAGGGAATAGCATTTGTCACCATCTTGAATAGTTTAAATCAATTAATCATAAGGAGCACGCTTAAATCGGGACAAAAAACACTCCGTAATGCTCTTCTTATGGAAGACCTCCTTGTTTTGCCCTGCATCAGCTGATCCCTCAGAGTTTGATGTTGGTGCCACGCTTGGCCGGTAGAAACATAGCAAGCGACCTATCTGTTAGTATGCTCAAAGGAACTAAGCATAAACAAAGCAAGCGCGCTTCTTGTGGTCTACTGCACTGTTCGCTCACTGCCATCTTACTATGCCAGTCATCTTCTATTCGGCTTACTGCTACCCAAGCTACCAGCGGTCCATGTATAGAGATCAGTGGGGTAATCACATAAATTGGATTGTAAATAAAGGGTACAAATTTCTGCACATGGTTATGAGGGTACTTAGGGATTGTAGTAACGATGTAAAAAAGAGGGCATGGAAGTCTCTGGTAAGACACCAACTATAGAGTATGGTTCCATTTATGTGACCCTCATCAGGATTACTTGATTCGAGAACTGGAAAAAATCGAAAGAAATGCAGCTGTTTTTTTTTTTTTTTCCGGGTGATTTCCAACAAAAGAGCATCATTACAAAAATGTTGCAAAGTTTGGGCTGGGAAAACTGGGGAGAAAGGAGTCGAGTTGCTCGACTAAGTGGTATGTTCTGACCTGTCAGTGGAGAGATGACGTGGAACGACATTATTAGATGAGTAAGTTTGGTGTCTTTAAAAGTAGGAAAGATCACAATATGAAGATAAATTTTGAATTCTCGAGGACAAATTGTGGCAAATATTGTTTATAGGAAGGGGATTTAAGGTTTGGAATAACTTACCAAGGGAGATGTTCAATAAATTTCCAATTTCTTTGGAATTATTTAAGAAAAGGCTAGGAAAACAACAGATAGGGAATCTGCCACCTGGGCGACTGCCCTAAATTCATATCAGTATTGATTGATTGATTGATTGATTGATTGATTGATTGATTGATTGATTGATTGATAGATAGATAGATAGATAGTTACGAGATCAATCAGTCTACTAATCTTGGTCAGTTCTACCTCTTTTTTGTACTCTGTTGTAGGCAATTTTTTAATGTGGTATTGATTTTTTTCAGGAATATTTGCACCAAACCGTTCTTTCATTTGCTTAATGAAGAACCATCTCCAGAACTCCGCACCAAGCTAGAAACAAAGGTAGAATGAGATATCTGGTAACTATTTAAGGATCTAAAAGTTTTGAGTTGTATTTATAGCAAGAATGAAAGTACAAATCACAATATAATGGCTGTGCTTGAGTCATATGTTTTACCTCCTTTGTTTTATGCTTTTCATACTGGCTTTATGATTATGGCTTTAAAATTATGGCTGTGTTTTATGTTATTTAGAAGGGGCATTAAATGCACCTGTTATAGTAGTCTTCCATTTCAGCTTAATGGTACCTGGAAAGCAAAATAATGCAATATATTTTGAACATTAATTCTCTTTTTTCCTTGATTTATTAATGTGCAATATCAGTTGCAGCTTAACCATTGTGATCGGTCACAGTCCCTTTAATTTGTTAAGAAGTGTTGTCAAATTTTCTGTTTGAATTTAACACGTTTAGTGTCGAGCTGATGATGGCATACTATTCCACTAGTACCAGGCATGAATTAAACTAGTATTCTGCTTGTGCCAAGGCAGTTGTACACCACGTAGGCTGCTTTTATAATTTTGGAATGTATATATATATATGTATATGATGTAACAAGTGAACTCTATCTCATCATACGAAGGTGTGGTATCACACCAATTTTTACAACACATAAAATAATACAGTGTGACAGCATCATCACTACCATTATATTCACTGTCATCAACACTTATATCTTCCCCTCCATTGGAATCCATTAGCAATTCACAAATATCCATGTCACTAATTCTCTTCAAATCAAATCAAAATCTCTTTATTTGCAAATGAGGTGTCTACCTCGGTGGCAAATGGTACACTAAAATACAGCCTCTTCTTGGCAAGCTCCAAGTACTTTATATTACCTATATCTTCCATTTATTTATTTGCACAACTCTACCAGTTGAATCATAATTTGCACGCAGACGAGATATAAACAGTGTTTGGTGTGCTTACACTTGTGAGAGTGAACCCATGTCAGTCGGTGATTTTGGAAGAATACTGTGGCGCCATATGGTGAGTGACAGTTGAAATACATAGCCAGAATGGACCATGTACTTCACTCTTCACGTAGTACCAATGCAACGTGCATAGATGTTGCAGCTGATCTTCAATAGCACATCACCCAAAACTCTTCTGTGCCTCCACAGGGTGTGACGCCAACTCTGACATCAAGAACTGTGTGCCGCCACACGGTGTCGCACCATCTGAAATTTGAAGACCAGCGTGACATCATGTGGCTGCATGTGGCACCCAACATGTTATTAACATCTGCAAATAACCCTAGTTTTTCCTTAAAGACTACTAAAAGGTGTTTTTTTTTTGTTTTGTTTTTCAATGAGTGTTTGTTTTTTATAGTGATGGTATGGTAAATTGGTAGTAATTTATGATTTACTTCAATTTTTTTAAAAAGAAGTTTGATAATACGAGTGGGGAGCGTAAGGTGTTGTGGAATGTATGAATAATGCCGAGCAGGTTTATCAGCTGTAGGATATATAGTAAGGAAACTGTCAGCCATGAAATCCTTGTGCTACATAATGTTTTATTCTCAGAGAGTAAAGTAGCCATCGAACAGTAAATCTTCAAAGTAGTCCCCTAGATTGTCTACTGCACATTGACAGTGGTGCAGACACATCGGATTTCGGTCACCACACCCTGTGTGAATTTTCCAGTTTCATGTTTCGCAGCATTGGCAATGTCCTGTCGTGTGCCAAACCACCTCCCATGCAATAGTTCTTTCTCTTTGGGATGAGGTAAAAATTGCACGGATACAGCTCCAGCGAGTATGGCAGGTGTTCCAGTATTTCCCACCCCCATCGCTGAAGTTACCTCGTCACAACCGTTCTACACGGAGCCTGACTCACTGCTGCAGTCTCATCGCCCTGTGCATGGTACATGTCCAAAGCACCGCCATCTCGTGCTGAGTCCGTGTACTGTATGTGTCATGTGTTCCAGGACATATGACCATTGTATGGTAGCACCGTTCAAATGTGAGGGAAAAAAATAGTTTGCAGTGATTTATGTCATAATCCTCCTATTTATATGCGCTAATGTCATCCATTTTCATTGATATGAGAATAGATTGTTCTGCAATATTGGTTGGTCTGTTTAGGAAATCAATTCCTTGAGTTTGTTTCAAACTTACTTATATTTTAAAGATTTAAGATGATTTACAAGTACTTTGTTACAAAATACATGCAAAGTATATTGGACATTCCAGACCATAGTCTATTTTCCCATGGAATAACCATTCCTGTTAAAGTCATCAGAAAATTCTCTTCAGTTAGAATTGCACTTTTAGGGATTTAATTTTTTAAAGCTGAGATGTGCTTTCCATGTACAAATAATGTTTGCTAGAGGCCTAGATTTCTATTTTTGTTGAAATATTTTGGGAAACAAGTATTAGGAATAACTAAAGAAGGCAGAATACATTAGACATTTTTAGGTATGTGTAGCAATGCTCAAGATATTGTTCCTTACATTTTGTTGTGTAAAATTAGATGTATTTTCCAGGTCCTGTTAAGCTCTTAGGTTATAATTTTAGAATTTATTTTCTCGTGTTTGATTGTACAAGGTTTTCCATTGGCCTATCGTGATGTCAAAAACAAGTATAGTTCTTGAAGAACTAGTGTTGTATGCATTGAGTACGAGTTTCAGATGTCTGATATTTAGAAATTATTGGCCTTATGATGTAGACTGCCCCTGTCTTAAACCATCTTGTTCAAAACTTTGCCCAGCCAAAATAAATTCAGTATTATTAGTTTATGAGTTCACTTGTTTTGTGTTTTCTTGGATTAAGGTAAAATAGCTGCCATTCTTTTTCAAGGAAAGGAAATGGCCAGCATTGAAGGAAAGGAGTATTGTTATTTTAGGTATTCTTAATTTTTGGATGGGTATTGAATTCATATAGACTGAGTTCGGCTACAGAGGAGTTCACGCTGACGTATTTCAGAAATACTGTATAGAAAATGTTGGTTGCAATAACCTGCTCAAGTGCATGTTGGAAAAGGGAATTTTTTAAATTTTATTTTGAATGTCTGAATACCTCATACAATAATACGTAATAAAATATATTAAGATTTTAGTGAATTTAATAGCAAAGTAAACAGCAGTACTTTTTCCAGCTGATGTATTGCTCAAAGTGTAATGTATTTGTACTGATTATGTCCATTCTTAGTGTTGGCATCTATATAAGTCTCAAAGTGCTAGTGTTCAGATATCTGTAGGCATTTCTTTGATAAATTCTTGGAACATTTATTGGAATTGCAGAAGAGAAGATAACATAGTGAATTTGCTTTGATTCCTGTTGTCCATTCATTGAAAGATAATTTTAAAATAGATCATTATGGGTCTTATCATAAATTTTCATTATTTTATGGAAGTGTATGGAGACTGTATCAAGTATTTTATGCCATCTTTGTATTGATTTATAGATTTCTTTATAGTTATTTACCACCAGTATTTTACTAAAATACTTTTTCTTTACTGAGTAGTACATTGGCAGAAATGTCATATTTGCTGATATATTGCATTTTTATTGATTAAAGTGCAGAAAATTGCTGTATACAAGCGGTAATGTTAGATTTAAGTTTCACCTTTGCCTTTTACTGGGCCCTGTTTGATGTTCCTTACTTTACTGTGGGCATTGTTCTGTGATAGTACCATTTCATTGCCTAGTTTATAGGCTTAAACATTCCAACATTTTATTGAGGATAACTTCAGAAGGAAATGTTCTTGTACAAAACTGACATCAAGCTCAGAAATATGCATTTGGTATATGAGAAGTTCTTCCTATTTTGCATCTGCTGCATGTCACATTTATATAAGAATTATGTGATAAATTGTTATGATTGTTATTCTTCATTTGTGACACAACCCTAGCAAAGCATGAGAAATTGATGCTGACCTAAGCTGCAGCAACCTAGATGAAATGAAAATGTGATAAATTAGACTGAGTCGCACGCCTGAATTCCGTGGATGATAAACTCTTCGTGTACGGGTGATTTGTTTTGGTATTTGTATCTGGAATTTCCAGGAAGCCTAGGAAACTCAGGGATTTTATTCACCTGAATTCCGTGGATGATAAACTCTTTGTGTACGGGTGATTTGTTTTGGTATTTGTATCTGGAATTTCCAGGAAGCCCAGGAAACTCAGGGATTTTATTTTTGACACTTAAATCCTGGAAATGCCAGGGAGTGTGTGTTAGAAAGATACTATGGTGTATACTTTGTATGTTCACTAATAGGTGGACTACAACATACATTGCATCAATCTTAATATTGTCATTTTATTTATCTGTACTGACTGCTGCATTGGACAAGAATGATTTATATGGGGCAATTTTCTATCTCAGTGCAATTTTTTGTACCAGTCTAAAAATAAAATCCTCAAGTGACCTTATCATGCTGGTGATGTAAGGCATAGCCTTGTTGCTGTTAAAGCAGGAAAATATATTCAGTAGGCAAAGAGCTAATACAATTTACACACTTGTATTGTAATTTTGTCTCTTTTTTTTTGTTTTTTGTTTATTGATTTAATTTTTTGTTTGAAATCTTTATCTTTGAAGAAAGTTTTTAACATTTTTTAGATTGTGTAAAAGTGGTTTATGTATGAAAGAATTTCTCTAAATTTCCTACCCTGTTTGAGAAATTCTTCATTCACTGTTACTGGAAGTATTTTATGATATTAGTTTTCAATTTTTTATTTATTTCATTTTTATGGTAGATATGTTACAACATTTAATGATCAGTTGGCCATTCTTGTCAGTGTTCATTTATGTAGAAAATAAATTTTTCAGTTTCTTACTTGTATGTTGTTCATTTATTGATCACTTGTTTTTGATACAGATGTGCTGTAATTTATTGTAAATACCAGTAATTCTGCAACTGCTAGTGTTTGCAATTTTCAAACTACGATAGCTTATAAACTACTTGTATTAGAATCCTGAAAAAAGGCATTGACATTGTTATAGTCTCTTGGGCGAAGTCTGAGTTCGATAACAGACAACAGGTTTAAGGTCGAGAATAATAATAATGAAACACTTATAACAGGGATACGTAGTGGAAAACAAGCCCAGAGGGATCCGGGATGTAATGAGTGGTTGCAGTGTGCGTAATTAAAGGAAAGATAGTTTCAATATTAACAACAAGCTTTAGTTCAATATATTGTACCAGGAAAAATGTCTTAGCTGCTGATACTAGCTTGAAGAGTATGGAATATTTGTAAGGAGTGGAATGTAAGCATTGGAGTTGGTACAGAGAATACATTGAGTTTGTATTCTTTTGAAAATCTGGTTTTATTGTTCAATTGAAACAAATTCATATCACCTTTAAACACAAGTTGATTTGATGAGTTGTAGCATGCTGGAACCTCCAGACTTGGGATGATTACTGGGCTCGTAGACCGCGCCCGTCCTTGATGTGAAGTTCTCAACATTCGAGTATTTCGAGAATTTCTGGAGGATCTGGAAGTTCTTGAATTTGTAGGTGCACATGTTGCAGGGTTCGATCTCGCACGAGAATACTGAGGGGTGAGGCGTGGTGATGAGCACACTAGTCCCCCGAATGGTATTCAACTCACTTGTATCACTGTCGAATAAATTAATTTTTGCTCTAAATACCGCATTGATTCATTATAATTGGGATACGTCAAATGTTAATGAAATTGACACTTGAATCTTTGACTCAAACACCTCGTTGAATTACACATGTCAAGGGTTCATGAAATTGACACTTGAAAAGAAAACAATTGAACTGAGTAACTGATCACACGTTGCATGTCAGCCGTATTGATACTTGGGGAAAATTATGTACAAATTCACGATGTCAAGTTCGCGATGTAAGTCCGCTGATATTGGCAGGACAGTTTAAAATATTCTATTGGGTCGCTAACTTCGGACTGTTCCTAACTGACTGGCTTCGTCATTTTTATGATTGGAACACAACTCTGAACGTAATATTTACAGTTCGTGCAAGTTCAGGATATATTAACATGTTTGTTATAAATTAAACAAGTTTAATGGCACTAGGAGAATGTTCAACACTGTCTATAAATAATTATTAAAGTTGAACTGCACTTGAAGAATGTTTAACACTGTCTGTGATTAATTATTACGAAGTAGAAAGTATAAGCTTAAATGCGGCACTGAGAATTTTATGTTCTCTAAGAACTTATAATACCAATATAATGGTCCGTTATTGGACATTATACATTTTCCAGCTAACTCATTCTTGGTTGCCTGCGTTTCGCCCTCGTGTGCTAAGTTAGGCTCGTCAGTTGGGACTTAGCACACCACCCAAGACGCAAGGCTAGTGCATACCGTGGAGGCCACTGCACAGGCTACTTGAAGCCACCAGCAGTGCCAATGCACTATGAGAGCTATGTCTCATTTTCAAAAATTGATGCCTGCCTGGCCATCAAATGATGTAGATGTTGATTCCCATAGGGAACCTAAAATATTTGTCCCGAATGAGTAAATTTATAATACCAATATAATGGTCCGTTATTGGACATTACAAATTTTCCAGCTAACTCATTCTTGGTTGCCTGCGTTCCGCCCTCGTGTGCTAAGTTAGGCTTGTCAGTTGGGACTTAGCACACCACCCAAGACGCAAGGCTAGTGCATACCGTGGAGACCACTGCACAGGCTACTTGAAGCCACCAGCAGTGCCAATGCACTATGAGAGCTATGTCTCATTTTCAAAAATTGATGCCTGCCTGGCCATGAAATGATGTAGATGTTACTCATTCGGGACAAATATTTTAGGTTCCCTATGGGAATCAACATCTACATCTCTAAGAACTTAACGAGAAGAAAACACAAGTTCAAATATGACATTAATATTCTATGTCCCCAGAGTTTGTTTAAAAACACAAGCTCAAATTTGGCACTCTGAAATATTCTGTGTTCCCACAGTCTGTTGTGACAACACAAGTTCAATATGACTCTTGGAAAAATTACTACACTTGGAGAAATTGCAACACTTGGAAGAATTCTATGTTCCTTTGGAATGCCACTGTTTGTAAAGAAGACACAAGTCCTAATATGGCACTTGAAGAAAAATAGTATGTTCCACCGGTACCGAGCACTAGAGTGTCAGCGTGTCGTCTCACTGAAATACTTGAGTCCCGGCTGGACATAGCTTCGGTCTGCCGCACTTGTAGAGCTCCACCCGTCACCCGTATCGCAGAGACAGTGGAGTATTACTGTCTCCCTGTAGCCTAGATCGCCATGCTTTTATACCTGGAGCCGATGAAGCTTCTCGAAACGTGGATATTATCCACCTCTATGACTCCTAAAGTACTTGGTGGATTTGCCCAAGAATTTGACATTTTGCATCTGTTGTTATAGCCTCAACGTTGGCGGTGCAATTTTTTTTTTTTTTTTTTAATGCTGTTTGTTCGGGGTGTCGACCCATGTGGATCTTTTGCCTCTACTGGCACCATATTATATGAACCTGCGTGTAATTGGAATGGCGATAATTTGGAATGTTGTGTGTGAGGAAAGGAAGATTAAGGATGTCACAAACACCCAGTCCCCAGGCCAGAGATATTAATCATTACAATTAAAAAACCCTGACCCAGCCGGAAATTTTACCCGGGGCCGCCGGGTGACAGGCGGATGCGTTGCCCCCTACACCACGGGGCCGAACCGGTGCAAAAATAATTGTATCTCAACTCCAAATAGACTTTCTAGAGATTGATCGTAACATTACCATATATGGTCATGCTCGCTGAGCGAGGCTGGCCCGAGGCGGCCACGTCACTGCTGTGTACATCAGCCGAATTCGGCAGGCTTGCCTATCCTTCACTTCGTGCAAAGTTTAACTCTCATACTTCGAACTTGTTTTATCGTAGCAGTGTTTCCGGTAAAATATATATATATATTTGTAGTGTGTACATGTGCCTTTGCTGGCGGGACCTAGTGTTTACAGTGCACTATGTCTTCTGGTATGGGCTAGAGCAATTTTGTTACTTTCATTGATCTGTCTCAGCTTTATCCTTGTCTTTGACAAAATGAAAGTGACTGAGGTATGAGTGATGCTAGTAATGCCATTCCTTCTGCAGCCAGTCCCTGCTATGAATGGTGTGAAAATATTGCTCATAGTGTCGGTTGGTGCATACATTTCAGTGGGCTTGGCAGACTGATATGTAATGGCAACTTCTGGCTTGTGAGGAAAGCAACGGGAAACTACCTCACTCCTCATTTCCCTAGTATGCCTCTTCAGTGATGTCTAGGCCATCTATGACAGCTGATGGCAGAGCTTTTGAGGATCCAACCAGCCTTCAGGCTGAGGACTAAACATACATACACATACGTGTGTACATTACTGACCAGCAGGGTGCAAGAAAGAATCACATAAATAATTTCAAATGGGAAGCTGAGATAAGTTTCACAAGTGATGTTGAGGCAAGATATTTGGCGAGTAGATTACAAAGGGTGATGAAAACAACTTTTAGTCCAAACAGTTGATCTAGATTGCTACATGTACAAAGACTAGTGCCAAAATTATTTACAAAGAGTAATCTCCCAGGAGAATATATAGAACAATAGAATAAATAAAATAATAATAATAATAATAATAATAATAATTTAAAAAATGAGTGTAGGTAAGCAAAATAACCCTATTGAACAAGATCAACCATGTCATTCAACAACATTGTTAGACAAAGGTTGCTAAATTCTTACACAAATGTGTCTTAAATCTATATACAGTAAATCATACAAAATTTGAAGGAGACATGGGGTAGGGTGAGAGACTGGGGGGGGGGGGGGGGGGGGGGGGGGGTGTGAAGGAAACCGAGAGACATGACCAAACAGAATGTTCTCATTAAACACACAAGGACTAAGTGTAAACACACAAAGATTTGAATTATGCTTTAAAGGTAGGAGCAGTTCGAATGCACAGAAAAGTGTATATCCTAGCTTTCATCAAAGGTCCACAGCCCATTAACACAGAATGGAATTTAGTGCTCTGTAACTTGGTGACTCTCCCAACTCCCTCACCATCCGGAGAAAGATGATACGAAAGATATGTTACATGGTGTGATCTCTGTCTCACCTGAAAAATACCAGCGGTCGTTGGGAGCAGAGAACAATTTCTGTCCTTTGTTGTGCTCTCGCCCATCCAGCGGGGAATGCCCTCTTGTTCAACCTGGTGAGTTAGGCCAGGTGACAAGTATTCATATGATTTTAGAGTTTATTTTAGTTGACATCAGGGGAGCGGGAGAGTCAGGTGACTGTCCAGGATGGTGGTCAGTAAGTGAAAAACAAGGGCGGTACAAGGTAGTGTAATATGAAATGCCGGGGGTATACAAGGTAAGTCCGGGGTATCACAACATTCTAATTTACTCTAGTTTTATGTTCTTAATATCAGTATGTATTGTTCCATTTGTAAAAATGTAACTTTGCTATAATAAATACACGTAATAAGTATTAACGCATTTGCATCATATGACAAGCTGTGGTTGCGCGCAGTGTTTTGGCAGATGAATCAAATTACGAGCCCAGCTCACAATGATATGCTGGGCTGAGTGGCTCAGACGGTTGAGACGCTGGCCTTCTGACCCGAACTTGGCATTTTCGATCCTGGCTCAGTCCGATGGTATTTAAAGGTGCTCAAATACGTCAGCCTCGTGCCAGTAGATTCACTGGCTCGTGAAAGAACTCCAGTGAGATGTTAAGCCAATAACATTATTATTAGCACAATGATGCAGTGTCTCGCTTATCTTCAGATATTAGAGTCCCTTTTCATCGTAAGTTCTCACAATACACACTATAAAGTACTGTAGACATATACTGTTGGTAATCAATGCTGTCTGTATTTGTGTGTGACTCTGGGATTGTTAAACAACAGTTTATTTTCATAAGTATTCATTATGCATTAGAATTGGCATCGCTGTAATGGACAAGTGTATGAATGTCCTTATTACCAGAAGTGAAATTCAATTTTAGCCCATATTGTCATACTTTACAAGTGTCATTGTAGTTTTATGAGAATTCCACCTTCACAATACAAATTAAATTTATTCCTTTCAGAATAACATTAAATCATTGTACATGTTTCATCCTCATTGGACATCTTGAGGCATCAAAGTTCCAAAAACAAAAAGAGAACAAGGATTTTTATTTAAAATTTGAAGGACACTTGTAACGTTATTAAATGACAAAGATAATTATAAGAATTACTATCCCTTCCCAGTCCAAGCCCTTTCCTGTCCCATCGTCGTCATAAGACATATCTTTGTCGGTGCGACGTAAAGCCAATAGCAAGAAAAAAAATTACTATCTCCACTATAAACTGTGTATTCTAAATTATGTGTCTGGGCGGCACATCTAACCTTAAATTCTGAACGTTTGTCTACATTTTCTTCCGCTCGTTTTAAAAATGAGTCTATTTTGGGATATCTTCGTCATGTGTTTATGGTGAAAGATTCTGTCGTTGCCATTGATGCTTTCACAGCCTGTACTTATAGACATGATACTGTATAGGCTTTTGGGCTTATGCTGTGTCAAGAAAATAAGGTGAAATACTTTCCATTTTGCAAAGAACTGTGCTCTGTGTCATCAGTCCATCTTTGCCCATAGTGGTTTATTTCTTTATGGAGCATTTGAGGAGGAGGTTATTGCTTCGGCGCCCGTCAAACCTGTGATATGGTGGTGTGTTGATCATGCATTTGTGGTCTGGACAGAAGGTCCTGAGAAACTTCATCTGTTTCTAAACCACCTAAATCAGCAACATCCTTCATTTAAATTCACTATGGAGTTGAGTCAGACGGATGCCTTCCTTTCTTGGATGTTCTAGTAATAAAGAAACCAGACGGCTCTTTAGGACATACCGTCTATCGAAAGCCTACCCACACAAATCGCTATCTTCATGCAGATTCTCACCCTCATCCAGCACAAAAACGATGCATTCTCGTGATACTCGCCAAGAGGGTGAGATGAATTTGTGAGCCATCAAATATCCAGGTGAAGATGGACACGCTCAAAGTCATGTTCAAGGGTAATGGTTACAGCGATTTGCAGATTCATAGAACCCTGCATCCCAGAGAAACGACCAAGCAAAGCTCACAGGAGGAAGAAGTGAAGGGAACTGCCTACCTGCCTTACATTCACAACACCACAGATCGAATTGCCAAGGTCCTCCGCAAACACAATATAAAAACCGTGTTTGGCACCACCACTAAAATTGCTGACAGTCTGAGTAAAACTAAGGACAAATTGTCCCCACTTTTACATCCTGGGGTATACAAAAGTCTCTGTACTTGCGGTAAGGTATACATCAAACATGCCGGTCCATTGAATATGAACGTAATATTTGTTTCAACCAGCCAGAGAAAGCGGCAATAGATGAGAACACTCTATCGTTGGGTCATGATGTCATGTTCCAAGATGCTCGAGCTCTTACCCACACTAGACACTACAGATCCAGAATTATACGGGAAGCTGTGGAAATACGTAGAAATCCTAACAATTTCAACAGGGACAGTGGCTATCAATTAAGTAATATCTGGTTGCCAGCCATTAAGGATTTATGTAGGTAGTTCCCTTCCCTGTCCCTTCACTATTGTTATTTCATCTCGGTGTTTTCCAAATTCATGCGTTCCTCATCGCCAGATGTTTTATTCCAGGCTTGTGTCAATGTCATATGTTATGTACACATGTTATGTGACCCTCTTAGACTGATTTTGATGGTTCGGTCAGCTTTCGCTTCGAACGCTAGCACTGTGCCACGTCCGGGGAGCCCATCTGGTGACGAATCTACGTACCATTTTCTCTTCTATTAAAACATCTAAATTTCAAAAATTAATTGTTTAAGAAGCCTTTCTCGTGGACAGTTGAGATTTTCTTCTGATGACGCAGAGCACAGTTCTCTGCCAAACGTAAAGAATTTCACCTCATTTTCTTGACACGGCATAAGCCCAAAAGCCTATACAGTATCATGTCGATTCTGTCGTTGCGGCTCGTTACTGCTGTGTGTGGCTGTTGTAGACTCGGACGCTGCCTGTCGGTGAATAAACTTTCTAGTCTCCTGTACGGACTCTACCGCCAGAGCGCACGTAATTCGCCTGATGCTAACGCTTGTACCGTCGCCTTCTGAAAGCGGCTGTCTGCCATTAATCTGTCGGTGTTTGGCCTTCAGCGAAGATGGACGCACTAACTATGGGTCGTTGATCCAGAGTTAAGATGAAGGAAAGTTCTGCAGAAATCGGATGAGTCTGATTTAGCAATTCGTTCAGGGATTTTTTTTCTTCACAATTTACTTATTCTTAATTATACTTACCGAGCTCGATAGCTGCAGTCGCCTAAGTGCGGCCAGTATTCGGGAGATAGTAGGTTCGAACCCTACTGTCGGCAGCCGTGAAAATGGTATTCCGTGGTTTCCCATTTTCACACCAGGCAAATACTGGGGCTTAATTAAGGCCACGGCCGCTTCCTTCCCACTCCTAGCCCTTCCCTGTCCCATCGTCGCCATAAGACCTACCTGTGTCGGTGCGACGTAAAGCAACTAGCAAAAAAAAAGAAAATTATATTTAAATTGTTTATCTTATCGGCGATTACCAACGCATGGATCAGCACGGGTAAGTTACTATGCCATATTTCACCACTCTTGTAAGTACACCCTGTTAATATATTTCGTTGCAACGGGTATTTTCATTAATGAACAATCTTTGGACAAATGAAAAATCCAGGCTAAAGCCTGAAAATGTAGAACACGTGGTAATCACTAGGCGCAGCTTGGATTATAACTGCGTAGAGTTTTATGACATACTGCGTGGAAACTTAAAGTTGTTGAAGACAGTTCATTCAAGTGAAAAGTACGAGAGCCTATCACAGTGACTTCACACTGCAACGTGTTAATGTAAACAAATGTAATAGCATAATAGGTTAATAAAATTTGGT
This sequence comes from Anabrus simplex, assembly GCF_040414725.1. Taxonomy (NCBI): domain Eukaryota; kingdom Metazoa; phylum Arthropoda; class Insecta; order Orthoptera; family Tettigoniidae; genus Anabrus; species Anabrus simplex. The sequence continues at coordinate 558,754,560 of NC_090266.1, forward strand.
AATTTTTATAATTGGAACATATTACTTCCTTTTTATAGCATCTAAAAACCAGTGTGTTTTATCATGCTGTAGTGAGTAATAATGTACGACTCGTATGCTTTTTACGCTTGGCATCGCTTAAAAGGAACGAGAAAAATCGGCGATCAATTCGCTGCTAATTCATATTTACGATCAGGAACTGCAGTTTGTCTTTGAATATCTGGTCACCCTAAGTCAGGTATAAACGGAAAAGCTGATTGGAAAACATTCTTACCTGGCTAGCTGAATGAGTAATGCAGCAACTGTTCTGCCGATGCAGAAGAGCGGGTTATGTCCTCCTGAAGCTGAATATTCCTGCTGTTTAGATTGAAATGCGAACATACTTATGCCCCCACCAAGTAAAATGAAATTTTTGGTGTGTTTTAGTAATACAAATACAGAATTATTTTGCATAAACTGTTGAAATTTGGTGTGCTTTAAGGATATTTTTCAGAGTAAGCATCAGAAAAATTCCTGAATTTGCTTTTTGTCGCGTATCATTGTTATTATTTAGCTGAAAACTTCTGTCGCTGTTCTCTGTTATTTCCGTGACCGAGGCTGGGAATTTAAGGGCCTGTGTTTTTCCTGAGGCCTCGTGGTTTTTACGTGAAAATCCCAACCCTGAATTACAGGGACTCGAAGCCCAGCCGTCCAGGAGGAGAACGAGCAACAAAGCCAATGCACTGTCTTTCTTCCCATTATTATTATTATTATTATTATTATTATTATTATTATTATTATTATTATTAGACATATAGGCCAATACAGGAGATTTTGTAATAATCCAAAGGAAGGAAGAAGGGGGCACAATAAAATATAAATTCCAGAAAGGAGGTGCGACATAAAAGGTTTGTGATCCGCTGCTCTACAAGAAGTCCTTGCTATCTAATAGGCATTTCCAGGTTTCAGACATTATATACGAGGTGTCAGTTTATCTTGCCAACAGTGCAGAAGTGGAACAAGAGTAATTTACTGCAACAATCGTTTCCCACAGGACAGTGGGGTGGTACATAGTGCCTTATTTAAAATTTCTCTTTGACTGTGTCATAAATAATAGTGTAATACAAAAGGAATGGAAGGAATTTATAATAATACCAATTTATACAGGAAATGGTGGTAAAAGGAAACCTGAGAACTAAGGACCATTCAGTATGACCAGTGTAGTTTTTGAAATACTGGAGAATTTTATAGGAAAGTACATCAGAGGGGTATGTAAAGATAAAAATTGGTTCTTGAGGAGCCAGCATGGATTTAGAAATAAGTTTTCTTGTGAGGCACAACTGGGGGATTTCAGCAGGACTTACCAGATCAGTTAGATTCAGGAGGCCAGTTGGATTGCATAGCCAAATTTCCAAAGCATTTGACAGAGCGGAACATGGAATATTATTAAAGAAACTGCAGGGAATAGAATTGGGCATAAGGGTTACCGTATATGTTGGATAAGAACATTTCTAAGTTCAAGAGTTCAGAAATTCAAAGTAGGAAATCATGTATCACAGGAAGAGAAAGTTTGGAAGGGAATTGCACAGGGTAGTATAATCGGTTCATTACGTTCCTTTATATATGCAAATTATTTAGGGTGATATAGGGAACAACATAACATCAAAAATAAGATTGTATGCTAATGAAATACTTGTATATAGGGAAATCAATAACCTTGAGTATTGTTAAGAATTACCAAGGGATCTAGATAGAATCCAACAATGGTTTAAAGAGAATAATATGCAGGTTAATGGAGGCAAATCAACTGTTAAAAACAATTTACAAACAGGAGCTTACAAACTGAATTTTAATATACACTCATGTTCCTAAAAATGGAACACCTTGAAAGACTAGAGACAGGAAGTTCATGTTCACAGGACATGTTCATTAGTATGTTCTTCAGAAACAGTTAGCATTTCAGTCACGTAGGTTCAGTATGTCTCCTGGGTCCTACATATGCACTTATAACTTGTTCCATTCGTGATGGCATCGACGCATATAAGGCGCGAATGGCGTCCTGGGGTGGAGCCATCCATGCTGCATTCACCTGGTTCCACAGTTCATCTTTGGTGGTTGGCACTGGGTCACATCGCCGCACCCGTCGTTTCATCATACCCCATATATATTTGATTGGCGACAAGTCTGGTGATCGGGTGGGCCAGGGCAACAGTCTGGCATCCTGTGGCAACAAAAAGGCACGTGTTCGTGCAGCAGCATGTGGTCGCGCATTATCCTGCTGATATATTGCGTCTGGGGTGTTGTGCAGAAACGGTATGGCTGCGGGTCGCAAGGAATTCATTAACATACGTCAAACTAGTCACAGTGCCCTGGACACACACCAACTGTGATTTGTGGTTGTACGCAATAGCACCCCACATCATAAGCCCTGTATGTCTTGTGCGAATGCAGTCAATGTAATGCCTCTCCCCCTGTCTGCGGCGAACCAAAATGCGGCTATCATTTTCAAAACCTGGATTTCCGAAAACGCTGTCTGCTGCCATTCCTGCCCCAGTGACGTCGTTCCATACACCATTGCAGTCTTTTTATGCACGTTAGGCAAAGGTAGGCGGAGAAGTGGACGATATGGTGGTAATCTAGACCGCAATAAATGGCGATGGACTGTCTCTCCTGACAGTGTACGATGTGTTTCACTGTTGTGCCAGAGCCGAGGAGGACGCGATGCCATTCGAATGAGGTGTCGATCTTCTCGGGATGTGGTGTGGGTGGTACGGCAAGACCCATCTCGTCGATTCTACAGCCTACTGTGAACCATTCTGTACACACCCGCTGCTCTACCGACACACTTCGTCTCACACGAGCAGCAATTTGCCAGATCACGTCCTCTCATGCCAATAATGCGCCCTCTTTCGTACTCACTCATTTGACGGTACGGTTCTCGCATACATCTGCGAAGCATTCTGCATGTCTGCTGAAGTCACACTGATCCATTACCTTCCGTTTATAGCGACAATGAGAGCCGCAGGCACATTTTACCTGTCGGTGGTGGTGTGCCGATATATCGATGTGGACCATGAACCCGAGGGTCGACATGGTTCGAATGCTAATCGTTTCTTTAGAACATACTAATGCAAATGTTCTGTGAATATGAACTTCCTAGCTCTACTCTTTCAAGGTGTTCTGGTTTTTATGAACAAGAGTGTAGTTTGGATGAGGTAATTGTCCCAAGAAATGGCAAGTGCTAAATCACCTAGGCGTGAGATTTAAAAGTAAGAAAGTAATTTGTACTGGAACGGTCATGTTGATAACATTGTTGGGAAAGCATACAGATCATTACATGTCATTATGAGGCTACTTAAAGAATGCAACAAAGAATTAAGAGAGAAAAGTTACTTAAGTATGGTTCGTCCATTATTGGAATAAGCAAACAGTGTTTGGGATGATCGCCAGGAGTATCTAATAAAAGAAATACATGGTGTGCAGAGCAAAGCAGCAATATTTGTAACAGGGGATTTCAGGAGAAAAAGTAGTGTGTCAGAAATGTTAAAAAACTCAGGTGGAAAACTTTAAGTAAGAAAAGGGAGATAACTAGAATTATAGGATTATATAGAGCCTATACAGGAAAGGAAGCCTGGGGAGACATCTGTGAGACGCTTCAGTTAGAAAATAATTACATCAGCAGGGCTGACCACAAGAATAAAATTGGAAAGGTTTTTAGCAGAAGCGATTGGAGTAGATTTTCATTCATTGGGAAGGGTGTGAATGAGGAACAGCTTACCAGGGGTAGTGTTTGATCCTTTTCCTAAATCTGTACAGATATTCAAGAAAAGAATAAACAGCAACAGAGATATGAAATGAAATGTTAGAGGGAATTTGACCCATGCAGGTTATTGTATATACTGTAAATCATTTTTGTGAATAAATTAATTACATTCCCTGGTCTATGGAGATTGGACAGCGGAAGTAGGGGTGTGGTACAGTGGGGACTTCGAGGGCCCTGGGACCACTACGGTAGCTGTGAAGGCCCTTCAGGAACTCTGAAAAGCAGTGGCAAAAGGGGCTCTGGTTAAGATACAGCAGGTCGTTATGCGTGTTAGTTTCCAAAGTGGGTTAAATAAATAAATAAAACAATGCAAATTTTAATCTCATAGCAGTTGTGTAGTATTATTTGAAGTAATTCCACATACTGTTTATGAGTTAATTATGTTTGTAAGTACAGAAGATATTATGAGTAGAATTTTGTAAATAATATAAATTAATTAAGGATGAGTTGTATGATTAATACAAAAATTGTCAGTGTAAATTTTATAATACTGTATTTTAGGAAAATGTCTTCTTCTCTTACTAATTTAAAATTTAGTGCTTGATAATAAAGTATGTTTGTGTACCATTTGCCACCGAGGTAGACACCTCATTTATAAATAAAGTGATTTTCATTCGATTTTTGAAAACGAAGCATTTCCCATGCAAAATACCCAGCACAGAAGAAGAAAAGGTCAATTAGAATATATAAGGTATGTTCAGATGCAGGGAAAAGAAAACCGGTGTTAGTTTGCGAAAAGTGAGCAGATGGATATATATGATGTTGGTCTGCGTATTCCCGAGTGTTCCGAAAATTCCATTCCAGACAGGATTATTCAAACAAAAAGCTAGGAATGACACTGTACTTGAACTTCTGTCTCTGCTGATGCCTATAATATAAGTTATTATAATTTTCCTTCTTATCATTTGTGTTTTCAGTTTTCTTACGCAAACAGTAATAAAAGTTCTATTATTTTTGAAAAGTAGGCTACACTTTTTTTCAAAAATTATTTTGGTAAGTTTCCTGATATTGTACTTAAAGACAAAATGCCTCATTGAAAAGAAGAATGATGATTTATTAATATTAAAAAAAGCACAGGATAGTGATTAATTTCAAAACCTTTCAGCAGAAACATGAATACAGTATAGCCATAAATCTTCAGTGTCAACATACCAAACACAACTAAAATGAGCAGTATAGAAAGTGTTAACAACTACCAGTTATCTAATGTGATTCTTCACTATAATCTATGAAAAATGGTGCGTATTTGAGTCTATGCATGAATTTAATATTTGTCTGTTGTGTAGAGTGGTTTGAAGTATTATGAATCCGTGTGATTGTCATAACATGGAATATGATTATCATACATTTATGTTTACGTTTGTTGTCTTTTATGATAATGAATTCTGTGAAGTTGATTGACCTGTTAGATTCATATTTTTCTATATTTCTTCTTTGCAGTGGCAACTGAGGCCAGCATTATGTAACTGTTTGCGGATGATCTGAGAACACCCGAGAAGTTGATAATTTTCATAAGCTGGGTTGCCTATAAGGATAGACTCTTTTCTGCGGTAGCAACGAACATGTTGTCCCCCTCAGGAATAGAAAGCCTCCTTAAACCTGTCCCTCGATGCCGAACAACTTAATTTGTCAATTGCTACTGTCTTATCTGTATTTGGCTATCAAGATGTAATGTTGCATCAAACCATTATTCTCAATGGCAGCCAGAACATGCCTCATCTGAGCATATTTGCAGTGAGGCAACATGTTAGGAAATGATAAGGTTTGCCTCATAACACTGAAGTTCATGCCAAATTGACTATATTACATTCAGTTTATGCACATTCACCCATTAAGCTCCAACCATAATAATAACACTACCTGGGTACGTAAATATATTTTATGAAAGCAGGATTTGAACCTTTTGGAATTTCACACTGTTAGCACAGCAGCCCATTGTGGTACCATATTTCAACTCGATTTCTGTACTAGACTACTTTAAGTGTATAGAATTTATTGGATATATTGCAATGCTGATATTCAGTCGTGCACAACTAACGGCACCCAAACTACACAAAATATGCAAATTTGTATGTTTGTCCGAATATACATTATTAATAAAATATTGCAAAATCATTGAGTTGATACATGCATGAGGCAGTTGCAATCCGACCGGCGAGGTGTACGGACGTGAAGTGCTGATAGTGATTTAATAGTGTATGCGTATGAAATACAGTAATGGGAGTACCGTATCGAACAATATAGGTGTGCTATAGGGAGGTGCCATTGCAGGATAAAAATCAAATACATCCGAAATGTCGATAGTCCCCTTACTACAGCACAAGTGGTGGTTATGGCTCTGCTAGTGATTGGTGGTGTTGAAATGAACCCTGGCCCTGGACTATCTTGGGAGGAAATTGGAAAGCACAAGGAGGTAATGAAATAGGCATGTCAAGTGGACAAGATTTAGGAAATGTTATTAGATCAGAGCAAGGAGCTTAAGGAAATGAAGAGTTACTAACAAGCAGAGATAAGCGACATATAGGTGAGCCTGAATCAAAATAATTCCAACCTGGTGGAAATTAAGAATAGAGTATTGGCCTTCGAAGAAAGGGACATGAGACTTGGAATGAAGGAGCTATCGCGAGAAACGGAGGATAGGAGGAGAAATATAGTAACATATGGCCTAAAAGATTCCAATATAGAGAATTTGTATGAGATGATAAACAAAGTGACATTGTTGATCAGAGAAATAAGCAATATTGACAAATCCTTTAGAATAGGAAAACACATGGGAAGGAGACCTGTAAAAGTGTGTGTGGTATCAAGTCTAAAAGCGCGCAAAGTTTTGGAAAATGCAAAGAACCTGAAAGGGACAAAATATGGATCAGAAAATAACTGGGTTCAGAAGTGATAGACGACATTGGAATGCTATGCAATCACTTGCACGGAGCATGCAATTCTGGTCTCTAAGCCATCATTCATGGTTATAGACTTACGGTTAGAATATATTCGTTGAGCAAATCGTGGTCAGAAAGACAGATAAACGATATAGAAGGACATTTTGATGTTTCAGCAGTGAGTAGCGAAGTCAACGCCAACATTGGTTGATGACCTGACAGAAACAGCTCAGCGCCCAGAAAGAGGTGGCGTTGAAATGTGTGGAGTGCCGACCTTGCCCTGTCAGCTGTGCAGAACTGTGGAAGCAGAGCAACCAGTCTACAAAACGGACCACAACACAGCAAGGAAAGAAGCAAATAGACTAAGGTACCATTAAATTTGAAGGACTTGTGGAGTTAAAAATGGACAAGGAGAGTAGTAGGTCAAGGGGGATTCTAACACATTTTTATCTACACCACTGCCACCTCTAGTAGTGTACCTATGCGGGTTCTGACCCGAGGTCGTTGACCCCTTGTACAGTAGTATGACTACGCCGATTCGCGAATTTGCATAAGAGAGTGAGCCTAACCTCACAGTCGCCATCTTGGAGGGCGTAAACTTACATGACCTAGTTTTATGGCCAGATGTCCTTCCCGACCTAAACAGTCGCCATCTTGGAGGGGCCAAACCTCACAGAACCTAGTTTTACGATCAGACGTTCTTCCCTATGTGGAGTCACCATCTTGGAGGGGCGTAAAATGACATGACCTAGTTTTACGGCCAGATACCATTCCCGACGTGAACAGTCGCCATCTTGAATGGTCCCAACATCTCAGGACCTAGTTTTACGGACAGATGCCCTTCCCGACGTGGACAGTCTCTATCTTGGATGGGCCTAACCTACCTGCTCTTTAGCAGGCTGCTTTCCCGACGACAATTGCACATGTTGGCGGGTATACACGGGAGTAGAGTAGGTAAGGGGAGTCTGGATCACCTCAGCCTCTGCGCCAGCTCCAGCGCGTGGGCTCCTGCGGGGGCCTCTCACTTGCCAGGGCGCGTGTGGAATGTACCTCCCTGCACGGGCCTCTTGCTGTCAAGGCTACACACAAGTGTGGAATGTTGCTCCTTGCGGCAAATTTCTACTGCTAAGCCTAGGTGTGTGTGTGTGTGTGTTAGGTAACGACACTTGTAATGGTGCTTGATTTAGTATCCCTTACTGAAGGACAATGTAAGTGCAAGCATGCTAACTATGTTTTACTAACCCTACTCTCCTAGTAGGGATAAAAACTCTATTGAGTGAATTAAGTGGCTAGTTTAAACAACTTTTTTCTAACCTACTTACTTATAATCATTTCTGATCTTGATTAGCTCTCAAATCGTTCATGTTTATGACAGGAAGGACATCCAGCCGTAAATCTTCGCATTAGATAATCGCATTGTCTACTAAATTTTAATTTATATTTCCCCCCCTACTAACTTACTTATAATTACTTTACGTGAATGACTGTAATCGATAAAATATCACTGTATTACTTGTCACATATAGATAATTATTTTACTTAGATAAAGTCTGAAATCGGAGGTTGATTAAGAAATACCGTTGTTACTAGCGCGAGATACGTATACGTATAATACACACGGAATGAAAACAGGTCGCCATTTTGTTACAGTTCGCTGCGTGCGTCGTCGTCTGTTTGAACTCTTCGAGGTCAAACACCCATACATGGGAGTGCTATGTCTGTGATTTCTTATTATCTTTGTCCAAGATGTCTAGCGCGAGTATTTAATTGAAACAATACATGATTTCTGAACTAATGAATCAGATAGGGGGCACATGAAGTGCTAACTCATCAAAAATTATATCGAATATATATGTTTAGCACGGAAGAAGAAATAATAAATCATTTAATGAATCAGTGAGGACACATAAAGTGACCGCTAGTCAAATGACATAGAATGAGAAAAAAGCAATAAAACGACACCAAAGAACTCCAGTGAACAAAGACATCAAACACGACAGTGTTCGCCAAACAAAAGACGAACGCACTGCCACGTAGCAGAAATACTTGTTGAAAAGCCGTGAAATAAATCATGTCTTCTCTAAAATAAAATATTACGAATTATTCCTTAATCAACCTCCGATTTGAGACTTTATGTAAGTAAAATCTTCAGTTTGTTGCACCGACACAGGTAGGTCTTATGACGATAGGAAAAAATTACGGGGGAAGGAATTGAGGCGACAGCATTTTCCTGGTGAAAAACAAAAAACCACGTGTATGCATATATAGGTTAGGAAGAATTATTCAAGCAACTCGAATAATATGTGGAACATCACACTTTTATTTACTTGTTAGTTCAAAATACTTTTTTAAATTATTTCGTACATGCCTTACAGTCCTTAATCATTGGAGTCGGACCGTTAAAATCAACAACATCATCTCCACGATGTTTATAGTGACGGTCGCAACGGCGACAGACAGCTATTTCGAGTAATGCTTTTGTGTGGAAAGGGAGTTTCTCCCATGCGACATCTAAATCCTTAGCGGCATATGTTGAGAGGAACCCAGATGGTAAATAGTTAATTAGATGTTGCGGCATTCGAAGTAAACTGCCATGTGTATAGTATGATGTAATAGCCTCACTTACTAGTGAGAAATATATGGTGCGTAACGCGTCAAGTTTAATATTTGGTGTACAAACTTCATATTTACAGTGGAGATTACTGTTAGCTTCAGGGTTTTTCTCCTCGCTAAACTCATTCTTTACTTGTCGCTCCATGATCGTCGATACACACACTGATGGCAACGGTGACGGTACTTTCATATTTATTCTCACACTTTTTAATAGTAGGCTACAATTTCCTCACACTGACATGTCGTATGGTGCGGATAGCCTTAAGGTACACCCCCTTAGCAGTTGCCTAGTGTGAAAATAGGGAACTACACAGAATTATTTTTAAGACTGGCAACGGGGGAAATCGAATTTACTCTCTTCTGGGTAGCTAACTAAAGATGTGAGCGAATTCGCTTGTTATATACAGGGTTATTCACCTAACATGTTACACGCAAATAACTTCTAAACCATTAAATATATCAGCATTCTGTTTTCATATTCGTAAATGGTACGCAGGGTCTTGTAAACTGACGTGCTACTTAGTCTCACGGGGTGATTAACAAACGATATATTGATACTAACTCCATATTTTTAAATGGAACGGCACAAAATTATACAGCTGATTTAAAGGTTCATCTGCGTTCAAGTTCAAATATGTAAGTATTTTCAAAATCGGACAATTACTTTTTTGAGATATAAATAAGAACAGCATACGCTGTTTTGCATGCCGCATCTGACGGCGTGAAGTCCGGCAAGGACATATTGAGGCGCAAGCTGCTTCCTGGCCTTGATTCCAGCCACAGAACGGATACCAGGCATGTACTGTAAACATAATGTGATGTACCGTAACATACCCTGGGTGTGCAACGTTATTGTATGACTGGCGAACACACAACGGGGAAGGGAGATTAAAGTTGTATTGTTTTGTTTTGACATGTAATAGGCTGCGCTCAGTTTAGCGTTTTTCTGACGGATGGGAATGGGAAGGATTTGGAAAGAAAGTCGGCCGTGGCCTATCACAAAGGTACCTATCCGGTATTTGCCTGGTGTTGAACATGGGACACCATGAAAATCATATCTGGTTGGGCGAGGAAGGACTCGAATCTACGCTCTCCCGAATGCACGCTACTACAGTCGCGCTGGAGCTGTGCAGAGATTAATGCGTGTAAAGTAACACATAAATAATATTGTTGCTGCCATTTCACTACGATCAGTTCTGAACAATTGCTTTTCCAGAAGGAGCTCCTCCAGTGTTTTGTGTTATGTTTATTTCTCAACTCATAGCGTAGTATGAACTGTACACTAAAACCAGTGACAATTGTAGCTTTCGTTATGTTCCCTTCAAGGCAAAGTACTTATTCGTTTTAAACACATCAACCCTTTCTGTCCTGTTATGTGTTCACCTGCCATACATGAGCCATGAATTTGAATTCCCCTCTCAATTTATCCTATTTTTATGTCTATTTTAATGTTTACTGATTATTTTATGCATAACTGTGGTATTTTGTCCCCTTGTGTAATGCCCTCGGGCAAAATGAAATTATGTTCCTAAACTATGGCCCTAGGGTAAAGGAGCTTTCCGCCCTAGGAGCGATCTGCCCTATGCTTTTCCCCTTGCTTCCCTCCCTTACCCCTGCGGATGCGCCGTGCTCTCTTTACGCCACCTGCGCGAGTCGCCTTGCGCGATTGCCTCGCTTGGCGAGGTCGGGCGGACTCGCTGTGAGCAGCTGTTCACTTCGTGCCTGGCTCTCTTTCTATCTCGAGCACCGCACGGCTCCGTCGAACCCAGGACCGCTTGGGGTATGGGAGTTAAGCGTCTGACTCTTCATTGAACTTGTGGATGATGGGAGGACATTTCTTTTCTTTTAATCCCCTTGATGGGCGCTAAAGATTGGTTTAAGGCTTTTTAAATGCCAAGTTGTTTAAAACCTAGCAAGTTTATATTAGCAAGTTCTCGGTGAACCATGCGTTCTGATTCCTGCAGCTTAGAGCATGCTTTCGAAAGTTTGTACCTCCTTGGTAGGTGTAAGAAATGATGTGGGGCAGAGCATTTGCTCTTTTAAGAAATATTTGAAATCATTGAATGGTCGCTAGGGGTACCCTGTGCTCCCCCTTCTTGAGTCACTTGAAGTGGCGTATTATTGATGATATATGTAAACGGAGTTATTTATTGTTTTCGAGTCCACTGTATGTTACATGGTGAATAGGGCTGGTCCCCTGTGAATTGTACGAGACACGTGTCAATGTTAACCTCAGGGATGTTAGTTTTTGAAACATTTAACATTTTTCCTTTTCTCTTCGATGTTTGTTTTCCTTGCTTAATAAACTTTGTTATACTGTTTTCCTGCCGGAATCACTGTTTTGCCCTCTGGGTTGTTTCCATCCTTACATAGTCCAGATCCTATGAGGGCCGCACCTTCTTATGGTTAACCAGAGATAATTTACGGAACAATACACACTTTGCAAACCCACCACATGTGTACGAAGTGCTTACCTGCCTGGTACCCATTCTGCGGCTGAACTCACTCCCAGGAAACAGCTTGCGCCTCAATATGCCCTTGCCAGACTTAGCGCCATCTGATGCGGCATGTAAAACAGCGCATGCTGTTCTTGCTTATATCTCAAAAAGTAATTGTCCGATTTTGAAAATACTTACACATTTGAACTTGTACGCTGATGAACTTTTAAATCAGCTGTATAAATTTGTGCCGTTCCATTTAAAAATATGGAGTTAGTATCAATATCTCGGTTGTTACTCACCCCATGAGACTAAGTAGCACGTTATTTTACAAGACCCTGCGTACCATTTACGAATATGAAAACAGAATGCTGATATCTTTAATGATTTAGAAGTTATTTGCGTGTAACATGTTACGTGAATAACCCTGTATATTTTTAATGCTAGGTGTAAGATAATCTCACATAATATTACCAGACACGAGTTTATTGTGTGTAAAAATATGATTTCGTACACATATGTTTTTAATGGAACGCGCAGACATTTCGCTTTGTCGTGAATATCGAACCCAGATGGTTTCTGCAAGCAGCTTTCCCCTAAACCGGTCAAAGGCCTACCTCTTTCGCGGTCATTGCTGGTCATGGTCGAGCCTTGACCGCGGATTCATACCCTCGGGCTACGAATAAGGAAACATGAACTGAAGTGTCTAGGCGGCACGCAGGTTACTAGAAGATGTTGAACCCAAGCAGGGTTTTTTAGAGAAAGTAGTTTTTCAAATTACATGTCCCCGTTAGAACGGTTTTATATAGTATGCTTCGCTTGCTGAAAGTACGACAAAGTTTCTATCGCAACGATACAAGGAAGATGTCGAGTGTTCAGCGTGTCTTTTCGACAAACTGGTAGCGCTGCAGGAGATAATAAGATTAAAAGAACAGTGTCAGTTGAGAATTATTAGGGAAGTGGAGGGCGCGTATGAACGCGCAGTATTAAAAATAAAATAAGAGAATTTTCTAACGAAGAGTTCCACCTGTTCCTTAGTTTATACTCTTATGTTATTCCTGAGCGTGAGAGTCCTCACTTTCCGCGCTTCTTTCTCCACGGCTTCTGTTACTTCTCCTGTAGTGCAATATTGATCAAGCTAGGGGAGATAATAGATTCGTACCGAAGTGACGAAGACGTAATTGGTGAGTTTTAACTTTTTTAATTTCAAGAAAACGTCTATTGTAGGATCGGGAAAGATTTAATTCTACATTAAATTTTCCTTTCGATATAGTGGAAGAGCCAGCAGAAGGAGCAGGAGGAGAATTTAATTTATTCGAACCCTTGTAGGTGAGTGTATAAGTTATATCTTTTATTTATTTTATCTTGCTTTTTCTCTGCTCTTAGGATGACAAACAAATCTAGGAGAATGTTTTTACGTCACACTAACACAGATACGTAAAGGTGTAGGAAGAAAACGAGCGTAGCTATATATATTTCTTTCTTCTTAGGAAAGAAAGAAAGAAAGAAGGGAGTCTAATTTTAGGAGAAAAAATATAAGGTTATCTTAAGTTAAATTTGCTTAATATAATTTATTAAGATACGATGTTTGTCCGGAAAATACGTATAAAAGTTGAATAATAACTTTATTTGACAATTATTCAGGTATTACAATATGGTCTCCTTCAAAGTACTCTCCCTGAGACAAGATGCACTTCTGCCAACGCCGTTTCCACTGTTGATAACATTGTTGAAAGTTTTCAGTTGTGATGCTGTTCAGTTGCCGTGTCGTTTCTCCCTTGATGGCTCCCACATCACCCAAGTGCCGCCCCCGAAGCACCATTTTGCATTTCGGGAACAGGAAGAAGTCACAAGGGGCTAAATCGGGTGAATAAGGCGGGTGGTCTGTCACGGTGATCGAGCTTCGGGCCAAAAACTCACGCACAACGAGCGACGTGTGAGCGGGCGCATTGTCGTGATGAAGGATTGTCTCCGTAAACTTGTTGCAAACACTCAAAAATCTCACGGCCATTCTTACCTAGTTTGGCAAGAAACTTGATGTTGATGCGCTGTTCCTCAATCAGAGAGAGCTCCATACCGACGGCAGGTGAAAACGGGTAACTTTCAACAAGCAGCTGCACACTGCTACTGACACGCAGAGCTCTCCGACTCGAACTGAGCGTTGAGAAGATTGGCGACAACAGCAGTGCTACCTGGTGGCGCCTCCACGATACGTGATACGTCACCCCGACGGATTTATACGTATTTTCCGGACAAACCTCGTACATGTTACATAAATGTTTCGAATAAATTATGCATAGTTGAGGCGTAAATATTTTCTTGCTTGAGGTAATGTTCAACGTTATCAACAAAACAAACAGCACTGTTTCTTGAGCAAGGGAAGTCTGAAACAAAAGAGAGAGGTCACTATAGACATTAGAGTAGAAATTAAATATATATATATATATATATATATATATATTATAATAGCGTACTTACCGCCGATTTTTTAGAATACACATACCTTCGGAATCCAACATTATGAGTGGCGTCGAAACCTAGCCAAGATACTAACACTTTGTTGCGCTTTCTCCGTAGAATTTTATCAATGAGGTATATTTTAGGATTTTTGTCTTCTTCAGTTCTTGTTCATATTGGTTTATTTTGATAGTCGTGAAGCAAGTAAGTTCTCGGTAATGTTTCTTTTACTTTTCTTACAGTAAAAAATACATTACTCCAATTAGGAGTATAGCCCTTTGTAAAATATCGCTTAATTTTACTTATTCGTATTATGTCACCTACTTTAAATTTTGGTGGATAAGAATACTTCTTTTTCTTCATTTCTCGTAATTTGTACACAGTTGCAAGTTGTTGTGGATCATACCAATTGTACGATGTTTTCGATTAGTATATTCGTCTAATACTTTTGGTAGCATACGAAGCCAGTGGTGAGATCCACATGCAGAGAATTACCGCCACATCCACTGCTTCAGTGTTCCATTGAAGCGTTCATCTACGCTTGCCTTCAAGCTGTTCCCTGTCGAATAGTGTTTAATTTTCCTTTTTGTAATCCACTGTTGAAAAATCTTATTATAAAATACTTTTCTTCTGTCAGTTTGAAGATGTTTCGGATAGCGTTTACATTTTGAATAGATTCGTTCCAGATTTTCTACTAATTCGTTTCCTGTTTTTGTTTTAAGTGGAACTGCCCATGCATACTTTGAATAAACATCAATTATAGTTAACATCTATTTATATCCACTATTAACTTTCGAAAACAGACACACATCAACAAGATCAGTCTGGTGCAAGTCATCTTTTGCCCAGCTAATAACACTCCGTCTTTCAAAATGCTTTCGCAGTGGAGCGTGGAGTTCTTTCGGTATTTCTTCCCTGATTTTGTTCATAAAGTATGGGTAAAAGAATTCGTTCTGTGTCGTCTATTCGTTTCTTGAATCTGAATCGGTCTATAGCTGTTGTTGCCAGTTGCTCCCTCTGTCTTCACATTCATTTTCACAGATTATTGATATATCCTTAGAGAATCTAACCGCTTTAAATATATTTGCGAACGGAAGTTCGTCGCACTGCGCAGTGTTCATTTGTTCGATAAACCCGATTTTCGAAGTTCTCCTTCGATTGACAAGATTTCGTTTTCGTGTGACGAATGACCTGCACTTCTAGATGCTACTAACTTTTTCAGTCTCTCCACTAGATTTTGGACCATTCCAATTAACTAATTCTATCTCATTTCTTTGTTCATTTTTCCACTTAGCTGCTTTTGTTCCTCTTCCTGTACGTTTGTATTTGTGTACACTTACAAATTTTGGTGTGCTCCTTCCTTTTTCACTTTTGCATCTTCTACTAATGGCTTGATAAATTTTTGAAATTTGAGGGATTTCGTGCCTCTCATTTGCTTGCCTGCGTCATACTGTTTCCTGTACACGTTAGTGTAATTTAATATA
The DNA here is from genome assembly GCF_040414725.1 of Anabrus simplex. Taxonomy (NCBI): domain Eukaryota; kingdom Metazoa; phylum Arthropoda; class Insecta; order Orthoptera; family Tettigoniidae; genus Anabrus; species Anabrus simplex. Next base: position 558,770,212 of record NC_090266.1, read on the forward strand.
TGAGAGTAAGCTGACAGATCATTATCATCATACAAGTTTGGGTCTGGATCTTTCTGAAATAGTAATTCAAGGAGACCTTCGGTTAAAGGATAGTTGAAATTGTCAATTATGAGATTTTTATCGCGAAACAGTATTTTTTTTACTCTCTAAATAGTGTTCTCCATGAACTAGTCGTATCCCAAATATTGTATGAACTTTGTGTCTTAATTGTGGGTCAAGATAATTTTGCAGGAGAGTCGTTTCCTTTCTGTCGAGAGCTGCTTCTTCTGATTCTTCTTCATCACTTATATAATTATTTAATTTTCGATTTTCCTTTGCATGTAATCCATTCGAGTTAACTGTAAGCAGCTGCAGTTTATTTAATGGTTCGGTTATTGGTATGAATGTTTCTTCTAACTTTAATTTGTTTAATGCCATATCTGCTTAAAGAGAGTTATATTTTTTACATGTCTCCTTAATTTTGCTAGTTTATTCTTCACACGACTTTTTGCCACTATGTTCGCCTGCATTTTAACGTCCATTGTTTTACTCATATATAGTATATTCAAACAGTATATGGAACGGAAGATCGTTAGTATTCCATTGTTCTGGATTTTTAGGCGGAATTGAATTTCATCACCTCCCTTTACAGCAATTAGTGCACCTACATCTAATTCGATTGGATTGTTCTCATGATTAATCATCACATATACCTGAGAACTACGTGAAACTGTTAACGGTGTTAGTGTGCCCGTGTAGGGAATCTTATTCATAAGACGGCAATTTTCTAGCATATGTATTGGTGACTGACTTTATGGTAGACTATTAATTTGAAAAATAGCTTTTCTTGGTTTATTGTGCAGTTCCCTTTTCATCACTTCAAACTCTTAATTTGCAGTAGCAAACGCTTCTAAATACTGTTCGTTGACAACATCTTGCTCGTGGGTAGAAGAATCAACATTTGTAATTCGTTTATTCTTCATATTTAATTCTCTGTTAGATTCTACTGGTAGATAATTTTTCTGAAGTTTAGATAAGTCAAGTTTTAACTCGTCAACTTTTCTCCGCGCAGGCGCAAACTGTTCTACAAAGATTTTATTTGCAACATCTTTCTCATTTAACGGATTATCTACGTTAGTAATTCGCTTATTTTCCATACTCAACGTGCCTCCCACATCAACGTTTAGTTTCTGTTGATTGCTTATTTCATTCTTCAGTTTTTCCAGTCCTCGCGCTGCTGAATGTTTTCCAGGTATGCTTTATTAATCGCATTCGTCGAATGAATAGGTTTGCCGATGTTTGTTAGTCGTTTATTTTGCATATCTATTGACCAATCGTCATTCAGTTGTAGTAGCTTACCTTTTGTATGATTTTCCAAGAATAAAAGTGATATTGCATCTTGTTCCCCTTCAGGATCTGCTACACCCGATATTCTCTTGTTGTTCATGTTGAGGTTATTGTCAGTCGAAGGAAGGTGATCTTCCACGATATCGCGTATAAGTGAGTCAACATATTCTATGCGTGCTGAAACGTCGTTAACTCGTTTCTCCAAATTTCTCTGCTCTTTGTTAGTGTGCGTACGCATTGTGTCAAGCGAAACTGCTTCGTTTCCATTCATCGCTGGAGCTATTCCTTTCAGCCATTTGTTGTTAAAATCAACTGTATCCTCTTCTAGTTTGCATATGTCACGTATTGCATTTTTAAGATGAGTTCGTTAATGCATACACTGTGGTATTTATATCTCATAAAATATATCGAATCCATTTTGATATCGACCATTGCTTATTTCGCTGTCCTTATCGATAACGAGAAAGCTGAATTTCGACTGCGACCAACAACGATAACTTAAATCAGTGAACTGGTTGTAACTCATATCGGTGTTCACGTGATCATCGTAAACATGACGAAGTTTTCTTGCATCTTGTTTAAACAGAATAATAAAATTAGCGTTGTCTCTAATAAGATGTTTGGGTATGCAGGAATAGTTTTGACATAAGTAAAAAATATCCACGATATAATGTCTGTTTGTCGCTTGCTACATCGTCAAAAATAAAAACGGAATTTCTTACAGCTTTTTTCTGGCGGTATTACTTGCTCATGACCAGAGTAAAACTCACTTTTTATTTCTTTAATATATTTTAAAAGCTTCTGTAGTTCAATATATTTCTTCTGCGACAAAGATTTTGAGTAAACATACATATTCTCAAATCGTAACCCGTTTGGTTGCAATAACAAATTAATCATAACATTAGTCTTCCCTGCATTCGATGGACCGCATATGAGACCGCGTATTGTGTACGGCAACAGTTTACTATGTTTATTTTTCTTATTGATCGTTTTGTTTCGTTCAGTTTCGTCACAGGTAAAGATACCGATTTTATTGCCTTTACCATCACTCTCTTTTGATGATAATAATTTTCAACGATCGAGTGCACAAGAGGAACACGTACAGTGGTTTTTTATATCAAAGTTATTGTTGATTACTAAATAAACACGAACTTTTTTACCTTCTGTCTCACTTATCTAGTTCCAATATGGTTCGTGCATCACACTACACCCAGTATTAAGAAGTGCTGGAACAGCAGCCGTGTCATAGATGTCTAATAACGTGTTGCCAACTTCAGAACCCCTCATATACCGACACGAAGGTAACCATTTTCTGTGTTCTGTTAAGAGGTCGTCATCTTTCTCCCACGAAAATAATTCGATTCCGCAAAAATACATTTAACTGCGTCTAGGTATCCTGTGTAGTAGAATCCAGCTTTAGCTAAACTTACGGGGTCTATACACGGTACACGCCATCTAGCGAAAGTCCTTATCCGATCTACCTCAGATTTTAAATTTAACGGACCAGGAGTGTACGCCATGATGCAGTAAAATGTAGTAGAATCCAGCTTTAGCTAAACTTACGGGGTCTATACACGGTACACGCCATCTAGCGAAAGTCCTTACCCGATCTACCTCAGATTTTAAATTTAACGGACGAGGAATGTACGCCATGATGCAGTAAAATGAGGAGAGCAGAAAAATATATCTCTTATTTATATATCTTACCTACCTTCTAAAAAGAAAAAAATATATGAATTTAAATATATTTTAGTATGCAACAGTTGCACATCGTGTGAAATGTAATTCGTATATAATAACACACTTGCTAACAGGAGCTCCTTTTTGAGATTGCTGCGTCGAAGACGCAACGTTGTTGCAGCTCCATGTAAACGAGTAGGGAAAGGAGGAAGAATAGGCAAAGTTCTTAATAAAGCTATAGATAATTTACCAGTAGAATTGCACATACCGTGTTATGAATTCTGAGGACTGGGACAAAGTTAGAAAAACGACTTAAGCGTGGTGATCAAGGAATAAATCTATTAGATAAGGCATGTAAAGAACACGATATCGCTTATGCTACATACAAAGATCAGAACAGAAGGAAAGAAGCAGATGAAATCTTAGCCTCTAAGGCTTGGTCTCGTGTAAACTCTCAGGACGCATCATTGGGAGAAAGAGCAGCTGCACTAGCAGTTTCGGGTATTATGAAAGCGAAAACTAAAGTAGGTGGGGTAGACGAAGAAGAAAATCAAAACATCGGAGAGAACGTGTAAAACGGAAAAAAAGACAGCATGTTGTAAAAAAGAAAGGTGGTTTTCTATCACTCCTTCCGATATTTGCAGCCTTGTCCGGCTTGGGCGGTCTAGCAAGTGGAGCTGCGGGAATTGCATCGGCTGTAAACAAGGCGAAAGCCGCACAGGAAGAATTAAAATAAATGAAGCGACACAATCGAATGCTAGAAGCGATGCGTGGGAAAGGGCTTTCTACTCGAAACAAAGGAAAGGGCATTTACTTAAATCCTCTAGCATACAAAGGATAATGGAAGGCCTGCCGAATAGAGCATTAACTATCATCGATCTATTTCGTTTGAAAATTCCCTACTTCAGAGGCGTGTTTATGCGAGATACGTTACCGAACATTTCTCGTAAAATGAAAGTTGTATTTTGAATTTAAATCCGATAAGTAAATCTGGTTCGCACTGTGTTGCGTTCAGTAAACGAAGTGTATATGTGTACTACTTCGATAGTTTTGGTAATTTACGTCCCCCTATATTTTTATTAGAATATTTAAAAATCTGTTACATTCGGTATAATTTTCATTCTTATCAAACTTTTAACTCATCAGTTTGTAGGTATCTGTGTTTACTATTTTTATACTGTATAAATAAAGCACGACCTTAGGATTTGTTTTCAGTGTTCACGATGCCTTATGAAAGACGGATCACACTCGAGGGTAGAGGCTCGAAGATTGATGTAGTATTAGAAACCTCGATTCATTTGAATAGAGCTTCTTTCTATGAAATAGGACTTGCCGCACTATTTACATGAAATAGTATTCGAAATGTTACTAGTAAAAATAATAAGTTCCCTATATATTTGAATAAAAAATCATTTTGAGTGTAGCAGAAGGTATTTATGAATTCGATGATCTCGTTGCAAAAATAGAAAGTTTGCTAACTGTTAAAAATGTGAAACTATTTCTGCAAGAGTACACTCCAAAATGTATTTTATTTATCTCAACTAGTAACAACAAACCTACTATGCATTCTCCGTTTGACATTGATTTCAATGTACCTAACAGTGTTGGTACTAGCTTAGGTTATCTGTTAAATGTATATGAGAAATATGCTAACCATGAATCGCAGCTGAATGAAATAGATAACGTGAGCGTTAATAGCACAAATAACCACATTGGTATTAAAATGAAGGGAGACAAAACAACTGTAATCACATTACCTGAAGGTAGTTACATTTTTTCAGAAATAGGAGCTCTAGTTCAAGAAGCAATAATTAACAACTTCCCTATTCTCGAAGAGGCGAATGACGCTCTAGAGGGAGATAGTAAACTTATTACTATTACTTATCAAAAGACCTATCTTCGCTGTAAAAATCTTCAAACCTAGACGTGGACTTTGATGTTTCCGACTCAGATTTGTTAGGATTTTCACGTCAAAAATATGAAGCTAATAAATTACATATTTCAGGGGAGATTATTAAAATTAATAACGTAAACTCCATTCACGTATGTTGTAATCTCGTGTTAGGTTCCGGTTCCTAGCTCAACGGTAAACAAACATATTCGTTATACAATTTTAAACCGCTAGTTCCAGCAGGCTATCCTATTGTAGTTCAACCGTCAACTATAAGCTTCTTACCGTTAAACACTAGTGTTATTCAACATATATCTTTCGTACTCGAAGATCAGTTCGAAAACCCAATCGACTTACAAAATGAGAATGTAACAGTAGAGTTAATTATTCGTCCAGTGAAAATACAGTAATCGAATATAACATAAAGCGTACACTTACGTACTATCATTCGAGTAAGGAACAATTGTACAACAACATCATGGTAGTAATTTACAACAACCGGTCAATAAAGCGAGGATTAAAAGAGGAAGCAGAAGGAGTAGTAAAATATAGAGTCAAGCTAAGAAAACAATCTCATCGTGTACGCTACAAGAAAAGATTTACCGCAAACAATAAGGATTTTTGCAGTCGCTAGGCTACCGACTACTATAAATTCTATTTCTCCTACGGAAACTACTTTATTCCCTTTTCGTGTGTAATCAAGGTAACATCAAGAAGAATTATGTTTAACGTAACAGACAAAGTTGTATTTGATAACGGAGTAGCCAGGCAGGAGGTAAGGGGCTATCGTTCATATGCAGGCACGAAATATGAAAACAACGATGAAATTCGAGTTCCTGTACCTTCTGAAGCCGATGTTCACACAGAAGATGGTATTGTTAAATCAAACATAGAGGATGCATCTTCAACTTCAACCGTCCCAGATCAAACTTCTGCAGCAAATTGTTCCGATGGAATTCGTATTAAATTAAATGCGAAGGAAATTGAAAGAACTCGGAAAGATTTTTTACAATGCTACTGACTACTATAAGATAAAGCATATAAATTCTATTTTTCTATCAGAAACTACTTTAGTCCCTTTTCGTGTACAATCACGGTAACATCAAGAAGAATTATGTTCAACGTAACGGACAAAGTTATATTTGACAACAGAGTAGCCAGGCGGGAAGTAAGGAGCTATCATCCAAATGCGGGCACGAAATATATAAACAACGATAAAATTCGAGTTCCTGTACACAACCAAGAACATGTCTTTTTACCCTCTGAAGCCGATGTTACTTAGAAGGTGAAATAGATCAAGCGCAGATAATACACCTTCAGCTAGAGCCGCTCCCGATCAAAACTTTGCAACAAATCTCTTCGATCAAATTCGTATTGAACTGAATGGGAAGGAGATTGAAAGAACTCGACGTGTAGGTACGACTAGTGCTATAAAAACTTTCGCCCCTTATTCTAAAAATGAAAAGCTAGCGCTGCAAAATGCCGGTTATTTTCCCTCAATTTCTACACCACCAAACGAAGCTAATATTGCTCACGCAACTACAAAGCTGTTCCATACAATCACCCCACTGCGTATTCTTTGCGGTTTATTTGAATACTACAGGAAACCATTTATAAACTGTAAACTTGAATTTATCTTTATTCGTTCTCGAGATGACAAATGTGCACTGGTTCGGCCAACTCGGATGATACAGCTAAGGTTAAAGTACGCAAAATGTATATAAAGCTACCAACTCTAATACTCTCCGACGAGGAAGAAGTTAAACGCATAAAGTTGATCCAAAAAATCCTTCTATTCCTGTAGCATTTCGATCGTGGAGTTATCACGAGTTGCCCACTAATCCAAATTCAATGAAAATTACAGTAATTGGACGGTTATGACAACGTCACAAATAGAAAAACCGAGAGTTTTCATGCTTGCTTTCCAAACCGATAGACAGAAAATTAATACTTCTTCTCAGCTCGATCACTGTAATATTCGATCCGTTGCCGTATTGTTAAATTCAAACTTTTATCCCTATGAAAAAGCTGTGGCTAATTTTAACAATGGCGAATGCAGTGAATTGTATGATATGTTCATCAAGTTTCGTAATGCGTACTATCAGCTTGACGACAAGCGAATATATCACGAAGTGAATTTCAATCGCATTGTCCTATTGTTATTATTAATTGTATGGAACAGCTAGAATCGATAAAATCTTCCTCCTGAGTTGTTCGCATTGAAATTGAAACAAACTACCTATTCCAGCCAACACTACTCTGCATTGCATTATTATTCATGATCGCATAATATATTATAAACCTCTAACGAATGAAGTATTCTTCTTCCAATAATCATGCGCGAGTTTTTATTCTTTTTTTCCAACTGTGTATATAAACGAGAGAGAGAGAGAGGATTCTCTGCTTCAGTTCTTCGATATCGTACACACCATGAGTGCAAAACTTAGAGGAGTGATAGTTGACATTCAGAAATTACCTACTGGAGGTTACGAGATAGCCTGTTATAATACAGATTCGTCTACAAATGTGTTATTTACAGCTATATTAGGTATGAGTGTACCTAATTTAGATTTCACGCTTACATCGTTCTTCAATCTTCTCAGTGATCAACAATACCAATATCTGGTTGTGTGCAACTGTGTTAATGAATTACGTCTAATGGCACTGAGAGAGTATCCTCGTTCATGCATAATTGGCTTTAACACTATAGAAGGTGTGCCCGATTTAAGGACAATGCGTAACGGGTGTTTCCCTGTTGACTGTCCGCGTCATTTACCACATGTTGCAAGACATTCAGGCAGCTGTGCTATGTTCAACGTTCACGCAGTTCATAGTTGGTTAAAATCATCAGATGGTGTGATGAGAATAGTGTGTTCAGTAATAAACAAATTCAAGAAAGATGGTGTGAGCAGATTCAATAAATTTGAGTGGGCTTTCTTCCCTGAAAACATATTATCTATTTACGAACCACACCAGTTAAGTGCGCTCTGGTAGTATCTACCAGATCATCTGAAGGCGAACTTAGACCATGCTTGTCAGGATTCAGGAGCTAACAACGACAACAACGTCCGAGCTTGATATCAGCTACTAATTCAACAATTCTTAAGGTGAAGAAAAATAGATGATGGTTTCCTTTTTCTTCCTTGCTTTTCCTGTTTTATTCTGCTATCAACTAATTATTTTTTATCCTCTGCAGGTCTCTCCTCGTGGTGGCAGTTGTAAAGATTCAATCAAAATTTTATTAAAAAACTCTGTAGTTTCTCTTTCAATAAATTAGAATGTAATGTAAAAAGAAATATACACGGTTTTTTCAATCTCCTACTCCTACTTTTGTCACAGTACAAGGAATAAAAGAGAGGTGGCGCAGGATAGTTGAAAGAAAACTTCTTAACAACTTTTGATCATCTAGTTTGGCTTTTATTTTTGGAAAAAGAAAGAAAAAGATTATGTAAAGGTTTACAATGTACTTTAATATATAAAGAAAGTAGACATACATTACAATAATTTAAAATAAAGAAAAAATTAAGGACTTACAGTGCACTTTAAAAGGGAAAGTATAAATACAGTACAATACATTGAATAAAAGAAACAAAAACAAGTTTAATGTTTATCTAGTTTGAAATTTTATAAGAATACAATTCTCTCTAAAATAAAAGAGACTGATAAATTAAATACAGAAGAAACAACGTTTCTAAAATAAAAAGATTAAAGTAAATACAGAAGAAACGAGAGCTGCTCCTGCTATTACTTAATAATCACCTACAGAGTAAATTACATTATTTTTACATACGGAAGGGTAAACCGATGAGGAAATGGAGGAGGTGCTCACAAAAAAGCCTACTATGCAAGATAGCTCCCACAAAAATGGCTGCTATACACTGGTTATAATTTGTTAATTTAAGATTTTCTCTGCAAGACTGCAATGTCCAAATGGTAATGTATTAATTTTGTTGTCTGTGATGTACCTTTTGTCATCATTACCTGTGAGTGCTAGTTTATTTTGACGAACCGTGGACACAGAATGAGAAGCGGAAGTGACGCACATTTGTAGTTTGGTCACTCGCTCACCTTCATACAGACAACGTCTATATTGATCAATTGTAAGGTGATCGACATTTTTTGACACCTTTAGCTTTACAAGTAGGTTTCTCTTTTTCACACAACTTAATAGCATACATCTTTGGTCGCAAACCTACAAATTTGTCAACGATACTTCCACCGTTTTCATCCTTCATTAAACCTATTTCATCTGAATTATATCTTTCTTTCAATTTGGAAAGGATTATTTTCGTCATAGTTTCCTGTGTCAAACAAATCTGAATTTTCCTTCACAAACTCGTATATATCAAATGAAAAATTGTGTATCAAACTGTCAGTGTCAGTGTATAGTAGTTGTGAGTTTGAATCAGTGTTTCTCAAAATAACGTTGTAGTGAAAATCGTTCATTTTCATTTCTGACAAAGCTAAAATTGTAGCACCGCGGTAAACCGGTTCATTGTGAAGAATTTGAAGTTTCTTCATTTCGTTAATCATACACTGTTCGCCCACTATGATACGGCGTTTGAAGTTTGCCCTTTAGATCAACGTACGTGCACCAAAACGACCCTCCCACTGTGTGACCCATTTGATGTCGCACAGCTTCCTTACGTTCATTAATGAACGACCAAAAATTGCGTTATTCATTAATTTATAAAAACTTTTCTCGTACTCATTTTTTACTAACATTTGTTTCTCTGGGTTCAAATCAATGTAGCATTTTAACCATGAGCTCCGATTAAATTGAATTGCTCTGTAAATGTGAGCTACTTTCATACCTAATTCTACACACTGTTTTAATAGCCTATAATGAAGAACATACCGTTCCTTGTTGTAAAGAGTGCTCATTAGTTTCGTAGATTTTTCAGGGCAAAAAGGAAAATCGGCATGTTTACCATGAAGTTCTGGGGGCTAGATCAGCCTCTACCATAAACCCTACATCTGCTTCATCTCCTACATTCATAATGTATAAATTCTCGACGTTCTTTACCCATTGAAAGCCGCCCGTTGGAAGAAACTGTTGCATAGCGAATCCATACAAATTGTTCACGTCAAAGTACATTATGTGTGATTCCGGTTTGGACTCATCGTATGGTAACATGTACTTGTTATTTGCTACTGCATGCCGCGTAACGCATTGCTCATTGCCACCGCGTATAGAGTGTTCGAAAAACTGCAGCATGTCAACATCTTGAAATTATTCTATCTGGACAGCTGTTATCTTTTTCATAGCACTCCAGGCCATAGACGGTGCCGTGTAGAAATGAGCGGCATCAATACCATATGTCTCTTTTCCACTCAATCTAATATTTTCAAATACATCAGCCAAGAGTAAAGTATCGATTTTCAAGTAAATGTCGGAATCTTCACCCAACGATTTACAGTTAAACTTATTCCATAGAAGGTGAGCAAACGCATAGTTTTCTTCCGACACAGTTTCACCCTTCAAAGAGCTAAAGAATGAACTCCTTGGCGGTAAACTAGTGTCGTCTAACACCTCCATACTAGTGATATATTCGTATGGAAATATCCCTTTCCGAGAAGCAAGTTTAAACTGTAAATCATCGTTGAAATAGCGTCTCGTTACAAGCTTTGAGTCCTCACTAAGTAATAGTGCCATTTTGTCCAGCGAAAAAGGAATGAAGTTGTATGTATCTACAAATCTTAGTTCAACGCATTGTCTTTGGTTATAACGTATAAAGTTTGAAAATCCCTTGTATCGCTCCATGTTCACTGCTAATAGTTTAATGTTCGCTCTGAGATTTGTCGCAACACCCCTTCTCTTCTTATGCAGTCCTGTAATTATAAAATGTCCATCATAGGCAGTCAAATTATGGAATGCTACCGGCAAGGCAGAATTTTACGATACTGTTGGTTACACGATTGATGTGCCGATCCCCTGTAGACACCCGTTAAATGGCAATGATCGCGAACTTTTATTTCATTATTAGCGATTTCCTTCTCACCTATGTGACAATGTAGACGAGAGGATTTTTTTTTTGCTCAACAGTTAATGGTAACATCGGTTTGGTTTCAAAATAATACGGCGCAAGCGTGTCCACTAAGTTATACACCTCATCTACGAACCATTTAACACAATCACTACCTCGATAGAGTTTGAAAGAGCACAAATCTCTGTCAAAACTACAGTGTAAATAATATGCTACGCTGTATGGCACATGATCGTGAATTGGAGTTGAATGCGACGTGTTATCATTATTGGAAAAGAAGTAGACACAGGTTTCAGTATGCCTTCCGGGTTAGCATACACAATAAAGGGCACTGTCCATTTAACCTTATACTCTGCAAAGTAAACTAGTCATTCCCTATCCGAAAGCATTATACTTTTTGCCACCGGAAATTGTATGAAGTCTTAACTGTGCAAAGCTAATTTTTCCTCATTTTGGAAGTAAGACAAACATCACCTGCAAATATAAATTCTATTCCGACTCTTCGTAAGAGATGAGCGCACAAGACGTGCAAGATTCTCAATTAAACAGAAGTGATACTTCTCACTGTCGCCAATCTGAAGCGTTAGAAGATCTACTTTCTCTTCACACGTTTTATGTGAAACGCACAAAGGTACAAGAGTAAACACTTTATTGGCTTCTTTCTGTCCTATGCACACCCAGTTGTTCTCATCGTACTGCGCTCCGAATACATTCGCGGAGATTTCGTTTTGATCTTCAAATTTTCTCATATATCTCATTTCATCGGGATTGGTATGTCTTTTAAATTTAGAATTAAATTATAATGTGGATAAGAAGAAATGCGATATACATGATGTTTAGCTGGAACTAAGCCAACAACTACACTTCATGCAAAGCAAGCATCCCGTGTGTTTTGCAGATTAATAACTGCTTTCTTTTTTCTAATTGCTGAAGGCTACATTAGACCACGCGGCGACTTGCCCACGTGAAAACCAACTTTTTAAATGTTTATCCGCAATTTACGAATTCCTAGCAGAGGCCAACCCGAATCACGAGCCTCGAACACTCTCAATTTTTTCAGTATCAGTTTAGTTAATTAGTACCTTCGGTAATTTCTGTATTCCTTGAATGAAAATTATTGTTAGCGATTTTATCGTGAAGAAAATGTTGTGTGCAGAGAACGGTATTTACTTTTAATGCTTGTGTGTTAAGTGCTTTCTTCACATATTTATTAAACCACACGTAAGATTTATGTAGGAACTCTTCGGGAAGTAAGAAATCATTTTTAACATTTACCACCGCTAGTGTGTACACTCTGCGACGAAAAGCTTCCTCAATTTGCTTACACTAGAAAGCAGACAAATCTTATATCTGAAAATTTAGCCCATTAACAGTGCGAGCGTGTAAATAAATTTCTAAAATCCGATTACGCAATTCCTCTAGCTCGTTAAGATTTTCAATCAACTCGAACTGAGCTTCTTCTTCTTCTCGCTCCTCGCTAGGTTCGAACTTATATGAAATTACTATTGATCCATTTACCTCCCTCATAAACTCACGAATGCGTTCAAGCGCTCTATCAAAATGAGCTTGCTTTCTTCCCTCATCTTCATCTGTCTGTAAATTTATGTCTAATTTTGTACGTTTGCTCGAAGGAAACTCCATGTCTAAAAAGTGTGGTAAAAATTACGTTCTGGTGCTAAATTTTTCTGCGTTCTCAAGACAAGTCCAACAGTTGCTGTAGCAACGACTTATCAAGAATGTACAATCCGTCATCACACAGTACAACCATCGAGCTAGCTCACTCCCTACTAAATCTAGTGAACAGTTAACAGCTTCGCTTGGAAACTCCTCCCAAAGCTTCCCTAAAAATGGTAATAGGAAATTTTATTTCATTCTTGTGAAGAAAAGGAAAATTCAATCTTGTAAATTACTTCAAATGTGTTATACCCAACAAGTAGTAAAAAATGTTCATTACTTGAAAATTCGGTCAGGAAAAATCGCACTACAGCAGCTGTCACCTCCTGCTGGCTTTCATATGCTTCACTCAGGTTCGTCACATATACTGTAAAATTAAAGAGTGCACACCCTCTGTTCCATAGTTCATTACAATTACCAGACCGTTCTGGTTGTTCTGCACTCAGTTGTCCCGCTTCATCTTGATCAGTCTGTTCACGTGCGACGACTTCCTCCTCTCAATGTACTTGCAATCGTTGACTCTGTATGATTGGGTATGCTTGATTTTCGGATCCAGCTTTAATCTCCACTTTCTTCCACTTCATCATAGCAACACGGACCTGAAAAGAAGCAGCACATACTATTTTCAGTTAACAAAACAATTGTACAAATAAGGTAAAAAGAAGTTACATATAAGAACGAAAAGACCTTCTGCATACTTACTTGGTTAAAATAAGTGTCGTACCTGTCGGCATTCTACTGTAGGAAGCACACTTGATGGTAGCCCCTCTCCATGCCTTTGTACATCATTTTCAAGTTATATTTTACTAAATTTATTTCTTCTATTTCTTCTCCAGAAAGTTTCGCCACTGTTGTAATCGTGCAAGCGAAGAGGAAGGTTGTTGAGTGAGTGAGTGCTGACATGGGGATTTCAATAGAATTGTACCGGGCGACGCTAGGTCGTTGGCACGGTAGAGGCAGGAATACGAGACGCAATATGAGTGGCAGAACCGGACAGCAGGTGAGTTTGGTTTCAATTTTGATGGCTGCATCAGTGATGGCAATGTTGTTAGTTATTGGAGGGGTCGAGATGAACCCTGGACCTGATCATGAGAATGTGGTTGGTTGGGAAGACATGGAGAAGATCAGGGAATTTAGTAAGGCCCAAACTGAACAAATGAGAGAGCTATTACGAGAGCAATCTAGTGATCTACGAGAAATGGTGAAAGAGGAGATAGGAAAAGTGACAGAAAGGGCGGTCCATAATAATAAAGAAATATCAAGTTTGAGGGATAAGGTGAGGAGAATGGAGGAAGAGATAAAATAGTTGAGATGGCAGGAGAAAAAGAGACAAGAGGAAACCCGAAAGAAAAATATTTTTATATATGGGCTACCAGAGAACAATAAAGAAGACCTGGTATTCAAAGTGCTGGAGCTAATTAACGAGAAGATGAAGATTAGCTGCAGAGAGGCCGATATAGAAGAACTACAGAGAATGGTGAAAACAAAAGGCAAGAGACCAGTGAGAGTGAGATTTGTATCAAACCTACTAGTGAGAAAGATTCTGCATAGTACAAGCCGGTTGAAAGGTGAGAACATATGGGTCAAACAGGAGATGGAAAAAGAAGCCCTCAGCAACCAGAAAATGCTACAGTTTCACCTAGGGAAAGCTAGACGTGAAGGATTAAGGGCCTACATAAGGCGCAACAAATTAGTGGTGGGGGACAGTGACAGGACGAGGACTTGGGAGTAGAGCAGCTAAAGAATATGTACAATACAGCGAGTACATTGGCCGAGGAGGAAGGTGAACTTACGAGGCAGCTGAGACCAGCAGAATGCGGAGCAGTGAGGGTCAACCATCTAGCGAAACAACAAGGACAGAGAGAGGAAGTAACAGATGCTGAGGCAACGAATAGCGAAGGCAGTCCAGGCGACCTTCAGCGGCAGCTGAGTGCGGACTCTATGAAAGAAGCAACACCGAAACGCAGACCTGTGAATATCAAGGACTTCTTGCTCAGAAAAGGTAATGTAAATGAGGGTAGCCTTGATAGAGAAGGTGTTAACACTCTAGATGAGAACACTGAAGATCTAGGTGTAACAAGGATTACGAGGTCCAAGATCAGCCAGAGTGAGGGACAGGGGAGAAAGACATAACTAGTGATAAGAGTAGGGTGTATCAATATTGAAGGCCTTAGGAGTAAGTTACAGAATGAAGCTTTTAAAGAGTTATTACATAGCTTGCATATTCTCGCATGTGTGAAAACCTTGATTCCACCGAAAACTATTATAGAAATAGGAGAGTTCACAGTCTACTATAAGTCAAAAGAGAGACGAACCGAAAGGGGCAGATACCCGAGTGGGATAATGGTGATGGTTAGGGAGGATTTGCATGCTAGAATAATTCAGATAGAATCAGAAATGGAGGAAATGATGTGGGTCAGAATAAAGATGTATGATGAGAATGAGTCAGACTTATGTATTGATTTTGTCTACAACCCTCCTGAACACTCGCTATTTGCGAAAAGGGTTTTCTTTGATGAGTTGGCATTAGAAATCAATAGAGTACAAAATATTTTTGAGGATACAGGCATTCTAATAAGGGGGGATTTCAATGCGAGGGTTGCAGACCAGAAGCCGGTGAGCGACAAGGAGACAGAAGCTGTTTATGTAAAAAAGAGAGTGAGCCAGGATAAGGGTTGTAATAAAAATGGAGAAAAGTTGCTAGAGCTATGTGGTACGATAGAACTATATATTTTGAATGGATGGTGGCATGGCGACGAATTAGGGAACCTGACATACATAATGGAAACAGGGGGTAGTAGCATAGACTTGGCGTTATGCTCCAGGAATGCGTTGCCTGTGATTAAAAGTATGGAGGTTAAGGAATGGGGTGAGTCACATCATCTCCCAATTATTGTCAGAATAAAAGTTAGAGAGGGTAAGACACCAACAAGCAATATGATAAAATACAAAGAAAAGATAGTCACTAAATATAGGTGGAGAGAGGAGCTAAAAACGAGTTTATGAATTATTATGATGGAGAAATAGGACAGATAGTGAAAGCTGGAATAGATTCAATGATCGAGATTAACCAAATGAGTACAGCAGTTAAAATAATTGAAAATTCTGTAAAGATGGCAGGGGAGAAGATGAGGATAAAGGAGGGGCAGAATATAATAGGAAAAGGCTGGTACAATGACGAATGCAGGCATAAGAAGTATGAAGTGATGAAAGCATTGAAGGAGTTTCGGAAGCATGGGGGAGAAAACCATAGGATGGGATTCTGTAAATTGAGAAGAGAATATAGGGAATTACTGTATGCAACTAAGTCCGAATGGCAGGAGCAGAGAGTTGTCGAATGAAATGGCAATGCAAAACAGAATGATAGCAGAAAAGTATGGAGTACAATTAAGGGGATTTGTGGAATGCGGAAGCTGCCGCGGCAGACGGTAATAAGTCAGGCTATCTGGGTGGAGCACTTTAAGAAACTATTAGAGGCTGAAGATATGTGGAGACCGAGATTAAACGATACCGGTATATC
This sequence comes from Anabrus simplex, assembly GCF_040414725.1. NCBI lineage: Eukaryota > Metazoa > Arthropoda > Insecta > Orthoptera > Tettigoniidae > Anabrus > Anabrus simplex. The sequence continues at coordinate 558,786,290 of NC_090266.1, forward strand.
GGTAGGGCTAGGGTGTACTGTGCCGGCATTAGACAAGGAAATATCGAAAGAAGAAATAAGGGAGGTACTAGGGAAAGCCAGGAAAGGCAAATCAGGAGCGATTTCGGGTATCACTAACGAATTTTGGAAGCAGCTGGCGCAGAATAAGGATATCCTAGAAAGTATGGCGAAACTATTTAACAAAATATTTGAAGGAAGTGAGTTCCCAAAATCTTGGCAAGAGGGAGTGATCTGCCCAATCTATAAGAAGAAGGGAGATAAAAATAACCCTAACAACTACAGGGGTATAACGTTGCTAGATACATTAAGTAAAATATATACAGGTGTGTTAGCAAAAAGGATAATGAAGTGGGCAGAGGGGGAATTGATTCTGGAGAGGCTGCAAGCAGGTTTTAGAGAAAGGATGAGGACAACAGATAATATTTTTGTAGTGAAAACAATAATAGATAAGTATGTAAAAAAGAAAGGAGGAAAAGTATACATTACTACTATTGATTTGGAGAAAGCATTTGATTCTGTGAGCAGAGGGGCGGTCGTGGCAAAGATGAGAGGGATAAGGGTGTCCCAGAAAATGATAACAGCGGTTGAAAATATATATTCAGAAGTAAGGTGCGCAATAAAAACTAAGGAGGGCGTAGTATTTGGAGAAATATTCTCTAATGTAGGATTAAAACAGGGTTGTAAGTTGTCACCAGTACTGTTTCTACTGTTTATAAATGATATCTTTCAATCGAAAGGCTTCGAGGCAGGGGTTTACCCAAGTCTTGAGAACCGGGATATTCCGGGCCTCATTTTTGCTGACGACGTCCTTCTGCTCACTTTGACACCCAATAGTATGCAGGGTAGTATAAATGTGGTGGTAAATTACTGTCAAGAATGGAATTTAAAAATCAATGTACAGAAAACCAAGGTAATGGTGTGCAAAAAAGGACATAAATTATCAAAGAATGAAAAATGGTGGATGGGCGAGACGAGGTTAGAAGTTGTCAAGAAAGGAGAATACTTAGGTATGATTTTAAGTGGAAACGGAAAGTGGTCAGAGCAAATAAAAAGATCAAAGCTAAAAGGCATGAGTGCACTGTCAGCCATTAGCATACTGGAGAAGAAGATGCCCAACACAGACTACAGAGTATATAAAAATGTTTTTAATGCAGTAGTTAAATCTAGAGTGTTGTACGGAGCGGAAATTTGGGGAGTTGAAGAAAGGGTTGACTCACTTGATACAATTACGAGTAGATTTGGGAAAATAATTATGGGTCTGCCCAGCTGTACAGCTAATTGTGGAGTGAGAATGATGTGCAAAGATATAAGTCTGCGAGTGAACATTATTAAAAGGAGAATAAAGTATTGGTTGAGAATGAAGTTGCGAGAAGGGGGCGAAATTTTACAGATAGCATATCAACACCAAATGAAACATCAGAACCAAGGATACTGAGCGGATGGGGTACGGAATATTTTAGAAACGATTGGAATGGGATGTTACTGGGAAAAATGTATAGAGAAGTGGAAAATATGTAAAAAAAAATAGTTCCAAGAATTAAGGATATTGAAAAACAAGACATTGAAGTAAGAGGTCATTAGAAGAATTTTGTGATATAAATGGGAGAATGACAATAAATGTAGAGTTTATAACAAAAAAGAGAATGAGGTGTATAATATGGTGGTTAATGGGGATACATAAAAATAAAGCATATAGAAGGAACAGGGATGAAAATAAATGTTTAATATGCTCTGAAGAGATGGGATGGGCACACCTTATAAAAGATTGCCCTATGACAAAGGAAATACGAGAAAAATTCATAGACGATGAGGATGTAAAGAAAATTGAGAAAGAAAATCATTTGTATACAATTGTAAAGTTATTGAACAGAGAATGGATGCATCCGGATAGAATTGCAAAATTATTTAACATTATTAGGGGAAGGTGGACCAGGAAATTGAAGGAAGGAAAGGATGTGATACATGTCAGCCAGGAACCGAATTGTGCCTAAGGTAACCTAGACAATATAACTCCGTTGAAGTCTAGAGCCATTAGGTACATAGGCTTAAGGGATAGCATGGGACTACCTCGTTACAGTAGTTCTACTAGTTTCATGTATTGTCGAGTAATAATTTCCGTTTTCTCTCTTTTCTTAACAGCCTGCAAAGGCAATATTATCTTTGATAATCTGAAAAGATATCACTATAAATAGATGTTTTGGTTTTTTCTGCCATAATACTATATATGAATGGAACTCCAACATTCAGTTTATAGTATTCTTTCTCTGTTCAATTTCTAAGCACCTGTTTTATATGAACATTCATCGCATGTACTAATTATTAACACTATTCACAATAGTTATTTAAGTTACTCCTTCTAATTTTGTATACGGCATGTATCACAAATTATGAAATTATGAAACGATTACAATAAATAATACCCTCTTCCTAATTTATGATTTTCGAGATTAAGGGAGACGGGTATCTTGAATCTTGAATCTTGAATCAGAAAGTTTCGCGAATTGCGCCGGCAGGAAATCGCTTACGGTCTCCTCATCTTTCCCTTCAATATCGGCTATTATTTTCCTTCCGAAACTTGTTTTCACTGCTCTCAGCTCTTTAACCTTAAATGGATGGATATTTTGCAACTCGCTTAGTTTTCTGATATGAAACTGTGGTGCCTTCGCTATCTTAATTAATTTCATTAGCATATCCATTCTGTTGAAATTGGTATGTCTTTTGCAATTAACAAACTAAATAAACGTGAACTCACTTACTGAAGAGGAAAGAAAAGTAGTAGTAGTAGTAGTAGTAGTAGTAGTAGTAGTAGTAGTAGTAGTAGTAGAAAAGTTATCTTCCAACTAGATGATAGTTTGCATGTCGTGCCCTGCTCCTTATATACTCCCTGCCACCACCTTCACTCCTCACCAGTTGGGTGGAGTCGTCGCTGGCTCACCTTTACTCAAAATTACAACCTGCCAAAAACATCCTGTTCACCTTTCATGATGGGGATAAACTTCAACAAGCTGCAAAGCAGATCTTGTCTAGTAACAGCTGCACTGCACCACTCCTTATTTTTTTCCCCTCACCCTCAGTAGGGGAGGAGGAGGGGGGCTTGTTTTACATAAACTAACATCCTGTTCACCTTTCACCAGCAAGTGAACTTTTAATGCAAATCCATTTGCCATATAGTCACTGTACCTCGCTCACAACAGTAACATTCAAGAAATAAATGCATCTTACATAAAGACCTCTGAGTGTGTAGTTATCATTCCACACGTGCCTAGCCCCCTTGGCCAGTGAGAGGTGCCCCAGGAAGTGACCTTTTAAAGCAAATCCAGTCACCGGCCCATGGTCACTGCACCACGCCCACACCAGTTACCTTTCAAAAATAATTACCTCTTACATAAAGACCTCCGGGTATGTGTAGTTAACATTCCACTCGCGCCTCGCCCCCCCTGGCCAGTGAGAGGCCCCCGCAGGGGCCCGCGCGCTGGAGATAGCGCAGCTGCTGAGGTGGTCCAGACACCCCTCACCTACTCTACTCACGGGCACTTATGGAGAATGCTACCTCAGGGGAGATATAGGATAAGGAGCCGGCCTAGAGGCGATTGCACAAGATGACGGCTATACACAGGCTCTTATGGAGAAAGCTAGCCCAGAGGCTACTGGGCAAGATGGCGGCTATACATAGGTTCTTACGGAGAAAGCTGGCTCAGGGGAGATACAGAATTAAGGGAGACGGCCTAGGGGCGATTGCGCAAGATGGCGGCTATATTTAGGCTCTTATGGAGAAAGCTGATCTAGGGGATCGTAGGACTTAAGGAGATGGCCTATTTGTGATTGCACAAGATGGCGGCTATACACGGGCTCTTATGGAGAAAGCTGGTCTAGGGGAGACATTGAATTTAAGCAGACGGCCTGGAGGCGATTGCGCAAGATGGCGGCTATACACACGCTCTTATGGAGAAAGCTAGCCCAGAGGCTACTGCGCAAGATGGCGGCTATATATAGGCTCTTATGGAGAAAACTGGCTCAGGGGAGACATAGGATTTAAGGAGGCGGCCTAGGGGCGGTTGCGCAAGATGGCGGCTGCTTACAACTTCCTAGTGCTAGGGCCCCCGATGCAAGATGGATGCTATACATTCGTTATATGAGACTAAATTTAAGGAGATGGACCAGGAGCTAATGGCGGTACATTGTTCTTATAGGACTATCTCTACAGAGCTGCCTCAGGGGTTTACAACTTGTAACTTATGACTTATTCGATTGATCAACCTGACATTCGAGAACTGAGGCAAGGGCACTATGCAAGATAGCGGATATACCGTACTCTATTCGTATAGACCTATCCAGAGAGCTACCTCAGGGGCTCACAACTTATAACTTATGACCCATTAGTTTTATTACCTAAATTTTAGGAACTGGGACAGACGCTACTAGGCAAGATAGCCGCTGTTCATTGGTTATATTAGACTAATTTAAGGAGCTGGGCTATCGCTCATACTTCTCACTAACGCCCTTCATAACTTTAGTCTAGCACAGAAGTTAGTGGTGATACGTGAGCTTTACGGCACTAACTTGGGGAGAGCTGTGCTAGAGCTTTTCGAGTATTGGCTAATGCAGGGGGTATCCTCCTAACCGAATACTCTTCCTAACATCAGTCTAGCGCAGGGGGTTTTGAGTATACATAGGCTCTTATGGGACTAATCCTGGGGGAGAGTTTCACTAGGGCTCTCGAGGAAGGATAGTCGCTTAAAGCTAAAAGCATAATCAGAATGATGAGATGCAGATAAACATAGAATGTTGTAATATACTAACTTTGTAACCTGATAGAAGTGATAAAGTTCATTCAGTGTAGGATTGGAAAATGCTGAACCGAAAAAATTCGTATAACCTATCTTATACACCTTATGCAGTGTAGGTTTGGTGAAGGGATAGTCAAGGAAGAGGGAAGGAAGCAGCCGAGGCATGGTTCACATGAGCAATGTGTTGTCAAGGTGGCCGTTTAAATTCCGCGCCCTCTACGTCGTTAAGATGGAAGCAGTGAGGTTTGGCCCTGTTAACATGGCAGCACTGATGTTAGCTATGTTCACCTGTTTAAATTCTGCATCCCACGTGGTTAGGTCCCGTCATCTTGACAGATGCCAAAAGCACGTGGATTTTAAATTCCGCGCCCCACGTCATTAAGATAGCAGCAGTGGGGTTAGGCCCTGTTAAGATGGTAGCACTGAGGTTAGCAACGTTGACTTGTTCAAAATCCACGCCTACGTAGTTAGCACCTGTTAAGATGACAGCTGTCAAAAGCACGTGGATTTTAAATTCCGCGCCCCTACGTGCTTAAGGTGGCAACAATGATGTTAGGCTCTGTCAAGATGGCAGCAGTGATGTTAGTCTCGTTCACTTCTTTAAATTCCGCGTCCAAGATGACAGCTGTCAATAGCACGTGGATTTTAAATTCAGCGCTCCACGTAGTTAAGTTAGTGCACGTAGTTAGGACATGTCAAGATATCACCTGTCTTCTTAACAGCTGTTTAAATTCCGCGCCCACGTAGTTACAATAGTAGCAGTAAGGTTAGAGTCTGTTAAGATGTGCTTTTGACAGGTGACAAGATGACAGCGGTTATCTTATCGGACCCTAACCTCACTTTTTGGACAAGAGAACGTCATAACCTCACTGCTGGCATCTTGACAGGGCCTAACCTCACTGCTGCCACCTTAACGACGTAGAGGGCCCAGAATTTAAACATCTTGACAGCTGCCATCTTGATAGCACATCGCTCATTTGAACCATACCTCGGACGGTTCCTTCCCTCTTCCTTGACTATCCCTTCTAATCTCCACACTACCCTGCATAAGGTGTATAAGATAGGTTATACGCGTTTGTGTTAGTTTACGGTTAATCGTTAACCTATTCACATCGTGGAAGTAGAGAGTAGCAAGTGTCTAGTAGATTTAACTTGTATCTTTTAAAGAAAATGTTTTAGCAGAAGATAAAATCCGTCATGGAACAACCCATTTCTAGCTATATTTGCAAAGAGTGTGGAAAAACTTTTTTCCGGAGGCTATCACAAGAGACGTCATGAGATAACTTGTAGGACAATTTTTCAATGCAAACATTGTAGAAGAGAGTTTAAGAACGCTTACAACGCTCAACGTCACAAAGCCGCGTGTAATGCAGCTTCATCGAGAAGGAAGTACAAAGAGCTCAACCGTATTCAAGCAAATACTGATTTAGTTTTAAAAATACACGTCTGGGAGAGAGTTTTAATTCTCCCTTGTTGTCTAGGCCTGCTACAAGTTCTGTTACTAGGCACACATTTTGAGATAAAGAGAAGCAAGATTTTGATGATGATGATGATGATGATGATGATAAGGATCAGGATACTACTAATAAAATGATAATAAAGGAAAAGGAGAAAAAGATCTCAATGTTTCTTTGCCATTAGAGCTTTATGATTTTACTTCATTTTCTAAGCTTACTATACATTCTCTCGCCGTGCAAACATATGAAGAAGAGATGCGATGAAGAAGAAGATTTCAACGCTTCTTTCCTATCGAAACAAGTTAAGTTTGGACCTTGAAACGGTACTGCAGAAGCACGTGTTACATCAAAACAAGTCACTACACATCAACTGTCTGCATATAGGCTTAAATTACGCAATTAGCCTCTGTTACGCCATCTAGACGTAGGATGCTGTAAAGACCCCAACGTACCCGTGAAACGTTTGCAACTGCTAAGAGCCTATCAAGATGTTGGTTACGCAGTGTATAAACCAGATGTCTTTGAAATAGACAAGAATAACGTCGTGCGGGTGTTATTGAGTAATAGCTCTTCAAAGTTAAGACCTTACAAGTAAGCTCTCTCTCTCGACAGTACAACAACCTAACTACCTTCCTACATTCCCAGCCCTTACCCTCACCCTCACCTAAGTCATCCTTCTGTAGTATATAGTGTATTGAGTAACTATATTGGTACAGATTATTTTCCAACATTCCCCCTTCCTTTGGGTGTTAACTCCGCCTGTAGATGTGGAGCCGGTCTCAAGCCCAGATAAAGAGAGGAGAGGCACCCTAAATACTACAAAATTGTAAGCCCCTTTGCCCTTTAGCCATTTAGTCCTTTTACCCTTTTGCCCTTTTACCCATTAGCCCATTTGCCCTTTATCCCTTTATCCCATTAGCCCTTTAGCCCATTAGCACTTTATCCCTAGGAGGAGGACGCGGCGAGGAGGAGAAGGAAGTGTACGTTCGTCCTTTTGCCCTTCTGACAAGACGTGACCCCTGGGTTCCGTTCCCTATCATGTGTGTAGCACGAATTTTCTTCGGTTCAGCATTTTCCAATCCTACACTGAATGAACTTTATCACTTCAAACAGATTACGAAGTTAGGTTACAACAACATTCTATGTTATCTACAAATCATCATTCTTATTATGCTTTTCTCTTTAAGCGAGTATCCTTCCTCGAGAGCCCTAGTGCAACTCTCCCCCAGGATTAGTCCCATAAGAGCCTTATACGCAAGACCCCCTGCGCCAGACTGATGTTAGGAAGCGTATCCGGTTAGGAGGATGAAACCATCCCGCATTACCCCAATACTCGAAAAGCTCTAGCACAGCTCTCCCCAAGTTAGTGCCATAAAGCTCATGTATCACCATTAGCTCCTGTGCTAGACTAAAGTTATGAAGGACAGCTAGTGAGAAGGAAGAGCGATAGCCCAGCTCTTTAAATTTAGTCTAATATAACCAATGTATAGCATCCATCTTGCCTCGGGGGCCCTAGCACTAGGAAGTTGCACGCAGCCGCCATCTTGCGCAATCGTCCCTAGGACGTCTCCTTAAATCCTATGTCTCCCCCGAGCCATCTTTCTCCATAAGAGCCTATGTATAGCCGTCATCTTGCGCAGTAGCCTCTGGGCTAGCTTTCTCCATAAGAGCATGGGTATAGCCGCCATCTTACGCAATCGCCCCTAGGCCGTCTCCTTAAATGCTATGTCTTCCCTAGACCAGCTTTCTCCATAAGAGCCTATGTATAGCCGCCATCTTGCGCATTAGCCTCTGAGGCTAGCTTTCTTCATAAGAGCCCGTGTATAGCCGCTATCTTTTGCAATCGCCCTTAGGCTATCTCCTTCAGTCCTACTTCCCCCTAGGCCAGCTTTATCCATAAGATCCTTCATACAGCCACCATCTTGCGCAGTAGCCTCTGGACCAGCTTTCTTCGTAAGAGCCCGTGTATAGTCGCCATCTTGCGCAATCGCCCCTAGGCCGTTTCCTTAAATCCTATGTCTCTCCTGAGCCAGCTTTCTCCATAAGAGCCTATGTATAGCCGCCATCTTGCGCAGTTGCCTCCGGGCTAGCTTTCTCCATAAGGACCTGTGTATAGCCGCCATCTTGTGCAATCGCCCCTAGGCCGGCTCCTTATGTCCTATGTCTCACCTGAGCCAGCTTTCTCCATAAGAGCCCGTGTATAGCCGCCATCTTGTGCAATTATCATCGGGAAGGCGGCCTGCTAAGGAGGAGGGAGGTTAGGCCCCTCCAAGATAGCGACTGTCCACGTTGGGAAGGGCAACTGCCTGTAATACTGAGGTTAGACCCCTCCAAGATGGTGACTGTTCACGTCAGGAAGGGCATCTGGCCGTTAAACTAGGTCATGTGAGGTTAGGCCCCTCCAAGATGGCGACTGTCCACCTCGGGAAGGGCATCTGTCCATAAAACTAGGTCATGTAAGGTTACGCCCCTCCAAGATGGCGACTGTCCAGTTCGGGAAGGGCATCTAGCCGTAAAACTAGGCTCTGTGAAGTTAGGACCCTCAAAGATGGCGACTGTGAGGTTTGGCTCGCTCTCTTATGCAAATTCGCGAATTGGCATAGTCATATTACTATACTAGGTGTCAGTGTCCTAGGGTCAGAACCCGCCTAGGTACACTACTAGAAGTGGCAGTGGCGTAGATTAAAATTGTGTTAGAATCCCCCCTGCTCTACTACTAAGGAGTGAAGAGACAGAGATACAGAGGACGACATAATTAGCCTCTCAAGTGGAAGTAGCATACAGCTAGAAAAATCAAGAGTAACACGAAGCAAGACCGTGAGTATGGCGGATACACATACAAGTAAATAACTAGTATGGAACATAGGCTGTGTAAATATAGAGGGTATATTGAATAAACCGGGAAATGATGAGGTGAGGGAATTAACGTCTGAGAACGAGATCATGGGGATTACAGAAACATGACTCCCAACACGATGTGAACTACATATTCCGGGTTATATCATCTGGAGTAAAACAAAACTGATGAGGGCCTGTAAGTGTCGTTACCCAGGGGGCATATTGGCACGTGTAAAGGATGCAGTAGCGAAAAGGGTGCAACTAGTGGAATTGGCCCTTGATGAGGTAATCTGGATTAGGATAACTAAGAGGGAATTAATAATAGGATTCTGTTACAACCCACCAGAGTGATCGCCTTTTGCAGAGAAAGAGTTCTTTGATAACCTCATCGGGGAAATAAACCATATAAAGCTGGGCTGAGTGGCTCAGACGGTTGAGGCGCTGGCCTTCTGGCCCCAACTTGGCCGGTTCGATCCTGGCTCAGTCTGGTGATATTTGAAGGTGCTCAAATACGTCAGCCTTGTGTCGGTAGATTTACTGGCATATAAAGGAACTCCTGCGGGACAAAATTCCGCCACCTCGGCGTCTCTGAAAACTGTAAAAGTAGTTTGTGGGATGTAAAGCTGTTATTATTAAACCATATGAAACTAGAGAATGGAGAAGTAGGGATAATTACAATGGGAGATTTTAATGCAAGTGTGGGTGAGAAAAATACGGTGTACGATAGAGAAACAAACGAGATTATAATATAGGGAAGGAATAGTCAAGACAAAGAATGTACAGTACCGTAGTAAGAATATAGAGATGCTGTTAGAAATGTGTGCAATACAGGAACTGAAATGAAAATCCGCAGCCTGTTTCTAGTCATTTGACGGGGTCAGGAATGGAATGAATGAAGCTCCATCTAGCGGCGAGGATAGGAATTGTGCCGGCTGCTGTTGCACTCCTCTGGGGCAATGATTAATGAATGAAAGATGAAATGAAATGATATTGGAGAGTGTTGTTGGAATGAAATATGACAGGGAAAACCGGAGTACCCGGAGAAAAACCTGCCCCACCTCCGCTTTGTCCAGCAAAAATCTCACATGGAGTGATCAGGATTTGAACCACGGAACCCAGCGTTGAGAGGCTGGCCTGCTGCCACCTGAGCCACGGAGGCTCTTCTGCAATAGAGGAACTATACATACTAAATGTTTGGTGGCCGGGAGATGAAGCAGGGAATTTAACTTATATTATGGATGCAGGAGGCAGCATGATAGCTTTAGTTGTAGCCTCTAGGGAAGCACTGAAGAACATTAAAACATTATGGTAAAGAACTGGGAAGCATCTCATCATTTTCTAGTTATTATTAAGTTGCAGAGATTTGAAAAAAAGGAGAAGCAATAGGATACAAACATACAGAAACAGTTGGTAAGGTATAGATGGAGAGATGAATATAGAAACGAATATAAGGAATTTTTCAGCAGATAAACATTCGAAACCATGAAGATAAGTATAGAAAATATGTTAAAACATAATTGATGAAGCGATAAAAACTGTGGAAAGAGCCGTAGTAATGGTTGGTAGCAAAATGGTTGTAAGAAAGAGAAGGAAAAGGAATCAAAATTCTTGGTATAATGATGAATCTAGAAGAAAGAAATCTGAAGTGATAAATGCCCTACAAAAGTACAGAAATGAGGGATCATAGGAATCAATAGTAAATTTCTGTAAGGAACAGAGGGAGTACAAAGACATATTAAGTAAAAGTAGGAAAAAATTTACAGACCAAGAAAGCACAGTTACTGGATAGATATTGTAAGGAAAATGGAACCAAAAGAATCTTGGTCAGAATAAACAAAATTTGTAAAGATATTAAGAATAGTAACCAAGTAAGCACAAGTATTAACGAATGGATAGAGTATTTCAGGGATTATTATGGGTCAGGATAAATTGAAATCGAGGGAAAATTATATTAGCACACTTTGAACAATAGAGAATAATGTATCCTTGTTCAATGATCCAATAACAACGGAGGAAGTATTAGAGGCAATGAAAAAAGGGAAGAGGGGAGAATCAGATGGTATTAGTAGAATAACTTACGAATTCTGGAAAGAGGTAGGCAACACCAGTTATATGCTGGGAGCTATAACAAAAATACAGTATATAACATAACTTTTGATGGAAGGAAAATTCCAAGATTTTGGCAAGAAATATTAGTATGACCCATATACAAAGGGAAGGGAGAGAGATCCAATACAAATAATTATAGAAGCATTACTCAATTGGATACACTCAGCAAGATTTCTACTGGGATATTAACAAAAAGACTAATAATATGGGCGGAGGATTACTCAGTACTATCCATATATCAGTCCGGGTTCAGGAAAGGGATGAGAACTTCAGACAACAATAACAGATAAATACCTGAAGAGAAAAGGACGTAAACTGTGTATTACTCTGTAAGAAGTGGCGATCGTTGCGAAGCTGGCTAAAATAGGAGTGTCAATCAAAACTATTAATGGCATAAAATAATTGTATTCAGAGGTCAAATGCATGATTGAAGTGAAAGAAGACTTAGCAGTGGGAGAGATATTTTCAATTCTACACATTCTAAACACCAAATGTAGTAAATAAGATAGAATATTTTGGAATAATACTAGCATCTAATGGTAAGTGGAAAGAACAAATAAAGCGAGCAAAAACGAAAGGACTGGCAGCTTTATCTAGCACGAGACGACTGGAGAGGAAGATGCCAAATACTGTATAGGCCTATGAACTACGGAAAAATGTTCTAAATTCATTTTCAAAAGTCAAAGCATTGTACAAAGCATAAATATAGGGCATTGAAGAAGGTAGTAGGAAACTAGGGTTAACAGATAGTAAGTTCTGCAAAATAATACTGGGGCTGTCCGACTCGTTGGCTGAACGGTCAGCGTACTGGCCTTCGGTTCAGTTGGTCCTGGGTTCGATTTCCGGCCGGGTCGGGGATTTTAACCTTAATTGGTTAATTCCAATGGCACTGGGGCTGGGTGTATGTGTTTCTCATCACTACGCGCAGGTCGCCTACGGGAGTCAAATAGAAAGACCTGCACCTGGAGAGCCGAACCCGTTCTGGGATATCCCGGCACTAAAAGCCATACGACATTTCATTTTCATACTGGGGCTACCACAATGTTAGTGGTAGTGGAGTTAGAATTCTATGTTAAGGTACACAAGCAGATATAGCTAAAAAGTAAAAATGTATGTTACTGGTTAAGATTAAGGAGGGAAACGGGAGGGAAATACTAAATTTAGCATACGAACATCAGATGAAACATCTACACGATGAGTATTGGGTAACCAAGGTGAAAAAGATGCTAATAGAATAGGAATGGGAGACGCTCGGAATAAAGAGATCCAGAACAAAGAAGAGAAATTGAGTAAGAAAGTAACTATTAGAGTGAAAGGCATTGAGAAACAGATGATTATGTCAGAATGCAGAACCAAAAGAACATTACAGGAATTCTGTGAAAGTAGCAAAAAACAGTCCATAAAGGAAATACTTACGAATAGAGAAATAAGAGGTAGGCCTATATTACGGTGGCTAATGGATATCTATAAGAATATAAGAATAAGGGTCTAAGGGAGAAAACTTAATAAGATTGGTATTTTTATGTGGAGAATTCGGTCTAGAAAGCCAAGAATAACGGCCGGGAGGATTCCTTATGCTGACCAAAAGACTCCTCGTAATCTGCAGGCCTACGGGCTGAGCAGCAGTCGCTTGGTAGGCCAAGTCCCTCTGGGGCTGTTGCACCATGGGTCTTTATGTTGTGTGTGGAGAATTAATGGAGGAGGCACACTTGTTGAGAGTTTGAAGGGAAACCAATTAAGATCAAGTACCCGGATAGTAATTGTAAAACAAAAATACAAAGAGAGAAATAGTTTTGTACAATTCTACAATAATTTTTAAACAAAAAATGGCTTGCACCGTGTAGGGCAGCAAACTTTTTCGAGATACTAAAAAATATGTGGCAAAAGAGAATAAAAAACACGCTAAAGTTAACTTATAGTATTATGTATTATGGTTGTATTGTTATTATCATTGTTGTTTTCATTTAGGTAACTATGCGTTAAATGCATGTGAAATTGACTAGATTACAACAAATTAAATGTTCCTTCCTCATATGCTGGAGTTCCGTAGCTGTAGTTGAGAACATTCATTCATTCATTCATTCCATTCATTCATTCATTCATTCCATTCATTCATTCATTCATTCATTCATTCATTCATTCATTTAATTCAGTTACTCATCCAGTAATAAAAACTCCCTCCCCAGTTGGCGATTATCTGTGACGGGGGAGAAACCCTTTTTTTATTTTCCCCCCTTGCATGCATGAATTCAGTTCATTCACTCCTGCATTCATGCATTAATCATCAATACATTCCTTCAGTCATGCATTCATCCACATGGAGAATTCTCACCTTATCTGCTGGAGTTCCGTAGACGTAGGCTGAGACCATTCAAATCATTCAATCTTCCAATCACTTATTCATTCATCCATTTATCATTCATTCATTTATACATTCCTCATTCATTCATTGCCCCATATTGAATGTTCTCACTTTATCTGCTGGAGTGTCATAGATGTAGGCTGTGAACATTCAGTTCATTCAATCATTCATTTACTCATCCATTAACGAATGCTCTCTCCCCTGTTGTTGGTTATCCATGACTGGTGGGGAGGAGTGTTCATCCACTCATCAAATACAAGCCAATCAGGTAATTAATTAATTCATCCAGTCATTCATTCACTCATTTAATAATAAAAGCTCTCTCCCCTGTTAGTGGTTATCCATGACTGGGAGAGTGGCCTCTTTTTATACATGCATGAATCCAGGTCATTCATTCATACGGTCATTCATTAATCATACATTCAGTCATGCATTCATCCTCATGGAATGTTCTCACCCTATCTGCTGGAGTTCTGTACATATAAGCAGAGAGCATTCAATTCATTCAATCTTTCAATCACTTTTGCATTCATCATGCATTCATGTATGCAGTGTACCAATATAATCCAATCAGGCAATTCATCTATTCTGTGAGTCATTCATTCACTCATTCATTTATACAGTTATTCAGTTAATTCATAATGTATATTGTAAGCTAATGATAACATGGTTCAGACTAGCGACACAAATAAATACTTGCACTAACGTGAATTAATAGGGGTAAGATACATGTTTTCTTAGACTATATAACAATGTTAATGTCTAGGACAGAAATACACATTTTAGAACCTACAATTTAGAGATTGGGTGCAATTAGTGAGTAGGTATAATTTGAATATTTAAGGTAGTAATAGATAAATTAATTGTAACAAAATTACTCATGTATCAAATTAATTTTGATTGCAATAAATGATTACTATCTCCCCAGTTCCTGGTGATCTGGAACTAGGGGATGAGAGTATTCTATTCTATATTATTCCATTCTACATGCATGGATTAGGGCTGTCGATTCTATTCTGCATGCATGGATTAGGACTGTCTATTCTATCTGCATGGATTAGGGCTGTCTATTCTATTCTATTCTACATGCATGGATTAGGGCTGTACCTGCAGTTGCAGTTAAGACATCAGTAACATATTTGTACAATGGGTTTTATTGTTTCATATCAACGAGTCAGTTATGTCTACTCTGAAAGTATTATTAATGAATGAATTATATTCAAACTGCATTGGTATGAAAATCTGCATGTCCTGTCCAGAAATAAAATGTTCACTCCATCTTGAAGATGAAAACACTCTGACTTCACAGTTAATTGATCCTTGCAGTGGTCCCTGTCATAACATCTTGCTCTCTTCTAACTTGTCAGCTGAATGGTTTCAAATGGGTTGCCACTCTCACTCTGAAAAAAGGAAATGAATCATCATAGTATTTTGTCCTGCACAGTTTATTTTGCAGTGTATTCTGCTACATTATTCTTTCAATGTTTTGTTAATATTGTTCTGAATTTATTTCTATAAGTTAACAGAGTTTTGAAAACCTAAATTACAAGGAGTAAGTGGAACATTGTAAACTAAGTTACATATGGTTTTACATTGTTTGTCTTGTGTGTCCTTTGTGTCTTTTGCTACTGCACAACAGCTTATTTTGGTGTGTTTATTCATTGAGATCAGGCAGTTTGACTGACATCATCCAATATAAAGTTGTGTGATAATCATTAAAATTACAATATCTGTCACAATTAGTGCATTGTTTATGTCCTACCTAGCCGTACCTAATCTAACCTAACATTTACTGCAAACTGACAAAGAACAAAGTGCTTCTAGCAAGTTAGAAATTCATATTCATAACTGTACAATACCATGTTTAAAGACAAATTGAAATAAATTACAAATGTCATAAGCAAGGTAGAAGTAAAATATATTATTTTATATACCGTACAGTATCATGTCTATAAGCATCAATGGCAATCTATTATTTTACCTTTGCATTCAATATTATGTATAGTCCGCACACTTTATGTTGGTGCATTTGTGTACGGGGGTGAGGAGTAAGGAGGGAGGTGTCCCGGTATCGATAGTGCTACCAACCGAAGGAAAATGAAATCTGAATTGAATCGAGAATATGATCGATCGATACGAAGTTTCTAAACCGTTATCATCTTAAGCCAACAACTATGTCACATACACATTATATAACATTATAAAACATTTCTCGATGCGAATCTTGTTCCTAGCATGAATTCTATACTTTGGCTTTGTTGTGTAAACAACAACAGTACTAGTACGTAAAGTGTACGCCAGATGTCGCACAACGATGCTTAAGCGATTCATAGTTTGTGTTTCAAAGGTTGCCAGTACGAATCTCGAAGATCGCCGGGGTCGACCGTTTCAGCACTAGGGTGTAAATGCACCAACATAAAGTGTGCGGATAATATGTATGTATGTATGTATGTATGTATGTATGTATGTATGTATGTATGTATGTATGTATGTATGTATGTATGTACACTGACTGACAGAGCAAATGCAACACCAAGAAGGAGTGGTTCCAAAGGGATGAAAGTTGGGGAAAAAACAGAGACGGCACGGACGAATAATTGATGTTTATTTCAAACCAATATGCAGGTTACACAATGCGCACGCCATCGACTCAGTAGGATGTAGGACCACCGCGAGCGGCGATGCACGCAGAAACACGTCGAGGTACAGAGTCAATAAGAGTGCGGATTGTGTCCTGAGGGATGGTTCTCCATTCTCTGTCAACCATTTGCCACCGTTGGTCGTCCGTACGAGGCTGGGGCAGAGTTTGCAAACGGCGTCCAATGAGATCCCACACGTGTTCGATTGGTGAGAGATCCGGAGAGTACGCTGGCCACGGAAGCATCTGTACACCTCGTAGAGCCTGTTGGGAGATGCGAGCAGTGTGTGGGCGGGCATTATCCTGCTGAAACAGAGCATTGGGCAGCCCCTGAAGGTACGGGAGTGCCACCGGCCGCAGCACATCCTGCACGTAGCGGAGGGCATTTAACGTGCCTTGAATACGCACTAGAGGTGACGTGGAATCATACGCAATAGCGCCCCAAACCATGATGCCGCGTTGTCTAGCGGTAGGGCGCTCCACAGTTACTGCCGGATTTGACCTTTCTCCACGCCGACGCCACACTCGTCTGCGGTGACTATCACTGACAGAACAGAAGCGTGACTCATCGGAGAACACGACGTTCCGCCATTCCCTCATCCCAGTCGCTCTAGCCCGGCACCATGCCAGGCGTGCACGTCTATGCTGTGGAGTCAATGGTAGTCTTCTGAGCGAACGCCGGGAGTGCAGGCCTCCTTCAACCAATCGACGGGAAATTGTTCTGGTCGATATTGGAACAGCCAGGGTGTCTTGCACATGCTGAAGAATGGCGGTTGACGTGGCGTGCGGGGCTGCCACCGCTTGGCGGCGGATGCGCCGATCCTCGCGTGCTGACGTCACTCGGGTTGCGCCTGGACCCCTCGCACGTGCCACATGTCCCTGCGCCAACCATCTTCGCCACAGGCGCTGCACCGTGGACACATCCCTATGGGTATCGGCTGCGATTTGACGAAGCGACCAACCTGCCCTTCTTAGCCCGATCACCATACCCCTCGTAAAGTCGTCTGTCTGCTGGAAATGCCTCCGTTGACGGCGGCCTGGCATTCTTAGCTATACACGTGTCCTGTGGCACACGACAACACGTTCTACAATGACTGTCGGCTGAGAAATCACGGTACGAAGTGGGCCATTCGCCAACGCCGTGTCCCATTTATCGTTCGCTACGTGCGCAGCACAGCGGCGCATTTCACATCATGAGCATACCTCAGTGACGTCAGTCTACCCTGCAATTGGCATAAAGTTCTGACCACTCCTTCTTGGTGTTGCATTTGCTCTGTCAGTCAGTGTATGTATGTATGTATGTATGTATTGCTAAGTTTCTTTTTTTTTTTTTGCTAGGGGCTTTACGTCGCACCGACACAGATAGGTCTTATGGCGACGAGCCAAGTTTCTTAGTCTATAAGCAACACCATTACCATCAATAAAGAACACTCATAGTCAAAAAAATCACTGGCCAAGAAAGTGTTGTTGGAATCACATGTGTTACAAAAAATTGGTTAAATGTATTTGCTCCTGGCCTCAAAACGGGGGACACTGGCTGGAGATCAATCTATGTTACTTGGACTCTGTAGCGGATGATGCATGATGGGACAGTGATGACAAATGAGTGATGTACAAAGGCCAAGAAGATAGAAAGAAGACTGTAGAGTGGCAAACATAACTGCTATAGTACTCTGTGTGGTGCGAGGGCGAAATAGCGATGCCGTAGTTTACGCACCATCCATACAGTTTCGCCCGCTTATAGGACGTTAGTTTTAATAGATTACATCAAATAAATTAACTGCATGCCTTTGCTGGCGAGATGTAGTGTTTACAGCGCACTATGTCTTCTGGTATGGGCTATATCAAATTTGTTACTTTCATTGACCTGTCTCAGTTTCACCCTTGACTTTGACAATATGAAAGTGACTGAGGTATGAGTGGTGCTAGTAATACCATCCTTTATGCAGCCAGTCCCTGTTTTGAATGGTGTGAAAATATCGCTCATAGGGTCAGTTGGTGCATGCATTTCAGTGGGTTTGGCAGGCTGACATGTAATAGCAACAGTTGGCTCGGTGAGGAAAGCAACGGGAAACTAACTCACTCCTCATTTCCCTAGTACGCCTCTTCAGTGATGCCTAGGCTATTTATGACAGCTGTTGGCGGAGCTGCAGAGGATCAAACCAGCCTTCGGGCTGAATACCCAACATACAACATACAAATTAACTGCATAAATTATGTCATCTACGTGTGTGGCATACAATTGCACAAACCGCAGAAAAACAAAAAGGATGTATCATATTTCAAAAAAGATATTTTCGCAAATTACGCAGTTTTGGCGATTAGCACAATTATGTTGGTTTTTCTTGTAACACAGTCCAGAATGTGTACAGTAGGCCTATTTTTCTTTTCTTGTAGGAAATGATGAAACAGCAAAACGCGATAAATGGTACCATGCCTGACAGAGAATTTCCTAGTCGCCTCATCCCCTCTGCCTACAATACGGAGTAATACAAGGACTTTCAGGCCTGCACCACCACTAACTACTACTGAGCGAGTTGGCTACGTGATTCGGGGCATATAACTCTCAGCTTGCATTTGGGATAAAACGAGATTGAATAGCTCTGTCGAGAGCCCTGATAGATGGTATTCCGTGATTCCCATTTTCACATCAGGCAAATGCCGGATCTGCTGTACCTTATCCAAGACCACTGCCACTTTCTTCACAGCCATTATTATTTTTATTCTTATTATTATGTCTACTAGCTAAAATACTCGTCGTTGACAGGATAATTTCTTAGCATGTGCATGGTTATATTTTTTGTTCACCCCTCATGTTGATCCCCAGATTTTGAGGCGCGTAAGTGGACATGCCTCTACCAGCAGCTTGTTGTGACGTACTCGCTTCCTCTCTCTCTCTGTGGCCCTTTGCAGTTTCACATTGTTTTGTATTATTGCTGATTTTAATTTGATCTCTTCCTTCCGACACAAAAGAAAACCGAGCATCGGGTTCCGATATTGTAGGCCTTCACATCTAGTTTTCTTTTGTCTGTGATATTAGGACATCCAATATAAAGGGAATCCTTCTTCCTCCTTTCATTACCGGGCGAGTTGGCCGTGCGGTGAGGGGCGCGTGGCTGTGAGCTTGCATCCGGGAGATAGTGGGTTTGAATCTCACTGTCGGCAGCGCTGTAGATGGTTTTCCATGGTTCCCCATTTTCACACCAGGCAAATGCTGATTCTGTGCCTTAATTAAGGCTACAGCCGATTACTTCCAACTTCTAGGCCTTTCCTATCCCATTGTCGCCATAAGACCTATCTGTGTCAGTGCGACGTAAAGCCACTAGAAAAAAATAGCCTCCTTCACAACTTTTCCTCATTTCGATAGTCATCTGTACAGTTTTTCTTGCCAATATGCACTGATGAGGACATGCTTTTCCACCTTAAGACAATTATGACATAAGCACCACCCTCGTCAGTTAACACGATAGGACAATATTTCCATGTTAGCGATGCTCAGCGTTGACGTGGAGCTTGCAACAGAAGTCTAAATTATGAATATCTCCGTTCATAGCCGGTACGGTAAAACTGTATAATACATACATAGTCGGAAAATTGTGTTCTCTACAACTTTTGTGATGTAGTATTTATCGACAGAACCACTAATAACAATGCTATTTGAAAATTAAATATTTTAGGCCTTGCCCTAAACTACCATTTTACCCAGCGTGAATAAAATTATTTAGAGCCTAGACTGAATTTCCTTATTCCATGAATTTATTTGCCAATTTTCATTCAATTCTGTTTAGCCATTTTCTCGTGGCTCGACGATGATATGAACTATGCACGAAAAAATAAATTCATTAATATCTCTATTATCATAGCCGGTACAGTTAAATTGTGTAAGACCTAAGTGATCATAAATTGTATTATCTATAACGTTTGTCATCTAGTGTTTACTGATAGGACCAATAATAACCTATATATTTGATAATTAACATTTATGCCTTCCTCCTAAACTACCATTTCACCCAGCTCGAATAAAATTGTTCATAGCCTACATTGTTATGCCTTATTCTCCGACGTTGCATACCAATTTTCATTAACTACCGTTCATTCATTCTCTCGTGATGCGCATACCGTACATACACGACAGAAAATTAAAAATTAAAAATAGCATTTCCTTCTTACTGCGTACGCGACCAATACAGAAATCACATTATTTTTAATTCTGAGAAATGTACACGAAAACTCTTTTTTTAAGTATTATATATAGATATTTATTATTATTGTTATCATCATTATCATCTTTATAATTTCTCCATGGTTAAATGGTTAGTATGCTGGTATTTGGCCCAGTGGGTCCCGGGTTCGATTCCCGGCCGCGTAGGGACTTTAACCTTCATTGGTTAATTCCAACGGCTCGGGGCAGAGTTTTGTGTGTGTGTCGTCTAGTAATCGTACAAAATTACAACCCCACATCAAGTAAATTTTTGTATTTACGGTAATATTTACGCCAAGTTACAGATTAAGTTGGTATTTATTTTGTATTGTCAGTATCATGTGTTTCATTGTAGGAATACTGTATGCATTTATTGATGTATAATAATCATTATTTAGGCATTGTAGGAACTCGTATTAAATTGGTGGCATTCTGTAGTCGAATTTGGGAAATCTTGGTTAAGCAAGAAAACTAAATACCGGTATAGAGAAAGTTGTGCAAGAAATTAGTTTGTCCAACATGACGTGTGTCTCCCAACAGTTTTCAAGGCGTCAGTACGCCAATGTTGAGCGTCACAATTTCGAAAACGGCGTGCCACATGTGACAGATATGGAAGATTGTGATTAGCTAGGACAGAGAAAATCATGTGACTTGAAGAAGTTTATTTTATGGCTGGTTTGCGGGAAGGTTCATCCAAAAATTGATGCGTGACTGTGCAGCTGGTACCCGAACTTCTGGTTGGTGTGCTGGTAGTCGGCTTCGCTGAGTGGGTTTTTCCTGGTGAGAGCAGTATTGTATTGTTATTTCTCACCGCTGGTAAGCTGCTTTGTGTGTGGTGTACCTGTTATTTAAGTACTGATTGTCGATAATGATGTCAAGCAAGTTCTTCCTCTTGCGCTTCGACCACCTCCTCGGAGGTATCAAATCTGATGAAATCTAAAAATTACGGTGCTTCCCGACTATGACTCACCTGAGTTCAATGCTGAGACTCTCGCTTTACTGCTTCCTAAAGGCCAAGTCCCTGCAAAGTTGGCGGCAAAGTACCCCCCGTGGCACCCGATCAAGAAGGGAAAGAGGAGGGTAGTCTTGAAAGTGATTCTTAAGCGACGAGAAGAGAAAACCACGGAAAAACTCGTCCCCACTAAGAATCAGTATGAGGTACTCTCCTCCTTACATTCTGCGTTGTTCCGACCCAGTCGGAAATCAGAAAAGAGACCGAGATTCTGCCCTCCGGGAGCGCCACTCCACAAATTGATACGCAGGCTTCTCAGCCTCTACCGTCAACCTCTGAGGTTACTCAGACCCAACCTGCGAGTGGTGCCGCCCCCGGAGGTGGGAGCGAGGCCATGGATACCTCAACTCCACCGGTAGTCTCCACCCTCCGACTGTCGTCGCTGATAAATTGGAGTATCAGCGACACTACAAGTATGTGAAAGCAAAGTGCACTGAGGACATTAGGGTTATCAATATCAGGGATGCCCTCAAATTCCACGCTGCTAACGAACAGGATAACCTTCGGATAAAACAATATTTTGAAGAATCCGGGAAGAGTTTCTACACTCATAAGATGCCGAGTCAGAGACTCTTGAAGGTCATTATTCTAAATATTGTTTCAACTGTATACGTGGAATGGGTCAAGGAGGACCTCATGGCTCTGGGCTATGAGCCACAGGACATATTTCAGTTCACACAAATCGACAGTATGTCGAAGAAGCGCATACCTCTGAACGTCATGAGTGTCACCCTTCCGAACAGTGACTTCTCAAAAACCATCTATGATATCAAGTACCTGTGTGGGTCCAGGGTGACTATCGAGGCCTATAGGGGTCGTGAAGGCCCTACTCAGTGCTACAGATGCCAGAGATGGGGCCACACGGCCAAATACTATTCCATGCCTTTAAGGTGTGTTAAGTGCGGGGAGAACCACTCGGTTGCTGCCTGTCCATTAGAGCCGACATCACCGGCCTGGGAGAGACGTGGCTTAGACCACATAAATCCTTCAAAATTAAAAACTTTACGACTTATCGTAAAGACAGGGCCGACAAAGAGGGCGGGGGTGTGGCCATTTTGATTAAGACCAAACTTACTCATCACGTTATTGACCCTCTCCCTCTTGGCGTTATTGAGTCTCTCAGTATCGAGATCAGACACCAACAATTTCACTATCGACTTTTCGCGGCGTATCTATCCCCCAGTGCTCCGCGAAATACAGCGGAATGAGAAAGTTAAAGATATGCTAGATTCAACTACACATCTAGACACATTAATAGATAATTCAAGATTGGTTGAAGCAACAGGAATAATAGAAGAAATCCTACAAAAGACCGCCATTCCGCGGGCCACAAGAAGAACAAAGATATGGTTTGATAGTGAGTGCTATAGGCTGAGGAGGGAGACCCTAGATAAATTACAACAGTTAAGGCAGAACTTGAATAATCAAAGTCTAATATACATATACAATGAGAAGAGGAAACTCTACAAAAGAACACTGAAAGAAAAGAAACGCGCCTACTTAGAATCGGAGAGCAAGAAGCTAGCAGAGGAAGCCAAGAAAAATCCGTTCATAGCCCTACACCCAAAGAAACAACAACAGACGCACTACATAGACATGGAAATCTGGGAATCACACTTTAGTAAGATTAGGTCCAGCGCACCCCAGAAATGATCTACATACCACTACTCCACATATACAATTAGACTGGGTACCCCTGACCATAGAGGAAACTAGAACCGCTATAGACAGCACCAAAAACAAGAAAGCCGCAGGTCCGGACGGGATCTATAATGAATATGTAAAAGACACTGCACACCTGCTAGCCCCTATATGGACAAAATTATATAACAAATGTATAGAAACTGCTTCCATTCCCGACCAGTGAAGAAAGTCAATTGTAAAAGTTCTATATAAAGGCAAAGGAGACCCAAGAGATCCCAATAAGTACAGAGGCATAGCACTGGAAAACTGCCCCTTCAAAATATTCACCAAAATTTTAACAGGAAAAATAAATGAGGAAATAAATGAGCATCTGCCAGAGAACCAATTTGGTTTTAGGAAGGAACGATCTACCCTAAACGCTATTGAACTCCTGCTAAACCAAATCTGGGATGCCTTAGAAGACAACGGAAAATATTACACCATCTTCATAGATTTTTCTAAAGCTTTTGACTTGATAAACAGGAAGCTAGTGATAGACAAGCTTAAGGAGATGCTAGGCACGAACAACATATGGACCTATCTCATCACATCAATACTGCAATGGAACGAAGTACGAATTTCGGATAACCTCACTCTATCAGATCCATTAGCTCAATCAAACGGGGTCCTACAGGGTGACCCACTGAGTCCTTTGCTGTTTATAGTTGCAACCGCAGATATCCTAAGAATTACCCAAAAGGAGGGAGTATTTTCTTGTGCGTATGCCGATGATATTGTAATTGGATCAAGAGACATAACAAAATTACAGGAAACTGTAAATGACGTCCAAAACTGGTGCTCCGAAAACAAGCTCTTCATAAACATCTCAAAAACAGACACCATGGTGTTCAGGAAAGGAGGGAGAGTACCCGCCTCAGCAGAGACCTTCATTCGGGATAAAACATTAAAGATAGTATCAGACTTCAGATATTTAGGCATCACCCTGCAATCGAGCGCATATTGTTTCACAAAACATGTCACAGAAAAGGCAACTCAAGCAATGATGGCAATGCATGAAATAAAAGGCATTAGATCACTTAATCTGGAGACAGCAATGTTGCTATTCAGAGTAAAAATTCTTCCAATAATGACTTATGGCATTGAAATTATCTGGACACATTTAACAACGAGGAACTTATCAACCTTGGAAAAGGTGAAAGCGAACTATATAAAGAAGGTGATAGGTGCATCAAAAACGACACGATCTAGACTTGTATATCTCCTCGCAAGGGAATCATTTCTCATAGAAGATCTCAGGACAAGTATGCCACTACCGAACACCGGTGCATCAAAGAAACTGCTAGCAAATCTGACGGAGAAGAGAGAAGAAGTCCAACCAGACTTCTATGGCACAGGGGCAATGATAGATCGCTCGTGGACAAAAGCTAATTTTGAATTAAGACATGTCATTACAAGATTAGCAGTTCACGGTTTTCATCACCTACTCTGCAAATCAAAAGACTTCCATGACCCAAGTATAGACTGTGAGTGCAAACTATGTGGAAAAACGTGTGAACAGTACCACATTGAATTCTGTACAAGAAGAACAATGTCTATAAGTGATTATGCAAATATGTAACCCATCAATGTAACCTATATTCTCTGTTATGGCTATTTGGCTGCATTAAATATATTAATTAAAAATTGATATTTTATTAAACAATCCGTCACGCACCTCAACCATCATACCAGGAGACATCAATTCAAAGCACACAGATAGGAACTCTAGGACTATAAATCATAAGAGAAGAATACTCCAACAACATATGAGATAATGGCCTCGGTGTCTATGCTCCAACTGAGCCTACCATATGCCCAGCATATGGTCGACACAATGTCATTGATATTACGGTTTCAAAATTTTATGTTAGACCAATACATTTCACTGTTCATAACGTACTTGATTCTGATCACAAACCGATCAATTTTAATCTTTCCTGGGTTCGATTTCAAGAGCCTTCTTGTCCTTTTGAGAACTTTAAGTTAGATTATAGAAGATTCTCATGGCATATTAACAAAAATTTAAACACATTTGAAATAAACGATAGGAATAATACTGACTGTGCAATTGTTCACCTCTACAATAGGTCAATAATGAGCGGAAATATATCATTCGTATCGCCAGAAATCCCGAGCATCTGCCTTCGTGCGACAATGGTGCTGGTCACATTGTCAGTAATGACAATGGCGCCAGATGTAATTTACCGCCAAGTAGCAGTCTTGCATCTCGCTGTGGGGTCCAGAACATTAATAATAATAATAATAATAATAATAATAATAATAATAACCTAAGTTTAAATAATATCACCCAACCTGATAATAAAAATAATGTTCTGGACCGTCATCAAAATGCAAGGACCGCACTGGAAACGGGCCCTGGCCGAGACATAAATACGAACGCTGCTTGGCCGCGGGTTCGAGGACGAGCTTGACTGTCGTAGTGGAAGGGCGTGTTCCTCTCACTCGCTCTCTCTCTCCTCGCCAGGCGATCTGTACTTTCTAAGTACTAGTCAGGCAGCTGTACTTGTTGGTACACTTCTGAAAGAACTTTTGTCAGAGCTGAACACTCCTCAGTGCTCGCGCTCTCTTTCACTTTCAGGAGGACCAGGATGAAGAAGCTATCCATTCCAGCGAGACCGATCAACTACGACTGCAAGGCAGCCTTAGCAAAACTACAAGCGGCGCTCAGCTCGGTGGTCGCCCCCGATTTTAGACTCCCGGCGCTATTGGTGTACAACCAGTGGGGGAAGCACACCTACCAGGAGACGCTCCGCATACTCGATCTCCTGAATGCGATCGCAGAGTTCATCAGAGAGATGATCATCGAGCTCATCGGCGAGGTGATCCCTCGCTGGGTGGTCATATCCGCTCTAAGGACGCAAACCACTTCAAGGTCTGCGAGGAGCTGGCGTCCAAACTATACCAGGTTGTCCGGCTACCAGGACTCAGGGAGCAGCTGGATGTCTCAGGCAGCCAGGAGGCAGCCACCCAGACGGAGCCGAGGACCGAGGACGACGGCGGCGCTCCCGAGTGCCGCGACCCCAGTTAGACCGCTGTACTTCACGAAGTACACGCAGACCAACAAGGCCCCCAACCAGGAACATCGACCACCTGCCAGGGTGAAGTGGACGCGGACCCAGGCCTACCAGGAAGGGCCTGTTACACGGGCACAATCCAGGAAAGTGCCCATGACGGCGGACGGCACCACAGCAGTGGAGGAGGACGCCCCCTGGCGTTCAGATGCTGCTGTCCAGGCCCAGCCTGCCAACGTGTCTGTTGAGCTGCAGACATCGATGTTCTCTCTGCAGGACAGGGAATGCAGTCGGGTGTCAGCGCAGACCGAGCCACCGCCGACAGCCAGGAGGAGGGAGAAGACGGCGATGCAGCGGAGCCACCCGCTACCCCGGGGTCACCAGGCCGGGAGCAGGGCCACTAGGATAAGGCCTCTTCCCCTGCCGAGAAGAGACTCCAGGGAAGAAGACGCTGCCCCCGTACGAGGAGAAAGAAGAAGACGCAGGCCCACCAGGTGCGGGCTGCCCAGCCGCAATCCATGACTGCTCCCAGAACAGCAGTAGGCCGAAGAGAAAACCAGGAAAGGACCTCAGCGGGTAGCGGCAATCAGGTGAGACTGAAACGTCCCCCTCAGGAGCTCTTGCAGTGTTTCCGCTGTTTGAGTTGGAGCCACCGGCAGGAGAGGTGTGGACTCGTAGTGAGGTGCAACGTTGTGGGGGTGATCACCAGTACGCGGCTTGCGCAACACTTAACGAGGCGCCGGTGTGCGCCAACTGCGCGGGAGGCCACCCGGCCGCCCATCGCAGTTGCCCTGTTTACCGGGCCATGGCGCGGGCAGAGAGGAAGGAGGCCTGGCGTCGTGACCCACCCTCTTCCAGGAGGCCACCGCCCCGGCGGGCTTGGCCTCACTCTCCGGGATCGGAGACTGGGTACAAGGCACCCTAAGGAGGTGGCATGTGCGACGGACCCTAGTGGTACTAGACGCATGGCTCCACAACCGGCAAGACCCGCGCTAGTCACGGTAGTGCCCGGACGGACTGATCCCCTGGCAGATGGAATTGCGAGACTATGGTTCATGGCTGGTGTATGATACCTCTTCTCAACTAATACAACTCTGGACCTTTCCAGGCCACACCCTTGCATGTGCTATCAAAAGACGTCAGGTTTTACATGTAGGCTCTTACTCTTTTTCTGCCTATATGGCTTTTCCCTGACCCTCAATACTACACCTTAAGACCATCCAACCAACTCAAACCTGCCTGGTAACGTGTCTAACATGCAAACAGGCAGATACTTCTTGTATCACTTCCCATTCTTTCCTGCTATCTCTTTCTTCTTAGAAATTAATAGCATGTCGGAGGCCATATAGATTGAGTAGATGGTCACGCGGGGGGGAGTGGGCTTGAGGACCCCCTCCCACGAAAAAAAAGGCACGGGTTCAGTACCACCAAGCCACCCAAGACGACACTACGCCGGATCTCCGTAAGGGTTTGATCCATATCAAAAACGCCTATAGCAAAAGATGGCAAGGCTTTAGAGACCCTACACCGAGCGAAATACTTGGAGCTAGCTCGGCAAGTATGAAGTCGATTGCTCGAGAGAAAGATTGAAAAATGGGAGGCACTCTGCCGTAATCTCTCAGAAAACGAGTCAGATTGAGAATTTTGGAGGATTACTCGTAATCTGACTAAACCTATCCCCCCCCCCAGGCGTGCAATTCACGGCCGCCAAGGACTAGTATTCTCCTCTTATGATAAAGCTGAAGCCTTCGCAGACTCAATTGAGAGTCAATGTGTAACTCACGATATTTCTGACGATGACGACGATGATAACAAACGACTGACTCGTGAGATACACGGAAAAGCCTCAACTTTCAAACGACAATGGAGACCAGACAATAACATACAAGACATTAAGCCTCAAGAGGTCCGCAGCATTTTTTTTTTTTTTGCTAGTTGCTTTACGTCGCACCGACACAGATAGGTCTTATGGTGACGATGGGAGAGGAAAAGCCTAGGAATGGGAAGGAAGCGGCCGTGGCCTTAATTGAGGTACAGTCCCAGCATTTTCCTGGTGTGAAAGTGGGAAACCACGGAAAACCATCTTCAGGGTTCGCAGGGTTATTAAAGGCCTAAATAAGAAGAAGTCTCCCAGCCATGACAAGATATCGAATAAAGAAATCAAATCCCTGCCTTATAAGCCAGTAATATTTTTGTCATTTTTTTTTCGGCCTGTCTGAAAACGGGATACTTCCCTGGAACTTGGAAGACGGGGAAAATGGTCGTCATTCCAAAACCAGGGAAGGAAAGACTGTTCCCACAAAATTATCGACCGATTACCTTGCTATCGCACATCTCAAAAATATTCGAGAGGCTTCTCCTCACACGCCTCAATGCCTCAATGCCTCAATGCCCCACTTGCGGCGCTGCGCCTGGTCCAATACGTCACAAGGTCGTTCAATATACGCCGTAGCGTGCCAACAGTATTTCTCGACGCTGAAAAAGCTTTTGACACTAACTGGCACGAAAATTTAATTGTTAAACTGCTGGAAACATACAGGGTTCCAGCCTATTTGGCCAAAATTATTCAATCATAGTTAACTAATAGGAGCTTTTACGCCTTCTGTGAGGGGGAGAAATCGACCACAAGGGCCCTCCGAGCCGAAGTACCCCAAGGGGGAGTCCTCTCCCGATTTTGTACGGCCTATGTTTGAACGATCTTCCCACCCTTAAAGGAGTAGGTAGAAGTCCAGCAGTATGCCGATGACATAGCCATTTATACCACTCAGCGGAGAAATGACTATGCCGTCAAAGCGCTGCAGAAATGGATATCACTGTTCTGGAAGTGGTGTCTAAGGAACGAGGTGAAAATAAATCCTGCCAAAACGCAGGCAATTGTTTTCACCAAGTGCCTTCCTAAACTTAGCCATCTGACTATTAACAACGTCCCCCTGTCCTGGTCTAATAAAATTAAATATTTAGGTTTCACAATGGACCAAGATTTAACGTGGAAACTGATTATAGAACAGGCCTTACAGCGATCCGCTTCAAGGGTGGCAGCCCTGAGACCTCTGCTACATAATAGGCACCTCTCTATGAGCATAAGGAGAAACCTATATTTAGCATGTTTCAGGCCCATTCTGCTATACGGCTGCGAGGCCTGGTGATATATTCCGAAATCCCACATGCAAACACTCCACCGTTTCCAAAACAAAACCTTCCGTCAGATGACAAACGCACCTATTCTGAGATCTAATAAAAGGATTCTAACATAACCTCGTATTCCGCTTATTAGATCTCAGATAAATAAAATAGTCAAGATGGCTAAGTCTAGAATCCTCCTAAGTCATTCTACCGACCCAGGCATCGTACTCTTAAAACAGGCCGTAAGGACCAAGAAGCCGAATACCCGTTTCAAATATCGCGGCCCTTGGCTAACTTATGACCTATTTTAACTGGTCATCCATACCTCCCACGTTCGGCCTAATTTGACATAATCACTTAATATATCAAAATTCAAAATCACCCCCCCCCCTCCACGAAAAGGCCCGTTTGTTAAGCAGGAAGCTTTCCGCCTCCTCTGTTTCTTCTTCTAAACTAAACTTGCTCTGATCAATTATTTGGCTTTTAATAGAATAGCGAAGATCGCTTTTCCCCCATCAGTGCACGTGATGGAGATTTTCCGACTCATCGGCATGTCACGGAAACAGATGAGTAGAGGGGCATAGTTTTTGTCGCGGGACTCTCATATATTCGCTCTCAACAAAAACAAAAAAAGCCGAAAGGTTGACCTTATTCACCATCACTCTCAGCCAAACGCTCTAGCAGAGCACAGCACCGAGAGCCCAGCACAGAGCTAGCATCCTGAAGGCCAGCTCCCTGCCTGCGCAGCGCCTACTCGCCGGTACTGTCGTACCACCCGCCGCCCGACGGAGAACTACCACTGCTGTTTCCTGCGCGGTCCGTTCTGCCAGGTATACTCATCCCGGACTGCCCGTGTTCTCCTCCAGCAACGGAAACATATTAAGAAATCACAACCTGAACAACAATTATTATTCACAACCCCCACTGAACCCGCATTCTACTACTCACGAAATAATATACTACACGCTGATACAAATGACATAGCAATAGTTCAAAACATTCCACACAACTATACCAGAGATACCATGCCAGCACTCAGATCTGACCATCGCCCTGTACTTATACAACTAGGAGGACATGTGCAACACAGACACGACCCAAAATATATAAATGCTGCACTCATCAACTGGGAAGAGTACAACGACCAATTTGACTCCCTATATGAAGTCAGTGCCTTCCCAGAACCCACTACCACCCATCAAATAGACACAGCTATTAATGCCTTCACAAACATCATAATAACAGCTGCCAAGGTCACCCAAACCATACACACTCCCTAATCACATTATCAAAATAATTCAAGACAAAAACAAAGGCCGATTTAAATATCAGCGCACTAAAACCCTCCCAGATAAAATAGAATTTAACCGTCTTCATGCCAAAAGCAAACCGAGAAATCATAAACTACCGGAATAAACAATGGAACATCAAATTAAATGCAATAAATACTAAAAATGACAATCCTAATAATCTCTAGCAACTAACAAAAGTTTTTACAAAAACAGAAAGAGACATCCCTCCACTAAATGCACCCAATGGCCTCTCAGCCACCCCAAATAATGATAAGGCTTAAATTCTTGCAACCTCTCTTAAAGAACATTTTTAAACCCAATGACCACCTCACAAACCAACAACACGATAACCAAGTTAAAATAACCACAGAAAATTTCCTCCAAACACCTACACACTCACAAATTTCCCAATTTAAACGTACAGAAATTAAAAACATACATAAAAATCTCCCTAATAATAAAACCCCCGGGGAAGACCTCGTCCCCAACCCTTTAATAAACACTTAAATATTAGCATGATTGACCTGTTAACCTCAATATTTAACAGTATGATCAAACTAGAATACTTTCCACAGCAGTGGAAAATCACTAAAATTATCTGCTTTCCCATACCTGGAAAGAACCCAAGACTTCCTGAGAACTATAGACCAATCAGTCTTCTCGGTATCAGCTCGAAGATCTTCGAGAGACTACTGTAGCTAAGGACAGTCAACACAATAAATAATAACTTAATAAATGAACAACACGGCTTCCAACAAGGACACTCTACTGCACACCAACTTCTCAGTGTTACAGAATACATCACCCACGGCTTTCAACACAACCAAAGCACCACAACTATCTTCCTTGATTACAAACAAGCCTTCGATCGTGTCCATCACCAAAGCGTAATATATAAACTAATCAACCTAAACATTCACCCAACACACATCAAAATAATAAATCAGTACCTAAACAATAGTAAATTCTACACATCTGTTAACGGAGTAAAATCTGACCTAGTGGATAAACACGCGGGCATAGCCCAAGGTGATATACTTGATCCCATTTTATTTCTCGTTTACATTAATTATATCCCCCTCACAAATGACACCATAACCGCTATTTACGCCGCCGAAACCGCTATCCTTGCTAAAAGTCGCAACCCAGAAAAAGAAATACAAAATGTACAAGAACACCGCACCCTCCTGGAACTCTGGCTCACTAAATGGAAAATAGCAGTCAACATAAATAAAACTAAAGCCGTATTTTTCACCAGACGTCTCTATTTGTTTTACGTAGCACTGACACAGATAGGTCTTATGGCGACGATGGGACAGGAAAAGGCTATGAGTGGGAAGGAAGTGCCCGTGGCCTTAATTAAGGTACAGCCCCAGCATTTGCCTGGTGTGAAAATGGGAAACCACGGAAAAACATCTTCAAGGCTGCTGACAGTGGGGTTCAAACCCACTATCTCCCGAATACTGGTTACTGGCCGCACTTAAGCGACTGCAGCTATCAAGTTCTCACCAGACGTCGCATACAGCCCATACAGGGGTCTCACTCGATGCCCGACTGACATTAACACCACACATACAAGACACAATACAAAAGGCCAAAGGCATAACCCTCACATTATACCCACTCAAACGCAAAACAATACTCTGTCTCAGAAAACACAGAAATCATATATACCACCTCATCCTAACGTATGCCGTTCCAGCGATAGGCACCATCTCAATCAGTAACTTCAGAAAATTACACGCAATTCGGAACTGGCTTCTTTGACTTTCAGTTAAATACAAAACAATACGCACCACTGATCTACACGAAAGAATCAAATTACCATACCTACTAGACTACGCTATGAACCTCACTAAAAACTCCTATCAACAAGCACAAAACCACACAAACCCACTCATCCAACAACTAGGTAAATATGCACCAGACCTACACGACAAACTTAAACGACGTCCTAAATACATACTCATCCTAAAATACATACTTCGCAACAGATAAATCACCAAACAAACACTTAAAACACGATTTACACCAATACCAAAACTACTCTATCAACTACCGTTTTTGCATTCTCCGCTCCTACACTAAGCAACCAACAACATAGGCAGCAACCAACATCACAAGCAGAAACCAACATCACAGGCGCTCTAACATCTGCACGCTCTCACTAAATATTAAACACAACAGTTTAATAAATGTGCAGTCACTGCGAAAATATCATTAAATGCCCGTTACCCAACAAAGGTAAACCTTGGTTGCGGTTAGCAGTTGGATGGGTGACCATGCCAGCTCTACCACATATCTGAAACACTAAAATCTGTGTAAGCCATACACTCAAGCGAACAATGGAAACTTGACCCATTTAGCTGCATTTAATAATATGAATCATTTATTTATTAAAATTCACTTAAACCACATACTTATCAGTTAAGCAATATCAGGCGGGTTCACTCACTGGATGGGTGGCCAACGTCCGCACTTTTACTCATCTCAATTTCTCTTTTCACTAATAAATAACAAACCACTAAAACGCACTAAACCATTGTACATTTTCAACTAAATACTATTTTCATTAAACGGCTGGGTGAGGAGCATTAAATTGCACCGGAACCTGCAACCCTAACCAAACTCCCCCTCACGGTGGGAGGGGGAGCTTTACATTTTAATGGGTCGGCGTTCTCCGCCAGTTCCTGCAGCCAAGTCGACCAGGCCACACGTCCAGCCAAGCCACTGCGATCCTCGCCAGCCATCCATAGGGCAGCCCCCAGACCGCCAGCCAATCCCAGGACAGGAGCCCAGAAGAAAGCAAATTTGTCCAGTACTCAGTGTGGTTATCTGTTCGTGTCTTGTCTCGGCGCGATCCGATAAAAGTACATCTGATACGACTGATACCCACTGAGGACGCCTACTAGACGCTGGTTCTCTACGGAGTTTGACCGATTTTAGTGCTTTCACCTAATCCCCACCAAGTATCCTCCCCCTTCACTCACCATGACTAATTCCCCACTCAATAATATGGATAACCCTGGTAGATTGAGTAGCTGGAGCCATATTCAAATTTTAACCTCCCCCTGACGATCACCTTCAATCAGTCCTGACCCCTCAATGACAACGACTATGTTGTTGTTCATTCCCCACGCAACCAAACCCTAGCATCGCTAAACCACCACAGACAACAAATTGCCACAATCCTTCAACCAGCAACCCATTTAAACCATAGCCTAGCTGAAAACGTCAATTACTTCATGTACATCTTCCCTAACAACCCTGCCGACTGCTCTACATTGTCAGATCTCCTAACGAACAACAATATTCCCTTCACTCCATCCACCCAACATGAAGAACAAGTGGAAGATGAAGAAACTGAAGAAATTGATGAAGAAAACCCCTTGCACTACACTCGGAAAAATACCCCATTATCTATCGCCGCCAAATGCAACTTCCTAAACATCCCACTTACAAACCCAGGACCTATTCCACTCACTCGCCAAACAGTTATTCAAGCAATAGAACCAATCATAAATCACCACATAGCTGTCATTGAGAAGACCCACAACAATCATCTCATCGTCATTCCTTTCAGTAATAAATCCATACCCATCATCCTAAGCAACCTACAACACACTGGTATCCCCACACCCATTATAATCAACCCTGTAAATAATTCTTCTAATCAGCATGACCTCTCTCCGATTCCTACCCCACTCACACAACCACCGAAACCAGTACCCAAACCACTAACCGTTCCAAAACCAAACAGTAATAACCAAAACCCGCTACCAAGAAGTCCAAACTAAACCTCTTCCCCCCCCCACCACCCCCAGTGCTCTCATCACCACCTACCCATTCTACTCAAGCCCAGATCAATCTCCCACCCACACAAACAGATACGTAATCTGGGCCTGATGACCCAATACCCAGCATACAAAACAACACCACACAGACTTGGAGCAGGCATAAAAAAAACGTGCCCATAAGCTTGCTACATCCACCAACAGACACCCAGACTCGATCACACACACACACACACCCACACCCACACTCCTCCCATGTCACACAATGCTTTAATTTCCTGAAGCGAAATCACACCGCTGCAACTTGCATGAAATCCACCCGCTGCAATAGGTGTGGTGGTTCTCATCGCCACACAGTTTGTAAGGTGCCTCGGGACCAGGCGAAGTGCGCCAACTGCCATGGCAGCCATGCCGCTTCGTTTCCTGGCTGCCCTTTCATCAAACGGGCAATTAAGGCACACTAAAAACATGCACAACACCTAAACACACACAATAATCCTCGTCCACTCTTAAACCTTAAAATCTCACCCCCGAACACCCGCCCTCTCACCATCCCCCTCCCCCCAGCCCACTCAAGACACCACCACCCTCCTCCACAAACTGTTAAACATACTTTCACCCCACATCTCACTCCAAACACCCACTATGCCAAGCAGATAGCTTATCATGCATTAACTCGCCCCACCAAGCAACAATCCCGCCAAGAAAATCAACTCATCTCCTACCAACACAATCGCTAACCAGCACGCTCCCTCCCCCTCACGATAAATCGCCTTGCCATTCTCACTCCCTTTCAACTGCCCAGCCTTCACACAAAGCACTGTAACAGTTATAAAAGCGTCATGAAAGCTAAGCAACATTGGGCATGGTCGCCTAATGGATGGGTGACCCATCCTCTGAAATTGCTTCGCACAACACCGCCTCAAGACATCCTCGGACTCCGTCACAAGAGATCCAAGGCCATCTTCGATTAGTCGCCCCCTAAAATAAGGGCGCAGGTCATATTCTGACCAATGAAGAGTACTACAACAACCGGCCACAAAACCAAACCATCCAGCCTAGGAAAGAAGAACTCTTCAGAAATAGCACTCAAGCCTCAACAGGCTGATAGGCTAAAATTCTCACGTTGCCTGCCCTCGTACCACTTTTCAAATTTCGTGGCAGAGCCGGGAATCGAACCCGGGCCTCTGGGGGTGGCAGCTAATCACACTACCACTCCACCACAGAGCCGGACTACAAAAAATATATTATTTAAAATTATCAACAAGTAAACGACCAAATACATAAAGTTTTCCTGAAAATGTATGCCTGTCGTGATTTGCAAAATCCCTCGACCGTCGCCATCTCGTGCTCGTGACCGCAACGCACCGGTACATTTTCGAGGCGAAAATTCTCTTGCAATTTTCTCGAAAACGCCTAAGTAGTATGCCTTATTACTTGGACATTATGTTGTCTTAATGAACTATTAAAAGTGTACAAAATTTGAAGATAATCCGTCATCAGTTCCTTTTAAACCCCTTTCCACCCCAACTTTTATAGCACCATCCTCACCCCCGCCACAGTTTAGTCAGCTGAGTGCTTTGTGGGGTGGACCCGGCAATCTCTGGTGACGATATTCTCAATGAGCTTCATGCGAAAGGCTTTACAATTCGGATGGCCTTTCGCATCTTTAATTCCTCCGGGTCCACCTTCATTGTCCGCATCCTCCTGCCCACTGTCAAGGACATAGATCGCGTCATTGCCAGTGGAGTTTCAATTTTTCGGCATCATCATAGGGTGGAATCCTCCATAGCCCCCCCTCAGCCCATCCGTTGTGACAGGTATCTCGCTTGCAATCAGCACCCCACGGCGCGATGCGCCACTGAACAACCAGCCTGCACTCACTGTTCCTAGTCTTATTACATCTCCAAATGCCCTCATCTTCAACTTCCCCCAAATGTCATACCTGCAGGGACACTCACCCCACATATTCTCGCAAATGTAAAGCCCGCCCATCCCCTCCTGCCAACAGACCGGATCTCGTAGCCCCCCAGTACGATTGATTCCGTCACTGGCTCCAACCGCCCACTTTCCACCACCTACCGTTTAGGTCATAATCCGCTTCATGACCATATCCCTACTCAATATCCACCCCTTTCAACATTCCTTCATCCTTGAACAACTCCAAGCAGCTGCCAATCAACTTGCATTACCAAACCTCCCACTCAGGTCTGAACACACACTTCCCCTTCATCCCACTCGAGACATAGGTTTAGATCCCCATAGTACCCGGTCCCCTTTACTATCCCACCCACTCACCCCCACTCCCATCGCTATGATGACTACCTCTATAACTGGGCGGGACACCCTTTCCTAATTTCCATACCAACCTAGTGTAGCAGTCACCCAAGATAACTCAGATAATGTGGCAAAATCGGTCCCTTGCATACATAACTCCTACCAACAGGGAACAATTTAATTTTAGATTACATGACAACATTGTGGTGTTCAAATCTTATATACAGCAATGTACATTCAGTCCACCTTCACACTCCTCCCTTAGATACTTTATTACGCACTGGTGTCAACTTAGGTGAAGGATCTCCTGTATCATTCTAAGAAATCCACAATACTATACCTACGTGACTACACTGACAGAGAAGTTAGCAACTTCAGGAAAATCAAATGCTGAATTAATGATGTATATATCAAAACCTCTTTTCCCATCGTACATAATCATGTCACCCCTGTAACGGTATAGATCTTGTAATGCCACTATGAAAAAAAGTATGAAAGAAACAAGAAACGTCTTCTTTTTTTAACAAAATGTCACAAAAAGTTAAAGTGGTCAAGAAATTCCACTGTTGTAATCTTTCTTTTTTATATGTACGAGTACTATTGTAAACCAATTGATGCAAGAAAACAATCCACCCATAGACCGAAAAAAAACATACCATCTCCTTCTTACTTCCCATCCTTTACCCCTCTCATCAATCCCCCACTTCCTCTTCAACCTGCCCGCATCTTTTGGCCAGAGAGAGGGCGTAACCTCTAGGTGGCCCGCTCCATCCCTTCAGGATGGGGGATGAAGATATTTATAGTTAGTCAGTCAGTCAGTTAGTTAGTTAGTTAGTTAGGTGTCATCGTTTGTGCTCCGGGTTCACGATGTTACTCATCATCACACCACCGGCACTACTACAACTACAACCACCGCTACAGCATCTCTTTTGCAATCCATGAACATGTTCACCACTCCAGCCCATTACAGGGGTGTCTCATGCCCCAGCACGGACTTTTCACCCACTCATCTCATGATACCTCCGGCGCCTCAACGTTCATCTACGCCCAGGACTACAGTTAAACGCCGGAACTCTACCCCGGTCGACGACGACTCCTCGCGGAAGAAAGCCGTGGAGGCCACCCGAGCTACTGCATCCGGGGAGTAAGGAACTGCCTCCATGCACACAGCGCCTCCAACTCCGATCATAAATTCTTCAAGCGAATTTCCTCCCATCTCCCTCGCTCGTCGTGCTATCAGTCACCGCATTCTACACGGATCTCCAGATGGCACCCATAGCATCCTCCTACTCAACTCTACCTCCAAATTCCGCATTCCTTGAAATATTTTTAACACTCTTTCAAGGTTCAACGTGCAACGACATGCAATTGCTGACATCTCCCCCACTGCCAACGGGATGGTAATAAAGGTCAACGGGGATGATGCTTCCGGTCGACTCACGCACTCTATTGAAGCTATGCACCTAGGTTCCTCCTCTCCCCTCAAACCTCTCTCCTCCCCCACAATCAAACACTTCCTCCTCCCCCCTTCCGTCACAGAAGTTTTTGCTGCGTCATTCGAGCGTTAACCCCGACATCCCCGCGAAAGCCATCATCGCTGTACTGAATGCGGAGGCCATTCCTGCTAGGAATGCTTTCCGCACCAGGAACGCCAGTGTACCACCTTTATGGTGAGGATCCTACTCCCCACCACCGAGGATGTCGACCGGGTTCTCAGCAGCGGTGTGTCTATGGACCGTCACCATCATAGGGAGGAACCTTCACGTGCCCTGGCCCCTCATTCCATCAGATGTGAACGGTGCCTTGTCTACCACCAGCACACTACCGCACACTGCACTGCCGAACATCCGGTGTGTGGTCATTGCTCTGAGCCACATCCAACCTCCCATTGTTCTAATGTCCTACGCCCCGACAAATGTAACACCAGAGGGGAATCCCATACAACTTACTCCCGCCAATGTGAATCCCGCCCCGCCCTTCCCGAGAATCGTCCTGACATGGTCGCCCCTATCCGTACCACTGATACCCCTACCCAACCTACATGCTCCCTCTTCCCACCTCTAACCCTAGAAGATATCATCCGCTTTATCATCATTTCCCTCCACAATATCCGTCCACTCCACCGTCCTCTTGTCCTTGCCCAGCTCCAAGCAGCAGCCAACCAGACATTAAGCATGCACTTCCAGACACCCCACTCTGGCCTCCACACCTACTTCAACTTCACCCCCTTTGAAACATTAGTTTGATAATGGCCCTAGTCCCTTCCAGAAACAGGTCCCCTACACCCATCTCCATCGTCTCCCTCAACATCCATTCCTTCCACTCCAAGCGTCTCCACCTCCAAGCCAACACCACCCAATACCCCTAACACGTCCTCTTCCTCAATGAAACCAAGCTGAGTCCCCATCAGTTTGCACATCTTCTTGGCTTTAGATTAAACCGCGCTGACCACCCCTATGATGAAAGCCATGGGGCTCAGCTATCGCCACCCGCTCATCCCATCCTATTCGCAACCACACCCCTCCCCATCCGCTTTCTTTCCCTGATCCGTTGCTCTAACCGTTTACTTCCGATCCCGATTCGTTCACCTCGCTACCATGCGCTATTGGTCACATATTTCCTTACCTCTATAATATCCCACCTATTTTCCCACACCTTCCCCCACTTCCTGCTTCTCGCTGAACTCAACCTCACCTGCCGATCCTGCTCGAACTCAATGACCTACAAACCCTTCTTAGTGATAGAGACTGATCCCTCGTCCTCATCACAGGCCATACTGCCCTTCCTCCAACACCACACCAAATGCCATCATAGCACACAACTCCCTCATTCACCTTCTGAAAGTCCAACTCCTACCCAGCATCGGCAGTGATCACCTTCCCGTCCTCCTCCAGATTCTTTCCACAAACACCCGCTCTACCCCTCCACCACCAATCCCCATCGTTAACTTTTCAAAAGCAGACTGGCCAATCTACCATACCCATCTGTCTCAAGCCCTAGAAAACCCTCCTCTTCCTCTCTCTGACCAACAATCCATCGATAACCTCAACACATTAATACTTTCGGCTATTTCCTCTGCTTCTGATTCCAATATTACAACCACTCTCAGATCGTCTTCACAGCCTAGACTTCCACCATGCTTTGTACGTCTACAGAAGCTCTCCCAGACCTATCTCCAAGAATGCACATCCTCCCAGGAGCCGTATTTCCTTCGTCTTCACCGCCAAACCCTACGATCCATCCGCAACGAACTTGCCGCCCATTCCCGCCGTGTCTGGGCCTAAACATGCACCACCCTCAATTCCCTTCACACCCATGCCCCTATATATCGGTGAAAACTCAATAATCTCCTAGGCTCCAAGTCCATGCCCCACTACCCGATTGTACATCATAGCAGTTCTCCAACCAACACCACGGAAAAACTGGAGATCTTTGCCGAACACTTTCACAACCGCTTGAACACCGATTCTGATTCCGATTTCGACTACGCTGACTTACAACTCTACTTTACCTTAGCCTCCTCCCCACCACACATTCCCTCCACCTCCCTTTCATATCACCCATCGACACGCCCATCACACTGGCCAAAATTCAATCTTTCCTCTCTAAATCCCGGAACACCAACCCAGGACCTGAAAAACCCATTACCTTCATATCCATCAAGCCCCATACCTCTTCCAAACATCCTGGCAACCCTCTATACATTCATCCTCAGAACCGGCTTTTATCCCACCTCCTGGAAACACACCACCACGCTCCTCTTTCCAAAACCTGGCAAACCACTTTCCGCACTTGACTCCTATCGTCCCATCATCCTCATCACAGTCCTTGTCAAAATCCTAGACTAAATCCAAATCCGTCGTCAGCACCCCCACCTCCAAAGTAATCATTTGCTCCCACCTTCCCAATTCGGTTTCATTCCTGGACTCTTCACAACCGACAAACTCCTACGCCTCGTCCGGATCACTTCGAATAATTTCAACCGCGCCCGTCAATGAAATAAAATAACTGCTATCTTCACGATTTGCGTATATAAGGAGGGCTAATACCCAAAGCAGATCAGTGTGTCTATTACCACAGTCGAACCTGGTCGGTCGGCTCGTGGCAGTCGCGATGGAGCATGGAGTGACAGTCTAATTTCTACGGTGTTGAAAAGTAGAACTTGAAAAACAGTGATAAATTCTTGAACAGTGCTTGTATTTCGTCAAGTGATTGAAATATTCCGAGAACTTTCATTGACATGATGGTGCTATAAGACTTAGGATTTTTCAAGTGTCGAACATTGACAAGTGATTGAATACAACGTTAACTTAAACTCAGTGTCTATGCCACCAGACTTGCAATTTTCCCGTGTGTGAATAATTATCAAACACTTGGAAATAATTTTTTATGTGATAGATTGCGAACTGTATATTTGAACTTGCACTCATCAACCTTACGAGTGATCGAACCAAGGACTGTTGACTCCCCAGATCACTATGTCAATTACAACCAAAAAAATTCTCATATCCCCTCTATATGTTGCCTTTGTTTCCTTTAGAATTTCATCCATAACCATAATAAATATAAGTGGAGAAAATACACTTCCTTGCCTTAGTCCAGTTTCATTTCTAAATCAATCTCTTGTATCCATTGGAGTTTGACACAACTGGAACAGTTTTTATACATTGCTTTCACTAGTTCCCTTGATTGCCTTCTACATCCTTTTCTTTCCAGGGTTTGCCACACCTAATCTCTAATAACACTATCCTATGCCTTCTCTAGATCAAGGAATACCATCACCAGATCTTTTCCATATTCCCACTGTCTTTTTCATCAGTATTCTCATGGTAAATATAGGGTCCATCGTTGAACTGCCCTGTCGAAATCCATACTGCTCTTCTAAATTTCTTACCACACTTCCTCTCATCCTCCTTTCTATTATTACCTCTAATATTTTGGCTACTTGGGACAACAGTATAATTTCGTGATAAATGCACATAACTTCCTGACACCTTTCTTAAATACTGGTATTAGTACATCCTCACACCAATCAACAGGTACCATAAAATGTGTAACTTCGGCCACATTTTCGTATATTTTAAAAATTTAAACGTGAAATATTCCTCCTAATTTTCTGAAAAATATTATAAACATTCTGTCATGTTTGTTCTTCATTTTTAAATATGAACATAATTCTAATTGTTATTCAGTAATGAATTATGATTATCGAAAAAGTGGTCGGATTTACCCCATGTTTTGGATAACTTTGGCCACCACATAAATAACTCAAGAAACGAAGTTCTCTTCGACTTAGCGTTACTTCGGCCACCGTGAATGTTTTTAAAAAATCTGCAGAACACCCAGTATCAACAATCACAAACAAATTAAAACGATTTGTTGTGTAACATATGTATAGTTATAAAATTTACAGGATATTTCCAAACAATTCACATTTCCCCCAAAGGTGATACTATTTTATTTAGCCTAAGCATACACGCATTGTATGATATCACAAATTACATGTTCCATTGCATAAATACTTGAAATGGTACAAACAATAATAAATTAAAGGTACGAAAATCATAAAGTCCAATTGTATGGAGAGAAAAGAAAGTCAAGAAGGAAGCAATGTTGTAGACTGTCCTCATAATACACTGTCTTCTAATTATAAAATAGCCGGGCTGAGTGGCTCAGACGCTTAAGGCGCTGGCCTTCTAACCCCAACTTGGCAGGTTCGATCCTGGCTCAGTCCGGTGGTATCTGAAGGTGCTCAAATACGACAGCCCCATGTCGGTAGATTTACTGGCACGTAAAAGAACTCCTGAACCTCGGCGTCTCCGAAGACCTTAAAAAGTAGTTAGTGGGACGTAAAGCAAATAACATTATTATTATTATTATTATTATTATTATTATTATTATTATTATTATTATTATTATTATTATTATTATTATAAAATATCTGGGCTGTTATTCAATTTCTTAAACGTGTATCGTGCACTCAACTGATATCTGTATATGCAGCGACGTAGTCGTCTACAGGTACATTTATCATTG
Source organism: Anabrus simplex (assembly GCF_040414725.1). NCBI lineage: Eukaryota > Metazoa > Arthropoda > Insecta > Orthoptera > Tettigoniidae > Anabrus > Anabrus simplex. Next base: position 558,828,931 of record NC_090266.1, read on the forward strand.
AAAATGGGAACCCTCCTTCCCCTCCCTGTCTGGATGAAATTCCCCTTACTTCTCAGAGGCTTGCTGAACCGTTATTGTGCCTTTATTTACCCATTGGAACCTGAATAACAGTCTAACCTGCAGGGACTATGATTATGCTTCAATTTTGTTTATTGAGACTCGGTCAAAAAATAGCATTTTTACAAAGCTATATACATCACAGATCAATGCCCAATATTTTAATAACTGCTTTTCAGTCTTCAGTAGTGAATCATTGTGTGATAGTTGTTGAAGCAGCTCTGCAGATGAAGTAGAACATCACATTCTTCACATAGCCACCTCACTTCGGACATTATTTTATTAGCCTTGCACACTTTGCAGGGCCTAGAAGGATGTTTCTTCCTTTTTGTTGGAGGAATAGGCACTAGAAAATGTCCCCATACTTTTACCTGAAGCCGCAGGTGGCTCTCTTGACTGGGCAGTCTTCCTTTTATTGTTCTAGGCGGGAGAGCAACGCTCTGCAGCAATCGCTCAGCAAATGCTGTGCGAAAGTCTGTATAATGCAGCCGCCTGCCAGTAACCTTCATGAATACAAAATATGAATTGAAGATAGCCATATCCAATAGATACAGGATTGTCTTTTTATAACCTTTGATAGTCGGTTGCGTTATGGGGAAATATGAAAGGACTTGGTCTTGACGGTCTACAGCACTCATTTTCCTGTTGTATCTTCCAATACCCTTGGGTTTTCTCACTACTTCTTCTCCTCCACCTCGTTTTCTTTGAATTTTCACAACTTAAAAGTCCAAGTCCTTATCAACAGATGAAAGCAAATGCACGACCTTTCTGTCTTTCCATTTTATGGAAAGAATATTATTATCTGTCATACTAATAGCCTCACCTTTCATCAGTTTTACTGTGTGGAACTCTGGAGGCATGTTCTTCCTGTTACAGCACACGGCACCCACAGCATGAGTTCCATTCTCCTTTATAAATTTTAATTCCGAACCTGGCTCTTTTGGAAGGATTGTATTGTGCAAATGAGAACCCACGTTGAAATTTCATAGGACTCTCATCAATACCTACAGTAACTTATATCTCTGTCAAGATAGTAGATATTCTGAAACTTTGTTTGCAAATATGAAATAACTGGTCTGATTTTTCTTAGACTGTCATTTGGATCTGTAACATGTCATCAGAGAAGTGCAGAAATCGCAAAATTTGACAGAATCGTTCAAATGTTATAGTTTCTGAAAATATTTTAGTTTATAACCTTCCTGTTGGACCAGTACAACTTGAGTTTAGGTTTTCTTACCTGACTCATGAAAATCATCAGTGAAAAATATGCCTTTATCTCATCAACCATACAAGGATATCATTTACTGTCACATTTCAGATTTTTTCTCATTAAATTATTCGCCTGGAAAGCAGCATAGTCATCAGTTTCTATCACAATCATTTCCCAGAACTCATCCCCAAGAAATTTGGAGCACACATCTAATACAGAAGGATTTGTGCCCAGTCTTCTCGAAACAACGGCACTGAGACCAGAAACACAAGTGAATGGAACTGTTTCTGGTGTATTGAAAATGTTTGACCCATTCCATGTTGAAGATCCATCTCGTAAAGCAGCCCCGCCACTTCGGTCTTCATTTACATTGTCCGTGCTGTCGTCATCACTAGAATCATTTTCCTTAACACTCTTACTATCATCGTTAGTGTTAGAAATATCACTGTCTTCTGAAGAAAAATCATTCTCATTATCACTTTCTAACGACTTCACAATATCTACATAATCATCAGCCATGTTTATTTACTATCAAGCGCAAGCAGATAGAATTTTATTTTTTTATACAGCATTCTTTGAACTTTAGAGGGTGGATTCCATTTAGAAGATTCACTGAACTTCAAGGAGTAATCTACATGTGGCGCAGACTCATCACGTGCTAGTAACTAAAACTACAAACACTCATAAGTTGGTATGGAACAGTTCCGTATGTCGACATTCGGTCCATTTAGTCGGCACCAATGAGTTAATCCCTTCCAAAGTGTTCTTGAGGTAATGTGCCATATCAATACCTTGAATTAGTGATCCAGTCACACATGTTTGAAATTTTATTCTACATGTTCTGTATTTGGCGTGCGCGGATACGAGAGGGGGGGGGGGGGGGAGCCTGTGTGTGTGAGGACCAACGAGCTAGAATAACATAGAGTGGCGGAAGCGCTGCCTGGGTGAACCTAATAGAACGAACGTCCGCCATGTTTCCTGTTGTCACACAAGCAAGGGGGCATGGCCTTTAAATGACGAAAAGTGTAGAAAATACGCATTTTAGAATCACTGGGGGAGAATTAAAGACCGTTGCCGAAAGCTTGAAGCATTAAAGCGAATACCGCCACTTCATCATATTGCGGCACGAGGCCAACATCACGATCAGTTGATTGTAGGGTAGTTCGAAATCATCGCACTGTGACATACGAATAGGCCTCGAAATCGGAACAAGAGCGTTACCCTGCTTGGCTGTTGTGGTTAAGCGTAAATTAGAATAAAAACGATGGACATAAATATTTATGACAGGAAGCCTTAAAATCATAGGGACCTACAATAGGTTACAACCTCATTCTGGTCATATTTTTAAAATTATTGCATCCTCATGAGTACTGTGTTCCTTTCTTAATCTGTTTATCCTTGGTTTTTCCTACGGACTCAGCGACGGATCCCACCTCTACCACCTCAAGGACAGTGTTCTGGAGCGTGAGACATTGGGTCGGGGGATACAACTCTGAGGGAGGGCTACACCTACTATGCTGAACAGGGACCTTGTGGGGGGGAAGGAAGCGGCCGTGGCCTTAAGTTAGGTACCATCCCGGCATTTGCCTGGAGGAGAAGTGGGAAACCACGGAAAATCACTTCGAGGATGGCTGAGGTGGGAGTCGAACCCACTTCTACTCAGTTGACCTCCTCAGGCTGATAGAATCCCGTTCCAGCCCTCGTGCCCCTTTTCAAATTTCGTGGCGGAGCCGGGAATCGAACCCTGGCTTCCAGGGGTGGCAGCTGCTCACGCTAACCAGTACACCACAGAGGCGGCCCATGAATACTTTACCACAATAATCGTTTAGTGTAATTATTTATTATAATATAGGGGGGATATCATGTTTTTCCCATTACCATATCATATTGGGATTACTAGCTGAAAGGTAAGCTTGAAAGTTGTCCATTATGAAGTGTGGCATAGTTTTAAAAACCAAGGCAACAGGCATCTACAATAAAGGCTGTATACATTTCAAAAATAGCAGTAAAATACTGTATTTACCATACTTGGTGTACGTTTGAACGAAATAAGTGGGGTTTTTTGTGGTTACGTTTTCTTGGTGGTGGGCGCTCCATTTCCTTTATTTGTAAATGTGAATGAAAATTAAATAGGGCTGGAAATGTACAGAGCATAAGCAACTGAATTGAGTGGGATACCATTTATCTCTTTTCGCTCTCACAACGCATTGTTCCGTTAATTCCTTGTTCTTTAAACGAAATCTGAAACAAAATTCGATAAACAATTACCGTGGCTATCCGTACTTTCGCTAAGTAAACAATAAAATGGATTTAATTACAAACAGAAATTACAAAAAGGAATCTCGGCTATAATTCAGTAATACTTACTTAAAGTACGATATATCCTTGGTTCTATTACTCCGATTAGTACAACCATACGCTGGGCTTACGGCTGGCATTCTTGAAAGCGAGAATCTATGTTTTTACTTCTTAAAACTTAGGGAATTAAATTGGCATGCACGATCTCCCTGTCACCTCAACATATGCTCTCGCGCCAATTCACTTTGTTTTGACAACCGTTAACATGGCTGCCCCTTATCAACTTGCTTCAAGCAGGGAGCACTGATGACAGGCATACAGCCCCTCTATGTTATTCTAGCTCGTTGGTGAGGACTGATGCCATGGAAATTTCCATGCAAGGAGCGAGTGCGATGAAGATAATTGTGCGATGGAAACAGAAGAGGGCAGTTCTCGAGTGTGTACCACGTGATAATGCCGTGAGGGTGAAGATCGCAGAGAGCCAACATTCCGCACAGAAATTTTAAATGGATAGCCAGCCTAGCGGGACGATAAAGTGGAGTTAAATTAAATTTGCATCTCAATTTAAACTATAATTAGGATAACTAATGACACTATATGCCTCTTCAGAATTTAGAAGAAAAATTGACCAGAAGGGATGTGCTATACATTCCCGAGTAATGTAAATTACGCAGTTGTGTTATTATTACATAAAGGAAGCGTCCCCACGCAATACACAGACCACATGGCCTGCTACGGGAATTCCCCCAATTGCTTCAAAGGCAGGGATGACGCTTTGAGCAATTGCAAGAATTTGAATCCATTTCCACACACAATCAAAACTCATGAGTTCATCTTAGCTACCTCTCGAAAGCACTGCTTCACTGATATTCATGATATCAATGGAATAGATTGGTATCATCTCTGGGAGGTTTTTAGGGTCAGCCATCTTATGCCAGTTATAAATAAATAGGGCAGACAAGCATGCACCCCTGTCGGTCTTGGAGGAGACACGTTGCTATCTGCATGTCAAACGGTCGTAAAAAATATTTCCTTTGTGCGGTGAAAAGTGGAAACAGTATACTGAAAAACTGTGCTTGACTACATAAAATTATTCAGAAACATTTTGCTATGTATTTTATGTGGTAGATTCCGAATTATGTAAATATCATAGACATGTAAAGACGAGATTATTATCCTTAGTTTGAGCATCGCGGGAAGTGCCGACCATATAAAACTAAGGAGTGTAGTGTAAGCGAGCTCATTACTGAAAGATAAGAAAAATAGTTTCATAAAAGTAAAGCCGCGCCTGAACACAGATAGACCCGGATAAATTCAGTGCAGGACTAGGATCTTGATATCCCTGTAAAATGTGATTTGAAGTTACGTAAACATGTGGCTAATATTTTGTGTTGATGCAACAGCTTTCTTCAGTGGAGAACGAGATACAAACCACGTTCCAGGAAACAGCGACTCAGTTCTGGACCCCTGATATTCCAAGGATGATCGCCGCTGTCATGGAATTATAAGTCTTCCCAGTATGGGCCTTCCCGAGGTTCAAACAGAAAGCATAATGCAGTAATGAGATAAGTGCATAATCCCATTATAAGTAATTATGAATGCATTGCTTGTAAATAATTCATTATTAGATTAGGATGTATATTTATCCTATTTAGGGATTTAGTATAGGAAGCTTTTGAGTGAGTTAGTTTAGTTAAATTTTGCAAAAAAATCATGAAGGGATTGCTGTAATTACTTAACTTTAATTTTTAGTTCACAGTAATGGTGCAGTTCAATGTTTGGGAACGTATTAGATGTAAAGTTTCAGAACAGGATTTTTTTATTTATTTTGTGTTTGCATTAGTTTAAAGGTTAAGGTGGGGGTAAATAATGGTATAATGATTGCATGTAAATAGAGTCTAATTAGTGTATCTTTTTGAAGCCAGTTGGTTGGGCCAGGAATGCACTCAATATATTTTTTATGTCAGTTAGTAGGAGTTAGTAGCATAAGGTCCATGGCTGCAGATTTGCTGTATGGTGTACTATGAACGATGCTGGGATTCGAATCCAAGACCTCCATTCAGACAGAGTTTTCCGTAAGGAAGCACTTTCATATCAATTTCATCTTTTCCCCTGAATTTTAAAGAAGTGTAAATTTTTTTATATGACAGGTCATATGAGTTTAAGATCGTTGTTCTTCCTTGGACGTGCTCAGGTCATGAACCCTGCTATATTTCTTGAGGATATGTCTGCAGGAATTGGATAGTGAGAAAATCCCTTTGACGATATGATTATTTCAACTTATGATTTGTTTATCCTGCCAAAGGTATTGGCAGTGACATTTCTGTGAGATGGGATTTAAGAAAGTATGTTCTCAGTAGACTGAAGTATTTAAGGTATTGTGTGAGGTTTTCACGCAGAGTTGATATTTTTAAAGGGCTTGTGAAATAAAGCATACCGAGGGTCTGAAGAGGTGTGATTACTTGTTTTGTTTCGTCTGTCAGTGTTACATGAATGGCTCTCTGAGAGAGGGTCGTGCGAGGTCAAAAAGACACACTTTTGACCGAGTTCATGTTATACAATCACAAGGGAGATTTAAATATTTATGTTTGTTTTAAATACTAGGAGATAGTTCGTCTGTAAGGCCAGGTAATTAATTAACAAATATAGGTGATAGGAACTCCTTTCGTAAATAAAGTATTTAGGGTTTTTCTTTTCAGCCACCTGCCAGAATGGTAGAAGATCCATGATTTGAATCCCGGCAAAACTAACATGAATTGGCCTGGGTTTTTCTTTGACCTGGACAGAAATGTACATACAGCCAGTGGTTGATTTTGTATTGTTTAATTGTTTTGTTGTTTCTTGTTTGATGATATATGTGGTTTTGTTTGTTTGTTACGAGTAAATTCTGGCTTTACTCACGTAATAATAATAATAATAATAATAATAATAATAATAATAATAATAATAATAATAATAATAATAATAATAATACTTAATTAACGGTAATACCATTTTACATAACAGTAGAGAAGAATAAACAAAACACAACACGCTAAAAAGATAGTTCAATGGAGTATAAGTAGAAAAATATGTACAGATATATACACAAGTTATATTACAAGTAAGCACAGGGAAGTAATAGTCAATTCTGGAGATTATGTAAGTGATTTCAAAATTTTGACAATGAGCAGTTAAATATATCAATACCGGTATCTACTTTGTTTAGAGATCTTTACATTCATTCAATTGGCCCATTGAATGCATAGTTAGTTCTATGCCAATTTGTAGACAATGTATTCTTGAACCTTGTGCATTTGTCTGGTACATGTACGTTAATTTTTGCAAGGAGTTGTGGACAATTCACCAAGAAATGAAGCAATTTAAAAATGAAGAGTGTATCCAATAATTCACGGTGTTGTGACAGGCTATGCAGATTTGAGGACTGTTGTAGGGATGTATAATCAACATTATCATATGAGAATCCTGCTCTAAATGAATATAGACAAAGAAATTTATGTTGTACTGAATCTAATCTATGGATAGAGGTCTGATGAGAAGGGTCCCAAACAGGTGTACAGTATTCTAGTCTAGGGCATACCATAGACACATACAGCAATCAATAGGTAGCTAAGTTTGAAAATTCTCTAGAATATCTAGTAATGCAACCCAATCTTTGAAATGCTTTCTTACAAATATTTTCAATATGTTCATTAAATGATAGGTTATAACTGAATAAAACACCAAGATCATTAACTTGTGAAAAAGGAGTTAGAATGTTGTTACTAAATTTGTACTGAAATGACATTTTCTTCTTGTTTTTAAAAAATGATATTATTTTACATTTCTCATGATTAAGTTTCAACCCATTTTGAATACAGTACTTTTCCAGATGATGTAAATCTTCTTGAAGTTTTAAACCATCAAGTGGACAATTAATTTGCATAATTTTTTTTTGCATCATCAGAAAACAAAAGCAATTCAGAATTCTAAAGTATATTTTTAATGCCATTTAAGTAGAGAGTAAAAAGTAAAGGCACAAGGTGAGACCCTTGAGGAACATAATGATTCTGGGTGCATATTTTCTCGGGCCCAAATATTGGATCATTCTATTTATGTGTATAACTTCATTTTATTTGTGATTTTTGTGTGTAAATGGTAGGTGGTCATTAGCCACTCAAGTAGCTTCAAATATTATTCTTGTTTAGTTTTAACTTGGTTCCCAGTATGGAAGGGAATGTAATATAGGGTTCACTGATGCATTTGTAATTACAATAATTTATTAGATCATTAATGGGGATGTACTTATCTGAAATAAATTAAAAATCATTCATCATGAGATTTTCTTTTTGTATATTTTGGAGGGTCATGTACTCCAAAGTATGGTCTTAAGGACCTATGTAAATGTATGTATCAGTTTATTTTACTGTTTTTCTATTTGTCACCAAGGCCATTAAATATTAGTTTGCTCATATTGGGAGAATTTCATTTGCCATAGCACAGTGCATCCTGAATTTTTCCCCCACACCCCTAAGCTTGTAAGCAAGATATAAGTTTCTAGACTCGAATAAACCACCCCAAGAATTCCAGTAATCAAGATCAGGGGTGCAGAGAAGTGTGCGTTCGAATCCTGCACAGGCATTGGGCATTGCCACATCTGGTGTCAAGGATACTTGGATTTAGCTTTCATGGTGGCATAATATTTCAAGCCAGAAAGGGTTTAGTAAACAGGATTGTAATTACAATACTAGTGGCCGTGTAATATTTTCCTGTATGTTCTTGGCATAGCTGAAGTTTCCCCAGATGAGGACAACTTTTATCACAAAGCTATTCCTTGAAAAACCTATTTGAATAAAATACATCAAATTGCGTTGTTCAGTTACTAGACAAACTTGCATTTTGACCCCATAAACCACTGAAACAGAGAATCGAATGCTGGGGCTAGGGAACAGTTTGTTTTCTGCTGTTGCCAGACAAGACAATAGTTGGAGCTGCGAAAGAAATCGATTGACTCAACAATGAGCCCACCAATGTTTTCTGGACTGCCAAGTGTTGATAGAGCATTTCATTGTGTGTTCATTTTAGTTGCTGCAAGTGGTTCATCTTTTTCAGTATAGAAGACAGGAGAAAATCAGTGTTGCTATTTGTCAGTGGCCGATTTTACCCTGTATGGCTGAAGTTACCCTACATTACGGTATTTACTTTTACTTCCATATACACCTTAGCAGCCTCTATAACCAATGTAGACCAATAGGTCCTGCTGCCTTTATCATTCCCACGCATATTTCATTTATCTCTCCTGCTTTTCCTGTTTTCATTTGTTTAACAGCCATTTCCATCTCTGCCATTGAAATATCACACTCTGTTTCTGGATCATCCTCATTTACCACTACACTCTTCTGCATCATTTCTCACATTCAGGAGTTTACTAAAGTAATCTTTCCACCTATTCTTTATCTCTTCTGGGTCTGTTATTACATTTCCACAGTCTTCCTTCAATTGTTTTATGAAGATTTTTTCTTTTCTCTTATTTATTATCGATCCGTGCAACATCCATTTTCTACCATTTACACCCTTTTCCAACTCTTGTATAAATCTCTCCCAACATTTTCTCTTATCCTCATTTACCACTTTTTTACACTTACTTTTAATTTCCTGATATTAATCTTACTTTCTTCTTTTCTATCTCTATTCCATTTTTGCCATACTTTCTTCTTTTGTTTACCGACCTCCTTCACCTTTTCATTCCATCAAGGTGTCTCCTTTTCCTTCACTCTTGCTGAATTCTGACACAAATCTTCTCTGCCGAGCCAACAGATGTGTTTTTAAATTTAGTCCATTCTTCTACACTTTCCATCTCTGATATAGGGATGTGTTGTTTTAATTCCTCTTGAAATTTCTCCTGAGTTCCTGCATCTCTTAATTTCCATACATTTATTTTCTTCTGTCTTATTTCTTTTACTCTCACAATTTTACCGATTTTCAATTTTGCTACCACTACACTGTAGTCTCCATGAAATGCTTCGCCTGGTAGTGCTGTTACATCCATTAACTGTATACGATTTTTTCTCAACCAAAAAATAATCAATAACTGTTTCTGTTGTCCTTTCATCCCAGCCACATTCAGTGATCTTTCTACAGTTCTTCTTTATGAACCAAGTGTTACTCACAATCATTCCATTTATCTCATAAAAATCAATCAACTTATCTCCTTCACTGTTTCTTTTCCCATATCCAAAAGGCCCATTGACTTTTTCCTTCCTAATTCTGTTATTTCCAAACCTGCATATTGAGATCTCCCATAACTACGCTACTACATCGTTGATTACTTCCTCAAGTGTCTCCAAGAATTCCTGTATATTTTCCTCACTGTTTTCAGCTTGGGGTGCATAAACTCGGATGAAGTCTCTGACTCCTTCTTCCGCCCTCAGTCTTACTCTGATTTTCATCCAGGACTTTGTTAACAATCACTACTACTCCATTCTTTGCCTCATCTCCTTTACTCCAGTATAGCATGTACCCTCTACTCATCTTCTTCACTCCCTTTCCCTTCCATTTGATCTCAGTCAGTCCCATCATTGCAACATTCTCTTTCACCATGAAGTCAAAAACTCTTCTGACTTTCCTGTCAGGGTCATAACATTTATTATTTCCACCTCCATAATATTGGTTGCTGGTTGCCCTCTTATCACAGCTCCCCCAGAACAAGAACTGCGCGTCACATTTAGCAGGGTATGACCTAACCTTTTCCGATGCTGATATTTACCATCTGTTTTTGTCCTTCTTTACTGATACTTAATCTCACTGTTTAGCCTATTGTTACGATGGCGTTGCCACTCCCAAAGACATCTTATAGCTACTGCCAACAATTATTGAGGCCACTCTTTACACGGGAAACAAACAACCCTGCTGCTGATAAATAGTGTACTCATACTATTCCCTAAGTACTGGGTTGCCTCTTCTGCAATCTCCACCGTTCCAAAGTCCATCTTCTTTGACATAGATACTGTTGAGGTCTTCACTCATAACCATGAGCTGGGACCCTTACCAGATGATACACACCGAGTCAGTGTGCTCCCAAAGTATTTTGTTAAATTTTGGATTCATTCAGATGACGGTTTTTTGAGAAACAATGTCTTAAATTTGACACATGGTTGAAACACACTTATAAACGAACCTCTTTTTTTTTGCCACCCACCTGTGATAAAATATATTTAAGTATAAATTAAAAATTTGAAACCTACATGACCTAACGTGAAATGAAATGAGGAAAATGATGGTGTTATTGGATTTTCTGTCAGCCCATTGGTTATTTAATAAACAACCTCCAAACGCGAGTACACATAATATTTTGGTCGACAGTAGGTAGATTTCTCTATCATCTTGTAATAAACTCATGAGACAAACAGCAGAATGAAAGCAGTTATGATTTCCTACAGTTTTTATGATCTCCTGCTGTAGAAAAAAAGCTCCTCTTTGACCGCATAAGTATCATTTTTACAACATATCTGTTACCTATGTTGATTTATGGCCTAAAATCAACCTTTAGCATGACAGATAACAGTCAGATAACATAAAAGATTTTTGATCAAGCATCCAGAATGCCAGAACAATTCCAGATGCCTCCAATTAGTACTGAAATGACTGGAAATACAGTAAATGGGTTGAAGTGGTGTTATCACAAGATAAGAATGTCCCCAGCTGGAACACCTCAGTCCTATGTTTAAAAGACGATGATTCATTAAAGACCTAAACATGGTTTGTTGATACAAGTACGGAAAGACCTGACCTGAAGATCTTTGCCAAGATTACTCACCTTGCCTGTCATGGCCTTTATCCGATTAATAATGCCAGCACTCCGTGGTTGTGTAAACTGGATCTCTTCTTCTTCTCCGTCATCTAGGGCACAACTCTCGGCAGGGGCAAGTTCATTTTCGCCATCTCCATCACGGCTGTTTGATGATTGCACCAGTTTCATGTATTTGTATTCCAAATTCTGTGTCTTTTTCCAGAAGTATAGCATGAGCCCACACAAGAACAGTACCAGAAGTATGGTTACAGCTATCACAATCTGAAATTATAAAAACAAGACTTACAATTTTGAACAATCATTGCACAATGTTATATTCATCAGGTGGAATCGATCAATCAGTCACTGCTGATCTGCATTTAGGTCTGTCCCCCATGTGGTAGATTCCCTATCAGATGTTTACCTAGCCTTTTCTTAAATTATTTGAAATAAGTTGGAAATTTATCATACATACCCTTGGTAAATTATTCCAATTCCTAATTCTTTTGCCTCAATTGTCCTCTAGAATTTTCCAACTTTATCTTCATATTATGACCTTTCATACTTTTAAATTCTCCATTCAAGCTCATTCATCTATTAATGTAATCCCACGCCATCTCTCCACTCACAGCTCAGAACATACACTTACTACTACAGTTTATGAATCTCATATTCATATCTTCCGTATTGATGATGTATAATACACAACATTCCCTTAAAAAAAGGAGAAATTAAAAATCCACCTTTTTTCTACATGTTTTTCATTCATTATTTTAGCATGTGGCTGAAGAAGGCCTAAATATTGGCTGAAAAATATACCACAATTTTTAATTATGATCTTTTAAGTGTTTTTAATATATATATATTGAATACAGTATATTGAATTGTATTGACTAAGGTGAATTTTTAATGTCTCCTTTTTAAAGGGAATTTTGTGTAACATACACTTAGTCCAGCTGTCCGTCTTCTTACTCCAAAAGTCTTCCCAGCCCAAAGTTTGTAAATTTTTGCAACACTACACTTTTAATGTAATAGACAAGAAAAATGTTCCACCGATCAATACATTTATTGTGAATGAATTATTGCACTAGTACCGGTTTCGGCCTATCTTGGCCATCATCAGCTAGCACACAAATTTACAGTCATTAGACAAAATTACAAAGCTGTTACGTAAGAGCATCCGGATGTCTAATGAAAGATGGAAGTAAAATATTGCAGTATGTTGCGTTAAAATATCTCTGATTAAAAGTGATGATGGTTAGAATAAACTAAAACCTATTGATTGAACATGGACATGAGTACATAGACACATTAAAATATATATGCCACATCATAAGACACTAAAAAATATAGCACATTAAACACATTAAAAAATGGTATATTTTAAAAACGTCTATTAAAATTTGAGTTCATGTTGCGTTGCATTGATCCTTCAATCCTCTTGTAGTTCTTGTGTTGATTCAGTTGTATTAGGTGAATATCGAGAATGTTCTATGGCTGATATATTTATTTTGTATTAGTATGTTATAAGAACTCTTGTCATTAAAATTTGAAAATTGAGCACTGTGCAATTCAACTGTTGATGTAGTCAGGTAAGATTTATATATACAGCAAGATAGGGTTTAATTTTAGAGCAGTTGGTGGTGACACTTCTCTCCTCTATGCACGTTATATGGTTGTTATCTGTAAAGAAAAGCTAATATGAGTATAGCGTATGTATGAAGGAATGCCTGGATGTATGTGTGAAATGAAAAGAGTACTTACTGTTGTTGCTGTGGAGGTTGTGTGCCGATATGTTTGGAGATATCCGGATGCTCTTACGTAACAGCTTTGTAATTTTGTCTAATGACTGTAAATTTGTGTGCTAGCTGATGATGGCCAAGATAGGCCGAAACCGGTACTAGTGCAATAAATCATTCACAATAAATGTATTGATCGGTGGAACATTTTTCTTGTCTATTACATTGAATCCAATCAATACGGAATATGAAACTTATAAATAATAACACTACACTTTTGTCAGAAATCACCCAGAACAAATCATGTTGCTTTCCTTTGGATCTTTTCCATTTCTCCAATCAAGTATTTCTGGTGAGGGTTCCATACAATGGAACCATATTCTAATTGAGGTCTTACCAGTGACTTATACACCTTTTCCTTTTCATACTTACTACAACCACTAAATACCCTCATAACCATACAAATGTATCTGTAACCTTTGTTTACAATACTGCTTGAGTGATTACCCCAATGAAGATCTTTCCTTATATTAATGCCTAGGTACTTACTGTTATCCCCATGTGGTACTTTCACTCTGTCATCACAGTAATTGAAACTGACAGGACTTTTCCTCTTGGTGAAACTTACAACCTGACTTTTTACCCCATTTACCATCTTACCATTGACTGCTATCCGTCTTATAACATGTTGAGGTCTTTTTTTTTCAGTCATTGACAATCCTGAAAATTATACTGTAGAGTGATCTGTGATCTTATCTGTAATTTCAGTTCTTTACTCTCATCATTTAGACATGTAAGAAAATATACAGTTCCAAAAATTAGGGGAACATGTTTTTGAATGTATGCCATGCTCCACAAAACAATACCTCACACCCAGGTATATTACAAACTAAACTTTTATTGTTTACCATTGAAGTATACAAATGAACATCAAAGGATTCATGTTCATTTTTAGAACACATACAGAAATGTCCAAATATGGGCAAAAACAAAGTGATAACAGTCCTCCTGGATAGATTTTAATCACAGTTGGAGAGCTACAGTATGGTGTATGTCCTCCAGGAGCATTTATCACAGCTTGGCACCTCCGTGGCATGCTCCATATAAGTCGACAGAGGTCATGTTGAGGTATCAGGTCCCATTCCTCAATGAGAGCCTGTTCAAGGTCTTGGAGAGTCTGTAGTGGAAGAGGACGCCCACGAACACTTCTGTCAAGCCTATTCCACACATGCTCGATGCGATTAATCTCGGGACTCACTGCTGGTCATTCCATCTCTTGCATGTCCAGGTCTCGCAAGACAGTTCTGGTGATGCGTGCTACATGAGCCCTGACATTGTCGTGCATGAGTAAGAATTCAGGGCCTACACCGTATGTAGCAACCAACATATGCTGTAGCAGTATCTGCTCAATGTATCCCTCAGCGATAAGATTACCACGGATGACGACAAGATCCGTACGGCCATCAATACTGATGCCACCCCACACCATCACAGAACCTTGTTGAATCAGTCGCCTTCCTGGACAACATATGGCATGTACTGCTCACCACGGTGTCTCCATACACATGACATCTATCACGCTGTGTCAGGGGAAATCTGGACTCATCTGTGAACAACACAGGTCTCCACTGGCGAAGTTACTAGTGGACGTGGGTACGGGAAAACAGAAGGTGAGCTGCACAATGTTGCTGCGTTAAATGGGGCACTTGAACAGGATGTCTGGGTCGTAAAGACACTTCTCGTAACCTGTTCCTTACTGTCTGGTCAGACACTGTGACTCCAGTGAACCTCCTGAGGTCTTGTGGAGTTCTCTGGCAGTTGCTGAATGATGCCGCAATGCACAGATGGTCAGATATCGGTCATCCTGTGGGGTTGTCATGCGTCCATGACCTTGTCCAACCCTCCTTGTGAATTGGCCTGTCTCATTGTAGATTTTCCACAAGCGTTGAATAACTGACGGAGAGACATTGAGATCTACAGTGGCATGACGAAAAGTCCATCCTTCCTGGTTCAAAGTGATGGCCAATGAGACTTGAATCTCATTAAGATGTCTAACGGGATGTGCTATTTTATGTGCAACATGCTCAAATGACGGCAGTAGTCTGTGTACCTCACAATGACACATGGACGCACCACTATTCGCTTTGGTTTGAGGGGTCACCTGACAGTTTAATGCATGGCTATGCCTACAGATGGAGTATAACTTCGATTTGACATACCCTGAAGTGCTAAGGTCTCAAGGTATGCTGTACGACCATTGGAACCCCATCTACCAAATTAACGTTCACATACCAGACATTACAAAACATGTTCCCCTAATTTATTTTTTTAAACTGTGTATAATGGTCCATTAATATTGCCTTGTAGAAACCCCCTCCTAATCATGACAGGATCAGAAAATGCTTCACGTACTCAAATTCTCTGAGTTATATATTTTCTTGAAATTTAGCCACCCATTGAACCACTCACTCTAGTAGCCCTTATTTTTGTCAGTAGTCTCCCATGTTCTACCACATAAAACACTTTGATAAGTCAATAGTGATACACCATTTGACTTCCTGAATCTAAAATATCTGCTATATCTTGCTGAAATCTTACAAATTGAGTCTCAATGGTATAACCTTTCCTAAACCCAAACTGCCTTTTATTGCACCATTTAGTCATTTTGTAAATGTGTCTATTATAATCAGAAAGAATGCTTTCCTAGAGCTTACAAGCAACACATGACAAGCTAACTAGCTAGTAATTATCTGTGTTATGTTTATCACTCCTTCCTTTATACACTGGGCCTACTATAGCAACTCTCCATTGATTTGGTATAGCTCCTTCATTCAAACAGTACTTCAGATATGGTACTATATCCCAACACATTGTCTTTAGTATATTTCCAGAAATCTCATCAATTCCAGATACTTTTCTAGTTTCCAGTTTTTCTATCTTTTTGTAAATATCTCAGTTATATATAATTTTCAGTACTTCACTAGTATTATTCACCTTCCTTAGCTGGATATTATTCTTCTATCCAACAATCTTTACTTACTGCTTTTTCAGTACTTATGCCTTCTGTAAATCCTCACATGTACTCAGTAAAATTATTATCACATGCTAGTATCCAGAGCAACCAGTTAGATATGCTGGCAGTGACTCATTCAGGTACTGATAGGTCTTCATGTGTATCTGGAGCCATGCTGTCTGCAGTGTGTTATACAATTGTTCAAAAGTGCATGGCGGAGGATATAGTTGGCAAACATGACAACTGAGATGGTCCCATAGATCTTACAATGGACTGCGACTGGGGCTGTTTGGAGGCCAGGGAAGAAGTTTGAAATCTTAATCGTGCTCTTCTGGCCATGTACAGACACTTCTAGCCATGTGGCAACGCGCATTATTGTGATAGAAAATCCCATCCTCCTGAGGAAAGACATTCATCATGTACAGGTGGATGTGATATTCGAGGATGGATCCATAACCAAATTGATCAAGAGTGCCTTCCACATATATGATGGAACTTAGAGAATACCATGAAAATATTTCCCAGGCTATAAAACTACTGCACCGCCTTGTGTTTGTCCAGCAGTGGTTGTAGGGTGTTGGTTCTCCGGTGTTTCTCACCAGACATGTTGACATTCATCTGTTCTATGTAGCTGAAAACTTAACTCATTAGAAAAGGCTACCTGTCACCAGTCACCAGCGGTTCAGTTGCCTGTCTAGCAAATTTCAGTCATTTTTGTCGATACACCTTTGTTAGCTTGGGTGCAGTCACCCCCTGTCTACTCTGGAACCTCATTCGCAGAGGGGTTTTCTGAAGTGCTGCAGTAGAAACATGTCTTCATGCACCATTGTAATTGCCGTTCACCTCAGAAATTCATGGCACATGCAGCTCTGCAGGCTCCATGATGGTTATTCCCGATGGTGTCTGTCATCCACTCACAACACACTTTTAAAACAGAGGAATGTAAACAGTTCACATATGTCACCAATTCTGAAATGCTTTCCCCCTTGGTCCAAAAATCAATGAACATCCCTGTTTGCAACTCAGTTAAATTGCTTCCCTTACCCATGAGAGCAGGAAATGCAATATGGACAGCCAGCCTGTCAGTCACATTATGTACCCTCTTCAGCAGCCCACATCACGGGCCATATGTCATGAGCTACACGCTGTAGTCATGGGATATTGAATTCATTTTACTGAATCAATTCATTTCATTCCGTTCAGGTTACTGAATTGATACAGTGATCTGATACACGGCACATTAGATTCACCGTTCTTACTACATCTGCGTGTGCTAGTAGGTAGCACTAACAACATTCAATGCTCACTGCTGCCATCTGATCTTCATTCTGCTTTCCTATGCATGTAATCCAACATTCAGATTCAGGTTTCTCCTCCAGCCATCTCTTCAAATCAAGTTTTGATAAAACAAAGCCTTTCCTCACCACAGTGACAAATCCATTAAATAAGTAGCCAGTACAGAATTAGACATAAGAATATCTGTCCACATGCAGTCGGTGATCTCGTGATTTGATGATTGAAGTCTTCGATGTATGAATTGAGAGAATGATGAACAGTTCTTCCCAATATAAAAGATATATTTCAGAGTGGTCATGAGCATAATTCATAGTCATAGTGTAGGCTAGAGAATTGAGTTGAATCAATTGTCGAATTCCAACTAAGATATAATACCAAGATTCATCATAAACAGAAGAAAATATAATTAGCCTATCTACTTTGGAGTTATAATTTAACTACATTTATAACACTGCAAAGGAATCCAACTATTATTTAAACCTCCCTGTTAGTGGAAATGCAGGTGAGTGCATTATTTTCAAATGAGTTGAGAGCAAGAATTCATACGATTCTCTCAGTGAGCCATGGCTCTTTATATTTCACTTACAGCGGAAGTTGGGCTCCCTGCCTATGTTCAGTGCTCTGATCATGAACAGTGTGTTTTATGTGCGAGTGTGTCACTCAGCGCTGTCTGCTGCGAGTCAGCTGACTCCTGCCGTGAGCTCACCATTGCTGTGATTCGACTCACTCAGACAGTTGAATGAATTGATACACTGCTTCGAAACATAAACCCAGTAGCCAACACTAACATGCAAATGGCACTTCCAACAGCTGGTCATAAAATTGTGTCTCAACTGTGCGTGTACCCATTGTTCATTAATGATTCCTGCGAAGCTCTCCCAGAAACTTGTTCCTGCCTTAAAGTACTTATACATACCCTTCCATTTTTCAGTAAATTCACTTACAGGCATGTTGTTCTTAGTTGACTTCTTCACTAAATTAATTTTCCTGGAGAGTTCCTTCAATTTCTCCTTTACATCCACAATCATTCCAAACTCTATTTCTTTCTAACTTGCACCTCCTCCTTAATCTCTTTATTTCTCTGTTACAATATAGTGGGTCTTTGCCATTCCTTACCACCTTTAAGGGTACATAACTGTTTTTACACTTGTCAACAATTACTTTAAACCCATCCCACAGGCTGTTTACATTTGTATTTGCTAATTTCCACTGATTATAATTTTTTTTAACTCCCTCATGTCTGTCTTATCAACAATAAGATAATGCCTAATATTCCTACTTTTATCATATTTATTTTTAACTGTAAGCACAGTCATGGGAAGAAGTTGAAACAACGACATTAGAAAGTCTTGGAACATGTTGTTGAGTGAGGTTGAACATCGAGAGGAGGTGGGACAAGAAGACATGGAAAACATTGTTGCCTTACTGAATTGCATTCCTGGCTGTAAGGATGCTACGACTCAAGATGTGAGTAAGTGGTGTGCACAAGATCAGCCGTTTGAACTAACTGACCCTGATATTATTGGTTTTGTGAATGCTAACGAATATGATGATGAAGAAGAAGAACGAGGCATTGCAGAACAAAAGGAGAAAACGATGACTCACAGTGAAGGATTATCGTCGATGGCGGGATCTCGCAGAAAGAAAACTTTGTACAACTGAATTACTAAGTCAATAAATAGAGTACTGTAAAACATATTAATACAGTATAGCCTTCCTGTTTGTTTTAGTTCATTTTCAAAGTTATTCTGTATTTTCCGACATTTTAGGTGATCCAACGTACTCAGGTTCCATCTAGGTCGGATAATTGTCATAAAAGGAAAAGAAAGTTCCACCTGATCAATACTTTTTATTTACATTTTTATTTTATTTTCCTTTTATGACAATTGGTAACTATCAATACGGAAAAATGAAATTTATAAATCAAAATAGGTTGGATAATAACAATTCTACTGTGTAAGTATACTCATAAAAGTAATTCAACTCCTTTTCCACCCCCTTTCCTACCCATTAAGTTGACCGCCACCCCCACCCCCAAAAAAATTGTGCGTTTCTTTACATTTAAAGGAGATTCCAAATACCAATTTTCACGTCTTTAACATCTTTAGTTTTTGAGATATAGGTATACTCATACAAAGAATTCAACTAATTTTTCAATTCATTCACCCCCATTAAGTGGATTTTCCGAAGACAAAAGAACACGTGTTTCTTTACTTTGAACGAAGAATCCAAATACAAATGTTCATGCCTCTAACATCTTCAGTTCTTGAGATATAAGTATCCTCATAAAAGGAATTCAATCTTCAGTTCTTGAGATATAAGTATCCTCATAAAAGAATTCAACTCCTTTTTCACCCCAGCCCATTAAGTTCATTCCAACCACCCCCCTCCAAAAAATGCGTGTTCCTTTATTTTTAAAGGAGATTCCAAATGCAAATTTTTACATGTGTAACCTTAAGTTTTTGAGATATAAGTTTCTCCAGAAAAAGAATTCAATTTTTTTACTTCCTTTCACCCTCCCCCCTTAAGTGAATTTTCCAAACCAAAAGTACGTGTTTCTTTAATTAAAAAGGAGCTTCCAAATGCCAATAACCATGACTGTAACATCTTCAGTTTTGAGATATATGTATCCTCATAAAAAGGAATTAAACTCCTTTTTCACCACCACCGGCCCCAAGTTGATTTTCTCTCAAAAATTCATGTTTCTTTATTTTTAAAGGAGATTCAAAATACTAATTTTCACGTCTGTAACATCTTTAGTTTTTGAGAAAGAAAGAATTCAACTAATTTTTAAAGTAACCCCCTTTAGTGGAATTTCCAAAGACAAAAGATTATGTGTTTCTTTACTTTGAAAGAAAATTCCAAATACAAATTTTAATGTCTGTAACATCTTCAGTTTTCGAGATATAAGTATCCTCATGAAAAAAATTCAACTCCTTTTTCACTCCACCCCTGCCCATTAAGTTGGTTTCCCCCACCCAAAAAAGTGCGTGTATCTTTATTTTTGAAGGAGATTCCAAATACCAATTTCCATGTCTGTAACCTTCAGTTTTGAGATGTAAGTTTCTCCAGAAAAAGAATTCAAATTTTTTCACTACCTTTCACACTCCCCACTTAAGTGGATTTTCCAAAAACAAACAGTACCCGTTTCTTTCAAAGAGCTTCCAAATACGAATTATCACGACTGTAACATCTTTAGTTTTTGAGAAATATGTATCCTCGTAAAAGGAATTCATCTCCGATTCATCCCCCCTTACCAAATTGATTCCCCCCCAGAAATGTGTGTTTCTTTATTTTTAAAGGGGCCATGCGGTTAGGAGCGCACAGCTGTGACCTTGAATCCGAGATATAGTGGGTTCGAATCCCACTGTTGGCAGCCCTGAAGATGGTTTTCTGTGGTTTCCCATTTTCACATCAGGCAAATGCTGGGGCTGTACCTTAATTAAGGCCACAGCCACTTCCTTCCCATTCCAAGGTTTTTCCTATCCCATCATTGCCATAAGACCTATCTAGGTCGACACAAAACAAATAAAAAAATATTTAAAGGATATTCCAAATACCAGTTTTCATGTTTGTAACATCTTTAGATTTTTTGGTGTAATATATATATTCTCATACAAATAATTCAACTGATTTTTCAATTCTTTCACCTCCCCCCCTGTTAAGGGTTTTTCTGAAAACAAAATGTTCCCTTATTTTTAAAGGGAAAAACACTTGGGGGGGGAGGGGGCTGAAAAACGGGTTGAATTATTTTTATTATGATAATGATATCTCAAAAACTGAATATGTTACACATGTGAAAATTGGTATTTGGGATCTCCTTCACAATAAAGAAACATGCTTTTTTGGGGAAATACACTTGGTGTGGGGGTGAAAAGGAGTTGAATTCCTTTTATGAGGACACATAATTCTCACAAACTGAAGATGTTACAGTCATGATAGTTGATATTTGGAAGCTCCTTTATAAATAAAGAAGCACTTATATTTTGTTTTTGGAAAATTCACTTAAAGGGAGAGGGTGAAAGGAAGCGAAAAAAATTGAATTCTTTTATGCGAATACTTATATCTAAAAATTGAAGATTACAGACATGAAAATTGGTATTTGGAATCTCCTTTAAAAAATAAAGGAATATGCACTGGGGGGCGATGACCTTCGATGTTAGGCCCCTTAAAACAACAAGCATCATCATCATCAATATGCATTGAGGGGGGGGGGGGGGGGAATCAATGGGGTGGGTTGGAAAAGGAGGTTAATTCTTTTTTTGAGGATATCTATATCTCAAAACTGAAGATGTTACAAACATGAAAATTTGTATTTGGAATCTTCTTTTAAAGTAAAGAAACATGTATTCTTTTGTTTTCAAAATATCCAATTAAGCAGTACAGGCGAGAGAGGGGGGGAGGGAAGAATTGAAAAGTTATTTGAATTATTTATATGAGGATACTTATATCTCAGAAACAAAAGTTGTTACGGGCGTGAAAATTGGTATTTGGTATCTACTTTAAGAATAAAGAAACATGTCTTCTTCTGTTTTCAAAAAAATCCAATTAAGGAGTGGGGGTGAAAGAATTGAAAAATTGGTTGAATTATTTGTATGAGGGTACTTGTATCTATAAAAGCTAAAGATGCTACATTTGTGTAGATTGGTATTTGGAATGTCCTTTAAAAATGGAGAAACACATATTTTTACTTTTTGGAAAATCAACTTGGCGGAGGGAAGTGTGTTAAAATACGTGAAAAAGAAGTTTAATTCTGTTTAAGAGGATACTTATATATCAAAAACTGAAGATGTTACAGACGTAAAAGTTGGTATTTTGAATCTTCTTTGAAAATAAAGGAACACTTATATTTTTCTTTTTGGAAAATCCACTTAAGGGGCTGAAAAGAATTGAAAAAGTGGGTGAATTTTTTAAATGAGGACCGGTATATATACTGTACTGTATATGTCAAAAACCTGACATGTTACAGACATGAAACTTGGAAAGTCCTTTAAAAATATAGGTACATGTATATTTTTGTTTTCAGAAAAGGCACTGAAAAAAGAGTTGAATAATTTTCTATGAGGATGCTTACTTCTCAAAAAACTGAAGATGTTACAGACATAAAAATTGGTATTTGCAATTCCCTTTAAAAAATTTTTGTTTTTGAAAAATCCACTTGGGTGGGGATGGGGTGGAGGAAGGACTGATAAAGGGGTTGAATTCTTTATATGGGGGTAGTTGTATCTCAAAAAACTGAAGATGTTACAGACTTGAAAATAGGTATTTGGAATCTCCTTTAAAAATAATGAAACATGTGTTGTTGTTTTTTTGTGACGTTTTAGAAGACTCTTTCTCACTTGTACAGTTCTATGTCATATGGCCATCTTAGCCCCAAAAGGCAATACCACAAACGTTAAACGTTGTTTACAATGAGTTTCTGGGGTAAATGAAACTCAATTTTTTGATGAGTTTTTATACTTTAGGGATTTTTAAATAATGTATTAGTACAGTACCGAGGAACGATTACTTTTATCCAATTACAAAAATCCATGCGAGCAAAGCCGTGGGTAACTGCTAGTTTACTATACAAAGAATTATGAAGCCAGTAAGTTGTCAGTTCCTAGAGAAACATTGCATATAGTGGTGAAGATGGCATTCACAAGCAGCATTTGTGTGTCTAGAGGGTCCATAAATCTCACAAATAAAGGACAATGATGGTCCGTAAATATAAATGAGTAGAAGGATGTGGAAAGCAAGACATTGAGGAACAGCAGAAAGGCATATACAACAAGGAGGAATGTAATGAAACTAGGACTCAATCAAGCCTCCAAATGAAGTAAGTATAAAAACATTGCATATCCATGAGGAAAATCAAACCACATGTCATATCCTACTGTATGTCATCCTCATCATTAATGTAACACCTAATTGATTGTTTTAAGAATGTAGCTGCTCTTGCATACATAAAATTGTCAGAAGGTTACTCTGACTGGGTGATGGTATCTTTTTACAGAAAAGTGTTATTGAGACTGCTTGGGCAAGCAATTCATTTGTGGTGAAGGAGATGGGTAGGGAACATTTTCTGGATTTTTCTAGTGAACAAAATGTGCAGAAAAACCTGAATTGTAAAATCACCTGGGCACTGTGTTACAGGTATCTTCAGATATTCAACTGAGGAGAGGGCAACTACTAAGCGCCAAAGTGGATAAGGGAACAGGCATGAACCACATTGCATCATTCCAGTTGATGAACTCCGTCCAGTGTATAGGGACAGTTTTCCAAAAAGTAATGAAAGGAAGGCTGACCTGATAGCCATGGATGACTTTCTGGAATCACAGTATGGATAATTTTATTGAAATTTGAATGTCTAGGAACACTGATCCATTTCATGCATCTTCAAGAAAAAACAGACTATGGTAGTTCTAATTTCATTCAACATCATTGTAGAAAGAATATTCACCTTTTATTCTGAAATGTATTACATGAAATGCAGCAGGACTGCCTTTTTAGTTTTTTTCAAAGAGAATATGTTGAATATGCAATGTTCTTATAATTTTGAAGTGTATTATAGGTATATTCACTTAGAAAATGTAATTGTTAACCACATGCATTATGAAAGATGTATCAATTAAGCAATTTAAACTTATTTCTAATGCATATTTGTGAAGCATTTTTGAGCAATGTTGGTTTTACCTTCTCCTGTAAATTAGATGAAATGGATTACGCAACATTATTCTGAGGAGCTATTCAATTGTTGTAGGTTTTTCCTGGCCATCCTTCATCCATTACAGCTTCAGGTTTGTGAAATACTTGTAATTGTTCATGTTTTTCTTACAAAGTAGAGTACATTAGAATGGTTTTGAAATGAAACGGCAAAAAGCTTTAGAAGAGTTTCCTGTAAAAATGATTAATAAGCCTACTAGCATAGGACCAATGGCAGTGGTGAGTTACAACTCACGAATGGAAAGGACAATAAAAGAATTGAAAAATGTGAATTTGAGTAAAAAAATTAAAGTGAAGTGTCTGAGAGTGTAAGTGTGGAAGAAAGGAAAAAGTGGAATTTAATAGGTTCTTGGTTAGGGAAACTGCTCTTTGACAAATGGATATCTACACATCCTTGGAGTTAAAAATTTCTCACTGGTTCTATGTGTAAGAACAGCATCCTGCTTCACAGAAATTTTTTATGCATGCTCACAATGAGTTTAGCACGGAAGTATCTGGATGTGATTATAACGGATGATATTCAGAGGTATCGAGGAAGTGGTAGGAGATTAGAATGCATTTCTAACAGGTGTTAAAAAGGGATGGGCAGAGTATGAAGTAGGACTGTTCTTTGGGAAAAACTATAACATGCAGTATTGTTTCTGTCAGACAAGTAAAGACAAATGATCTGGGTAAATTTGGTGGTTGCATGAATTAGGAATTGGATTGTCTCTCGGCATTCACCATGTGATGAGCAGTTGAAAATGAAGTAGGCAAGTTTTATGTGTTGTGTACTTGGAAACAAGAGAGGTCCACCTATTCAATACCATATAATGTTATAAGAAAAATTATAACATTTTAATGTTAGGTTCTCGGTTCAATACGGAATTAACATGAAGTTTTTAAACTTGTGTACTTGGACAACTGCAAGGACTGTCTTATACATTAGATACTTTTATTTCCTGTAAAGTAGTCTCCCATAAAAATTTCAGGGCTCTCTTATGTGCAAGGCTATCCTATATCTGACACAACACAGTACCAGTATTATTTGAAATGTGCATTTGTTATATTTTTATATGATAATCATAATTCAAAACAATAATTTGATCATTTTTATGTTTTGTTCTATTCACACCTTCATCTAATTGCCTTAAGACCGAGTGACAAAATCCTGTTACCTACCTAGGCATAAATATTATTATGTTATACAGCATAAGGAACAAAAAAATTTCCTAAGTAGTAAATGAAGAGCAGGTCTAAATATTCAATATTGATGCAGAATGTTCCACACAAATTTGATACTGAAGCTGGATATGTGATATTATATGAGTGTTCCTTTATACTGTACCAGGAATGCTGGTCCGAGACAGAGTTCCCGATGAATAAAGTAGTACTCTGCGCCAAGCGATGACATCCGGCCGGCTGCAAGCAAGTCAGCTGCGAGCAACGTGGAGCTTGTGACGTCACGTTCGGCACAGCATGGTCAAGGCCAAATTACATCAGCCGAGAGAACATTCCAAACATTCTATTATTAATAACTTTTATTTGGATTAAATTAAGAGTAAATGAACAATGTCATCGTGTGGATCAATTTTTTGCGATCATCATTCCCAAGTTTGAAAGAAATCCAAAGAAGATTAAGGGAGATATATAATGAAACAGAATAGCCTCAATTCTCCAGGATCTAGAATAAAAGGGAGGCATTTTTTCTTGTAAAATCAGTCTACGTTATGCCACAGTTGAGGCCAGACGGTCGGCTGATGGTTATTCTTTGCCGCCATGATGTAAGTCACCAGTTCGATTCATGACAAGAGTTTAAGTCCGCGTGATAAACTCTAAGTCTACAACACTTTGATCGGACTTAGAAATTTCAACACCGTTCGTGTGTGATATTGAAAGTTCCACTACAAATTAGGACGTGTGATCTACAGTATGTGCATTTCAAGTGATTAACTATTGATGTGACAAGCACAAGTGCAATTAGAACTTGTATATTTTCTCTCATGAGTACGATTCTCGATACCAAGTGATGAATCATAATTCAGTGTTTGAATTTCAAATCAAATCAAATCAAATCAAATCAAATCAAATCAAATCAAATCAAATCAAATCAAATCAAATCAAATCAAATCAAATCAAATCAAATCAAATCAAATCAAATCAAATCAAATCAAATCAAATCAAATCAAATCAAATCAAATCAAATCAAATCAAATCAAATCAAATCAAATCAAATCAAATCAAATCAAATCAAATCAAATCAAATCAAATCAAATCAAATCAAATCAAATCAAATCAAATCAAATCAAATCAAATCAAATCAAATCAAATCAAATCAAATCAAATCAAATCAAATCAAATCAAATCAAATCAAATCAAATCAAATCAAATCAAATCAAATCAAATCAAATCAAATCAAATCAAATCAAATCAAATCAAATCAAATCAAATCAAATCAAATCAAATCAAATCAAATCAAATCAAATCAAATCAAATCAAATCAAATCAAATCAAATCAAATCAAATCAAATCAAATCAAATCAAATCAAATCAAATCAAATCAAATCAAATCAAATCAAATCAAATCAAATCAAATCAAATCAAATCAAATCAAATCAAATCAAATCAAATCAAAATCTCATTATTTGCAAATGAGGTGTCTACCTTGGTGGCAAATGGTACACTAAAATACATTATTGTCAAGCACTAAATATTAAATTAACAAGAGAAGAAAATTTTCCTATAATTCGATATTATACAATTTACGCTAACATTTTTTTTTCTATTAAACACACAGCTCATCCTTAATAAATTTATATTGTTTACAAAATTCTACTTATAATATCTCCCGTACTACTTACAAATATAGTCAACTCATATACAGTATGTGGAATTACTTCAAATAATACTATGCAACTGGTATAAGATTAAAATTTACATTGCATTTATTTACTTTTTTTTAAACCCATTTTGGAACCTATGTAGCATAACGACCTGCTGCGTCTTAACCAGAGCCCTCTTTTGCCACCACTTTTCAGAGTTCCTGAAGGGCCTTCACAGCTACCGTAGCGGTCCCAGGGCCCTCGAAGTCCCCACTGTACTTCACCCCTACAGGCAGCCCCCTACTTTAGCTGTCCAAACTCCTTAGACCAGGGAATGGAATTAATTTATTCACACACATTTTTTATTTACATTAACCTGCACTGGTCGAATGCCCTCTAACATTTCATTTATTTTCTCTGTTGCTGTTTATTCTCTTCTTGAATATCTGTACAGATTTTGTAAAAGGATCAAACACTACCCCTGGTAAACTGTTCCACTCCTTCACACCCTTCCCAATGAATGAAAATTTACCCCAATCGCTTCTGCTAAAATTCCTTCTAATTTTATATTTGTGGTCAGTCCTGCCGATATAATTATTTTCCAACTGAAGCCTCTCACGGATATCTCCCCATGCTTCTTCTCTTGTATAGGCTCTATATAATCCTATAAGTCTAGTTTTCTCCCTTCTCTTACTTAAAGTTTCCCACCCAAGTTCCTTTAACATTTCTGATGCACTACTCTTTCTCCTGAAATCCCCTGTTACAAATCTTGCTGCTTTCCTCTGCACACTATCTATTTCTTTTATTAGGTATTCTTGGTGAGGATCCAAAACACTGTTTGCATATTCCAATAATGGACGAACCATACTTAAGTAACTTTTTTCTTTTAATTCATTATTGCATCCTTTAAGTAGCCTTTGATTTAAAGGGTGATAGAATTTTTCTGACAGTGAAACATCAAACTATACGTTTTCTTTACGAAGTGATTAAACATAACCCAGTGTTTGAATTCTAAAGGTGATAAAAATTTTCTGACAGTAAAACGTCAGACATTACGTCTACTTTACCAAGTGACTGACATAGTTAGCCGAGTTTAACATTACAATGGAACTTAGAATTTTTTCCAAGTGAATAACATTCTCGGTAGAACTTGGTCACGACTTTGTGATTCAATAGACTGGATTTTACGTGCAAAAGACACTTCTTACTTTTTAGGATAGGACTTGTATCTGTGAATACTTTGAACTCAGGACAGTTCTCGAACAGACTGTGTTTTCATTTCAAAGTTATTCATTGTGAATGGGACTAAATTCACAAGATTAAATTCTTTATTTACTATTTATTACAAGTGATTAATTCAAAAAGAACTGTGTGAACTTGAAAATAATCACAAGTGAAGTACTTTATTTTTCTACATTATTCTTCAGCCGATGGTGTTAATATTTGACTGTGATAAAATGACATATTTAGCCTATTTTTTCTTCTAAAGTGGCTGATACACCACAAGTTCAATTCCATTTTACATTATGACTTCAGTTTAATTTCATATTTAACTCGGTCTAGTATTATCGACTATGTACTTCAACTTCAGTGTCATTCTATCTTAATTTTCAAGTGTGTTCAGATTTCAGGGACATTCTATTGTTACTTGTGACCTGTTTGAAATCATTACTACTAATAACTTTGTCTGTGCAGAAGTCGAATGCCTAAGTGAGTACATTATGGGCACAAGTGCATTAGGCAGAGAATTTCAAGGATAATTTAATAAAAACCACCTATTCAATACTTTCCACTTGTAATGACAAGTGCGTTGTCATGTTCCATTTCTACAAGAGCTCCTAGATCTTTGAGATCTTCAAGACCTTCGAGACCTTCCAGAAATTCAAGATCTTCCAGACTTCTGTCGGAAGATGGTGCAGATGTGAATGAGTATCTCAGAACCACAGTGTACCATTACCAGCCCAATCCAAGGAGGGCACTCACTATAACTTCTGTACTGAGGTGATGTTGAATCTTGACGTTTATTTTGTGAATAAACTCTCCAACAATTTTAAGAAAAATTCCATTATACTTATTTCTTGCTAACCTCTCCTCTGTAACACTTCAGATAGAGACCGGACAAACCCTTGTGTCAGTCTCATGCCTTGCTAGCTGACTTAAACAACATTTACTGTTACAATACCTTGGTAACGAGATAATCACAGCTATGAGATGAAAGGGTTGTTCTTGGAACCAATTTACTAGCCATTTGGAAGTGTGACAAGCTTAAATTTCAAACTGACCACATGTAACTTACATTTTAGATGAAGAATAGTTAACTGTGAAGAAGTGGTAAAAGTTGTTAATAATATGAAACCTTCAAACAGCAATTACAGCTATGGCTTTACCAACAACATTTTAAAATCGCTCATTAGTTCTATCCCTTGCTAAGATCATAAATGAATGTCTTCAAACTGGTTACTTTCCAGAGCAATTAAAAATATCTAGGGTATTTTCAGTGTACAAAAAAGGTGATAGATCAGAATGTAGCAGCTCTGGTATATTCTCTGTTGTTCATGTTCTCTATAAAATTTTTGAATATGTGATGCTAGTACAAATTTATAATTAGTTGTGTCTAATAAACTTTTGTCAAAATCTCAGTATGGCTTTATAACAAGAAAATCAACAATAAATGCACTGGATGATGTTATTACTTATATAATGAGTAATTTTGAGGAAGGAAATTATGTTAAGGTTTCCCTATCTGACCTTAGTAGGGCCTCTGATTGTGTACCACGTGTATTCTACTTGATAAATTAGCATATTATGGCATTTGTGGAAATGAACTTAAAAGTTTTAGATCATACATATTTGGTTGAACCCAATATGTGGAGATAAATGGGTGTCCTCAAAAGAATCTGTGGTACATATGGGTTGCCTCAAGGGTCCGTCCTTGGTTCCTTTCTTTTTCTGATCATGATAAATGCCTTAGATGAGAATGTACGAACAAATGCTGTCCTACATACAGACAACTCTACTTTTCAGAATTCATGTAAAAATGTTGATGAACTATTGTTGTTGTCTAAACACACATTTGAGGCAGCTAAATCATGGTTTAAAATAAATGGCTTTCTCCTTTAATTAAGAGAAAACTCGAAACCTAATTTTTAACCTCAAAAGTCAAGAGCATGAACTAAAGTATGCTGAACTTGTTGGATTATATCTTGACGCATAGCTGACATGGTAATACCACATTAACCATATTTGCATCAGGCTATCCCGAGTAAAATACCTACTGTGTCATCTGAAGCACAAAGTAACTAAAGCATATGTGCGTTTTGCATATTTTGCATTTTTTCAGAGTATTTTTCTGTATGGTCTAATATTTTTTGGTAACAGTGCACACGTAGGGATATTTTAAAGTAGCAAAAGAAAGCTATTTTCACCATTGCTGGCTTTCCCCCTTACACTCACTGTAAACCACTATCACTAACCTTTGTCAGTGTTAACAGTTTTCAATTTATATATAGAAATGATGTGGGCTTTTGGGCTTATGCTGTGTCAAGAAAACAAAGTGAAACTCTTTACATTTTGCAGAGAACTTTGCTCAGCATCTTCAGAAGAATATCTCGACTGTTCCTAAGGAAGTCTTCCACAATAATGAGGGTTTGAATTTAAGACTGTTTTACTGTTGGAGCTGTAGTGGTACGCTCGTTCGTCACCAGATGGCTCAATGTATGCTGGCGGAGCGCTCCAAACGGGAGCTGACGACAGCATTAAGATGTTCATCACACCGTGTGTGTGTGAGGAGTAAAAGAGAGAACATCAGACGAATCAGGAACGAATATGGTAGAAGAAATGGGTAGAAACTAATAAAATAAAATGTAACAAAATACACCAGAATGGAATAAAACAGACCTGAAGAATGAAAAGGAAGTATGTAGAGAAACCAGAGGATGATGTATGATGGTGTGAGAGGAGGGGTGGGAGGGCATGACTGGTGTACACACATTATGATAATATGACATTAACACATAACACATAGCTTGTAATGACCCAACTGGTGA
The DNA here is from genome assembly GCF_040414725.1 of Anabrus simplex. Classification (NCBI taxonomy): domain Eukaryota; kingdom Metazoa; phylum Arthropoda; class Insecta; order Orthoptera; family Tettigoniidae; genus Anabrus; species Anabrus simplex. Next base: position 558,859,864 of record NC_090266.1, read on the forward strand.
TGACGAACGTGAGAATTTTGAAAACAACGGAAAAAAAAATGAATTGTTCGGTGTTTTCCAAATTCATACATTCATATGTCATATAGACCTCAATTTCTCCACTTACTGCTGACCTCCATGTGCAGTACAGACCCCTGTAGGCCTAAGTTTATTTTGTTGTAAATACAGACACAACTCTACTTTTCAGAACTCATGTAAAAATGTTGAAGAAATATTGTTGTTGTCTAAACACACATTTGAGGCAGCTAAATCATGGTTTAACATTGGAGCTGGAGTGGTACGCTCGTTCATCACCAGGTGGCTCAGATGTGTACATGTGTACCACATGTATTCTACTTGATAAATTAGCATATTATGGCATTTCTGGAAATGAACTTAAAAATTTAGATCATACATATTTGGTATAACATAAATAAGGATGAGAGTAGATGGTGCATAAGACCATGTAATGGACGACTAAATACGTCAGGTTATACGTCCATTTTCTCATGAACTAACTGTCCCATTATCCTGGAATTTGTGCAAAATGAATCTTTGAGTTCTTGTCTCCATTTCTTCCAATCAAAGTTTCAGTCAATGAATGTAAACTACTTTTCAGTCAATGAATGTAAACTACTTTATTTTGGGTCTCTACTGCAAAGGTTTGTGAATAATCTGAGCTCAACTGTTGTAACAGTGACATTTTAAAGAGATCGCTGGATTTTCATAGCAAAGTGAGTGTGAATACATAACTTAAATAAGGATGAGAGTTGATGGTGCATAAGACCAAGTAATGGGTGACAAGATGCGTCAAGTTATTTTAAAATTGTCAGGATGGAGATGGTATATCTCTGAAGCTGAAGATATTTGTCTTCCTTGTGTGATGAATCATCCCAAATCATAGTTTATTTTCTTCTTTCTATAGAGTTTAAAATAGTCTGATCTCTTGCATGAGAGCATATGAGCATATATACATACACACTTTTGTAATATCTGAAGGCATCTCTTTTCAGTTTTGACTCAGTTAATTTATAACTGTTAGGTTCTTCAGTCTGCTGAAACTAATTTTGTGTAATACATTTATAAACCACCTGAAAAAGAAAACAGTTAAGTTGGTTCAATTAAGTTGTTTCTTTTTTAAGTATACTACTGTTATCAAACATATTTTTTTGTTTTTGGAAAATCTTCTTAAACAGGAGTCACAAATGGGGTGAATTTTTAAAATGAGTATATCTACGATATATCTCAAAAACATAACATGTTACAGATGTGAAAATTGGTATTTGGAATCTCCTATAAAAGTGAAGGAATACGCACAATTTGTTTTCTGAAATTCCACTTAAGGGGAAGTGTTAAGGGGGGTGAATTTTTAAAATGAGCAATCTAAAGTATATCTTTAAACTTAACATATTACAGTAGCAAAAATTGGTATATTTAATTTCTTTTAAATAAAAAGGACGTAATTTTTGTTTTCAGGAAAAGACACTTGGGGGGGGGGGGGGGGGGGGGTAAAATGACTGAAAAAGGGTTGAATTTTTTTATTAGAATACTGGAATCTCCAAAACTGAAGATATTACAGACGTGAAAATTGGTATTGGGAATCTCCTTTAAGAATAAAGAAACACGTATTTATGCTTTTGGAAAATTCACTTAAGGGGGTTGTAAAAAGGACTGAAAAGTGAGTTGAACTCTTTTTATTAGGATACTGGTATCTACAAAACTGAAGATATTACAGACGTGAGAATTTGTATTTGGAAACTCCTTTAAGAATAAAGAAACACGTATTTATGTTTTTGGAAAATTCACTTAAGGAGGTTGTAAAAAGGACTGAAAAGTGAGTTGAACTCTTTTTATGATGATACTTAAGTCTCAAAAGCTGAAGATGTATCAGACATGAAAGTTTGTATTTGGAATCTTCTTTAAAAATAAAGAAACATGTATTCTTTTGAATACAGAAATGCACTTAAGGGATTGGAATGGGTGAAAAGAACTGAAGAAAGTCTTGAATTATTTTTGTGAGGATACTTATATATCAAATACTGAAGATGTTACAGATGTGAAAATTGGTATTAGGATCTCCTATAAAACTAAAGGAACATGCATCATTTGTATTCTGAAAATCCACTTAAGGCGAAGTGTTAAAAGGGGTGAATTTTTAAAATCAATCAATACTGATCTGCATTTAGGGCATATTCCCTATCTCTTGTTTTCCTAGCCTTTTCCTAAATGATTTCAAGGAAATTGGAAATTTATTGAACATCTCACTGGGTAAGTTATTCCAATCCCTAACTCCCCTTCCTATAAATGAAAATTTGCCCCAGTTCGTCCTCTTGAATTCCAACTTTATCTTCATATTGTGATCTTTCCTACTTTTATAAGCACCACTCAAACTTATTCGTCTACTAATGTCATTCCACGCCATCTCTCCACTGACAGCTCGGAACATACCACTTAGTCGAGCAGCTCTTCTTCTTTCTCTCAATTCTTATCAGCCCAAACTTTGCAACATTTTTGTAACACTACTCTTTTGTTGGAAATCACCCAGAACAAATCGAGCTGCTTTTCTTTGGATTTTTTCCAGTTCTTGAATCAGGTAATCCTGGTGAGGGTCCCATACACTGGAACCTTACTCTTGTTGGGGTCTTATAGAGACATATATGCCCTCTCCTTTACATCCTTACTACAACCCCTAAACACCCTCATAACCATGTGCAGAGATCTGTACCCTTTATTTACAATCCCACTTATGTGATTACCCCAATGAAGATCTTTCCTTATATTAACACCTAGATACTTACAATGATACCCAAAAGGAACTTTCACCCCATCAACGCAGTAATTAAAACTGAGAGGACTTTTCCTATTTGTAAAACTCACAACCTAACTTTTAACCCCATTTATTAACATACCATTGCCTGCTGTCCATCTCACAACATTTTCGAGGTCATTTTGCAGTTGCTCAGAATCTTGTAACTTACTTATTACTCTGTAGAGTATAACATCATCCGCAAAAAGCCTTACCTCTGATTCCACTCCTTTACTCATATCATTTATATATATATAAGAAAACATAAAGGTCCGATAATACTGCCTTGAGGAATTCCCCTCTTAATTATTACAGGGTCAGATAAAGCTTTACCTACTCTAATTCTCTGAGATCTATTTTCTAGAAATATAGCAACCCATTCAGTCGCTCTTTTGTCTAGTCCAATTGCAGTCATTTTTGCCACTAGTCTCCCATGATCCACCCTATCAAATGCTTTAGACAGGTCAATTGCGATACAGTCCATTTGACCTCCTGAATCCAAGATATCTGCTATATCTTGCTGGAATCCTATAAGTAGAGCTTCAGTGGAATAACCTTTCCTAAAACCGAACTGCCTTCTATCAAACCAGTTATTAGTTTCACAAACATGTCTAATATAATCAGAAAGAATGCCTTCCCAAAGCTTACATACAATGCATGTCAAACTTACTGGCCTGTAATTTTCAGCTTTATGTCTATCACCCTTTCCTTTATACAAAGGGGCTACTATAGCAACTCTCCATTCATCTGGTATAGCTCCTCCGACCAAACAATAATCAAATAAGTACTTCAGATATGGTACTATATCCCAACCCATTGTCTTTAGTATATCCCCAGAAATCTTATCAATTCCAGCTGCTTTTCTAGTTTTCAACTTTTGTATCTTATTGTAGATGTCATTGTTGTCATATGTAAATTTTAATACTTCTTTAGCATTAGTCTCCTGCTCTATCTGGACATTATCCTTGTAACCAACAATCTTTACATACTGCTGACTGAATACTTCTGCCTTTTGAAGATCCTCACATTCACATTCCCCTTGTTCGTTAATTATTCCTGGAATGTCCTTCTTGGAACCTGTTTCTGCCTTAAAATACCTATACATACCCTTCCATTTTTCACTAAAATTTGTATGACTGCCAATTATGCTTGCCATCATTTTGTCTTTAGCTGCCTTCTTTGCTAGTTTCAATTTTCTAGTAAGTTCCTTCAATTTCTCCTTTCTTCCACAGCCATTTCTAACTCTATTTCTTTCCAGTCTGCACCTCCTTCTTAGTCTCTTTATTTCTCTATTATAATAAGTTGGGTCTTAACCATTCCTTACCTCCCTTAAAGGTACAAACCTGTTTTTGCATTCCTCAAAAATTTCTTTAAACCCATCCCGGAGTCTGTTTACATTTTTATTTACCATTTTCCACCGATCATAGTTACTTTTTAGAAACTGCCTCATGCCTGCTTTATCAGCCATATGGTACTGCCTAATAGTCCTACTTTTAAGACCTTCCTTTCTATCACATTTATTTTAAACTACGACAAAAACAACTTCATGATCACTAATACCATCTATTACTTCAATTTCTCTATAGAGTTCATCTGGTTTTATCAGCACCACATCCAGGATATTTTTCCCTCTGGTTAGTTCCATCACTTTCTGAATCAGCTGTCCTTCCCATATTAACTTATTTGCCATTTGTTGGTCATGCTTCCTGTCGTTTGCATTTCCTTCCCAATTGACATCTGGTAAATTCAGATCTCCCACTACAATCACATTTCTTTCCTTGTCATTTCCTACATAGCTGATTATCTTATCAAATAATTCTGAATCTGTATCAGTGCTACCTTTTCCTGGTCTGTACACTCCAAATATATCAAGTTGCCTATTATCTTTGGAAATGAGCCTTACACCTAGAAATTCATGTGTCTCATCTTTAACTTTTTCGTAGCTTACAAATTCTTCTTTCACCAGAATGAATACTCCCCCTCCCACCATTCCTATCCTATCTCTACGATACACACTCCAGTTCCATGAGAAAATTTCTGCATCCATTATATCATTTCTCAGCCATGATTCAACTCCTATTACAATATCTGGTAAATATATATCTATTAAATTACTCAATTCTATTCCTTTCTTTACAATACTTCTACAGTTCAACACTAACAATTTTATGTCATCCCTACTTGATTTCCAGTTCCCTGTTCCCTTATCACCGCTCCCTAGGCCACCCCGTTTCCCTGAATGTACCTCCCTATTACCCTTCCAAACAAATTTCCTAACTTATACGTACCACTGTGGTTTAAGTGAAGGCCATCTGTTCGCAGATCCCTATCTCCTACCCACCCATTAGGATCTAGAAATTTCACTCCCAGTTTCCCACATACCCACTCTATATTCTCATTTAAATCCCCAATCACCCTCCAGTCAGTATCCCTCCTACACAGTATTCCACTAATAACAATCTCCACTTTCTTAAACTTCACCCATGCTGCATTTACCAGATCCCACACATCTCCAACTATGTTGGTACTTATATCAGCATGCCTTACGTTGTTGGTACCAACATGAAACACTACCACCTTCTCCTTCCCCTCCTCCCTCTCTTCTACTTTCCTCAACATCTGCCTCAACCTAATTCCTGGATAACATTCTATCCTGGTTCCCTTTCCTCCACACACTTTCCCCACATGTCTAACAGTGGAATCCCCCATGACCAGAGCGTCAACCCTACCCACCTCAATTGATCCCCTCCCCTCCTGGTCAGCCCTATCTTTCCTGATAGCTGCAGAAGCTACTTCCTCCTCCCTTATCTCCTTCCCATGATCCTGTTCCACCTGTCTTTTCCTATCCTCTACTCTAGATTTCTCTTTCCTACCTTTTCCCTTCCTCCTACTTCCACACATCTCAGCAACAGTTCCCTGTCCCTCATTTTTCCTCTGTTGTTCTACCTGGAGTGACTCGTACCGATTCCGCACGGATACCTGTCCTGAATTCTGATCCTGAATAGTGCCTTTAGCCTGCAATTTCCTTCCCCTTAGAACATTAGACCACCTGTCTTCTACAATTCCCCCCTTTCCTCCCCCCCCCCCCCCCCCCTCTTGTACACCTACTGTAACCTGTACATTGTTTGAGGGAGTCCTATCTTCCTTCCTGTCTTCTGTGAGAATCCTAATTATCTTCCTCAAACTCTCCAACTCCTCCCTCATACCCCTCAATGCCTCACACACCCACAGTGTCCTACAGTGTATCAAAAAAACTTACCACATATTACAGACATGAAAATAGGTATTCTCAATCTCTTTTAAAAATGAGGTAACACGTAATTTTTGTTTTCGGAAAAAACACTTAAGAGGGGCTAGAACGACTGAAAAAGTGTTGAGTAATTTTTATATGGATGCTGGTATCTCCAAAACTGAAGATATTACAGACATGAAAATTGGTATTTGGAATCTCCTTTAAAAATGAAGAAACACTTACTTTTTGTTTTCGGAGAAACACTTAATATGACTGAAAAAAGGGTTAATTATTTTTATTAGGATACTGGTATCTCCAAAACTGAAATATTACAGACGTGAAAATTGGTATTTGTAATCTACTTTAGAAATAAAGAAACATGTATTTTATATTTTCGGAGAAACACTTAAGGGGGGGTTAAAATGATCGAAAAAGGGGTTAATTATTTTTATTAGGATACTGGTATCTCCAAAATTGAAATATTACAGACATGAAAATTGGTATTTGGAATCTACTTTAAAAATAAAGAAACATGTATTTTTGTTTTTGGAAAGTGTTACTTTATTTTACGTGTTACTTCATTTTCAAAAGGTATTGAAAATACCTATTTTCATGTCTGTAATATGTGGTAAGATTTTTGATACACTGTAGGACACTGTGAGGATCTTCAAAAGGCAGAAGTATTCAGACAGCAGTATGTAAAGATTGTTGGTTACAAGGATAATGTCGAGATAGAGGAGGAGACTAAGGCCAAAGAAGTATTAAAATTTACATATGATAACAATGACTTTTACAATAAAATACAAAAGTTGAAAACTAGAAAAGCGGCCGGAATTGATCAGATTTGTGGTAATATACTAAAGACAATGGGTTGGGATATAGTACCATATCTGAGGTACTTATTTGATTATTGTTTGGTCGGAGGAGCTATACCAGATAAATGGAGAGTTGCTATTGTAGCCCCTGTGTATAAAGGAAAGGGTGATTGACATAAAGCTGAAAATTACAGGCCAGTAAGTTTGACATGCGTTGTATGTAAGCTTTGGGAGGGCATTCTTGCTGATTACACTAGACATGTTTGTGGAATTAATAATTGGTTTGATAGAAGGCAGTTCGGTTTTAGGAAAGGTTGTTCCACTGAAGCTCAGCTTGTAGGATTCGAGCAAGATATAGCAGATATCTTGGATTCTGGAGGTCAAATGAACTGTATCGCGATTGACCTGTCTAAAGCATTTGATAGGGTGGATCATGGGAGACTAGTGGCAAAAATGACTGCAATTGGACTAGACAAAAGAGCGACTAAATGGGTTGCTATATTTCTAGAAAATAGATCTCAGAGAATTAGAGTAGGTGAAGCCTTATCTGACCCTGTAATAATTAAGAGGGGAATTCCTCAAGGCAGTATTATCGGACCTTTATGTTTTCTTATATATATAAATGATATGAGTAAAGGAGTGGAATCAGAGGTAAGGCTTTTTGCGGATGATGTTATTCTCTACAGAGTAATAAATAAGTTACAAGATTGTGAGCAACTGCAACGTGACCTCGAAAATGTTGTGAGATGGACAGCAGGCAAAGGTATGTTGATAAACGGGGTTAAAAGTCAGGTTGTGAGTTTCACAAATAGGAAAAGACCTCTCAGTTTTAATTACTGTGTTGATGGGGTGAAAGTTCCTTTTGGGGATCATTGTAAGTATCTAGGTGTTAATATAAGGGAAGATCTTCATTGGGGTAATCACATAAGTGGGATTGTAAATAAAGGGTACAGATCTCTGCACATGGTTATGAGGGTGTTTAGGGGTTGTAGTAAGGATGTAAAGGAGAGGGCATATATGTCTCTGTAAGACCCCAACAAGAGTAAGGTTCCAGTGTATGGGACCCTCACCAGGATTACCTAATTCAAGAACTGGAAAAAATCCAAAGGAAAGCAGCTCGATTTGTTCTGGGTGATTTCCGACAAAAGAGTAGCATTACAAAAATGTTGCAAAGTTTGGGTTGGGAAGAATTGAGAGAAAGAAGAAGAGCTGCTCGACTAAGTGGTATGTTCCGAGCTGTCAGCGGAGAGATGGCGTGGAATGACATTAGTAGACGAATAAGTTTGAGTGGCATTTATAAAAGTAGGAAAGATCAAAATATGAAGATAAAGTTGGAATTTAAGAGGATAAATTGGGGCAAATATTCATTTATAGGAAGGGGAGTTAGGGATTGGAATAACTTACCAAGGGAGACGTTCAATAAATTTCCAATTTCTTTGAAATCATTTAGGAAAAGGCTAGGAATACAACACATAGGGAATCTGCCACCTGGGTGACTGCCCTAAATGCAGATCAGTATTGATTGATTGATTGATTGATTGATTGATTGATTGATTGATTGATTGATTGATTGATTGATTGAAGGGGTTTGTATAAAGGACTGAAAAGAGAGTTTAACCCTTTTTATGAGGATACTTATATCTCAAAAACTGATGATGTTGTGGACATGAAAATTTGTATTTGGAATCTTCTTTAAAATCAAAGAAACATGTATTCTTTTCTTTTCAGAAAATCCACTTAAGGGGGTGGGGTGGGTGAAGAGAACTGAAGAAAGTGTTGAATTATTTTTATGAGGAAACGTATATATCAAATACGGAAGATGTTACAGTTGTGAAAATTAGTATTTGGATCTCCTGTAAAGGTAAAGGAACATGCATAATGTGTTTTCTTAATGGGAATTGTTAAAGGGGGTGAATTTTTAAAATGAGCATATCTGCAGTATATCATAAAAATTACCACATATTACAGACATGAAAACTGGTATTTTTAATCTCATTTAAAAATAAAATTAACACATGGTTTTTGTTTCGGAGGAAACACTTAAGAGGTGGGGGTTGTAAAAGGGAATGATTTCTTTTTATGAGGATACTTATATCTCAATTACTGAAGATGACACAGACATGAAAATCTGTATTTGGAATCCCCTTTTAAAAAGAAGAAACATGTATTGTTTTGTTTTCAGAAAATCCAATTAACGGGGGGGATATATTAATTGAAAAATGAGTTGAATTCTTTGTTTAAGGATACTTATATCTCGATAATGGAGGATGTGTTACAGACAATAAAATTGGTATTTGGAATCTTGTTTAAAAATAAAGTTACACATGTTTTGTGGTGGAGAAAACGGGGAGGGGAATCAACTTAAGGGGGCATAAAATCAGTAGAATTATTTTTATGAGGATACAAATAAGAAGTGGACTTAAAAAAACAATACACCCCTTAAGGAGGTTTTGTCTGGGAGTGAGGAATGATGACAAAAATATGCATTTATATGAAACCGTTTGAATTATGAAGTTAAATTCCAAATGTTATCCTAGGTGTTAAATAACAGAATGTTTGAAACAAATTTAACCGCTCAGAGAATTAAATGGGGGTTAAGATCCGAAAACAAATATGTTCATTCCTTCCTCCAAAATGGTTTAACATACAAAGACAAAATTCCAATTCCAAATCCTAGGTGTGAAATTGGAAATATTTTTTAAAGTTCCAACCCTAAGTATTAAATGAGGTTAGCTCTGTAAATGAAATTATTCATCCCTCCAAATCTGTTTGACGTACAAAGTTGTAATTTTACTATAAGGGCGTTCTTTTATGTCCTAGGTGTAAAATATTGTATACTTCAAAATATTTCTCCTCTAAGTCTCCGCTAAGGGGTTTAGATGGCTGTTGACCCTCTGAAAACCTTTCAGGCACTAACTTGTTATTTTTATGATAGTTGATCTTCTGTACGGTACTCTAGATGTTAATAAATATTTGAAAACATTCACCCCTTAAAAAGTATATATTCCTCCATTACTGTTTGACATACAAAACTTCACAGGTTGGTCGCTTTTACATCATAGATTTTAAATAAGATAGGGTTTAAAACATTCAAATTCTTACATATGGGGTTAAAATGAGTGTTAGATCGGAAAATAAATAATCATCCTCCCAAAAATGCTTGACGTACAAACTGAGGGCATATTTTACAGGCTTAGCTGACAGTGGACTCCCCAAAATTTGAAACTTTGAATAATAATTTTCAGTTTAAAGCCGTAGCGAAGCACGGGTATCTTGCTAGTAGACTTATATTTCTGCTGCATTCTAGTGGATGTATGTATCACTACACAATGCATCCTTATGTAGATTCATGTTATAAATCACAGTCATTCCACTGATATGCACATTGTAGTGAGGAGCTCCATCAGTTCTCTGTTAGCCGCATGGAAAGTTTGTGCATTATCTGAGTACACGGTGTGTGGTAACATAATCTGTTGAGGATTCCTATAATTCTTTCAATGCCTTGAAACCTCTTACTACTCATAATTTCTTGGCTCGCTGTCACTTTGAAACATGATATTGCGTGGTGTGAAAACATGACACAGTGCAGACTGAATGAAAGTAAAGTAATTAAGTTTCACTGAATCAGACAGTAACAGCACTACACCAGGCTGAACTGAGCAATGTGAGTGTGGATACATAACTTAAATGAGGATGAGAGTGGGTGGTGCATAAGACCAAGTAATGGACGATGAAATACGTCAAGTTATATGTCCACTTTCTCACTAACAAATTGTCCCATTATCCTGGGATTTGTGCAAAATGAATCTTTGAATTCTTGTCTTCAGTTCTTCCATTCAAAATTTTGGAGCCAATGATTACCCTAGTTTTCTTTGCTTGTGAAGCAGCCTATGAAAATACAAGAATGTCACTTTGATTTCATATAAAATATGGAAAGTCTCTTCTCCATTAGTAGACTACAAGGTAAATATATATATAAAGTCAATGAATGTAAACTACTTTATTTTGAGTCTCTACTGCAAAGGTTTGTGAATAATCTGAGCTAAATTGTTGTAACAGTGACATTTTAAAGAGATCGCTGGATTTTCTTAGTGCTCAATACATGAATCACCTCCATCCGCTGGTAAAGAGATACTCAAATGTTCCATGTCATGAGAGGTTAAAGTGAACATATTCTTTGAAGATTAGTAATTATTAGTTAGTGGTCTGAATTGATGGTACCTAATCTACGAAGTTAAAATTCACCCTTGATTCACTCTTTGTATAAACCTTCCTACTTCATTTATTTAAAATAATAACATTAATAGAATAAAAGATGAATAATATATCACCTTGAGTGCTCTTGGTATATTTGTAGTACAAACAACATTCTTGACAGCAGGCACACTAGAAGGCATTATGCAGTTAGTAGGAGGAAGATAATGAATCATTTGCATCCCATTTATACACTCACCCTTCACCAATCTGAAATGAATAAAAATCATGGTTTCATTCTTTATTAGATGCTACAAAATAATTTTTTATTTTACAAACAAATCATAGGAAATATCTACTTCAACTTGGAAAAACTAAATTTCCTTCATTTTTATATATCTGTATTTTCATGGATATTTGAGAGGGAAGGAAGATACAAATTTATCAACAGACATTTGAGGCCATTGTTCTTGAAATTAAGATTTTGACAGTATTGGATTCTATTATTAGCACTGTACTGAGCTGTTATATTCATTGGTTTCAGAAATGAACAATTCCAACTGTTTTAATTAGGACTTTAAAACTGCAGTGGGATTCAAATAGAACAATCTCAAAAGATGCCAATAAGCTGATCCCACAAAATTCCAATACTTACAAGAGATGTCCGTGATCTAAAATATTCAGAACCAAACAAAAACATACTTAGAATTTAAATTGCTCACTACAAGAATACTGGTCAGAGTTTTGGCCATGTAAAACTCAGTATATGTCTGCCAGCAGAGGACAAATTGGGGCCAATATTCATTTATAGGATGAGGAGTAAGGCATTGGAATAATTTATCAAGGGAAATATTTGATAAATTTCCAAGTTCTTTGACAATATTTAAGAAAAGGCTAGGGAAAAAATTGATAGGAAATCCTCCACCTGGGCAGCAGCCCTAAATGCAGAGGGGTTGGTGCTGATTTCTGCCATGGATTGATTGATTGATTGATTGACTGATTAATTGATTTATTGATTGATTGATTGATCGATTGATTGATTGATTGATTGATTGATTGATTGATTGATTGATTGATTCTAGTCATGTGATAATGCAAGGATGCCCGGCTACATGTCTAAATGGATAGCGTGCTGGCCTTTGGTCACAGGGGTCCCGGGTTCAATTCCCAGCAGGGTCGGGACTTTTAACCTTAATTGGTTAATTTCTCTGGCATGGAGACTGGGTGTGTGTGTCGTCTTCATCATCATTTCATCCTCATCACAACGTGCAGGTCGCCTACAGACGTCAAATCAAAAGATATGCACCTGGCGAGCCGAACATGTCCTCGGATACTCCCGGCACTAAAAGCCGTATGCCATTTCAGTTCAATGCAAGGATATTTTGCGTGTGTCTTGTTTGTATCTGATTGTATGTTTGAAGTATTTGATGGTGTTTCTCTTATGCCTGGAACTGCTTTACTTCTTGTGGTCTTTGTTGAATAAATACTGTTAAGTCTAAATTTCTTCAATTGATAAAACTTCTATTCCATGACATTTTCAGAAGACATCTTTCATAGTGTAGAGGTTTTCCTTGATTTCATAAATATGCTTTTAAAATTAACGGAATGATTGGCATTGTGGTTAAGCACTCAAGGTAAGATTGTCATAATTATTTGATTTTCATTGAGATGAATTCTAAGTACAGTGCTTTCACATCTTAGCATCAGAAAATGCAATCTCCATGTAAGTTTGTGTCAAATAATACAATATCTACAAAATTCCGGTGCTTACAAGAGATGTACTTGACCTTAAAATTTCATTACCAAACAAGATGTACTTAGAATATATGTTTGAAGTATTTAATGCTGTTTTCCTTATGCCTGGAACAGATTTACTTCTTGTGGTCTTCGTTGAATAAATAATAAAATAATAATAAATAGAATAATGAAATCCTTTTGATGTGTACTACACATCATTTAAGAGACTATCATAAACAATGGTCTTAGCTTTTGCCATGCAAAACTTGGTATATGTTTACCAGTACCATTTGACGGTGGCATGGTGTAGCTGCACCAAGTACTCACTCCAGTTGATTCAATGGTAGATTTCAAAAGACATTTTAATGTACTGTGGTATAGAAATAGGCACAACACAACTTCTGGCAGATCTTCAAATAGATTAGCCTACCTTTAGGTCATTTTTTTCAACAATTATTCTTCATATATTTCTATTTAGGAAAGGTTATTCCGCTGAAGCTCAACTTGTAGGATTTCAGCAAGATATTACAGATATCCTTGATTCAGGAGGTCAAATAGACTGTATGGCAATTGATAGGGTAGATCATGGGAGACTACTGACAAAGGTGATTGCAACTGGACTGGAAAAAAGAGTGACTGAATGTATGGCTTTATTTCTAGAAAATAGAACTCAGAAAATTAGAGTAGGTGAAGCTTTATCTGACCCTGTAATAATTAAGAGGGGAATTCCTCAAGACAGTATTATTGGACTTTTATGTTTTCTTATATATCAATGATATGTGTAAAGAAGTGGAATCAGAGATAAGGCTTGTTTGCAGATAATGTTATTCTGTACAGAGTAATAAATAAGTTACAAGATTGTGAACTACTGCAAAATGACCTTGATAATGTTGTGAGATGGACAGTAGGCAATGGTATGATGATAAACAAGGTTAAAAGCCAGGTTGTGAGTTTCACAAATAGGAAAAGTCCTCTCAGTTTTAATTACTGCATTGATGGGGGTGAAAGTTCCTTTTGGGGATCATTGTAAGTACCTAGGAAAGATATTCATTGGTGTAATTACATAAATATGATTGTAAATAAAGGGTACAGATCTCTGCATATGGTTATGAAGGTATTTAGGGGTTGTAGTAAGGATGTAAAGGAGAGGGCATATAAGTCTCTGGTAAGACCCCAATTAGAGTATGGTTCCAGTGTATGGGACCCTCATCAGGATTACCTGATTCAAGAACTGGAAAAAATCCAAGGAAAAGCAGCTTGATTTCTTCTGGCTGATTTCGAACAAAAGAGTAGCATTACAAAAATGTTGCAAAGTTTGGGCTGGGAAGACTTGGGAGAAAGGGGATAAGCTACTTGACGAAGTGGTATGTTCCGAGCTGTCAGTGAAGAGATGGCGTGGAATGACATCAGTAGACAAATAAGTTTGAGCGGTGTCTTTAAAAGTAGGAAAGATCAGAATCTGAAGATAAAGCTGGAATTGAAGAGGACAAATTGGGGCAAATATTCGTTTATAGGAAGGGGAGTTAGGGATTGGAATAACTTAACAAGGGAGATGCTCAATAAATTTCCAATTTCTTTTCAATCATTTAAGAAAAGGCTAGGAAAACAACAGATAGGGAATCTGCCACCTGGGCGATATAGCGATAGTGATACATTGGATATTGCATTTGCAACAATGATTTTTTAATGTAAAACAGTAGAATGCTTGAATGAACTTCACCCTCTCCTCGACTGTATCACTTTCAAACTGGCAACACCCAGGAAATTCCCATGCCACGCCACTGTTATCAACAATCAAAGAACAAAATATGGCATTTCTTCTAGGCATTGTAATGTGAAAAGCCAGAAGAAGATCACAGTACTTGTCAGAAGACACAAGAGTTTGTGGAGGAAATAAGCAGATATCTAACAGAATAGAGTGTGGACAAAGAAAATGTTTGGAACAGTGACCAAAGTCAATTTCATTGTCAACAGTGTCTCACAGAGGAGAGAAAATTACAGCTGTTGAGTTGCAGTCTGTGATAGCTCTACACACAATTATACAATTAATGTAGCTGTTCAGTGAGTGGCAGGTTAGCTAACAATCAGTATCTATTTTCAAGAGACACAACGCACTTTCAACCCAAAAACTTGAAGTAACATGTTCCCAAAACCTTTATGTACAGGTAATTAAAAGTGGAAAAATGATAAAAGGACCCACGAAAAGTTTTTTAAAATTTTGGTCCTTGGTGGACATTGAATGATGAAAAGCCTATTGTTTTGTGATTCGTATTCAGGCCATATAGATCATACTCTATTCGATGAATGTTTTTGAAATAAAATATATTATGCCCAAGATATTACCAGCAAAAACAACAAAATAATGCCATCCACTTGATCTGTACTTCTTTAGGCAATATGAGGTAATGTATTAGAACAGGGCCTCTCAGGGTGCATGCACTGTGCACAGTGCAAAAGACGACTTTGCTTGGTTGACCAGAGTGCAGACCATCCACTCCTCGATTTGGAGCAATAGCGCTTACTCTCTCTTTCCTCACACCTGTCTTGCTTGCTCCCCCTGTCTTCCTCTTCCACACTTGCCCCGTAGTGCTCCAAATCCGAGCTGAGTTGCGCCGAGTAGAGCCGAGCTTAGTCGAGTAGGCCAGAGACAAAGCGTTGGTCCGAGACAAGCCGAGCGCGACCGATGCACAGTGCACGGAGCTCTTGCGCCTCGATTTGCACGCGTGAAATTTTGGGCGTTTGAGAGGCCCTGTATTAGAAGGATCACTGATTTTGTAAGACTACAATGTGAAGAACCACAAGTAAACTTATGTGATATACAATCAACTTTCTGCACCAAAGTTTAAGCCTATATATCAATTTGCTTGGCATTTAGTGAATTTGCTGGGTTGCATAGCTGTAAGCTTACATTGGTGGGTTGAAATTCAACCATCGGGAGCTCTGAAGATGGTTTTCCATGGTTTCTCATTTTTACACAAGGCAGATATTGGAGCTGTACCTTAATTAAGACCACAGTTGTTACCCATCCTTCCATCGCTGAAAACCATTGTTGAGATAGTGCAACATTAAACTACTATCAGGAAATAAATGTGCTTTGCAAAAGGCAGGTTATGACACTGACATAGTAATATAATTGTTTGAAAATGTAATTAGTGTGGATTTTGATACTGGACTGGCTTGAATGCAGAACAGATGTTGAATGTGGAAAAGTGAGTGATTTTAGTCAGACGTGCATACTGTTCAGCTCCACTTTGCTTTGACCATTTTACTGAAATCCCACACCTGCAGTTTGAAGAGTGAATGGCCATGCAACACTGTCAGCTCAAAAGGTTTTTTTGTTCAGATATCGTAATTATTTTAACGAGAGGTTTGGTGACACTGCTGATGGGAAATATTGCAATATAGTCACAACATTGGAATACTGTATATGTGATTTTGTCATATTATTCAGATATTTTGCTTCTTTGTGTTCCCAAAGTTATAATCTTAAACCTTGAATAGGTGATCATTCAAATCTATTTTGTGATCCAATGTAAAGTTTTGCAAGGAATGACTCATACACTGCTTTTTTAATGAGCAATTTATATTCTAAGCATTTTGTTTTGTTCTGAGCGTTCACCTTTGTTTGGTATTAAAAGGATTAATCATCAACATTAAATCTCAGGTGATAAGAAACCCACTCATTTTGTGCAAAATACTTCACTCTTCTGATACAAAGAATTATCTGAATATTTAGAATCAAGAATTATTAACATACTGTATGTAGAAACAAAACAGACAAAAGCAAAAATCTATCTCTACTGAAAATTTTGTGTAACAGATTGCTCCAATTTGATACTTACCAATAGCCTCACTTAATATATCTCCATTCAGTGTAATGCAACTTAAATTAGGAAAGTCCAGTGCCCTTAATGGTTCACATGTGAGGTGTACATAGTAAAGTGTTAAAAAATACAAGTTGACATTATTTTGTTGATGGAGGAGACAAGAAGGAAGGTCTTCTTGATGGTCACATGACTGGATGTTTGTGGAAGAATGGATATCAAAAAGGGAAAATCAAAGGGGAGCATCTGAAGGAGAGATAACAAGAAATTATATAATGTTAAAATTTAGTCCCTCTTTACACCTGAGTAATACCTGATATTTAATCAGTAATGACATTAGGATAAGTTTTTAGGAGGATGAGGGTAAAATGTGAGGATTTTAACAATGAAACAAGGGTGAAATACATTTGGATGAAAATTGGGACTAGTAGATTGATATTAGAAATTGAGTGACTACATAATCATTTGGCTAGACTTTTGGTACAAAATAATGTATGAAGCTGGACAACATTTGAAGTGCGGTGTAAGTTATAGATGTTGGTTGAGGTTCTGTCATGGATATCTTGTTTGGAGCAAGACTTGTGGGGTTGCTGGTGAATATCTCACTAGGTTCATGCTGATTCCAATCCTAATAATAGTCATGTTCACAAGGAAGAATGCCAGGACAGCTTGGGGCTTCATACATTTTGTGATGAGTATCCTTGAGGCTCACTATGTGATATTTCCCATTTTGTCTTATGGAGATAATGATTATGTGATTTCTAATAATAGAATCCTCTTTAGCAGAACAATATATGAAAGAAACTTTTAATCTTTCCAGTCTGTCAAGCACATATATAGCACTTAGAACATAATACAATACCTGTAAAAAAAGAGACACTCAGTATAATATCCATTGTTGACAGACTGGGAAGTTTAAAAGTTTCTTTAACTGAGTTGACACTGAAAAAGAAATGCTTCATCTATATATATAAAATAACATGTCCTGACTGACTGACTGACTGACTAATTCATCATCGCTGAGCCCAAAGTACTGGAAGTAAAGAAATGAAATTTTGGGGATACATTTATATTAGGGTGTAGGAGGTGCTAATTAAGGGAGGAGTTTTGGATATTTCTTTGTGAAGGGGGTGAAATGGGGGGTGAACATTAAAAATGAGGATATCTATATCTCAAAAACTTAAAAGTTTACAGACATAAAAATTGGTATTTGGAATCTCCTTTACAAATAAAGAAACACATTTTTTTTGTTTTTGGAAAATCCCATTAAGAGGGGTGAAACAAGAGGAAAACTGGGTTGAACACCTTTTATGAGGAGACTTATACCTCAAAAACTGAAGATGTAACAAGAGGGGTGAAACAAGAGGAAAACTGGGTTGAACACCTTTTATGAGGAGACTTATACCTCAAAAACTGAAGATGTAACAGACAAGAAAATTGGTATTTGGAATTTCCTTTGAAAATAAAGAAACACATATTTTTGTGTTTTTTAATAATCTGATGAATAGGGGTGAATAGGAGTGACAAACAGGGTGAATTTTTAAAAACAATATATCTGCAAATTATCTTGGAACAATAAAAATGAGGATATCTATATCTCAAAAACTTAAAAGTTTACAGACATAAAAATTGGTATTTGGAATCTCCTTTACAAATAAAGAAACAAATTGAAAAAATTATAGATTTCAAAACTGGTATTTGAAATTTCCTATAATTGTAAAATAAACGTAAATATTATTTTTCGGAAAATCCACATATTTTTAAAATTAGCATATCTACAGTATATCTCAGAAACTTAACATGTTGGAGACGTGAAAATTTGTATTTTGAATCTCCTTTAAAAAGAAGGAAGCATGTATTACTTTGTTTTTGGAAAAATCCTTAACGGGGGTGGAGGTGAAAGAATTGAAAAATTAGTTGAATTATTTGTATGAGTATATATATACTCACCAAATAGGTCTAATGATGTTACAAATGTGAAAACTGATATTTGGAATCTCCTTTAAAAATAAACACACATTTTTGGGGAGGGAATCAATTTGGTAAGCAGGGATGAATCGGAGATGAATTCCTTTTATGAGGATACATTTATATCAAAAACTAAAGATGTTACAGACGTGAAAATTGGTATTTGGAATCTCCTTCAAAAATAAAGAAACAAACATTTGTCTTTTCTGGAAAATTGGCATAAGGGATGTGGGGCTGAAAATAAGTAAATAAGGAGATGAAATATGTTTATGAGGATACCTTATCTTAAAAACTGAAGCTGTTACAGATGTGAAGGTTGGTATTTTGAATTTCCTTTCAACATAAAGGAACACTTATTTTTTTGTTTTCGGAGAGTCCACTTAAGGCGGGAGAGGGGTGGAAAGAAGTGAAGAAGAAGTTGAATTATTTTTATGAGTATACATTTATCTTGAAAACGGGAGGTGTTACAGACATACATGAAAACTGGTATTTGGCATCTCCTTTAATAATAATGAAACACATATTTTTTTGTTTTAGGAAAATCCAATTAAGGGGCTGAAAAGAATTTGATTACCAGGTGAATTTTTAAAATGAGTACCAGTCCATCTACATTACATGTCAAGAACTTAACATGTTAGATACAAGAAACTTGGTCTTTGGAAAGTCATTTAAAAATACAGGAACATGTACCTTTCTGTTTTCAGAGAAGGCACTTTTTTTAAAAATAGTGACTCTCAGATATTTACCTTTTGTTTATAACTATTATTTAAGTTTAATTTTATAATTATATGTAACTAGAAATCCTAATACTCTGTAGTTTGTACAATGTAGTACATATGAGATGGTTTGGCATAACAGCAGGCTTCATAGCCTGAGCTATGCCACAAGTCAATAAATAAATAAATAAATAAGTAAATAAATAAATAAATAAATAAATAAATAAATAAAAGAAGTGAAAAATAGTGAAATTATTTTTTATGAGGATACTTATATCTTAAAAACTGAAGATATTACAGACATGAAAATTGATATTTGGAATCTCCTTTAAACATAAAGAAACATGTATTTTTGTTTTCGGAAAATACATTTAGGAGGGAGGGGGGGAAGGACTGATCAAGGGGTTGAATTTTTTTTTGGGGGATACTTATGTATATCTCAAAAACTGAAGATGTTACAGATGTGGGAATAGGTATTTGGAATCTCCTTAAAAATAAAGAAACATGTATTTATTTTTTCGACTTGAGAGAAGACTGTTTCTCACATGTACAGTTCTCTGTCGCATGGTCGTCTTAGCCCTAAAAGGTAATACCACAAACATGGTTTACAAAGAATTTCTGAGGTAAATGAAACTCAATTTTTGGGTGAGTTTTTATACTGTAGATGTTTTCAGATAATGCCTTAGTACAATAGATCTGAATTAAGTTGTTGTCAATAATTCTTTTCTAAATGTCCTCAAAAATGGATTACAACTGTGGCATATCCTGGATTCTCCATTGAGGCATGCAACTAGTAACCATGCAGTAGCACAATGTATTAATAAATTCCAATTCTACTCACCCTAATTACATGTATGTGAACTCGACCTTGCGATTCTCTTTGCAGAGTTTTTTGGTGATGTCATTGTAGAAGTCTTTACGTGCTTTCATCTTAACAAGAAGGTCCTCCTTTATAGACATCATTCCTAATGCAGAGAGACGACTCTGACTTTCAGAATTGTAGATGAAAGATTTTATTTGCTTTTGGGCCAAGAAAGAGCATTCTATAGATGATGATGATGTAGTGGGAATAGTTGTAACCAATGTGCACAATTTATAAGGCTCAGGAAGACCACTATGGAGATCACTGGATAATAGGAACTTCTACATTTTTGTGCCATAGTCTTATCTTTGAAGTGTCAGGAAGTGAACATTGCCCTCAATTAAGATTTAAGTTGTACTGTATCAAGATATTTTCCATGGACTTCAATCAATTTACTGAATAGCTCTTTAGGGAAATCATCATCATATAATGATTATTTTTTACAATCAGGCATTTCAGTGAAGGACAAATCTCCTAATGAAGGGAAGCAATATTTTATCTGTGCTAGAATAATACCATTTATTTCCAGGTAAACATCCCTATACTCATCTTTAACTGAAAATGAAGTTCCTTCCTTTCTTCATTTTTCCTGCTGGATCAAATTTATCTTTTATTCTGTCCCAGATGTTAGCAAATCCACTGTTTTGCATTACTGATACTTTAATTTCAAATAAATTAACTTCTCTCGTGGAAAATGCAATGTCTAGGATTTTAGATTGAAGGATGTTATAGTTAACATCAGTCAATAAAAATATTTCATTATAACATTCAGAAGAAAATTGAAATGAAATTCCATTAACTTCACACGAAACACGCTTGCCTCATTGATTATAATGTTATCCCCGTTCCCAGGTTCCTCCAAAATACTTTTGTAAAGCTCTTGATGAGGAGCATGATATTCCATGATGGTCCGTACTCTCCTCTTCAAATTTGGCCTATAATGAATATTTTATTATATGTGGCAAAGGGATGTTATCATTTCATTAAGGGTGATATGTTACAAGTTTATTTCAACTCAGTCGTGTCTTCATACAGAGAACCGGTTTGAACAGGTAGAGTGGACAGTGTGTTGATTTTTCAATCAACCGGCCAGCTGTAGTCATGTGACCTATTTGGAATTTCTCAAGGCCGCTCCAATTGATAGCGTGTGGCGAATGTTCTCGATATAGTACTCTCTTGAATTATGGGAACCTATCAGGTGAAGATACGATGTCCAATTACGACACAATATAAGGACACACCTCCCGGTGTAAATACATAAATACTTGTGCTTCAGGAATAAACTCTCCTTCCTATTCCGACGTTCTTCGAGTGCAGCAGATTTTTTAGGAGAAGTTATGTGTCATTCTACAATAATTTCCACGCGGTCATGTGTTTGGTTACATTCTAAAACTTTTGTGTTAGTTTCAGCTCTCATCAAGACAAGAAAGAAGAGGACCTTTACATACTCAATTATCTTCGCCAGGATGTCTCACCTATCTTCTGAAAGAGCGATCTACGAGAATCTGGAAATGGACTTTGCTGTCAACATGCAGTGTTAAAATGTAGGCACTGTCTGACATGGGGGAAATAATGACTGCATGCAGATTGCCATGTAAGCAGATCACCATGTGAGCAGTTTCATTCATCGACGGCGAGATCCAGTTTCGTCAGAAATTTAAGTACCTTTTTATAATAATTTTCCTGTTCATCTTTGTAGATTTCTGTTAGATTAGAGTTTTTGACAATATTTCCTTTTTCTTTCCTATGGTTAATGGTAGTGTTGTTACGTTGTGAGTGAATGATTTGTTGGACTCTATTAGCGTAGTTAGTCAGTGAATGTCTTCTAATATTGTTCTAAATGTCCCTTCGAATGATTAGAATGCTGTTTAAAAATCATAGACCTCTCCTATAAAAGATAATTTTATGTGAGATTAATTTCAAATGTGTGAACTTGTGTGGGACAAAATTACATCACATTTGACATGTTGAATTTCAGAGTATATTTCACCTTACGCATTTCATTGGATTAATGCAAGGTAGTGTCATCAGACTCAGTGTTGAATTCAGATCTTTTGGTGAAGTTAATAGTCAGCAATAATAATAATAATAATAATAATAATAATAATAATAATAATAATAATAATAATAATAATAATAATAATAATAATAATAATACCGGGTGAGTTGGCCATGCGGTTAGGGTCGCGCAGCTGTGAGCTTACATCTGGGAGATAGTGGGTTTGAACCCCACTGTCGGCAGCCCTGAAGATGGTTTTCTGTGGTTTCCCATTTTCACACCAGGCAAATGCTCGGGCTGTACCTTAATTAAGGCCACAGCCGCTTCATCCCCACTCCTAGGTCTTTCCTGTTCCATCGTCGCCATAAGACCTATCTGTGTCGGTGCGACATAAAGAAAAAATAATAATAATAAAAATAATAATAAAGTTGAAGTTTGGGTTAAACTGAAATTTAATGGTCATGAGTGGTAGATGTTATTTGCTATTATTATGTTATGTTTGATGTGTGCTCTACTAGTGGATTATGAGCTTGGAATATGGCAGATCCTGAGGGATTAATTGTGTAATTTTATTTTGGGAAGTATGTGTCTAGAGAACCATGTCGTCTGCGAATTTTGGAGCACGTGTTAAATAATGTGGATGAGATTTAGGAGTAACAATAATTTATCGCTACTCATGAACCACATGTCCGATGATATTGATGTTTAAACAATATTTATGTGCGTGTTATTAGTTGACCAATTCTTCTGAATCGCTGATTTTCTCGATGATCAACGTTGTGATAACTCTGTAATTTTCTTTACAAGTGATTGCCCAGATTTAATCACATTTTTATGAGTGTCGTGTGCTACTCTTTATCCGATACCACCATCTGAATCCATGGATAGGAGATTAAAAATCCAAAACCAAATATTCAAATTCCAGAATCTGATTGTAAAATATGTAAATAATTATCATGTATCATTTGTGTGATTGTAGAATGAGTGCAGTAGTTAGAAATATTTTTCTGTGATTTATTGAAATGTGGTTCTGACCTGGCCAGTTCATCCTGTTGGGCCCAGGTTATTTCAGCGTTGTTTGTGATGACTTATTTTGAGATGATTAACACCTTTAGTAAATTTTATTTGAATTTTACGTAAAGTTAACGTTAATGTACCAGCCAAAAATGAATAAGTGTGTGTTATTTCAAAATTTGTATGAGCAAAGTATCAAAATTTTAAATATTGTAAAATTCATTTTCAAGGCGCTCAGTAACATGAATTAAGTAATGTTCGATATTATTCCAAGCAGTTCAGAAGGATTTTCGTGGAAATAATAATTCTTGTGAATGTAATTAATTTTGGTAAGGTCTTGAATAGACACGATTCAGTAAAATTACGTAATGGAAATATTTCAAGAGTATAGTTCAGTGGAATTCACACCAGAAAGACAAAATAATATTAATGGAATTCATCCACAAAGAGGAAAGATAATGATGTAATATTTATGATAATATTTGCAAGGTTTAATGATGCCATTATTAATTCATTTTCTTCATTAAATTAAAATATTTTTTTTGTGTGTAAAGGTATACAGTATTGTGATAGCATAGGATAGTTTATGAAATGTGGAATAACTTACTGTTGTTAATTTTTTAAATTTGCTGATAATACAACCAGTGTTAGGAGGAGGTTCTCCCACAATAATTTTCATTTTTAATCAAGCCAGATGTGGGCTAATGGTTATTCATTTTATATTACAGTAAAATGCAAGCTTTGGTATGGTCAGAGAATGAAGGTGTAGTGTATTAGACAACTTTTGGAGAAGAATTTGAGTCAAAATCATCAAGATTAATTTGTTAATTTTTGTTATTTTGTTTTATATGAAGTGCTAATTGTAATAAATGTCAAACCTATTGTTTTAAATGTTTTTTTTTCAATTGTCGTCAGTCCTTAAGTCTTACCTGCCCCTTTAAAATAAGCAAAGCCTTACAGCAAACGGTCCATGTTTGGGACTCTTGCTCTCTGGCTGAGCCGACCGGGAATGAAAGGGGCAGTACTAAAGGGCTAGAATAGTTCCACTTTGTTGGAGTTAGCCAAGGAAAACTTATCTTGAGGACACTCTCCAGCAGGTTAGTTCACTTAGAACAGCTGCTAAAAAATGCTACAAAGCCACTCACCGCTGCAAGAAATATACAACATTATTTCATGCATGACAGCTTAAGAGAGAACTAAATTAACCTTGTGCACATAACAGTAGGTGAATACAGTCTCAGGAATGACTTCTTTTAATTTAACTTGCACACCATTCAGCTGACCTGCAAGCACCGCCACTCTATCAAAAGTCTGTGCAACTGAAAATGCTGCAAAGAATATACAACATTCTTTTGTGCATGATACAGCTTGGGGGAGAACTAAATGAAACTTGTGCACATAGCAGTGGATGAATACAGTACAGTCTCAGGAACCAATTCTTTAAATTTAGATGACCTGCAAGCACCACCACTCGATCGAAAGTCTGCACAACTACATTTTTTGGCAGACAAATTGATCCAGACACACAATCGCAAATGTCATCAATGCATTCACTGTCCTGTCAGAACTCACATTGTAGAAATCAGAAAATCTTTCAACAACATCACCATTATGAACGTATCTGAGTACAATAGACAACTGTGAAAAGTTTGAAACATTGGAAGACTCATTAATCATAATTCCTATGAATTTAGCTTCACGAACCTGGAACCTGGTACCTGGAACCTGGAATCTGGAACCTGGAACCGGTCATTACGGTGCAGGTGCTTTGAACTAAATCGATCTGTATGAGTGGAGAAAGTCCTGTAAATAAACTCGCTGTTTTGAAGGGACTGTCCTAACTTTTCATCAAACATTGCTAACAGTTTAATTAGTTCAATGTAATTTCCTCTATTGTTGGACTCACTAGGCTAATTGTGCCTACAGAATGGTAACTCTGGCTCTCCTAAGAAGTATGTCACTGCAGTCAGCCGTTTCAAAATTTGCCGACATTTTTAACGGATTTATTGTGCCTTAGAATATTTTTCTACTTCAGTTTATCTAATTGTAAATCTATCCTAGATTTATTAAAGGTGCCATAGGTTCCAAGGGGAATTTTCACCAACAAGCGATAAGCAAGGCTAACAGAATAATTTGTTTAGTGACTCAGAGCTTCAGAGCCTAACAGTTTTACTGTAAATTTCTAGATTGTACATGTGAACACAATTCTTGGTTTCTGTTTTTAAATTAATGAGGGAAGGGAGAGCTCTCCTGGTTTTAACTATATATATGGGCTGTAAATGGCTTTTCAAACAGATTTGCAATTATATCTGTTTTAGACTCATCCATCATTAGGACCACATTTGCACAAAACAGAAAAATACATCAAACATGAGGAATAGCACAGAAACAACACACAATAAATGAACTCACTAGTCAACAAACACACAATGAATAAACTCACTTTAAAAAATAATGAAATAGTGTATGACTTTTAGTGCCAGAAGTGTCTGAGGTCATGTTCGGCTTGCCAGGTGCAGGTGACCTGTGCATTGTGATGAGGACGAAATGATGATGAAAACGACACATACACCCAGCCCCCGTGCCAGCGAAATTAACCAATGATGGTTAAAATTCCCAACCCTGCCGGGAATCGAACCCGGGGTCCGTGTGACGAAAGGCCAGCACACTAACCATTTAGCCATGGAGCCAGGTAATAAACTCACTAGTCAGCCACTACTCAAGTAGAGATCGGGCCAGCTAGGAAGACATCCGGTGAGGGGAAGTGTGCGAGTGAGAAAGCAGAGCCGTGGGAGCGAGAACGCTGACTTCCCCTTCTCGCTCAGTGTTGTGGCGACGTACAGTTGACCCAAAATATTTGTTATAACTGACATGTAACACACCGCATATTTTCAGTTAGTGGAATTCCCTTCCGGCTGTAAATTACATTAAAAGCCAAATCTATTTGTCTCGGAAGACGAGAAGAAACGAAGATCAGAAAGAATGAAGAAATACTGGGCACTAAGAAAAGAACAACACACAGAGAAAGAATTGATTCAACATACCCCAAAGAGGGTGAAACGAAATAATAATAATAATAATAAAATAATAATAATAATAATAATAATAATAATAATAATAATAATAATAATAATAATAATAATGTCCGCCTCTGTGGTGTAGTGGTTAGCGTGATTAGCTGCCACCCCTGGAGGCTCGGGTTCGATTCCCGGCTCGGCCACGAAATTTGAAAAGTGGTACGAGGGCTGGAACGGGGTCCACTCAGCCTCGAGAGGTCAACTGAGTAGAGGTGGGTTCGATTCCCACCTCAGCCATCCCGGAAGTGATTTTTCATGGTTTCCCACTTCTCCAGGCGAATGCTGGGATGGTACCTAACTTTAAGGCCATGGCTGCTTCTTTCCCTCTTCATTGTCTATCCCTTCCAATCTTCCCATCCCCCACCAAAGCCCCTGTTCAGCATAGCAAGTAAGGCCGCCTGGGCGAGGTACTGGTCATCCTCCCCAATTGTATCCCCCGACCTAATGTCACGCTCCAGGACACTACCCTTGAGGCGGTAGAGGTGGGATCCCTCGCTGAGTCCGAGGGAAAAATCGACCCTGGAGGGTAAGAAGATTAATAATAATAATAATAATAATAATAATAATAATAATAATAATAATAATAATAATAATAATAATAATAATATAATAAGTACTTTTGCGTTAAGGCGAGAAAGCAGTGTTAGACTATATGATCGTTTGTCCTTAGCTCCTTAATGCCAATATGTTGCTTTCTTGTAAAATAAGAAATGTGACTTAACGATATGACATATATAATTATATAATTGTTCTCAGGTACAGAAACAAAATATACAGTAATTCATAAAAGGAAACACCATAAAGGGTCTACATATGCTGAGTAACAACGTATGTACACGAAGATAACTTAAATGGCACTAGAAATAATAATAAAATAATGACATTATAATTATTCACAAAATGAGCACATTCTTGTTTTATTATGTCCACTACATCTCTTCAATTCCACTGAGTCCTCCGTCATCACTTCTGTCGTCCTCACCGGATGACGTGTCGTCAGCTCCCAGCTGGATCGCAAAGGACTCCATAATGTCTTCAAAATGTTCCCCATCACTTATGTTCCAGTCTTCGGCGGATATTGACGCGAATTTCTGTCTAGTGAGTTTCTATACGTCGTCAATAGTGAAGGTGACGTGAGAAGCTACCCAGTTCTTCACTTTTGCCCACATTATTTCAGTACTGTTTAATTCAGGGTGATAAGGGGGCAGTCGAATTACCGAGTGTCCGTACTGTTCATCTAGGAGGTAGGTTTTGTGTGCCGGCTTGTGCAATTTGATAAGCTCATAAAGCTCGTGTTGGTATATCGTCTCACGGTGTGGAATGTTCCTATTCACTAGCCAGGAGATTATCGTCACTTTACGTGAGCTGGAGGTTGGAGCACGATCTACTTTCTTGTTGTGATATGACGAGTAGTCAATTACGAGAACACTGCGAGGTGGAAGTTATCTTTCATATCTTTCATTCTCTTAAAAAAAAAAGTCACTATTCATGTCATCGTGGTAGTCGCCACTCTTGCTGCCAGACTTCCAGATTAGCAGACAGTTCTCGATGAAACCCATTTCACCGCCAGCATGTACAACTACCCTCCACCCGATACTGGGCATTTTTTAATAAACAAACCTTTTGTATTTAACGTCATGTTTTTCCATTAGGATGCGCTTGTTAGTGTTAGTTTTTTCTGATGATATCCTAAGGATCGAAGAATTCGCTTGACACTAGTATTGGATCCTTTGAACTTTAAGTCTTTACCTAACTTTGCACGAATTTTTGAAACTGTAGGTAAACATTTTTCATCTAAATAAAAATTGCTAACAATAAGACGTACGGCACCTTCGTCAAAGTCGTCCAATCCAGTAATATTCTTTGTGCGCATTCGGTTTTTGTTTGGTGTTTCAAACAGACTATCCATAGGTTTTCCTAATTCTTTCGTTTTTCGCTCTTAATCCGTACCAAAGAACTTTCTGACACTCCAACAGCTGCTGCTGCTACTCTTTCCTGCACTTTTTTTTTTTACAATCTATCACAAACTTTTCTTCCATTGCCTCCCTTTCCATAATGTCTATAATGTTCAAGATTTCTGCACGAGTCTGACTCTTTAGCACCTTACGATGCAGGCTACTTTTAACGCCTTCCATACTGTTACAGATAGGCCTAACGTACACTACCACTAACCACGGTTACTACTCAACGGGAAATTAGAAAGCAGAGCGCGGCAGCTGAGTGTAAACTTATGCACTGAACTGTCCTTGTAGCAGGAGCTCTGTTAGGAGGGGATATGCTACGCAAGATAGTCCAAAGTGCGCATGCGCTCCCAGATGTCTTCCTAGCTGGCCCGATCTGTAGTGGAGGTAAATCACCCTAATAGCATGAGTCACTTTCATCACATTGGGTTCTTGCCAAGGGGTAATCTGTGGTTCCCGCTTGCTGTAACCTTGGACAGATGGCAGAGGGAAGCACATGGATGGTGACCAAGTTTTAAATCCACTGACATCATTCAGAGTGTTTCAGAACTATACCTGCCACCAAATGCAACTTTAAGTTTGAATGCATTATGTCCTTAACTTCTCCATTTGCTTTCTCTATCTTTCTACAGTGGTTCAGATGGTGATACTGCACCAGCAATCACATGTAGTCAAGCAACATAACTAATGCAGCTGTGTGGAATGTTTGAACTTCTAGGAGATGAAATTATTTATTCTTGAATTGAAACAACCTAAAATCATACCTCAGACAATTCTTCATACTATCATAATGCATGCAAGGAAAATACGGCCCTGATTACAATAAACCCTTGATTTAAGCATTAGCAGGCTATACAAATCCCTATTATATAAAGCCAGAAGGCTAACTGACTGACTGACTGACTCACTCACTCAATGACATGAATGTTTACCCACTTCCAGATGTGCTAGGAACTATAAATTCAGAAATATGATAGCTATCAGGATGCAACTCAAAGAAAAATTCCAAAAAGTTCAAAATTTTCATATTTAGCTCCCTCCCCAAACAAAATGGTGGACTCAAATTTCGGGCATGCTAGAAAATTGAAATTTGGCAAAATTATAGCTGTTACCCTGTAACTGATGGAGAAATTATAAAAAGTCCCAATGTTTAACTTTTTATATCCCAAAAATATCGAAATATTGGGGCAATTTTCATGCCAGTGCAGACCTTCCTTTGGAGGTGTTTTGTGCCTAAAGTGTAGCCCCTGTGTATAAAGGAAAGGATGATAGACATAAAGCTGAAAATTACAGGCCAGTAAGTTTGACATGCATTGTATGTAAGCTTTGGGAAGGCATTCTTTCTGATTATATTAAACATGTTTGAGAAACTAATAACTGGTTCGATAGAAGGCAGTTCGGATTTAGGAAAGGTTATTCCACTGAAGCTCAACTTGTAGGATTCCAGCAAGATATAGCAGATATCTTGGATTCAGGAGGTCAAATGGACTGTATCGCAATTGACCTGTCTAAAGCATTTGATAGGGTGGATCATGGGAGACTACTGGCAAAAATGAGTGCAATTGGACTAGACAAAAGAGTGACTGAATGGGTTGCTATATTTCTAGAAAATAGAACTCAGAGAATTAGCGTAGGTGAAGCTTTATCTGACTCTGTAACAATTAAGAGGGGAATTCCTCAAGGCAGTATTATCGGACCTTTATGTTTTCTTATATATATAAATGATATGAGTAAAGGAGTGGAATCAGAGTTAAGGCTTTTTGCGGATGATGTTATTCTCTGCAGAGTAATAAATAAGTTACAAGATTGTGAGCAACTGCAACGTGATCTCGAAAATGTTGTGAGATGGATAGCAGGCAATTGTATGTTGATAAACGGGATTAAAAGTCAGGTTGTGAGTTTCACAAATAGGAAAAGACCACTCAGTTTTAATTACTGCATTGGTGGGGTGAAAGTTCCTTTTGGGGATCATTGTAAGTATCTAGGTGTTAATATAAGGAAAGATCTTCATTAGGGTAATCACATAAATGGGATTGTAAATAAAGGGTACAATAAGGATGTAAAGGAGAGGGCATATAAGTCTCTGGTAAGAACCCAACTAGAGTATGGTTCCAGTGTATGGGACCCTCACCAGGATTACCTGATTCAAGAACTGGAAAAAATCCAAAGAAAAGCAGCTCGATTTGTTCTGGGTGATTTCCGACAAAAGAGTAGCGTTACAAAAATGTTGCAAAGTTTGGGTTGGGAAGAACTGAAAGAAAGAAGAAGAGCTGCTTGACTAAGTGGTATGTTCCGAGCTGTCAGCTGAAAGATGGCCTGGAATGACATTAGTAGACGAATAAGTTTGAACGGCGTTTATAAAAGTAGGAAAGATCACAATATGAAGATAAAGTTGGAATTCAAGAGGACAAACTGGGGCAAATATTCATTTATAGGAAGGGGAGTTAGGGATTGGAATAACTAACCAATGTTCAATAAATTTCCAATTTCTTTGAAATCATTTAGGAAAAGGCTGGGAAAACAACACATAGGGAATGTGCCACCTGGGCGACTACCCTAAATCCAGATCAGTATTGATTGATTGTTTGATTGTTTGATTGATTGATTGATTGATTGATTGATTGAATTCCTTTCAGAAAATGGTTAGCACTCTTGTTCTGTCGAATGGAGAGATCTACAACTTTGGTCCTATGACTTTTTGTACCATCTTGACTCCTTTTACCTTAGATCGAAGTACATTTTCCGATTTTGGACTAACTTTGTATCTTATCCATATATTATTTCACTGCTTGAAACACTTATAAGACAGGTAGGAACAAAAAATTCAGCAGGCCATTTGCTGCATCCATTGGTCATATGCAAACCAACTTTATTATTCTAGCTGCCATGAAGGTATGAGAAAACGGAAGAAATATGTGGAAACACTACTAGAATTTTAGCCTAATCTAAGTTTCTAGAGCAATCTAAGGTGTAGCTGATGGTGATACGACAAAATATCAAAGAACAAAAATTACAGATCGTTTCGTGCCAAGTTCCAAAACTGTACCTGTCTGCGAAGTTGGCAAAATGGTTTTTTGACTTGTGAACTACGACACCAATATAAATGGTCAAGTATTGGACATTATAAATTTTCCAGCTAACTCATTCCTGGTTGCCAGCATTTTGCCCCAGTGTACTAATCTGGGCTCATCAGTTGGTAAATAGCATACCCACCAAGATGCATGGCTAGTGCATACCGTGGAGGCCACTGCGTAGGCTACTTGGTGCCATCGGCAGTGCCAATGCACTATGAGAGACAGTCTCATTACGAATTGGTGTGTCTTGGTGAGTGCGCTATTTACCAACTGATGAGCCCAACTCTGCACATTGGGACGAAATGCTGGCAACTGGGAATGAGTTAGCTGGAAAATTTCTAATGTCCAGTAGTGGACCATTTATATTAGTATTATGAATTTACTCATTCGGGACAAATATTTCAGGTTCCCTAGGGGAATCAACATCTATATCATTGTGAACTGCATACGGAATTTGATGTAGATCGAAACATTCACCTCTATGTATGGTATAAATAGCCAAGATATGACAAAATGTCTTATGAAAGAAGATGCAGGCCACTGAAAGCATCGTCTGATGGTGCAATCCATTTGTCATTATGACGTACAGTTCTGCCAAAATAAATTTCCAAATGAATGTCAACGTAAGATGGGAAACTTAAAAGGGTCCACCTTTTCAATACAAATAAATGTTATAAGTTTATTTACAACATATATTTAGACTTGGAACTAGTTTTGACGCTGTTTGGCGTGATCTTCAGCCAAAATGTGGGAAATAGGCATAGGCGTAAGCATGTAGACATTTACATTATACAAGATGTTAAATCAGTGTGATTAAATGAAAGACATGAAATAGTGAATTATATTGTCAGTTTACAAAATGGTTATGAAGGGTGAGTCAAAATTGTATAAACATGAGTTAGGGTTCAAAAACATAATCACTTAAGAAACATATAAACTGCAACAAAACCATGCGGAAGTTTGAGATGAAATTGGTATTGGAGATTCAAATTGTCTCAGACACTCTTCCATTGAATGTTGCCTGCCGCGAGTGTAGTACAAAACATAGGTTAGATTTTAACAAACACAATCGTCTCAAAAATGCACATAACATTTTAAATATTTTAGGTTGAGATGAAATTTGGCAGTTAGGGATTGATATCACTTATTCACTAAGCGTCAATTCAAAACTAGCTGTGAAGGGTGAGACAAAATTGCACAGCGTGAGTTTGGACTCGATAAATGCAAAATCTGAAATACATGCAACACATTCGAAACTGTAGGTTCTCGATGAATTTGGCACATAAAGGTCTGCGTTCACTCATTCATTGAATGTCACTGGTGCGAGTGTAGTTCAAATACGAGTTAGGGTTTAAGAGAATCAAGCCTCTTAAAAATGCACTTGACATTTGAACCCATGGAGCGAGATGAACTTGGTAGTGAAGGTTCGAATTTGTAGATATTCAGTATGCCACTTCAAAACAGTCCATGAAGGGTGAAACAAAAGCCATAACTCATACGAGTTAGGACTCATTAAATACCAATTTTTAATTACATATTACATATTCAAATTTTTCGTAAGTACAAGGTGAAATTGGCAGTTAAAGAATTAAAAAATGTGGACACTTCTTCGTCAGATGCCATATAGGTCAAGCGCAGCTTAAGTATGAGATAGGGCTCAAGATATCTAAACTTGTACAAATGCATATAAATTATCTAAATTCAAGTGTGAGATGAACATGGTAGTAAAAGAATCACGTTTTGTTGAGGGTGTAGTAAACATATTCAGCTCGACAAGAATACAAAATTCGAATTATGTAAGACGTTCCTCTGAGAGCTTAGAAGTTGACTGTGCTAATGTTTGTGTTCTATTGTTGCAACATTACGTGTAGGGTGGGGGCAAGTTCTATGATGTTCACAGTTCATTGCAGGACCTAAGGCGGTAAAGTTATGGCGCGAGATGAAGAGGGACAGAGCACGGTAGGTAGTTTACACCTATGCCTATTTCCCACATTTTGGATGAAGATGATGCCAAACAGCGTCGAAACTAGTTCCAAGTGTAAATATATGTTGTAAATAAACTTATAACATTTATTTGTATTGAAAAGGTGGACCCTTTTAAGTTTCCTATCTTACGTTCTCAGTTCAATATGGACAAAAAATGAAATTCTTAGATTTAAATGAATGTCTTCACTATTGAGCATGCACATTGCTTGGTTGTATCATATATCCCTATTATATAAAGCCAGAAGGCAAACTGACTGACTCACTCACTCACTGACATTAATGTTTACTCACTTCCGGACAAGCTACGAAGTTGAAATTTGGCAGTCTAATAGCTATTAGGCTGTAACCCAAGGAAAAGTTCCAAAAGGTTCAAATTTTTCATATTTAGCCCCCCACCCCCCAAAAAAATGGTGGACGCAAATTTCAGGTGTGCATGAAAATTGAAATTTACCCTGCAACCGATGGTGAAATTATAAAAAGTTCCAATGTTTAACTTTTTACTGCCTAAAAATATCAAAATATTGAGGCAATTATCATGCCAGTGGAGACCTTCCTTTCGAGGTATTTTGTGCCTAAACTGTAATTCCTATTAAAAGTGGATAGTACTTTTGGTCTCTAGAATGAAGAGATCTACAACTTTGGTCCCATGACTTTTTGTCATATCTCAACTCCTTCTACCTTAGATTGAACTTCATTTTCCGATTTTGGGTAAATTTTTGTTTCCTTTACATACATTTTTTACTTCTTGAAACAGTTATAAGATAGGTAGAAACAAGAAATTTGGCATGGCCATTGCCGCGTCTTTTAGTCATATGTAAACTAAGTTTCATCATTCTAGCTGCCATACATGTATGGTAAAACGAATGGAATATGCGGAAACTGTACTGCTTTTTCAGCCTAATCATTCTAAAGCCATCTAAGGTGCAGCCGATGGAGATATGACAAAACATCAAAGAACCAAAATTGTAGGTTGATTCACTGTCGATACACCTGCCAAGTGTCAAGACTGTAGCTGTCTGCTAGGTTGGCAAAATAATTTTTCAACTTGCGAAAAGTGATTTTGTACGATAACAATAATTGAAATTAATTAATAGGGGTCCTCCTATTCAATACACAGACATTTATTAATGTGAATCAATCACATGTTGTTCACATGAGGTACTAGTTTCGGCAGTAAACTTGTGCCATCATCAGCCACCGAGCCGAGTCAAATTTAGTTTAGTGCCGAAACTAGTGCCTCATGTGAACGACATCTGATCGATTCACATTAATAAATGTCTGTGTATTGAATAAGAGGACCCCTATTAATTAATTTCAATTATTGTAATCCCACTTGAATATGGATCATGAAATTTCTAAATATCAATTTGTTAAAATAACGCAAAATTTTATAGGCCTATAAATTAATGCAAAAAAAAAAAGCCTCTATTTCTTTTTGCTTGGGCCTGTTATTAGTGTCATATAAATATGGGAAACAGAAAATAAAAATTCTATTGTATTAGTGTTATAATAATAGTAATGGAGTGTGGCCCCCACAGAGGCCTGGAGCAGGTCTTTCGAGCTGATGCCTACAGGCGACCTGCACATCTATGAGGATGAAGCCCTACGTAAGATAAATTCTAATGCTGAAATAACACACACACAGGCTACATATTTGAACAGATATAAGCCTAAATATTTGTGACAATTTTTTGTCTTCAGTTTTTGACACATCTGTTATCAGTTCATGTGGATCTTGTCTCAGATATACGAGGGTTGGAACTTAAATAGTGGCAACACTGCTTTGGAGATGCTATGCAACAGAATCTAATATTGTCGCTGGTAGTACACGTTGGTTACATACCTACCTTACCTCAGAGCAAATGGACTCGCCCTTTCCACATCACCTGCCTGGGCACAAGTGAGAGAAACATAGCCACTTGTGAGCTAGGGGTCTAACGTAACATCGTCACTATGTTTTCCAAACAGGAACAACAGTGTTGGATCAAGATTGAATATGCCAGAGGTCGTACAGCACGACAGTGTCATCAAGGTCTTCAAGAGGCTTGCGGGGAATCTGCATTGCCTTACAGAACAGTGGAACGTTGGGTAAAAGCCTTCAATGATTATCGGCAAACTGTGGCGGATATTCATCGGGCAGGTCGTCCTACGAGTGAAGAAGAAGTGCATGCTCTTGCCACGTTACTGGACGGTGATCGAAACCACATGATTGCAGAGATTCGACAGGCAGTAGACCACTCCATTCGCACCATCAACAGAACAGGCTCTGCTAAAGTTATACTACCGCTTCCACATCACTGGCAAAAGGTTATACACAACGCTGGTGACTACACTGAAGGACAGTAAAGGTTGCTAACATGTAATTCTTTTGTATCTATTGTAAATAAATAGTTGCCACTATTTATGTTCCAACCTTCGTACTTAAGAGTCTAGGAATAAATACAAAAAATAAAAGAAAAAGTAGATGTATTGTCCATAGCCTATAGTAACAAATTCAAACAATTAATCAATGAAGGTTAAAATCCTCAACCAATTTGCGAGTAGAACCCAGGACCCTTTGGACTAAAGGCCAGCACGCTAACCATTTTGCCATGGAGACGGAATGTATTAGTGGTGAAAAACATAGGCTATATATTTGAACAGATATAAGCCTAAATATTTGTGACAATTTTTTGTCTTCAGTTTTTGACACATCTGTTATCAGTATCATGTCTCAGATATACTTAAGAGTCTAGAAGAGAAAACCAATGAAGAAAAGAAAAAATAGATGCATTGTCCACAGTCTATAGTAACAAATTCAAACAAATTATTCACTTTTTAAACAACGTAATTATGCAGTTTGTAGTCTCCAATTTTTGTGTCTTTGTAGACTTTTTCCCAAATAGCTGCCACACTCATGTTTATTTATTTAATTTTTTTTTAGTCAACATAGGACTACTTAGCCAGATTTATGGAGATTTTTCTTCTTTTTGTCAGCCCAATACTGTTTCATCCTTTCTGAATGTAATTTTCTTTCTGCTTCTGGAATCTCTCTTCCTAGTCTCTGCTTGTTGATTTTTGTCTGTAGTCTAGTGTGTTTATCTTTCAATATGTTGAGTGTATTTGTTTTGTATTTTAAATCTTCTATTGTAATTTGCAACTCTCTCATGTCTTCTTTAAGTTCTGTGATCCATTCCAATATTATTCTTACTCTTACTCTTCCATAATGTTTCTGTTATTTTTCTACTTATTCTATTTTCTAGTGACCGTATTAGTTGCCCTAAGAATGATATTCATTTCTTTTTCATTGTGCCAGTCACAGGTTCTATTTCTTTACAAACTGTCTCACTGGAAGTTAGTCTCCAGACTCCGTTTACTTGATAATTTTTATTTTAACAGGTTCTCACTATTCTCCTTTCTAATTTGAGTACTCTATCTATTGCTACTGTGTTGGCTGTTTCAAATAATGTTTCACATGCATATGTAATTTGTGGCTGGGTGATTGTTTTGTAGTGTTTCAATTTGGTTGCTATTGAGGGACACTTTTTATTATATGTATTCTTTGTAACATGCTGTGATGTAACCAGTTTATCCATTCTATTTTGCCATGCTGGTTTCTCGTTCAGGTTATATGTGATTATTTCACCTAAATATTTAAATTTTTCTACAATTTTTATTTCTTGGTCTCCCAGCTTAATTTTATTTACAACTGGAAGTTGAGTTAGCACAATTTGTGTTTTTTTTCAAATGAATTTTTCAAACCAAAATTTTGAGCTATTTCCTGTAAAGATTTTATTTGTTGTTTTGTTTCCTGAATATCATTGGTAAGAAGAGCTAGATCATCAGCAAATCCTAGACAATTCAAATGTATGTTATTCTTCTGGGTTCCAATTTTTATATTTTTTGAGTTGTTCCTGTACCATTCCCTCACAACATACTCTAGTGCAAAGTTAAAAAGAAGAGGTGTCAATCCTGTCTTAAATTTGTTACCAAGAATGGTTCAGAAAGTTCTCCTCTGAAGTTAATTTTAGACACTATATTACTTAGAGTAAGTTCAATCAATTTGATTAGCTTTGGGTGAAGTCTGAAATGTCTTAAAATTGTTAATAATGATGGTCTGTGGTTGGAGTTGTAAGCTTTCTTGAAATCTATAAACGTTATTGAACGGGGCTTGTTTCATTTTCTGTAGTATGCCATGACTAGCTTCAAAGTTATTATTTGTTCAGAGCAGCTTCTCCAAGGTCTTAAGCCAGCCTTGGTATTTTTTAGCAAAACCCCATAGATGTGGGCATTTTTTGCTGTCATACTAATTTTAGTGCTGTTTGTTTTCTCCACCTAAGGGTCACCTTTGCAAGTAAATAAATGGAGTGATCAAGTTGTTCTTTAATCCGATTATATAGTATCTTAGAGAAAATCTTATAAGTGCAGTCAAGGATGGAAATACCTCTATAGTTGTCTGGATTACTTCTTTAACCTTTCTTATGAATTGGATTGATTATAGCTGTTGTCCATTGTTCTGGGAATTTTTCTGATATCCAAATCTTCTGTAATATCATATGGAGGCATGTCTGATTTGGCTTGAAGCCATAGAATTACAGCCATAAAATAAACATCTTGAGGCAATAAAGCGCATGACGGTTCCACATGTTAGTGGTAGCTGAATAAATATCTTCTGCGGCTAACAACAATAGTTGTAAATAGGAGCTTGCTCCACTTATGGCTGATAACCTTTGATGGTCAGATATGGAAGTCTTTTACAAAAATAATTCCACCGTCCTACCCCTGAAGGATGGAGAAGACTACATCAGATTCTGTGGGTAGTCACCTAAAAGACAAGAATGAATTTGAACACTCAAAAATACATACATAGAATCAAACATAAGCATGTTAACTACATTGTGACACTCTCATGTTTATAAATGAAAATTAATTATTTTAAATAGTTCATAATGGTCAATAATTTGAATTTTACTTTGAGTAAATGCATTTGTAAACCCTTGCCTGAGTCAGCCAATTATCAAAAGGCTGAATAAACCCTGACTCAGAAGCACAAAAATAAGGCTTGCAAAGAGAACCTCTAGCACAAGGAAAAAAGGAAAAAGTAAATAAATGGAGTGTAGTTAGTCTAAAATCATATTCGGTCATCATAAGTCTTGCCATAACATTCTTTCAACTACCATATAACTGGTCAATTATTTATTAATAGTGATAGTTTGATCTGATGTTGTGAATTAATTATTCTAACATTACAACACTGTCTAAGATGAAATTCTAAAAGAATTTAATTGTGTAAAGTATGTACTGAACAGGTGAACTTTGCACAGTTAAATTCTTTTAGAATTTCATCTTAGATATTTAAAGTCAATACGAAACCGGAATGAAGTTCACTACTTGTAATTTCAACACTGAGCAAGTTGGCTACATGGATTTGGTCACATAGCTATTAGCTTTCATTTGGGAGAAAGTGGGTTTGAACCTCACAGTCAGCAGCGTCTAAGACAGTTTTCCTTGGTTTCATATTTTCACACCACGCAAATGTTGCAGCTGTACCTGAATTAAAGCCATGGTTGCTTCCTTCAAAATCATAGCCCTGTTGTTTCCCATTGCCACCATATGATCTGTCAGTGTCAGTGTGATGTAAAAAAATGAGCAAAAATAAAACAATGAAACAGACTTACAAATTTTAGAAAATGTATTATAAAATATATAAATAACAAAAATAAAAGTTATTGTAGGCCTAATATGTTTATTTGAGTCAGGTGTTATAGTTTGATGGACTGTGGAGATCAACAGATTTTAAATGGATTTTGTATAGCAATATACTTACTGTATGTAAGTAGATGTAATCTGATAGTTAAATTTGCTGAATAATATTTATTAATTTATTTGTGTACACAATTTGAAGTATTAGCCCATTGTTACTGAAGTTTTTTCTATAGGAGCAAAAGCATAATTGTTTCCCATCTGAAAAGGTACATATCAGTCATCACTGATCTGCATGTAGGGCTGTCACCTATGTGGCAGATTCCCTATCGGATGTTTACCTAGCCTTTTCTTAAATGTTTTCATAGAACTTGGAAATTTATCGAACATGCCCCTTGATAAATTATTCCAGTTCCTTAATCCTCATCCTCTAAATTTAATATTTGCCCAAATTTGTGCTCTTGAATTCCAGCGTTATCTTCAGATTATGACCATTCCTGCTTTTAAAAGCTTCACACAAGCTTACTTGTCTACTACTGTCATTCCATGCCATCTCTTCAATGACAGCTCGAAACATACCACTTATTGCAAGAGACTATTCTCATTTTAGATCCCGTATTGAAAATCAATTGAAATAAGAATAATAAAACGTGTTGTTGGTTTCTTTTTCGACTTGAGAGAAGACTGTTTCTCACTTGTACAGTTCTATGTCACATGGTCATCTTAGTCCAAAAAGGCAATACCACATACGTTGTTTACAAAGAGTTTCTGGGGTAAATGAAACTCAGTTTTTCGGTGAGCTTTTATACTTTAGGTATTTTCAGGTAATGTCTTAGTACAGTACCGAGGAGCGATTACTTTTATCAAATTATGAAATTCACGCGAGCAAAACCGCGGGTAACTGCTAGTATATATATTGTAACAGGAAATGCCCAAACTTTAGGCTGGAAGAGCATGAGATTTACGCAGGGCGTGTATGGTACATTAATTGGAGTGGTACAGAGAGCGAGAGGGTTTGCTTTAAATGAAGTTCGTTAAAATTGAAAACTGTTAGTTTTATTGTAAAAATTCAAGTTCAGTAGAGAAGCAGATGAATAGGGTGTGTCCTTTCCCCGTCCTGTGCCTGGCGATGTCTCGTGTCATTCCACTCATCCTCACTATGGATCAGCTCTCAATACCATGGCACCACGTATCCTCTGGTGAAGGCAGCTCTAGACATTCTGGAAGGTCTGGAAGTTCTAGAAGATCTGGGAGGTCTAGAAGTTCAGTTCACTGAGATCACTCACTCAGAAGAATAGCATAAACACCAGTATTTAAGCCCTTGGAAATATCGGACGTGTCAGCCTGAGGTGTAACTTCTGCACTAAGGAAGAATAAATGCAATGATGATATTGAAAATAAATGTTTCTTAAAGACCAAGAAACAGTTCACTTAAAAGAATAAAAAATTAACTTTCATGGAGTCGAATGTTCATGACATCGAACTCGCAACTTAGATTGGTCACTTGAAAAAAATAAAGTAGTAAACTTTCATGCAGTCGAATGTTAATGGAATCGAACTCGCAACTTAATTTTGTCACTTGGAAAGAAATAAAGCAATTAGCTTTCATGCGGTCGAATGTCAATGGAACTGGACTCGCAATTAAGTTTTAAGTACGTGACACTTGGCACAAAAATAGTTCACTTAAGTTTCGAAGAACACAGCACAATCGTTTATAGAGTTCTGATGCTTGGCGATTATTTTACAAGTATTTACACAATTTATTTAACACTGAATGGCAATGTTAGAAGAACTAAATGCTTTGCTTGTAAAAATATTCTCGTTCACAAGCACTGTCATGAATAATAATACTGGTAAATACTCTGATAATAAAATTAATTCTGTTCACAGACAGTCCTAGGTTTATAAGTGAATTCACATGTGAAGTTCTTTAGATTTCACTTGAATAAACACAAGTCCTAATGCACTGTTCTGCAAAAATATTTCAATCATTTAGAAGTATTTAACACTTGAGAGAAACACAAGTCTTACTGCACTTATTCCATAGTCTATGTTCCCTAAGTCCAGAAATATTCAACCACCTCGAAGTATTTAACACTTGAGAAAACACAAGTCTTACTGCACTGTTCTGTCAAATTATTTCTATCACTTGGACGTACTTAATACTC
Source organism: Anabrus simplex (assembly GCF_040414725.1). Lineage (NCBI taxonomy): Eukaryota > Metazoa > Arthropoda > Insecta > Orthoptera > Tettigoniidae > Anabrus > Anabrus simplex. Next base: position 558,900,958 of record NC_090266.1, read on the forward strand.
AAGAAAATACAAGTCCTAATGTGTTGTTACAGAGTCTAAGTTCATTAGTCATAATATTATTTCAATCACTTTGAAAGAGAATGACATCGAAGAAAATACAAGTCTTAATGCACTCGTTCTGGAGTTTAAGTTCACTAACTGCGGATATATTTCAATCACCTCGACGTGTTTAACAGTGAAGAAAATATAAGTCTTAATGCATTTGTTTGAAAATCCTAAGTTCACAAGACATTCAATCACTTCTCGTAACTTCATAGACAATCACATCTCGACGTCAACTTCCACAGTCAGCCGTATGGGTCTGACTGTGGGACCTGACTGTGCCGTGTTGAACTACTACTACTAAAAGGTTTTCATTCCTCCCCTGAAGGGGGAGGTGGGTCTCTTAGATGGTGACGCCATCTCTCGGGCCGGGAGATTTGTTACAGTGTAGGAGATGCTTGGAGAAGGTGGGGGGGTTGGCGGCCGTGGCCTATACTAGGAACTGTCCTGGCATTCGCCTTAGTGCAGGAGAAAGGAAAACCACGGAAAGCCATTCTCAGGACAGCCGACGGTTGGGGCCAGTCATGAGGTCCAGCCCTGTCCCATCTCCTGAATGCAGAGGCATAGAGTCACGGTAGACCCGTGGCCACCCCTCCTCTGCTCGGTTGACCACTTGTGGGCCAAGACCCATTCTACATCTACCAATCTCATGTTGAAGTTTTAGCTCCCTTTTTAAAGCAGGATCATGGAGACTGTAGCTATTCTATTTCATTCAATATCTTCTGTAATCCAAGGCAGATTTTAACAAAACTCGATGGTACTGAAGATATTAAAGAGTTGTATACGGTGATGTTGTCATCATCTTTGTATTGTACTTCCTATAAAAGTTATTCATGATAGAATGTTTGGAATGTTTGATGTATAATGTAATATAACCTTGGCGAGCTGGAGCCAGTTCTTACGTCATCCACCCCATGTTACGCACAGCATGTTCGCTACAGCTAGCTGCTAAATTGGCACATGGTGCGTATTTTAAGTCTGAGATACGGGGACCCTAATTTTGGACCAGCGTTCCGGGTACAATATATATAGAAAAAATATAAAGGTAAAATAATACTGTCCTGTGGGACTGCCCTTCTAATCATTACAGGATCAGATAACACTTCACCTACTCTAATTCTCTGAGTTGTATTTTCTAGAAATTTAGCCACCCATAGAACAACCCTTTTGTCTAGTCCAATAGTCCTCAATTATGTCAAATCAAATCAAATCAAATCAAATCAAATCAAATCAAATCAAATCAAATCAAATCAAATCAAATCAAATCAAATCAAATCAAATCAAATCAAATCAAATCAAATCAAATCAAATCAAATCAAATCAAATCAAATCAAAATCTCGTTATTTGCAAATGAGGTGTCTACCTCAGTGGCAAATGGTACACTAAAATACATTATTGTCAAGCACTAAATATTAAATTAACAAGAGAAGAAAATTTTCCTATAATACAATATTATACAATTTACGCTAACATTTTTTTTTTCTATTAAACACGCAGCTCATCCTTAATAAATTTATATTGTTTGCAAAATTCTACTTATAATATCTCCCGTACTACTTACAAATATAGTCAACTCATATACAGTATGTGGAATTACTTCAAATAATACTATGCAACTGGTATAAGATTAAAATTTACATTGCATTTATTTACTTTTTTTTAAACCCATTTTGGAACCTATGTAGCATAACGACCTGCTGCGTCTTAACCAGAGCCCTCTTTTGCCACCACTTTTCAGAGTTCCTGAAGGGCCTTCACAGCTACCGTAGCGGTCCCAGGGCCCTCGAAGTCCCCACTGTACTTCACCCCTACAGGCAGTCCCCTACTTTAGCTGTCCAAACTCCTTAGACCAGGGAATGGAATTAATTTATTCACACACATTTTTTATTTACATTAACCTGCACTGGTCGAATGCCTTCTAACATTTCATTTATTTTCTCTGTTGCTGTTTATTCTCTTCTTGAATATCTGTACAGATTTTGTAAAAGGATCAAACACTACCCCTGGTAAACTGTTCCACTCCTTCACACCCTTCCCAATGAATGAAAATTTACCCCAATCGCTTCTGCTAAAATTCCTTCTAATTTTATATTTGTGGTCAGTCCTGCCGATATAATTATTTTCCAACTGAAACCTCTCACGGATATCTTCCCATACTTCTTCTCCTGTATAGGCTCTATATAATCCTATAAGTCTAGTTTTCTCCCTTCTCTTAAAGTTTCCCACCCAAGTTCCTTTAACATTTCTGATACACTACTCTTTCTCCTGAAATCCCCTGTTACAAATCTTGCTGCTTTCCTCTGCACACCATCTATTTCTTTTATTAGGTATTCTTGGTGAGGATCCCAAATACTGTTTGCATATTCCAATAATGTACGAACCATACTTAAGTCATTTTTCTCTTTTAATTCTTTGTTGCATCCTTTATGTAGCCTCATTATAACATGTAATGATCTGTATGCTTTCCCAACAATGTCATCCACATAACCCTTCAAGTGCAAATTACTTTCAAATCTCACACCTAAGTATTTGCACTTGCCATCTTTTGGGATAACTACCTCATCCAAAGTGTATTCAAATTCAGTTTTAAAACTCCTGTTTGTAAATGTTGTAACAGTTGATTTGCCTCCATTAACCTTCATATTATTCTCTTCAACCCATTGTTGGATACTCCCAAGGTCCCTTTGTAATTCTGAACGATCCTCAATGTTATTTATTTCCCTATAAACAATTATGTCATCTGCATACAATTTTATTTTTTATGTTATATTATTCCCTAAATCATTTACGTATATTAAGAAAAGTAACGGACCGATTATACTACCCTGTGGAATTCCCTTCCAAACTTTCTCTTCATGCCTTTGCTGGCGAGATGTAGTGTTTACAGTGCACTGTGTCTTCCGGTATGGGCTATATCAAATTTGTTACTTTCATTGATCTGTCTCAGTCTCATCCTTGGCTTTGACAATATGAAAGTGACTGAGGTATGAGTGGTGCTAGTAATACCATTGCTTATGCAGCCAGTCCCTGGTATGAATGGTGTGAAAATATCGCTCATAGGGTCAGTTGGTGTATGCATTTCAGTGGGCCTGGCAGACTGATATGTAATAGCACTTCTGGCTCAGTGAGGAAAGCAACGGGAAACTACCTTGCTCCTCATTTCCCTAGTACGGCTCTTCAGTGACGCCTAGGCTATTTATGACAGCTGTTGGCGGAGCTGCAGGGGATCAAACCAGCCTTCGGGCTGAATACCCAACATACAACATATATACTTTCTCTTCCTGCGATACATTATTTCCTACTTTGACTTTATGAACCCTTGAATTTAGAAATGTTTTCATCCAACGTGTAACCCTTACATCCAGTCCTATTCCCTCCAATTTCTTTAATAATATTCCATGTTCCACTCTATCAAAGGCTTTGGAAAGATCTATGGCTATGCAATCTAACTCGCCTCCTGAATCCAATTGATCTAATATGTCCTGCTGAAATCCCACCAGTTGTGCCTCACAAAAAAATTTCTTTCTAAATCCATACTGGCTCCTCATGAACCAATTTTTATCATCACATATCCCTCTGATTTACTCTGATATTAAACTCTCCAGTATTTTACAAACTATACTGGTCAGGAGAAACAAAAACAGGGACAAGAACGAAATGAACAAGAAATACAAAGACTTCAAGGAGTATACAGGAACAAGAAACTTGCTGTAAAGAACATTGTAAGGGAAGAAAAAGAGAAGAAATGGAATGAGTTTGCAGACAAACTGGAAGAGGACAGTAGAGGAAATATGAAATTGCTATACAGAGTAGTGAAAAACAAGCGAAGGGATCAAGAGACCATAAAAGCAAAAGAACGTGATGATGGAACTCTGGCACAAGAAGAGGGAGAAATTAAACAAGAACTCAAGATCTATTTCGAAAAGCTGCTGAATGGAGATACAGAAAACATAACAACGGATAGAGGAGAGCCAAGTCGAGAAACCACAACTGAACCACCAATTACATGGCTTGAGGTTCAAAATGCGCTCAAGAGCATGAAGAAAGGAAAGGCAGTGGGCGTAGATGAACTAAGTGCAGATATGCTGAAAGCAGCGGGAGTTCCAGGAATCCAATGGCTCTATAGACTGCTCAACAAGATATGGGAGGAAAATACTATTCCTGAGGACTGGAAGATGGGCATCATTGTACCTCTGTTCAAGAAAGGAAGCCGACGAAAATGTACTAATTACCGTGGTATCACACTACTGTCTCATGTCCTGAAAATATTGGAAAAAATAATAGAGACCAGAATCAGAGATATTGTTGAACCAATTTTGGAAGAAGAGCAGTATGGTTTCAGACCTTATATTTGCAATTAGGATGCTAATGGAAAAATACTGGGAAAAGAACAAGCCTTTATTCCTAATATTTTTGGACATTGAGAAAGCATACGATAGTGTACCAAGGGAAAGAATTTGGCAATGCATGAAAGAACTTCAAGTGCGAGACAGCCTCATAGACAAAGTGAAAATGTTGTATAGTGGGAACAGAAGCTGTATTCAAGTAGGATGTGGTTTGTCGGACTGGTTTGAAACAAAGAGAGGAGTGCAGCAGGGCAGCTCATTGTCACCACTTCTATTTATTATTGTAATGGATGTAGTAATGAAATCTATTAAAAGGAAAGAACATGGAGATATCAAAGCCTTCACATTTGCAGATGATGTTGCAATCTGGAGTGACTCAGAAGATGAATTGGGAGAGAGAATACAAAGCTGGAATGAGGAGTTTAAGAAATATGGTTTAAACTTCAGCAAGACCAAGACGGTGGTGATGAAAGTGTATGGGGAAGGAGCAGAACCAATAGTCATGTTAAATGAAGCTCAACTGGACAGCGTTCCAGTTTTCAAATACTTGGGTAGCGTTATATTAAATGACAACCTAGCAAAACATGAGGTGAACAATCGAATCAATAAGGCAACACAATTCTACCACCAGGTAAGACACCTGCTGTGGGATGAGCAAATACCCATGAAAACAAAAATGACATTGTACAAGTCCTATTATACAGCAATTCTTACATACAGTCTCGAAACCACAACACTGACCAATAGAGATAATTCCAAACTTCAGGCAGCTGAAATGAAATTCTTACGCACTATGATCCAAAAAACCAGGAAAGACAAGATTAGGAATGAGAAAATTAGAGAAGAAGTAGGAATAGACAATTCTCTCCTAAATAAGATTCAGATATCAAGACTGGAGTGGTTTGGTCACATGAAGAGGATGCCAGTAAACAGAACTGCAAGGAAGGAATTTGACAGAAAGGTAGAAGGAAGACGACCCGTGGGAAGGCCACGAAGGAAATGGATAGATTTAGTTAAGAGCGATGTAATGCTGAGAGGTCATGATTGGGACAAGTTGGTGGAGGAAGAATGGTACAAGGACAGGATGAGATGGAGGAGGCTCATATACCACACCCGGGAAACTGGAAATGGTTTAGGATGATGATGATGATGATGATGATGACTGGTCAAGGTTGATTGGTCTGTAGTTCTCTGGTTTCCTTTTATCACCCTTTCCTTTATAAATTGGTATTATTATAGATTCCTTCCATTCCTTTGGTATTACACTATTATTTATGACATAGTCAAAGAGAAATTTTAAATAAGGCACTATGTACCACCCCATTGTCTTTAATACCTCCCCAGTAATTTGATCACTTCCTGCTGCTTTTCCTTGCTGAAGCAGTTGGATTTCTCTGAAAATATCTTCATTTGTGAACGAGAAGCTTCTTGTTTCCCTCTGTGTCTGTCCCTCTGTAACTTCTGTTTCGGTTTCCAACTCCTGACAATCATCTACTGAATCTCTAAATTCCCTACTAAAGAAGTTTGCTTTCTCAGTATCTGTTAAATAGTGTTCACCCTCTTCTCCCACCATTGTAGGAATTTGGATTCCTTTTCCTTTTTGATTCCTGATATATGAATACAGCTTTTTCCATTTCCCTTTGTGGTCATTACCCTCTTGAAGAATTCCATTCATATAATTCTCTTTTGCTTCCTTTTTCACTCTATTCAGTTCCCTCATTAGCTGTTTTCTACTTTCTCTACTCTCCCTACCGTCTTTGATTTTCCTGTTTACTATTCTACATTTTCTTTTTAATTTTCTTATTTCCCTTGTATAATAAACAGGGTCTGAGGTCATTTTACCCTTCTTAACAGGTACAAATCTCTTCTCTCCTTCCCACACAATTCCTTTGAATTTAGCCCAAAGTGTATCCACATTACTCCCTTCACTTATCCAACAACTGAATTGTGATTTAAGGTAAGTCCCAAATTCATCAGCTTTAGTTTTTCTGTACAATTTCTTGTCTTGTGTGCCCTCTTATTAAGCCTTTTTGGTACCAGTCCTACATCCATTATTACGCCTTATGGTCACCTATTCCTTCGATTACCTCAGTTTTATCAACAATTTCCCATGGTTTAACCAAAAATACATCTAGTAAGTTATTGAGACAAGTCGGTTCTTGTACTACTTATATAAATCCTCCCTCCCAAATTAACTTATTTGCCAGTTTCTATTCATGGGCTTCATTTGCAGCTGCATTCCATTCAACTTCAGGCAAGGTTATATCTCCCCCAATTATTACCACATCATTATTATTGTTTTTATGAGTATAATCTATTATTTTCTCAAATATTTCCATGTCTCTTTCCTCTCTTCCAGGCCTGTATGTTCCTATAAATCCCACCTCCTTCATATTATCACAAACTAATTTTATCCCTGTCAAAATCCTTGGATAGTTCAATAGTGACACAGACCATTTTACCTTCTGAATCTAAATATAAGTCTTGCTTGTCTTCTTGATTGATTCCTGCCAGTTGAGCCTCACTGGAATAACCTTTCCTAAACCCGAACTGCCTTCTATCAAACCAGTTAGTAATTTTGTAAATGTGTCTAATATAATAAAAAAGAATGCTTTCCCACAGCTTGCATACGCTGGAGCTATTACTGAAACTCACCATTCATTTGGTATTGCTCTTTCATGAAAACAGTAATCAAATGAGTATATCTTAGATATAGCTATATATCAGAACCCATAAGCCTTTTAATAATATCCCCAGAAATCTTATCAATCCCAGCTGATATTCAAGCTTTCATCTTTTGTATCTTTGTATCTTTTTGTAAATGTCTTTATTATCATAGAAAAATTTAATTCACCAGTATTAGTTGCCTCCTCTGCCTGGACATTGTCCATTTATCCAACTACCTTTACATACTGCTGACTGAATACTTCTGCCTTCTGTAGGTCCTCATACAGTATATACACTCCCCTTGTTCATTAATGATCTCTGGAATGTCCTTCCTGGAACCTGTTTCTGCCTTAATAATAATAATAATAATAATAATAATAATAATAATAATAATAATAATAAAAACAACAGTTTATTAACGTTAATACCATTTTACAACACAGTAGAATCAAATAAACAAAGCAAACAAACTAAAAGGAAAGGAGCCAGTGGATTATAAGAAGAAAATATACAATTATGTACAGACGTTATTGTACAAGTAAGCACAGGGAAGCAGTAATCACTTCTGCAAATTCTTAAGTGATTTCTAACTTTTGACAATTAAATATTTCAAGGTCCACTTTGTTTAGCAATCTTGACATTTGTTCAATTGGCCTGTGGAATACATCATTTGTTCTATGCCAATTTGTAGACAATGTATAATTAAACTTTGTGCACCTGTCAGGTATGTGTTAGTTAATTTTTTCTAAGAGTTGTGGGCAGTTCACCAAGGAGTGGAGCAATTTAAAAATGAAAAGTTTATCCATGAATTCATGGCATTGTGACAGACTATGCACATTTAAAGACTGTTGTAGGGCTGCATAATCGACATTATCATATGGAAACCCTGCTTGAAATTAATATAAACAAAGAAATTCATGTTATCCTGAATCTAATCTATGGATAAAGGTCTGTTGAGAAGGGTTACATACAGGTGTACAGTATTCAAATATAGGGCATAACATAGATAAATACAGTAACTGATGGTAGCTAAGTTGGAAAATTCTCTGGAATATCTAGTAATGCATCCCAGCCCTTGTAATAATATCTTACAAACATTTCCAATATATTCATTAAATGATAGGTTATAATTGAATAAAACACCAAGGTCAAGTATCTATACATATCCTTCCATTGCTTCCTGAAATTTATATGGCTGGCAGTTTGCCATCATGTTATCCTTAGCTTACTTTTTCACTAAATTCAATTTCCTTGGAAGCTTCTTAAATCTCTCCTTACTCCATTCCTAACTCTATTTCTTTCTAATATGCCCTTCCTTCTTAATTTTTCTGTTATAATATAATGGGTCCTCACCACAGCTCACCAGTTTTAAGGGTACACACCTGTTTTCACACTCCTCAACAATTGCTTTAAAACCATCCCATAGGATGTTTACATTTTTATTCCCCATTTTCTATTGGTCATAATTGCTTTTTAAAAATTTCTCATGCCTCTCTTTTAAACCATATGGTGTTGCCTAAAAATCTTAGTTTTACAACATTCCATTCTGTTACATTTATTTTTAACCACGACATAAACAGCTTCATGATCATTTATACCATCTATGACTTCAGTTTCTTTGTAGAGGTCTAGAATATTTTTCCCTCTAGTTGGTTCCATTACTTCCCGATTCAGTTGTCCTTCCCATATTAAGTTATTAACCATTTGTTTCTGTCATTTGCATTCCCTTCTGAGTTAATATTTGGTAAGTTCATATCACACGCTACAATAACGTTCCATTCTGTGTCATATCCCAATCATATCTTATTAAATGATTCTGTATCAGCATCAGCACCATCCTTTTCAGACATGTACATGCTAAAAAACATCAAATTGCCTATTATCTTTAGAGATAAGTGTTACACCTAGAATTTAATGTTTCTCATCTTTAATATTTTCTTAGCTTACAAATTCTCCCTTCACTAGTATGAATACTCCCTCTCCCATCTTTCATAACCTGTCTCTACAATAAACACTCCAGTTCTGTGAGAAAATGCTCACATTCATAATATCACTTCTCAGCCATGATTAAATCCAGATACAATATTTGGTGATTATATATATATCTTCCTTTACAATACTTCTACAGTTTGACACTAACAATTTCATGTCATTCTTATCTATACTGCCATCACCACTCAGTAGACCACTCCGTTTCCCTGAATGTACCTCCCTGTAACTCTTCTAAACAAATCCCATAAATTATATGTACCATTGCGGTTCAAGTCTAGGCCACCTGAGCATTAATCCCTATCTCCTAGCTGCCCATTAGGATCTACAAGTCTCACTTACTATTTCCCACATACCTATTCCATAGTCTCACTTAAATCCCCAATCACCCTTGGATCAGTATCCCTTCTACACAGTACCTTACTGATAACAATTTCTGCTTCCTTAAACTACTTCCATGCTGACTTAACCAGATCCGACACATCCCCAACTACGTTCCTACTTGCCTTACATTATTCGTACTAATGTTGAAAATTACCATGTTCTCCTTACCCTCTTCCTTCCCTTCTACAGTGTTTTCCATAACATCTGCCTTAACCTAATTTCTGGATAACAGTCTGCCCTGGTTCCTTCACATACTTTCCCTACATGTCTAACAATTGAGTCACCCATGACCAGAGCCTCGATCTGACACTCCTCATTAGATCCTCTCCTCTCCTGGCCTTCCTTAACTTCCCTGATGCCTCCAGAACCAACTTCCTTCTCCCTTCTCTCCCTCCCACTACCCTGTTCCATCTCCCTCTTCCTATCCTCTTCTCTACATTTCCCTTTGGTACTTCTCCCTTTCCTCTTGCCCTGCCCCTCCTCTGTAACACTTCCCTGATCTCCGTCTTCCAGCTGCTGATCTACGGTAACCTAGAGTGACTCATACAGATTCCTCACCGATACCTCTCCTGGGTCCACTCACTGAGGAAAACCCTTAGCCCTCCCTTTCCTTCCCCTTAAATTAGACCACCTGTCTTCCACAGCTTCTCCCTTCCCCTTCCTCCTGCATATCTACCGTATCCTGTACATTGATTGTGGGTGACCTATCTTCATTCCTGTCCCCTGTTACAAGTCTAATTTTCTCCCTCAAACTCGCTATCTCTTCCCTCATCTTCCTTAGCTCCCACTCACACCCACAGTCCTCACACCCACAGTCCTCACACCTGCCTCTTTCAGCCATTCTTTTATCTCTTCAAAGAAATGTGAAAAAATACTGAAATATCAACTGAAATAAATAGCATATTCTGTGAATAAAAGTATGTATGTTAGAGAAAGGAGGGAGGAAAGGAGAATACTACACAAAGATTTTACAACAATAATGCAAGCAGGAAACAAACTGATATAATAACTACACTACAATTATTCTACTTAGACATAACCTGATTATAAAATACTAGGAATAAGAGGCAAACCATACAAATGTGTAGCTACTTTCAATATTTGTACGTATTGAGAGATTATTATTATTATTATTATTATTATTATTATTATTATTATTATTGTGACAGTAATTAGGCCCTGCTCAACTATTTAAACTGCTGCATATTTGCTACAATGGTGTTATCTATTCTCAACTGTCTGAAATCTATATACCGTATGTAAAATAACATGTCCTGACTGACTGATTCATCACCGCCGAGCCAAAACTACTGGACATAAATGAGCAAATGCTCCGAGGATCTGCCACCTTCTGGAATTATAGCAAGTAGGAGCACATGAGCTGGAACTCTGAAGATCATAGAAGACAAGAGCGTCTAGCTGATATCGGGATGGATGAGAAATACACCAGTCAGGGAAATGACAATTAACCAGCCTTACTGGATGAAGATCAGTTCACGATATTCACCAACCCTAAATCTGCTTGGAAGAGAACTCTGCCTCCCGTTGGATTTAGCACTGGGCTGACCTGAGAACCATCTTATCTGGACTGACCAATACTGCCTGGATCTGGCAAAGAAACTGGAGGGTGGAGGATGTACAGGCCACTGTCCAGAAAAGATTAAGGATAGAAAGGTACCGAATGAAGGCACAATATGACCATTGAGTGGACCCTACAGTATATCATGAGAATGAGTGTAGCTTATATAATCCCACAACGAAGAGAGGTTTGTCTCCCAACCTCCAGAAGATGTGAGAAGGGCCTTGCTGCATTCTGAAGAGAATTAATTACATCATTTACTGCATTCAACAGTGTTCAAGATGCAAGACGAAGGTGGTGCAACTTGACTGTTTGGCACCTTATCGAAGAACATCTTTAGAGGGTAGGTGACTGGGATGATCAGTTCTGAATGGGGCAATGTTATGTAGTAATGTGACTTTCAGCCTTCTTGAAACCCCCTTTGGAAATTCCTGGTTGGGATGAGTGAGACAGAGTGGGGAGCTACAGGCTGGTCTACAGGCATGTTACAAACTCTTCTTCTGCTGTTCCTTTTATCTGGTGTCTCCATGAATTTTCTGGAAGGTGAAACTAAAATACTCATATTCTCACTGTACCCCAAAGGTACTAGAACTTCATCACCAGGTATATCAAAGTAGCCTCGCCTCAAGGAGCGTGTTGTGTTGAGTAGTTAGTTATGAGTTGTGAGCTGAGAGTTCAGTGTGTGTTGATTGTGTGAGTTATCGGTCTTATCTTGAGTTGAGCCAGTGTACCGTCATCACTCATTGTGATAGTCAACAGACATGCATTCAAATCCAACTACATGGAACTGTAGTACATGTACAGTGAAGGTGAAAGTAGTGTCAGTCAGATTTACGGAAGATTCACCTGTTCCAGATAAAAACTGCCAGCTGAAGATCTGCTATAAGGGTAAGAGCATTTTGTAAATGGGCAGTAATTAGTGGAGCTGTGGGGCTGAAACTTCCAGTTGAAAATGACTGAAGTTGCCTAGTGACACAAACCTGAAGTGACTATATATATGTCAACTATCTAGCAAAGTTGTTGTTTATGATGTAGAGATTCAGATGGCAGTTGAGAGACTTGCTAAGCGAACAAACACTGAAATTCAAGCAAGCAATGGCAGGCTCTATCATTACTGCACTGAGCTCGATAGCTGCTGTCGCTTAAGTGCAGCCAGTATCCAGTATTCGGGAGATAGTGAGTTAGAACCCCACTGTCAGCAGCCCTGATGATGGTTTTCCATGGTTTCTCATCTTCACACCAGGCAAGTGCTGGGGCTGTACCTTAATTAAGGCCATGGCAGCTTCTTTCCCATTTCTAGCCCTTTCCTGTCCCGTCATTGCTATAAGACCTATCTGTGTTGGTGCGATGTCAAACAACTTAATTTCCTTTGATAATACAGACTTTTTGTAACTCGTACAGACCTCTACCCCATTTAGTATGAATGATCAAACATTGACTGGCCTTCAAGTTTTTATAATGATGTGATTATTCTTAGGATAGGAAATGTCATAGAGATGGTATGGTACTTGTTACATTTTCTGATAAATCACTGGGTAACCCATGGCACTTACGCCCTTGAAAGGGCTTTGGCCTGCCCAGCGACCGCTGCTCAGCCCGAAGGCCTGCAGATTACGAGGGGCCATGTGGTCAGTATGACGCATCCTCTTGGTCGTTATTCTGGGCTTTCAAGACCGGGACCGCCGTCTCACCGTCAGATAACTCCTCTATTCTAATCACATAGGCTGAGCGGACTTCAAACCAGCCCTCAGGTCGGGAATCGAAACTGGGTCCTCCAGGTGAGAGGCAGGCATGCTACCCCTAGACCACGGGTTCATCAAGGCAAACTATAATTACTGGGTAAGATAAGCCATAATGACGCAATGAATAGGGTGACATTTTCTTACTTTATTCAACCTCATATCAAACACTACATGATTATCTTTAATTTATACAAATGGAAGGAAATATACTGACTATAACTTACACTGTATAATTTAATGAGTTGAATAAACGATAATGTTACAAGATATTGAGAATCTATGTAAGATATGTAAGATAAGCCACAGTTTTCTGTGACAGCCTTACCTGAACTCTCTTTCTCCACAAACTGGACAAGCAGCAGCATTTGTCCAAAGAAAGTAGAAATTACAACCATCACAAGTTCCATCAGGGCATTTTGTTGGCAGTCGTACTGTTCCATTACCTTTCTGGGTAGGGTCACAGTGCAAAGTTATCACTGTTGTCCGCCCTTGAGGACAAGCACGAGTAGCTCTGAGAATTAAAGAAAAAGTGTATTCAATACTAAATCGTACTATTATCATTATGATCTGAGTCCAAATGATTGAGCAGAGTGCCAAAATTCTTACAGTGGTGTGGAGTAATAAAAATGAAGATCATTCGGAAATCCAATATCGATAAATTCTTCTATTACTGTCATGTCTAGGAAAGATACATCCCTTGTCACTCCAACCAGTTCATCTCCTAGGGTAACAGACTGAGTGGACAAGATGAGATCTTCTTCTGCCCCCTGACCAGGTACAATAGTGCTCCGACTTATGAAGGACTTTATCTGAAACGATCTTATACAGTATTATCTCTCTTTAGAGTAAGCTATTTCATAAACTGACTATTTTGAGTGTGTTTTAATTCCTTAAGAACTTACCTCTTGACTCTGACCTTCCATGTCGTAGGAGTTATTTAAACTTGTCCCACATAAGCTGATGTTGAATAAATGGTAATACTGAGCTCCCGAAGCTGTGAAGAGGCGATTACCTTTCACTAAGTAGGGCCTGAAACATGAGTTGAAAACTGGTACACTGATGTGTATTAACAAATGATGATTATTATGAAAGACTCAATATCATGGTTATTGGATATGTCAGTTCTTCAATAATTAAATCAGTTACATACTAATGATGAAGCAAAGCCATCTCTGTGCAAGCCATGAAGACCTTTGGAGTAGGGGAAGTTAAAGGCTTTTATTATCTGTAACCTCTGCACTAAGTGCAATAGAGTGGTTGCTCTATACCTCACCACCTTTGCCCCCATCAATTAACCAGGTATTCATTTTTGAAGTAAGCTGAGTGAACCTCAGTGCCATGTGCTGCTCCAGAACTGGAATTCTCATTTCTTAATTACATTTTGTGACTTCCTGACAGGAAATCGAACTCACGTTCATGCGAGTGAACTGAGCACTGTTTACAGCCTCAGTCAGGTAACCCCAGTAATGAAAACAATTATAAAATTATACCAACTTCATTACTATTTTTGATTATAAATCAGTTACATTGTTGAAATGCTTTCAGTCATCTTAATACAGTAGTCTTCAGCAACAAGCACTTGGGACAGTAACACTTGACATCTCATGTTTGTTACCAAGATTCCAGTAATGGAGTCATTTTGTGCATGTGATTTAAGTCATTGGTTCATTAAGAATTAGTGTGTGGGTGTATTCCATGTTGTTCTACCTAGTGTTGCCATATGTTCTTCCCTCATACACAGGCAGCTACTGTACACAGAAATGACAACAACATTGTATACAGTGTATAAAATTGTTTCATTAAAGACAACACAGAGTATACAATGCACAAATCACTTATAATGTCCATTCTTTGCCTTGATACACCTTTTCAAAGTCTCCATCCACTGATCTATTACTGCATGCACCACATGTTGGAGTATTGAGACTGCTGCATTCACCAAATCTGTCTTTAAAGGACTTGATTCTGCAATGAGGTTCAGAGCAGGCTTTCTCCTCTAAAATGTCCCACAGGCAATAGACCAGTATATTTATGTCAGGGCTTACTGAGGGCCAATCAACAGTCGTGATAAACTCAGGCACATTGCTCTCCAGCCATCGTTGTGTGGACTTTGTCTTGTGGGTGGGTTGCTGAATCCTGCTTGAATAATCATTGCTTACCTATGAACTAGGTGGTGTTCAAAGGCTTCACAACATTTTCCAGATTGTTGGTATGTAGTTAATAACACATGTTTTCATATACAGCCCACTCACTAAATTGCAGTGATGTGATGCCCTGAACTGACACTCTCCACCAAAGCATCACAAATGCTGATGGTGACATCTTTCCACTTTTAGGAATTTGGCAGCTTCCTGAGGGCTGTGAGCATACACCTGATCAGTGTGGCTTTTCAGTTTTTCTTTCACAATTAACATTTTCTCATCCATGAAGAGAATTTGGTGGTGACTGCCATTTGCATGCTTCTCTTGGCTCTTGTGGTCCTTATTTGCTGCATTCAGTCGCTGTCCTGTACTTTTTTTATGTTCCATGCATAAGGTCTTCTATAATGATGTGTGACATCATTCACTGAGGTACTTTCATTTCCTGTGCCATTTGCTTACAGAGCTGATTTCTCTGATTTTTTCGGTTATGGCTTTGGCGGCTGCTAAGAAAGTGTGGCCAACCACTTCTAACTCCGTCATCAGTAGACAAAGTATTGTTTAATAGTTCGATACAAAAATTTCCTTGTGATTTGCAGCGGTCGCAACAAACCAAAAATCTCCACTGGAATCTTGTTACACTTTGTATCTAAATTATTGTAATGTGATTCTCTTCGACTCCCCATGCCATGTTTATTAAGTCGTGGCTGACTTTCTACTGCATGCATGCAGGAGATGGGAGTATGTTGTTACCCTGTTGTGCACCAAACTGCACCAAATGCACCAAACCAAACATAATCTGGCAATCTCTGAAAACTAGGGACAGAACTTGCAGCAGAACTAGATAAAGTATTACGAGTGTATCCTCAGAACTGATGGGAGAATTACAGTGTTTGTGTTGATGTGTGTGTGTGTATTTACATTCAGTGCCTAGTAAGAGGTTGGCAAGTGCAGATTCTGTATTATGTATCAATGCTCTCATCTCGTTCTGTGTACGTTTTGAATTTAGACCAGTTTATCCAATATAATATTTGAGGCATTCACTACATTTGAACTTCGAAAGACCAGACAAGTGTAGTACTGATGACACATGTTTTCATATACACCCCCTCACTGAAATGCAGTGATGTGATGCTCTCAACTGACACTCCCCACCAAACCGTCACACATGCTGGATGGTGACCTCTTTCCAATTTTAGGAATTTGGCAGCATCCTGATCTATGATTTAGGTGCTCTGTCTGGATTCAATTCTTTGTTCTAAATGTCATTTTTAACTTTAGAACTTTCAGGCAAACTTAAGTGTGCCCTTATTTTTCATGTATGAGTCTGCTGTGATTGTAACCATTAGAAAGTGATAGTAGGGTTTACAGATTTCCAAATGGCAAATTAGGAACACTTTGATTTTTTAAGCTTATAGCACAAAAATGGATCACTGCTGCAATTTAATGGAAGAATAGACCAAGGATAGATATATTAACTAATAAATAATAATGTATTAGTGTAAGATGTTTGTTACAGACTAATAATAATTAGTATAAACATACAGTTCACAAGTATTTCTCATTTGAAAATGCCAGGCTTAACAGCTTCTAGTTCAACAAATCTATTTGGCAAAATTTCTTACAGTTCTCATCATAGTTGAATGTCACAAACAATTCATTTCTAATTAATCTATACAACTTCTGTTTTTTCTTCAAACCCATACTTTATCCCCATCACTGAAAATATTTCTTGTATGTTCTCACATCTACTCACAAAGCAATACAAGAAAAGAAAATTGAACAAGATCCACCTAGTACATTACCGGACATGGTACTCTCAATCGATGTGATGTAATGAGCACAGCCATTGTGATAGGAACTGGCAGTGATAAGTGATCTTTGGTCAGAACCATAGAGTACAGAATTTCTTTTATTCTTTGTTCAAAACCATACACTTTGTAGCAATGATACTATTGTCTAAATCGCAAGATTTTAAACATTTGTTTTCTGAAACATGGAACAATCAGCATACAGTTTAAAGAGTGCACAATACATGGAACAAAAGGAGAAAAAAAGTATTGTTCTGGGTAAGGCTGTACTTCTGGCAACCCTGCTTTATAGTGTGTAGACCTTTCATGTAATTTTCTCTGAAGAGTGGTGTGTTGATGAGATTATGCAACATGAAACAGAATGCTGAGTGTTTGTTATTTTGGGTGGTTTGAATTGTTTTGGATCAGGGTATCAGTCATTGTATTTTTTTTAAATATCTTGAATATACTTTGATGGTTGTAGTTGTTTATGAAAATGGTGCCTACCAAATTGACTGATCTGTTGGATTCATATTCAGGTATGTATTGTAGGTTTCTATGAAGTTTGTTGATATGAGCCAGTACCGGTAGCTGTGCACTTTGTCTAGTCTTTTGCCATTATATAGGAGAGTATGTTGAATGTTACTAGGTGATGTGTTATGTAGAGTCCCAAAGTTTTTAATTTTCTGTAAAAGATCATTACTGAACTTCATACATTTCTCTGTGTCAAGTTTAATGTTTTGCCTGATCACTTTAACCAATAAATTTGACTACTTTGTTGGCTGATGTGTAATCAATTACTGGATAAGGATGATAGAAATGATATAAATAAATGAGTTAAGAACTGGAATCACAGATAAGGCTTTCTGCAGAGAATGTAATTAAGATTTATTTGGTTTGTTTACCCAATCATCCTTTTTATTCCGTGAAAATACCTTCATATCAGTTAAAAGCCTGTAATATGCAATAACCAAAACATACAATATGAAACACAGTGTAATGCAGAGCCTGTAATATGCAGTAACCAAAATGTACAACACAAAACAGAGAAAAATGCAACAACTCTCAGACAAATCACATACACTTTTGCGACCAACCGACCGATCGATAAATACTGATCTGCATTCAGGGCAGTCACCCAGGTGGCAGATTCCTTATCTGCCATTTTCCTAGCCGTTTCTTAAATGATTGTAAAGAGATTAGATATTTATTGAACATTCCCCTCAGTAAGGTATTCCAATCCCTAACTCCCCTTCTTATAAACAAATATTTGCCACAAATAGTCCTTATGAATTCCAACTTTATCTTCATATTATGATCTTTCCTACTTTTAGAGACACCACTGAATCTTATTGGTCTACTAATGCCATTCCACGCCATCTCTTCACTGACAGCTCAGAACATATCACTTAATAATACCAATATAGTTGGTCAGTTATTGGACATTATAAATTTTCCAGCTAACTCATTCCTGGCTGCCAGCATTTCGCTCCAGTGTGCTAAGTTGGGCTCACCAGTTGGCAAATAGCACACCTACCAAGACGCATGGCTAGTGGATACCGTGGAAGAAAAATTTCAGGTTCCCTATTGGAATCAACATCTTTATCATCTGATGGCCAGGCAGGCATCAATTAAAAATCAGACGAAGTCTCTGATAGTGCAATGGCACTGCCGGTGCTTGCAAGTAGCTTATGCAGTGGCCTCCATGGTATGCACTAGTCATGCGTCTTGGTGGGTGTGCTATTTACCAACTGATGAGCCCAACTCAGCACATTGGGGCAAAACGCTGGCAACCAGGAATGAGTTAACTGGAAAATTTATAATGTCCAATAATGGACCATTTATATTGGTATTATAAATTTACTCATGTGGGACAAATATTTCAGGTTCCCTATTGGAATCAACATCTGTATCATCTGATGGCCAGGCAGGCATCAATTTTTGGTAATGAGACAAAGTCTCTCATAGTGTATTGGCACTGCTGGTAGCTCCAAGTAGCCTATGCAGTGGCCTCCACGGTATGCACTAGCCATGCGTCTTGGTGGGTGTGCTATTTACCAATTGATGAGCCCAACTCAGCACACTGGGGTGAAATGCTGGCAACCTGGAATGAGTTAGCTGAAAAATTTATAATGTACAATAATGGACCACTTACATTGGTATCTCACATTTGCCTCGGATGAATAAGAATGGATATAAATATATGATGACCCTGCAATGGAAATCGGCTTTACGAATAGGAACTTGGAATGTAAGAACCCTGTATAAACCTGGATCCTTCAAAATCCTCAGTCAACAGTTGGAGAAGTATAGAGTGGGAATTGCTGCAATTCAAGAGACTAGATTATTAGGTAATAGTATACAGTATTGGTGGGGACGGAGCGGTGCGGAGCGGAGCAGTTGTTGTGACGTCATCAACCGGTTATACCGAGTGAACTACCGAGTGAATGTACTGTACTGTGGCAGCACGTTTAAATACGTTATTGGTATGGCAACGTAAATTCAATGCTCTTTTTCACAACTTAACTGTTTCGCTGAATACGGCAATGTTGTTTTCTGCTGGAGAAGCCGACCTGCTCATTTCATCCTTGCGACGCCTCTTGATATAATCCCACAAAATTGATACGCCACCACCCGTCGTGTAAATGCAGCCACAAAATTTGCATTTTGTTGATTTTTATCACCAGTAATCTCAAAGAACTGTCATGCATCAGACAGTTTTCGTGGCATTTGTGGTACAAATTTCTGCAAAAATTTATGCAATTCCTTAAATATTCTAAAACATGAATACCATCTAAAAATGGGATTAAATATCAAACTAATGCCACAATTATTATCTAATATACTTTGCATTATGTAAAAAACACAAGAAGCAGAAGAAATATAGACACAGATTAAGAAGCACAGACTGAATACAGGTACAATACTCTTACAAGGGGAGGCCACGATGTTCAGATCACAGAGTATCTTCAAACTCTGTACATATTTAGTAGTCCATTAGGTCAAGATAATGTGCAAGTTGAAAGGTGTACTACTAAGGTGTTTTCGAGAAAATCGCAAGAGAAGTTTTCGCATCGAATATATACCGGTGTGTTGCGATGATGAGCACGAAATGGCAGTAGTCGAGTGGTTAGCGTTCAAGCTCTATAATCGTTGGCTCGCTGGATCGAGTCCCGCTTGCCATTTTGTTTTTCAACACTGGTCATATTCGTTCATATTTATTACAATTCAAAGGTAATATCATGAAAATAGGTATATTTGCATGAACATTTATTGGATTTCCAATGTTATTTGGCTCTTTACTAATGTTTATCATTACAAAAAATATCTTTTGTTCTTAATCTGTTTACCCTCCAGGGTCGGTTTTTCCCTCGGACTCAGCGAGAATCCCACCTCTACCACCTCAAGGGCGGTGTCCTGGAGTGCGAGAGTTTGGCTTGGGGATACGACTGGGAAGGATGACCAGCACCTCGCCCAGGCGGCCTCACCTGCTATGCTGAACAGGGGCCTTTTGGAGAGGGGGAAAGATTGGAAGGGATAGGCAAGGAAGAGGGAAGGAAGCGGCCATGGCCTTACATTAGGTAGGGGCCTACATCCCGGCATTTGCCCGGAGGAGAAATAAATGGGAAACCATGGAACACCACTTCGAGGATGGCTGAGGAGGGAATCAAACCTCCTCTATTCACTTGACCTCCCGAGGCTGAGTGGACCCCGTTCCAGCCCGCGTACCACTTTTCAAATTTCATGGCAGAGCCAGGAATCTAACCCGGGCCTCCGGGGGTGGCAACCAATCACACTAACCACTCCACCACAGAGGTAGACTACAAAAATATATATTATTTATAATTATCAACAAGTAATTATAAAATTTTCCTGAAAATATATGCCTGTCATGATTTGCGAAATCCCTCATACCTGACACTGAAATCGGGTAAGGTACCCGGAACTGCTTTGCACCTGGACGCTCTGACCTGCAATATATATGAAAGAATATGACCCATGTTGAAAAACAAAAAAGGGATGAGCGAGACTCGATCCAGTGATCCAGCGATTACGGAGCTTGAACGCAAATCACTCGACTGTCGTCATCTCATGTTCGTGACTGCAACACACCGGTACATATTTGACCCAAAAATTCCCTTGTGATTTTCACGAAAACGCCTTAGTAGTACACCTTACTATTTGCACATTACCTTGTCCTAATGAAGTACTAAAAGTGTACAAAGTTTGAAGATAATCTGTGATCTGAACGTCATGGTCTCCCCTTGTTAAACATGTGTTGCGCGCTACACTGTGCTCTGGTCCTCCGCAAGTACTTGCAATTGTAAGCGGAGGGGATCGGTGGTGCACTCTACTGCTACAACCGGATTACTCATTGGTATTACTCGCTCCGCTCCCAGCTCTAGTATACAGGACATTGAGAAGTATACACGTTTTAAGAGTGGAAAAGAAACTGGACCCCATGAATTTGCTGCTGCATTTTATGTCCAAAATTCACTACTATCATCAGTGCTGTCCTTTGAACATGTGAATGAAAGACTATGCTATTTGAGGGTACATTCTAAATGGTTTAACATATCACTGATGAACTGCCATACCCCACAAACGACAAGGATGTTCACTTTAAAGACTTCTTTTATGAGGACTTGTTAGAACTCTGGAATAAATTACCCAAACATGATGTCAAAATGATTTTGAGTGATTTCAATGCAAAAGTTGGAAAATAAGATATTTTTGTGCCAACAATAGGAAGGGAAAGTCTGCATGATGAAAGCAATGAAAATGCCATTAGACTAATCAATTTCGCTACACCCACAAACATGAATGTACGGAATACCACCTTCCCACATAAACAAATACATATCGGGCGAGTTGGCCGTGCGGTTAGGGGTGCGCGGCTGTGAGCTTGCATCTGGGTGATAGTGGGTTCGAATCCCACTGTCGGCAGCCCTGAAAATGGTTTTCCGTGGTTTCCCATTTTCACACCAGGCAAATGCTGGGGCTGTACCTTAATTAAGGCCACAGCTGCTTCCTTCCAACTCCTAGGCCTTTCTTATCCTATCATCGCCATAAGACCTATCTGTGTCAGTGCGACGTAAAGCCACTAGGAAAAAAAAGAACATAAGGAAATGTAGGGTCTGCCTGGCCGAGGCGGTAAAGGCGTGTTTGGTTTACCCAGAAGGATGTGGGTTTGATTTTCCATCAGGAAGTCATAAAATTTAAGAAACAACTTTTCCATTTCCGGAGGTGCACATGGCCCTGAGGTTCACTCAGCCTATACCAAAAATGAGTACCAGGTTAATTCCTGGGGGCAAAGGCAGCCGGGTATAGAGCTAACCACTCTGGCCCAACAAGTGCTGAGGAAATGGATGGTGGAAGCCTTTACCTTCCACCCCTCCCGGGGCCTCCATGGCCTGTATGGACATGACTTCACTTTGCTTCGCTATAAGGAAACGTGGTATTCATTTGACGGTAAGACTGCTAATCAGATAGATCATGTACTAATTGATAACAGGCATAGAAGTTCCATAAGTGATATCAGAGCTTACAGAGGAGCTGCGATAGGATCTGATCACAATATGTTAATTGCTTCTGTTAAAATTAAATTGAAAACCTCTTGTAAGTCACAGACTGAGGAAAGATGCAAAGTTGACACTGAGAAACTGAAGCAGGAGGATGAAAGATCCAAGTATAATGTGGAAATTACGAACAGATTTGAAATTCTGGGAGAAGATCCTATAGAAGACATTGATAAAACAAATTATGAAGTTTGTGAACGAATGTGGAATAGTGCAAAACAAGTCATGACAACAGTAGCAATGAATGTAATACCAAAAGGTGTTAGTAAGAAAAAGAAATGGTTCAAAGAAGCATGTCAAGATGCAGTTAATGAAGTGGCAATATGGCATAATAAGTGGCTGCAGTCTAATAAGAATTTAGATTTTGAAGAACTGTACAGAGAAAAACAGTAGGAATGTAGTAAATTAATTTGTAGAAAGAAAAATGTCCACCTGAGACAACAAATAGAGTTAATCCAGGGTGACTACAGAAACAGGAACATCGACAAGATGTATGGAACTGTCAACACAATTAAAAAAGGGTTTCAACCAAGATCGAGTATTATGAAAGATAAGTCTGGAAATTTAATTGCTGATCAGGACAAATTATTAAATTACTGTAAGCAATACTTCAATTCCTTGCTGAATTGTGCTGATCCAGAAACCTGTATTGGTAAACCATCTAGTTCCCCATCAGAAGAACAAATACCAGAGCCATCATATCAAGAGGTATTACAAAGTATTATACGTTTAAAAAACAATAAAGCTTCAGGTAGTGACAACATTCCTGTTGAGCTTTTTAAATATGGTGGAGAAAAATTACATAAATACGGTGCATATGTAAGATCATTCTAAGGATATGGCACGATGAAGTTATTCCAAAAGAATTGCAGGAATCACTTATTGACCCAATTCATAAAAGAGAGGATAAGGAAGAACTCCAGAATTATCGTAGCAAATCTCTTGTAAACACAGCCTACAAAATTCTGTCTTTTATTCTTTTACAGCATTTAAAACCGTTTGCTGAAAATGTTATTGGGGACTATCAGAATGGTTTTTGTAGTAACAGATCCACTACAGGCAACATATTTGCAATTAAGACTATTAATGATAAGGTATGGGAACACAAGGAGTCCATTCATTATCTCTTCATAGATTTCTTCAAGGCATATGATTCAATCCTTAGAGAAGAGCTGTGGAACATCATGATGGAGTTTGGCTTTCCCATAAAATTAATTAACATGTGCAAACTGTGTATGAATGGTAATGTTAGCTGTGTTTTACTCAAGGGCAGAAAATCAAGTTCGTTCCAGAATAAAACTGGAACGCAAATTCCTTATTGGATCAATTTATCGCGCCCCTAAGTCGTCGCCGGAAATGAACGATGAACTAATCCTCTCTCTCGAGCGTGTGCAACATGTACAACAAAATTACGATGCCATTTATATTGTCGGTGATTTCAACTTAGAAATTACGTGGTCCAGAAATGCTGCACCTGTTCCAAATAACCCCCTCGCCAATAAATTCCTTTCCGCTTTCTATGATTTATTCCTTCATCAGTTAATGTTCGAAGCCACGCGTATTACGCAAACAACACGTTCAACCCTTGATCTTTTCCTAAGTAATATACCACAGTCCGTCCAATCTCTTAATACTATCCCTGGATTCTGTGACCATCAGGCAATCCTCGCAACACTGACCCATATAAAACCATCCCCCAAACTCCATACCAGAACAGTTTATAATTTTTCCCGAACAAACTGGAACGATCTATCCACTTTACTATCCAACCGCCTCCCCGTTCTCACCTCAGATTTCACCGGCAGTACTGACATAAACAAGATATGGAACGACTGGAAGAAAATTTTCTTTCAATGCGTAGAAGAAACCACACCAACAGTAAATATAACCAGCAGACGGAAATCTCCATGGATTACCAAGGAGATAGTGCGAGAAATTCGAAGAAGGGACCGCCTGTACCAGAAATGGAAAAGAAATCCAACCGATTATGAGTGGGAGAAATACAGGCTGGCTAGGAACAAGGCTAAACAATCTATCAGAGATTCCTACGATTCTTACATCCACAGTCTCAACACCAACTCCAAGGAACTCTGGGCTCTTCTCAGAAGTAAAGGTTGCAACAGAGCTCCATCTGTATTTAAACATAACGGTACGGCAGTCGCAACACCACAAGAAATTGCAGACACCTTCAATAGGAAATTTAAAAGTAACTTCTCCGTCCCTACTGAGGAAGAGAACATGCTATATTCAAGGACAACATCTACCCCTCTCTTCCCTCTAACCAACCTGTATTTCTCAACGAATGAAGTAAAGGAGAGCCTTCTGAAAACAAGACCTCATGCCGCGACCGGGCCGGACCGAGTGCCAGCAAGAATTCTCAAGAATTGTGCAGTCGCCTTGGCGCCCTCGCTTTGCGCTCTCTTCAACTATTCCATTAATACCGGGTCTGTACCTTTGGAGTGGAAAGAAGCCAACGTAGTGCCAGTTTTCAAAGATGGAGATAAGGAAAACGTAGATGATTACCGGCCAGTTTCTATAACATCAGGGGTCTGTAAATGTATGGAACGTCTAGTTGCTAAATGTATGTTGGATTTTCTCAAGGAGAGAAACCTGCTGAACTCAAACCAGCACGGCTTCATTCCGGGAAAATCCTGCACAACACTTCTAACAAAAGTCATTGATGACTGGCAGTTCTCTTTGGAGCAGACTAATGTCTCACAAATAGACTGTGTGACTCTGGACTGGAGCAAAGCTTTTGACCAGGTGTCACATCAAAGACTTCTGTTAAAACTTAGCAACTACGGCATTCAGGGTAAACTGCTGTTATGGTTGAGGTCATTTTTGGTGGATCGAACGCAATGTGTTGTGTACGGAGGAGCCAAATCAGACCAAACCACAATTACTTCTGGAGTAATTCAGGGCAGTGTGATAGGGCCCCTCCTGTACATGATTTATGCTCTCGACTTACCGGATTGTGTAAATTCGACCATGGCGCAGTATGCCGATGACACAGTCATTTACAGAGCCATGAAAAACAATGATGATATTGTACAATTCCAATCGGATCTGGATAGTATAGCTCTGTGGTGTGAGGTAAATAGATTGTATATAAATATTAAGAATTGTAAATATATAAGACTAAGCAGAGCTAAACAACCACTCCGAACCAACCTACTCTATGTGGAATCCAACTGCCGACTTCTAACTCCATCAGACTGCTCGGTATTCACATTACGGACAATCTGAAATGGAATAAACACGTGGAGGAAGTGAGGTGTAAGGCATACCGGGTGCTAGGTTTCGTCCGTAGATGTCTCTCGGGAGGAAGAAGTAAAGCCCTACGAACGGCTTATATTTCCCTTGTGCGACCCATACTATTATATGGCCTTCCTTCCTGGCATCCAACTACAACGGAAAATATGAGGAAACTAGAAGGTATCCAGCGACGAGCAGAACGTTTAATTAACAAACACATCCCCTTAAACACAGCCAGGTCATTGCCACCAGTGAACTCGCTATGTACACAAATAGATGTAGCCTTCCTTAGGAAATCCCTGACAGATCACACACACCTCTCCCCTTTCCACCGCCTGCAGCTCAATTACCGCTCTGTTAAAAGAGGCCAAGGAGTTACTCTTGTCCCTCCCTTCGCTAGATCAACCTCATATTTAAATGGGTTTTACTCAAGGGCTGCTCGTACGTGGAACCTTATACCATCTGAGGTAAAGCTACTTCCTCTTCCTCACTTCCTCCGCGAAGTAAAGAAAATGTATATGTAAATATAAACCTATATGTGATGTATATAACTTGTATAAATTAGAATTGCAAGAAGGATGGGTGCAAGTACAGGTGTATGTGGGCGAATGTGTATGCGTGCGTGGGTGTGAGTGGTTGTGAATGAGTGTGTATACAGGGGTCTGAGTGAGAGTATAAATGGCTGGGTGTTCTTACTCTAATATTTTCAGGATAAATCAAGATAATTATTATTCTAAGGGTACAGTGTTTGTAGTGTAAATATGTAAATTTAACATTGTCTACATAAGTTTGTATGTAAATATTCAGTAGAGTTTATGTACACATGTGGAGATGGAGGCACTTCCGTGTATGTGGGGCTTGCTCTTTCTCCATCTACCACCCCTAAATTGTACATGTACAATTTAAGGAAAATAAATAATAATAATAATAATAATAAAGTGGTGTTACTCCTCTATCCCTCCCTGTTTGTCCCTACAAGGAAGATTCAAACTCTGATGGAAACTAACACTGACACTCAACCAGAGCATTGAACAAAAGATCATTTCTGACTCTAAAAATAAAAGGTTTTCTTTGCTCATCAGTATTGGAGAGGACGGGTTAAATGGTTTTGTATGTGTTGTACTTTGTGTACCAAGTGTATAAACTGTGGGAATGGAATTTTTTTTTTTTTGGATGGGATGGCAGCAAAGAAATTCCTTGGTGTATTAATCGATGAGCAAAATCGAAGGCAACAGTAACACCACGCTGGAATTAAGAATGCAAATAAAGCATTTTACTCTATGAGCCCTATATTAGGCTTCAAGTTTTTAACAAGGAATGCAAAAATGATTATCTACAATACAATCATTCGAACAGTACTTCTGTATGGTTCCGAGACGATTGTTTCTTGAAGAGAACTGTTAGAACATCCTATGGGAAGTCAAGCGCTTCATTTAATCCAACTCTCCAGTGCTAGAAGGAACTTTTGTTCTCAGTATTTCTTTGTTAATTGTAGAGTGTGGAATATTCCACCCTTGAGTTAGGGGGGTGTTAGGCTGCCCTGTTTTGGAATCCTGCATGGTTATTGGTTGATCTGTTGCATTGTTCTGGGAGTCTTTTCTTGAAAAGGTTCATGTGTAAGTACGAGGGTGACTGTTTGGATGTGGTGGTAGCATGCTTAACTCTCTGTTTTCTTCTCATTGCAGACATACATCTTTCCACTGAGCTCCTGCTCCATGGGGTGGGGGAGTTTTGGCCTGGTTATGGGGTAGGGATCAGCCATATAAGTGTATTGTTTCGAAAGGTTTTATTAAGTTTAAATTCATATAGGAGTTCTTCCAGGCAGTCCTACATATTTATTTTATAAATATATAAATAATTACTATGAGGTAATAAGGTATGCACAATCATTTTTGATAAATTCATTAGCATTTTTCAGTGCTATGAAAAAAAAAAGAAAATTGGTAAAAGCAGGCAAACGTTTTTCATAATCTCATTGTAAGCGCCATGTAAATTTTCTGAACTGCAGTGTTTGCCTGTGTCCCACGGTATGGAGCTAGCCCAATGTAACAAGGAATCTTCGATTACAAACTGCTGGGCTGAGTGGCTCAGACGGTTGAGATGCTGGCCTTCTGACCCCAACTTGACAGGTTCGATCCTGGCTCAGTCCGGTGGTATTTGAAGGTGCTCAAATATGTCAGCCTCACGTTGGTAGAAGTACTAGCATGTAAGAGAACTCCTGTGGGACTTAATTCCAGCACCTCAGCATCTTTGACAACTGTAAAAGTAATTAGTGGGATGTAAAAGCCAATAACATTATTATTATTATTATTATTATTATTATTATTATTATTATTATTATTATTATTATTATTGTTATTATTACATACTATTACAAATTCGGTAATGTTGCCACCTCACGACAGATATAGAACTTTGTGGTAATGCTTTTAAGTTCTCCTCATCTTGAAATGTTAATTTCCTTGTGATGTATTTATTTTCAACCTTGTTATTAATTCCCGTTTTATCCATCATTTGGTTCTTATCAAAGCTCAATTATTTCTCTTTTCTGGCAATAGGAAGCATGTTTTTTAAAAGAAAGACATAGCAATGATGAGAATGAGTGAGACAAAATGGAAGGGGAAAGGTCAAAATGAATTGAAGAAAGGATATAGATTATATTGGAGTGGAGGAAAGATGGCAACAAATGGTGCTGGAGTTATACTGAGAGAAGACCTAGCGCAATATGTGGACAAAATTGACCAGATCAGTGACAGGATAATTAAAGTTAGACTTGGACTTGAGAGTGGAATCAAGGATTTTATACAAGTTTATGCACCCCAATTGGGGAATGCAGATGAATGTTTAGAAGAGTTTCTAGAAGAACTGGAAAGTTGTATTGAAGACAAAGAGGTTGTAATAATGGGAGACATGAATGCACATGTTGGAACAGACAGACAGGGAAATGAAGAGATAATTGGCCCCTATAGTTATGGAAACCAAGAAGAAGAAGAAGAAGAAGAAGAAGAAGAAGAAGAAGAAGAAGAAGAAGAAGAAGAAGAAGAAGAAGAAGAAGAAGATTTGGTAATAGATTTTTGTAGAAGGAATGGATTAATTGTTAGCAATATGTGGTTTAGAAAAAAAGGACTCTCAGAAAATGGTTGAGGAGATTGAAAGACAATGATTGATCTTATTCTGGTGGAGAAGGAGAAATGTAGAGAGCTGGAAGATGTGACAGCAATGCCAAGAGCAGATTGCGAAGAAGACCATAAAGTGGTGATAGCCAATTAAGACTTGGTAAAATAACAAAGTTAATAGAAAAAAGGGAAAGAAAAATAAAGGGATGGAAGTTAAAAAAGAAAGAGATATGGGAAAAGTTTCAAGAGGATCTGAATAAAGAAATTCCCAAAGATGATGTGAAAAGTTTGGAAGAGGAATGGGCATGTTTCAGAAATGGATTTGTAAAATGTGCAGTAAACACCTGTGGAAGACTATCAGGGAGGAAAAAGGAAAAGGAGACTCCTTAGTGGAACAGCAGGATAAAGGAAGCAGTTAAAGAGAAACAAATGGCTTGGAGGAAGTGGATAGGCAGCAATAGTAAAGAGAATTGGCAGAAATATAAGAAAGCCAAAAAGGTATGTAAGAAAATAGTACATGAAAAAAAATGGAAGAGCTGGGAAAGTTTCACAGAAACTTTACAGGAGGATATAAAGGGAAGTAAAAAGGTTTTGTATGGTTTGTTGAAGAATAGTTTATGAAATAGGGAAGATACAAAATTTGAAAAAACTGAAACAGGGCAGATATTGAAGCAAAGCGATGACATACTAAAAAGATGGTAGGAATACTTCTCGGATTGCTAAATATTAAATACAGTGAACTGGTAGATGAGAAGGAGCAAGAAGAAGCAATGCGGAAAGAAGAAGGACAAGAAAATGAGATATCAATGTTAAAAAATATAGGAAGCCATACAAAAGATGAAGAGCGGTAAAGCAGCAGCAGTGGACGAGGTAACTACGGAAATGATAAAAGCAGCAGGACCAATAGGGCTACAGTGACTGTATAGATTATTTAGAATAATCTGGAGGAAGGAAGAGATCCCAGAAGAGTGGGGAAAGGCTTTAATTGTCCCAATATTTTAAGAAAAGGTGATAAAAAGGAATGTAATAACTACAGAGGGATCACCCTTATTGCCCATGTAGCTAAGATATTTGAGAGAGTATTGGAAGGAAGACTGAGGAGGAAGCTAGAAGGAGAAATGTAAGAAGAACAGTATAGTTTTAGGAAAGACAGATCAACGTTTGGCCTGATCTTTACATTAAGACATATGATGGAGAAAATATGCGAGTTTGGAAAAGACATAGTGATGACATTTATTGACACTGAGAAAGCTTATGACAGTGTGCCCAGACAGTTGGTATGGGACATATTAAGGAAAACAGCAAGTTATCAAAGTGGAAGTGCAAATGATAAAAGCTATGTACAAAAGTTGTGTTAGTAGTGTGAAGACTAGTACAGGAAAAACAAAATGGTTTAAAGTTGAAACTTGTCTCTGACAGGGAAGTGTACTATTCCACCCATACTATTCATCATAGTCATGGATGAAATTCATAAGAACATTAAACAGAGATTGGGAAGACATGCAACAAAAGCCATGTTGTTTGCAGATGATATAGTGATATGGAGTGAAGATGAAACGGAAGTAAAAAATCAAGTAGATGTATGGAAAAGTACATAGAAAAATTTGGGTTGAAAGTAAACACAGAGAAAAGTAAAATAATATTGATGACAAGGGGAAGGAAGGAAGAGGAAAGATAAAACTGAATGGTAAAATTCTGGAAGTGGTTAAAAGTTTCAAGTACTTGGGAAGTGTAATCGCAGAAGATGGAAAAATAACCAAGGAAATTGGGAAAAGAATACAACAAGTAAACAGCTTCTACCAGAGTGTAATGGATATTTTGTGGAACCAAGATGTCCCGAAGAAATGTAAGAAAGTATTATATTCAACCTATTATGAACCCATAATAACCTATGCAGCTGGATCATGGACTACAATAAAATGAGGGGAGAGTAGAATACAGGCAACAGGGATGGAATTCCTAAAAGGTATCGAGGACAAGACAAGAAAGGAGAGAATTAGAAATTAAGAGATAAGGAAAAGGACAGGAATCTTGAAACTTCAAGACAAGATAGAAACAACAAAGCTAAAGTGGTTTGGGCATATGATGAGAATGGGGGAAGAAGAGAGTGCCAAAAAAAGCTTTTTCAGAGAAGTTAACAGGAAAGAGACCACGAGGAAGACCCCAAAAGTGGTGGACAGATTCAGTGTGGGAATGCATTGAGAAGAGGGGAGATAAACCAGAAGATGTACTTAATAAAGGAGAAGAGTGGTGGAGGTCCTTGATTCACAACCCAGCCCAGGAAGCTGGTAAAGGGAAATGAAGATGATGATGACTACTTAAAAAACATGCCTCATATGTTTGTTTTCAAGCTTAAGAGAAGGTTAAAGGTCATATCACCCTTACAAGCCTGAGAGCACGGCAAGTTTTGCAAAGTTAATCATTAGCTTTTAAATGGCTTTTTCCAGTGTTTGTAGATTAAGAATTCAAGTTTATTTTTCTTGAAAATTAATTATAACCTAAGATGTTAAAGATGATGATCCTAAGTTGCTGAGACTTTTAATTATGTTTGCCTGGTTAATCTCTATTTTTGTTCTTTGTTTTTATATCAAGTTCCTGAGAGTGTTTTAATAAAGTGCTTGTTGAAGTCAATGGTTACCTCTGTTTGAAGACTAGTCTGTAAAAGGCTACCTTTCATATCTCTTAGGCTCTTTCACTTCCACGTCCTTGTCATTTGTTTTCATATTTTGATCTCTGATTTTTTAATTATGTTTGCTTGTTAAATTCTATTTATTTATTTGTTGTTGTTAACCCATTCAAGATTAGACTTTGAATGTGACATGCCATATTGAGTAGACCACTGTGATATCGTCAGAGATTTCATTCAAACAAAAATATGCAAAAACCAAACCAAACCCTTTGGCACAACAGTCCCAAAGGGCCAAGGCCAACCAAGCGAGTGCTGTTCAGCCCGAAGGCCTACAAATTACAAGGTATCACATGGTCGGCATGAGGGAACCTCTTGGCCGTTATTCTTGGCTTTTTAGACTGGAAAAATATGCAAAACATTGTTATAAATTTATATTGTATATGTTTCTTAATTCATCTTTACTTAACAGATGCCAGTACAACAATATAAACACATAAGTCATGTACAGTAGAGTACTATACATGAATGTGCATATACAGTAGAGTCTCATTAATCCGAACTAATTGGGACCGGAGTCTGTTCGGATTACAAAATTTTTGGATTAACTGGAAAAACTTTTCTAATAATAATGATATTGTTTTTACGTATCACTAAAATACTTTTACGGTTTCCGGAGACGCCTAGGTGCTGGGATTTTCTCCCGCAAGAGTTCTTTTACGTGACAGCAAATCTACTTAAACGAGGCTGACGTATTTGAGCACCTTCATATACAACCGGAATGAGCCAGGATCGAACCTGCCAAGTTGGGGTCAGAAGGCCGGCGACTTAACTGTCTGAGGAAAATAGTTTTTACAATACAGTACAGTACGTACTGTAATTTAAAATGCACATTCTTTGACAGTTACATTAATAAAATACTGTATAAAATAAATGCACTCCGCTGCTACGCCCACTGATCGGATGTTTATGAGACGCTGGTTTAACACTGCATCTTCGAGTAGGTTCCAGTCACTATGGCAAAAGAAACTAAAAGACTTTGTAAAGATGAACGACCAATGATTGAAGATTTATGATGTGTAATTATGTTTATATTAAGTTATTCTAGTAAAATATGACTAATAAAATGCAAGTAAATCTTCATTCTATAATATGTTCTTCCATTTCAATAAGGAGAATTTAAAAAAAATTTAATATTTCAGTTGGGATTAACTGGACTTTCGGATTAACGAGGTTCGGATTAACGGGGTTCGGATTAACAGGACTCTAGTGTACAAAGAAGTTTGTAACAAAATTATTTACTGAGGTGGTCTTGTTGGTCAGAAGCCAGTCATTTGACTGCTGACTTGCAAAAAATGAGAATGTAAAAAGGTTTTCCAGTCAGTCCAACACATTTTATATTATAAACAAAAAGTTAAGATGTGAGAGCTGTAATCAATATGTTATTGAACACAGAATTACATTTTTCATCTAGAAGACATTTATACCTTTACTTTTTCAGCAGAGTATGGAAATGAGTGAGTGGTATAGGTTGTTGGAATAGACTTCTTCAGTTGCTTTATGGTTTTTTAAAGATTTTTTTTTCTGTTTTCACCAGTGTTGTGGTCTCCAGAGTACTGGTCCTCTTCAGGATTGTATGATGCAAGCACAGACTACTGATTTTTATCAAGTATTTAATCTCAGTTTCATTTAGTAATACTTTATTAACGGTAATACCATTTTACATAACAGTAGAGAAGAATAAACAAAACAAAACACACTAAAAAGAAAGTTCAATGGAGTATAAGTAGGGAAAAAAGTACAGATATATACACAGGTTATATTACAAGTAATCACAGGAAAGTAATAGTCACTTCTGGAGATTAAGTAAGTGATTTCTAAATTTTGACAATGAGCAGTTAAATATATCAATATCCACTTTGTTTAGAGATCTTGACATTCATTCAATTGGCCCATTGAATGCGTAGTTAGTTCTATGCCAATTTGTAGACAATGTATTCTTGAACCTTATGCGTCTGTCTGGTACATGTATGTTAATTTTTGCAAGGAGTTGTGGACAATTCACCAAGGAATGTAGCAATTTAAAAATGAAGAGTGTATCCAATAATTCACGGCATTGTGACAGGCTATGCAGATTTAAGGACTGTTGTAGGGATGTATAATCAATATTATCATATGAGAATCCTGCTCTAAATGAATATAAGCGAAGAAATTTATGTTGTACTGAATCTAATCTATGGATAGAGGTCTGATGAGAAGGGTTCCAAACAGGTGTACAGTATTCTAGTATAGGGCGTACTATAGACACATACAGCAATCGATAGGTAGCTAAGTTTGAAAATTCTCTAGAATATCTAGTAATGCAACGCAATCTTTGAAATGCTTTCTTGCAAATATTTTCAATATGTTCATTAATCGATAGGTTATAACTGAATAAAACACCAAGGTCATTAACTTGTGAAACAGGAGTTAGAATATTGTTATTACTAAATTTGTACTGAAATGATATTTTCTTCTTGTTTTTAACAATATTATTTTACATATCTCATGATTAAGTTTCAATCCATTTTGAATAGAGTACTTTTCCAGATGATGTAAATCTTCTTGAAGTTTTAAACAATCAAGTGGACAGTTAATTTGCATAAAATTTTTTGCATCGTCAGCAAACAAAAGCAATTCAGAATTATTAAGTGTATTTTTAATGTCATTTATGTACAGAGTAAAAAGTAAGGGTACAAGGTGAGACCCTTGAGGAACTCCACTGGTAACAATAATAGGCGCAGAAAAATGACTCCTTATTTTAACAATCTGCAGGCGATTTTTAAGATACGATTCAAACCATGAGAGGAGAGGCCCATTAATTCCATAGCGTGTTAGTTTTTGTAGCAAGATGTCGTGGTTGACAGTGTCAAAAGCTTTTGAGAAGTCTGTATAAATGCAGTCCACTTGGAGTGGTTCTCTAATGCACCCAAGAGGAACTGATAGAATAAAAGAAGATTGCTACAGGTTGACCGTCCTGAAAAGAATCCATGTTGCTCATCAATGATGATGTTTCTAAAGAGAGGTGTGATTTTGTCAAGAATTATTGAGTCAAAAATTTTGGAAATATGAGAAGAAATTATAACTGGTCCATATTGTTTTATGTCAGTTTTATCACCATTTTTGAAAACTGGACTAACAAATCCTTTCTTCCATTCCACTGGAAAAACGCCTTGGTTTAATGATGAGTTGAACAGATAAAAGAGTGCTTCACATAAAATAAATGAGCAGTACTTACGCAGGTAAGTTGAAAAACCATCAGGTCCTACAGTTTTCTTTAATTCCAGAGATATCAGTTTGATGTAAATTTCTGCCTTACTAATGTTTATAGTTGATAGATTAACAGAGAAAGGATAATCATATGGCATACTACTACTATTCTGATAAGAAGAATAAACAGATGAAAAGTGGTTAGCAAAAAGATTGACAATATTTTCTCCAGTATCTGCTGTAACTTCATTAAGATGCGTTGTTAAAGGAATACATGACCTTTTAGAACTTAGATTTTGCCAGAATTTCTGTGGATTGGAAGTAATACTTCATTCACAGTTGGAGACATACATTGTATAGCAAGATTTAGATTCAGACTTGCATTCATTTCTTAATTTCGAGAAATGCTGATAATCACTATTGAGACCTGATATTTTGTATCGCTTGTGTGCTTTCTTCTTTTCAATAATCAGGGACTTCAATTTATGATTAAACCACTTTGGGAATTTGGGAGTCTTAAAATTCCGTATAGGGATGTAAAGTTCCATGCCATTATGTAGTACTGAATAGAAGGTTTCTACTGCTTTATCAATTGATACATTTTGAAACATCACCTTCCAGCTGAACTGTGACAGATAATAATTTAGTCCATTATAGTCACCATTTAAAAAGTCAAAATAAAAACTATCAGCAGGCAAGGAATTGTATAGCTCATTTATAGGTAAAGAAATCTCTAATGCTGGGTGGTGTCTATCGAGGGGGACAATGCTTTCATTACTAGATTTTTTTTCAATGGTACTGGAGTTACTGAAAACCAAATCAAGAAAGTGATTCAGAAAATTTGGGATAGCATTACACTGATTTAAACAGAGATAAGAAAAAGTGTCTATAATTAAACTGGACTGCATAGTGTGGTTACCTACTGACTAGGCCTATGATGCATTTCAGAAGTGTTCTTCCAGTTATTCACATAATGCCAATCAGATTTTGTGGTGTTACACATAACAATGCCCTCACTCAAGAGATTTCTTTATGGAGAATGTCTGTAATTTTCTCCAAAGATTTAATTCCTTCTTGTAAATTTATTACCTCAGAATGTTTATTATCTTCTGTGACCTCAGTGGTTCTTGAGCACGCTTTCATCTCCACATGAGTATAGCTGCAGAAAGAGATACTTAACTGTACTGTACTTACTCAGATAGCGAGCGTAGATCATACTGCACTCCACTGATGTTGAAGATACACTTTGTTGTACAAGTTACACCATCAAAACTGGTGAGTCCTGGACCACATGGTTCACAGGCTTCTTCTCCATATGCAAGTGGATCAGACACAGTAGTGTCTTCAGGACAAGGAGTGCATGCTGTCGTGTTAGGATCAATATACTGCCCAGGAGGACAGGGAATGCATCCACGATCCTCCACGTCCTGTAATCAAAGAAAATTATTATTGTATCTACAGATATAATTTTAAAATGTTAGCAAATTTTATAATGTAACACATAAAATACTACTCAGCTGGAAGTAATGATTTCATCTACACATTCATCAGTCTCTACCATGTACTAGAATATGACTGAAAGATGTAAATGGACTTCAGTAAAGCACTTCCTGAAACATCATATTTAGTAAAGCACCTTGAATTACTCCAGTTCTACAAGAAAAAGCTACAGCAAATTAAATAATTAAAAAAGAAATTGAAGACCAAACCTTTTGTAACATACTTTTCAATCTGATTCAAAATAAATTCAGTAATGTATATTCCTATACTTCACGTCTTGCTAGTGATTTGTTATTTTAATAACTCAGATTAGGCTTTCGGCAATGATGGGATAGGAAAGGGCTAGGACTGGAGGGAAGTGGCCATAGCCTAAATTAAGATAGAGTCTCAGTATTTGCCTGGTGTACAAATGGGAATCCATGTACAGCTATCTTCAGCGCTGCCAATGGTGGAGCTTGAACCCACCATCACCCAAATTCAAACAGCTAAGTTGCAAGTATCATGCAGCCAAAACACTCATTCCTGTACAATCACCGTCATACTATGTCTTAACCCAAAAATTCTTCTACTTGATTTCAAAAATTGAGATCTGTACCTCACTGGGGTAATATAAAGTGATGTGCGGTTATGAGCCAGAAAACAGCGGGAATTGTGAGCACCATTATAAATTCATTATGAGTACCCCAAATGAACCCATAAAACTAGCACAGATAAGAAGAACACATACCTTACAACAGGAGGGCATTCCTGTAGGTTGTCTATCCATATAGCATTCTTGATACAGGTGTTGTGCCTGGTTTGCATTCTGTCTAGCTTCTCCATAGATGAATAACAAATCCAGACACTCATTGCTGGAATACATCGAGAGGCAGTGAATAAGCTTTGTGTTATGTTATGACTTGCCTCGAAGGAGGGGAGTTTGCGCAGCTGCACACCTACCTACCATCGCATGTTGCCTTTCCAATGGGGCACATTTTGCCCTGCCTCTGTTCTGCAAAGCTCGGAACATGTACGACGTAGCTAATTGGATGCATGTGTCCTAGCCACAGACCATCACCTCCTCATCCTCGTCCAACCCTGCTCCATACCCTATGCCACGATACATACGGCCTTTTAAAGAGCTAAATAAACAAATCAGTTTGTGGAAACTATCAGTATGGAACCTTACCATATCCCAGTCAATTGGCAGAAGAAAAAAAAAATTGCATTTGATCTGAACCTTTGACTGTCCACCATCATATCTGCCACTGTGTCCTTGCTATGTGAGCTACTGCAAGACTTGACATGCAGCGCGCAGTTTCCAGTCTAAACAGTACTCGCTCCTGGTCTGTGTGCGCACCTCCTGTTGCAAGATACGTGTTCTTCGTATCTATGCTCATTTTACGGGTTCTTTTGAGGTACTCATAATCAATTAATTTAGTGGCACTCATGATTCCTGCTGTCTTCTAGCCTGTAACCACACATCTCATTATATTACCCTGGTTTAGGGGGAGGGACAGATGTATTTCAGAACTGTAGTAAAAACGGTGAGATGCATAAACTAGATTGCAAGGGGCTGGTGGACCACCCAGTATGATGCCCTGAGAATACCGAAAATCTGCTTGGTGATTCAATTGGGTGGCCGTGTTTTCTATTCAGGAATTTCCACGTGTTTTTTCTGTTGTTAATTATCTTATTTATATAGTTTATGTATACTTTACAGATGAGTTTGTGTCATGTTTTTAATGATTAAAGGAGTAAAACATCTGTAAAAATAGTACCGAAGCACTCCTGGACAAACTGAGAATTGTGTACGGATTTAGAAATTAAAGAACACTTGTATCTAAATGCGAAATTAATTCTTGGATGCAGTGTGAAAGTCAAGGTCTACAATCTACCGTAAGAATGGGTAAAGGGGTGCCTGGCCTGGAGCAAAGTTGCCAAACCAACTGCATCATTATTTCTTAGATGCATCACTTGTGTTAGTGAATCCTGGTAAATTCGTCAATCTATGACACAGAAGTGATATCTCAGTCATGCACAGTATTTAGGAAAGATTGATCGTGGACCTCAGATAGAAGGACACTTATTACAATGAAACGTGAATTCAAACCTGTGCACCTTCAGCAGTTGGAAACAAAGGCAGTACAGGTGGAAATCACGTGTGCTGCAAGCAAGTTTCTTTTGTGTTCTGTGTACCGAGCTCTGAACTCCCCCATAACATCAATGAAGAATTACTACTGTCTCTAAGCCGTGTACAAATATCCAACACTGATATAAAGGTATCTACATAACTAGTGGTTCAAACTTGGAAGTTGACTGGTAGCACAATTGTCCTCACCTCCCGCCAGTTCCCATCAATCCATTAGCAGAAATCTTCCTTACAGAATTCTACAACCTGTTCCGTGACCAATTAATTCCTGAATCAACCCGTAAAATGAAAACCTCCAGTTCCATACTAGATTTATTCCTTACTAACATACCATCCTCAGTACTGAAGACAGAAATCATCCCCACCAGTTTCTCTGACCACCTAGCAGTTACACCTACCCTAAAATACAAGAAACCACCAGTAACAAAAATATAATAGAGAAGTCTATAACTACAAAATAAAGCTGACTGGGTATCATACCTTCTCAGAAATGATCTACCCACCTCTTTATCTTTAAACACTGTGGACATTAATGTGGTGTGGTCTAGATGGTAAGAAAGTTCCTTTCACTTTGTAGGCAAAGCGGTGCCTAAAGTGAAAATCTCTACCAAAAAATACTCTCCACGAATCACAAAAGAAACAGTTAACAGTTAAAATGATACACAAAAGGAACATGCTTTAAGGGAAATGGAAACAGGATACAAGCGATCTTATGTGGGACAAATATAAATTCATGAGGAATGTAACCAAGAAACTCATCTGTAAAGTATACATAAACTATATAAATAAGATAATTAACAACAGAAAAAACACGTGGAAATTCCTGAATAGAAAACACGGCAACGCAGCACCAAGTGCATTCTACTGTAATGGGACAACTGTTACCTCCCCCGAGGCCACTGCCACAGCATTCAGTGAGAAATTTAAAGGGAACTATAATGAGCCAGGGAAAAGTACAAATACGAACCTGAAAACAAATCAGTCATTATCTCTCTCCCTCTCCAATCTTTGCTTCATGGAATTCAAGATAGTTAACAGCCATCAAAAGACTTGACCATTTGCTGCTTCCAGCCTGAACACAAACCTTCAATTATTTCAGTGCAGTGCACTGAAGCATTAGCCCCCTTCTTGTGTGCCCTGTTCAATTTTTTCAATTAACAGTGGCTGTGTACCCAGTAAATGGGATTGGAATAACTTACCAAGAGTGATGTTCAATAAATTTCCAATTTCCTTGCAATCATTTAAGAAAAGGCTAGGAAAACAGATAGGGAATCTGCCAGCTGGGCGACTGCCCTAAATGCAGAACAGTAGTTATTGATTGATTGATTGATTGATTGATTGATTGATTGATTGATTGATTGATAATGTACGAGTATAAATATGTGAATAATTTAGTTATTGTAAATATTAGCTTAGTGGGTCTGTTAAGCATCTAATGCACATAGGGCTTGCCCTTTTTCAGTATAACATCCATAAAATCTGCATGATTTATGGTAAATAAAAATGAATAATGACAATAATAATAAATGTATTAAAAATAAACGTCTAACCCTGGACATAATGTAAATTATTTTTACATGTACGAACATTTGATGAAACTTGTTCCTTCTTCAAGTACAGCCATCAGAATGTGCTGTGTCTGCTTCCAATTGTTGCGGCTACTCTGCTTTATGAATTCTGGGGTTTCTACAAATAATACCAGCCAAATGTGATGCAAAGATGGTCCCTTACACAAGTTACACTGAGCGCTTTCCCAGTACAGTACTTCTTCTAATTACTTCAATGAATGGGGCGTTAACATCAAGATCCATAGGTATGTCATAGACAGCCTTTCACGAGATACTGTTTCTTGAAAATTGCTTGATCAAGGATTTAGCATTGATGGGAGTGAAATTTATGCATGGCTGATGTGGAAAATCGTTTCTTTGAGGAACGGATGATGCAGGATTTTAAAAACGTGATTTAATTAGGATGCTTGCAAGACCACATAATTTGAATTAATAATCTGGGAAACATAGTTTCTGGGTGTAACCGTACATAAGTATGATCTCCCAATTTTAGGTTAGGACATGTTTGTAAATTAATTTGTAATATAAAGTGGCGAATATTATGTGAGTTTGTTAAATTAAGATGTAAGAACATAGTCTCACAAGAAGAATTTGTAGTTGGGGAGTGTTGGATATGCATTGGATATGTACCATATATCATTATATTTTGTATAAATTTCAGTTTAGTTACGCTTAGCAGTGAAATTTGCTCAAGATTTTGCAACATGGGAAGTGGTAGCTATGTGGACAGTGACTATATCGGTAAAGATAATTGAAGTTGGTTGAAAGTGTTGCAACAAGTTGATTGAAAACCCGGGGCACAGTCGGGAACTATAGGCGGAAGATTGCAATTCATCAATGTTGATGAAAACTAGAGAGCGCTAATTTTTGTATCAGATGTTCGGTAACCAATCTGAAAGCTCCGATTTTGTATGAGATTGCATTGATTGAGTGATGCCTGAAGATGTGTCAGGCAGAGCGTTGCTACCAGCGAATTTTTGGAAATGCAACAGCCAGGTGAAGCAAGACTATGTATACATGTGTGCGCGTGGGATAAGATTCATTACCAATGCATTATGAATTTTCATTAAGAGTTCTTTTCAAGGTTATTACTTACAAGTTCATTCTCTGTGCTCATTCTGTGGAAGACACTACATGTTATTAATTTGGTCGTTCATTCTCTGGGAGGATGTACAATGCGTGGTGGTATATACGTGTAATCTGGAGTTAATGTGTTATATCACACAGAACTGATTATTGCTAGATGAAACAGTAGGCTAAATGTTCATAATTTGGTCATTCTTTTATTGATTTGACATGGCATTCATCATTCAGTGATTCTACATTGTGCAGTTGTTTGGATGGGTTTACATATGACAGTGAGGAGATTAAGAAAGGGACAGCAATCTCATCCATATGAAATCATCACTTTGAAACTTGGCTTTGAAAAATATCTACATGCATTTGTGAACCAAGGAGGCAATTCATGTATATTCATGTCTTGGGGTGACGCTAGTGGCCAGACCAACCCATGTAAATAAATATTGGAAGCTGGGAGGACTCCAGATGCTAGTCTGAAGAGGAAGGGTTTGTGTAATTAAAGTTTGGGATGACCTTACCAAATAAGGGGCATCCAAGTGTAAGAAAGGTCATCGTACCGGTCTTTACTTGATGAAGTAGAATTCCAGTAGCATCAGGAAGTACCTATCGGACTACTACCTTGAGGTATGTAATAGGTGTAAAAATGTATATTGGTACCAAACTGATTGTAGCTAAATTGTGGGTGTATTGTACATTTGTGGTTTGTCGATTTTGGATTTATGA
The DNA here is from genome assembly GCF_040414725.1 of Anabrus simplex. NCBI lineage: Eukaryota > Metazoa > Arthropoda > Insecta > Orthoptera > Tettigoniidae > Anabrus > Anabrus simplex. Next base: position 558,942,463 of record NC_090266.1, read on the forward strand.
GTTGTTTAGTGGCAGGGTGAATTGGTATCATCATATGATGATTGTTGATGTGTTTTTTCTGTTTTGTTTTGTTTCAGGAGGAAAGTCATGTAGTTAAACTTATGATAAATCTTCTTATTGGTGGAGTGATAACCTGGCATGCTACCCATATACAGTTTCAGGGTTAAATATCAGTAGTAGCAGGTAAAGTAATGAAGTAAATTTGGAGCCTCATCAGCCTATGATCATCGCCATGAGAGAAAGAGTTCTTTCATGCTAAACCGAGTTATTATTTCTGCAAGTATTTTGCAGATGGCACCCAATTTCGTTACTTATATTTTGTTCACATTACACGGGAACAGACAATTGAGGTTCCACTGTACTTTCAAGCTGTAAACTCATGCTTAGTTTGTTCTTATACTGCAAATTAAATGACTTTGTTTTGAATATCTGTTTGCCTGAAGTGTTGTAAATTATGAGGTACCATAGTATTTTGTCATTTATGCTCACCAGGTGACATGGCAAACACATGACTGCCCCACCATCAATAGTATTTGTAACATTTATGGAATATATTCTTGCTACATCATCTTCCAGTCGGGTCTCAATTGGGTTCTGGCCAAGCTGTAATTTCTGAAATGCCCAACTGAAAGTATAGGTGTCGTTCTGCATTACTGTGTGCACAAACTCTTGCTTCTTCTGAGATTCTGTCCAGCTCTGAATTAATGCCACTCCTTTACTCTCTGAACCCTGAAAAAAGAAAGATTTTATGAATATGGTAATTCAGAGTACAAGGTGAATTACAAAAGTCAATGAACTATAATTGTTTGAATTGGTTAGTAATGCATTATTGTTTGATGCTTCACAGTATGAACTGTATATTATAATATTCACTAAACAAAGCCACAATATGAGCTGAATTTATTCTTTGTGCTATCTGAATGTACATTTTATCAAAGTAAAGTATGCTAAAGTATGTCTTAATATTTACTTTACTTGCCCCCTCAATCACAGTCACACAAGTCCTCTAGAAAAACGAAATACACTATTTTTTAATATATCTTGCAAGGATAACCAGGATAACCAGAAATGATGTCGGTCTTGCCACGCTTTACCTTTACTATGCACAACCTACTTGTGTAGAATAATCTCATATATATTTTATTGAATTTAAGGTTCAGAATATTTCTGGAATACTTTAGTTCATTTAAACACCTTCCACTTTCAAACAACTTTCCTGTTTCGTCATAATTCACTGTGACATGACATTAAATGAAATAAGTTTCATTATGATAGATCCGTATTGGACTGTGATTATAATAGAGTTAAACTAATGTATTATTAAGGTCCACCTTTTCAATACAAAATATACAGAGTTTAAATTACATAAATGATTAGGGACTAGTTTTGACCTAATATTAGGTCATCATCAGCCTAAAGCAAAATTAAAACATAAATACCGAAGAAATCAAACAATGTAAAGACACATAACGTCTCGTAAATGTACATACCATGTGAGATATTGAGAAAAGAATTATAGAGATGTGCAGCACTATGTTAAAAAAATAACTCAATGATAGAGATTCATATAAAGTCTAGTGCGCATTGAAAAGATGTTAAATATAGGAATCATTGAGTTGCTGGATAAGGAGATTAGTATATGTTGGTTCCTTTAAGATGCTGTTATCCAACTGAAGAACAACTGAGCTGAAGGCACGTCGTTTATTTACGACTGAAGTCCAGTGCGCTGTACAGCATTAAAAAGTTGTTAGGGATGGAAATCTTTCAGTTGTAGGTCAAGGAATAGAATATATGCTTGCTCCTTAAATGTGCTGTTGTACATTCAAAGAACAACTGGGATGAAGTTACGTCATTTTTCAAGATATTCACAGAAGTAAAAACACATGGATGCTAGAAAGGCTCTTCTGTTTTTTGGAACTTGAAGGAAGGTGATTGTTGCGTGTGGAGGCTTAAGAATCCAGTGATATCACATCACATATCACATATCACAGAGAACTGTTTTATACATCTAGACCAATATTTTAATCCAAACTTCAATCTTAATGACATTTCCAAAGAACCGAACATTCTTTTTGACCTGCTCATTCAGCTTTTCAGACAATCAAAATCAAATATTAAAGGTCCAATTTTTCATTCTATTTACAGTACTTTGCTTAAACAATCTTCCATATTTCCACGTCCATCAGCCTGCCTTAATAACCTCCTCCCCCTTCTCTGCACCCCCTCTTTCTCCTTCTGTTTCCATTCCTTTTGTTTCTCTTTTCCCTTCACCTCCTTCTCAAGATTTTCCTTTGAACCTCACCTACCCCCAATTCTCTCTTCAACTTATTACAACACAAAATCATTCCCATATGACATATTTTTTAAGTACTTTCTTCCACATGACTTAATTCTTTCTTTCTTTCTTTCTTTCTTTCTTTCTTTCTTTCTTTCTTTGCTGTCATTTATTCAGAGTCAAATGTATGGTCTGCATTGAACTGTGAATTTCTATCCACCTTTATTTAACTCCATATATGTTAATCCTCCTCATGTAACATCCATCGTCCTTCAAAATTCTAGAAACAGAAGAACTTTCTTCTAGCATCATACTTTGCATCTGCATGAATATCAAGTTTATAAACATCCAAGGTTACTACAATTTCAATTGATCTCTGAATGAACAGCAGCATCGCTTGGAAGTCAACCTTTTTTGATTTACATGACCAGCAACTTAAGGATTAAATTTACAACTTTTTACTTTTATAGGGCGCACTGGACTTTTTTATGGATCACTATTTTTTAACATAGTGTAGCGCATCTCTGGATTCTTAAGCCTCCACGTGCAACAATCACTTTCCTTCAAGTTCCAAAATTAGAAGAGCCTTTCTAGCATCCATGAGTTTTTACGTCTATGAATATCTTGAAAAATGACATAACTTCGTCCCAGTTGTTCTTCGAATGTACAACAGCACATTTAAGGAGCAAGCATATATTCAATTCCATGACCTACAACTGAAAGATTTCCATCCTTAACAACTTTTAAATGCTGTATGGCACACTGGACTTTAATAGTAAATAAACGATGTGCCTTTGGCTCAGTTGTTCTTCAATTGGATAACAGCATCTTAAAGCAGCCAGCATATACTAAACTCCTTATCCAGCAACTCAAGGATTCCTATCTTTAACATCTTTTCAATGCGCACTAGAATTTTTATGAATCTCTGTCATTGAGTTATTTTTAAACATAGTGCTGCACGTCTCTATAATTCTTTTCTCAATATCTACATAGTATGTACATTTACGAGACGTTATGTGTCTTTACATTGTTTGATTTCTTCGGTATTTATGTTTCAATTTTGCTTTAGGCTGATGATGACCTAATATTAGGTCGAAACTAGTCCCTTTTGGATTCTAGAGGTCAAATGGACTGTGTCGCGATAGACCTGTCTAAAGCATTCGATAGGGTGGATCATGGGAGTCTACTGGCAAAAATTAGTGCAATTGGACTATACAAAAGAGTGACTGAATGGGTTGCTATATTTCTAGAAAATAGAACTCAGAGAATTAGAATAGGCAAAGCTTTATCAGACCCTGTTGTAATTAAGAGGGGTATCCCTCAAGGCAGTATTATTGGACCTTTATGTTTCCTTATATACATAAATGATATGAGTAAAGGAGTGGAATCAGAGGTAAGGCTTTTTGCGGATGATGTTATTCACTATAAGTTACAAGATTGTGAGCAACTTCAAAATGACCTTGATAATGTTGTGAGACGGACAGTAGGCAATGGTATGATGATAAACGGGGTTAAAAGTCAGGTTGTGAGTTTCACAAATAGGAAAAGTCCTCCGAGATTTAACACTTTCAACACTACCATATTTTAACATGTATCCTGGCTGTGAACTGGGTCTTTTTGCTAATTTTTAATGCGTTATTATGGTACAGCGAAACATATTACATGCTTGATTTTTTGTACCATATGAAGGTGTCAACCGTCCAAAATGAAGATGTTAATCAACAAGTGAATATCTGAAGTAATTTAATTATACTAGTCTTATGAAGAACATGAAAAAATAGTACAGAATTTTTTTTTACATTGAGGTTATACCAATAAGCTTGCTCAAACAATAAAAAATAATAATTTAATGCGACTACTTAGGCCCCAAATAAACACAAATGCAGTGGAATAAAATATTTACCTATTTAGGTATAGTTTGTTTTCGTATGGTAGTCCTGAAAACATTGGACTATACACAGTCCTACTTTGCACTCTTTGCACCACCATCTACTCTCTTTTCTGACGTGCTTATCACTTTCTTTCTTGCCCCTCTCCGAGCATAGCTTGCAATAACGAGTAGCTTTCACACATATGGTAAATTGTTGCAAAAAACCAATAAACTTTGTGAAGTTTTACTGCAGACCACCGGTGCCACATGGAATTTTCCTTCAGTTTGCCCTGACGTTTCATTGCCGCAATTGTCGTACCTGTATATCTGTTAGTTTCTGTTTTTATATTTTTGATCACATCGTCACTAAAAAAATTACTGAAACAATCCATTTCGTCACTCCCCGCGCAAAACTGAGTTGAACCAGATGCCGACTGGAAGACAGGTAGCTGCGGTTGGTCATCTGTTTCTGACCATTCATCATCAGGTTCAGATGATCTAGCAGATGTTCCCGGCACAGGTGAATCATCAGTCTGCGTCTCTTCGTCTAAACGAAAAAGATAATCCCAAATTTCTAGGCGAAGTCTTTCTATCGTTTGTATTCGGAGTAAAATAATACAGCTAAACACTTACGTTCCAAAGTGACGTAATAAAGAAAAATCTTACCTGAACTATCGCTTGATACGTTATCCGGTTCGTAAGTAGGGTCGTAATCACTTTCATCCATCTCTGAACCCGCTTCTCCCGATAAAATATCACTATCATTGAGCCGGCGTGAAGACATGTTTACACAGTAACACAGCTGACAGCGTGACAGATTTGGCGCGCGCAGCGCACGGCACACTGAGTGCTTCGGTAGAGGTCACGGCAAGGAGAAAATGGCCTGTTTATAGTTTCATTTCGAAATTCCCGAAAACTGCTGCATTCTAGTGGTCACTAGATGAACTATTACCTCCAACCAAGGGACGGAAACCGTACGTGATACGTGCAGCAGGATATAAACACACGAGTAAATCACGCCCGTATCATATACGGGCGCCGTCCAGAAGCAGGAAAGCAGCGCGCCCGTATCCCGTACGGGGATAGTGTGGAAAGTGTTAATTACTGCATTGATGGGGTGAAAGTTCCTTTTGGGGATCATTGTAAGTATCTGGGTGTTAATATAAGGAGGGATCTTCATTGGGGTAATCACATACAAGGTGTACAACTTTGCTTCTGCCGTTTTGTTCCCAACATTGGAGGCTTTAATGAAACAGATTACAGTACTTACACATGTATCATTCAAAATAGTGTCCATTGCTGGCCACGACTTTCTCCATCTGATGATATAGATGTTGATTCCCATAGGGAATCTGAAATATTTGTCCCGAATGAGTAAATTTATAATACCAATATAAATGGTCCGTTATTGGACATTATAAATTTTCCAGCTGACTCATTGCTGGTTGCCAGCATTTTGCCCTCATGTGCTAGGTTGGGCTCATCAGTTGGTACCTAGCACACCTACCAAGACGCTGGCTAGTGCATACCGTGAGAGGCCACTGTGTAGGCTACTTGGAGCCACCGGCAGTGCTAATGCACTATGAGAGACTTTGTCAACATCTATATCATCTGATGGCCAAGCAGGCATCAATTTTTGGCAGTGAGACAAAGTCTCTCATAGTGCATTGGCACTGCCGGTGGCTCCAAGTAGCCTATGTAGTGGCCTCCACGGTATGCACTATCCAGCATCCTGGTAGGTGTGCTAGGTCCCAACTGATGAGCCCAACCTAGCACATGAGGGCGAAACTCTGTCAACCAGGAATGAGTTAGCTGGAAAATTTATAATGTCCAATAACGGACCATTTATATTGGTATTATAAATTTACTCATTCAGGACAAATATTTCAGTTTCCCTATGGGAATCAACATCTATATCATCGGATAGCCAAGCAGGCATCAATTTTTCGTAGTGAGACAAAGTCTCTCATAGTGCTTTGGCACTGCCGGTGGCTCCAAGTAGCCTATGCAGTGGCTTCCATGGTATGCACTAGCCAGCGTCTTGGTAGGTGTGCTAGGTACCAACTGATGAGCCCAACCTTGCACATGAGGGCAAAACGCTGGCAACCAGGAATGAGTTGGCTGGAAAAATTATAATGTCCAATAACGTACAATTTATATTGGCATTATAAATGTACTCATTCGGGACAAATATTTCAGATTCCCTATGGGAATCAACATCTATATCATCTGATAGCAAAGCAGGCATCAATTTTTGGTAGAGAGACAAAGTCTCTCATAGTGCATTGGCACTGCCGGTGGCTCCAAGTAGCCTATGCAGTGGCCTCCACGGTATGCACTTGCCAGTGTCTTGGTAGGTATGCTAGGTACCAACTGATGAGCCCAACCTAGCACATGAGGGCGAAACGCTGGCTACCAGGAATGAGTTAGCTGGAAAATTTATATTGTCCAATAACGGACCATTTATATTGGTATTATGAATTTACTCATTTGGGACAAATATTTCAGATTTCCTATGGGAATCAACATCTATATCATCTGATAGCCAAGCAGGCATCAATTTTTGGTAGTGTGACAAAGTCTCTCATAGTGCATTGGCACTGCCGGTGGCTCGAGCTTGAGGTGCATAGATCATAAGGTAACGTGTTATCAGTGGGAAGAACAAACCTTGTTCTCTTAAGTTGTGATAATTAACAGGCTTAATTCAGGTGGTTCCGAAGCCAACAATGTGGTCATGTGAAGATCATAATTTGAATCAAAGTTATGATTCCCATTTCAGGTCTCCACGTTTCCATACTGAATTAAGCCTGTTAATTACCACAACTTAAGAGACCAAGGTTTATTCTTCCCACTGATAACACATGTTACCTTATGATCTATGCACCTCAAGCTGGGGTATTCTCTTGTATATCAAGACTCAATAACAAGGATACCTTCTCAAACTTTATACTTTCCGGTCAGATGCAACTCATCATTTTAACTTGTTATGATCTAAAATTGACATGATAAGTGCTGTCATGTGTTTTAGATAGTCATATGCACCATACTCTCATCAATTCAATGTTACATTTAAAATTTGTCTTCGTAGGTGCAGTCAAGTGTTTTATAAGTTACACCTTATGTTCTATACACCTCAGGCTGGACTATTTTATCATGTATCACACTTTAACAACTGGGTTACCTTCTCCAATTTGCTTTCAACATTTTAACTTGTTACAGTTTAACTTTTAACATTTGTCATTGTATTTGCTGCCATGTGTTTTATATTTTAACTAGTCATAATTTAACATTTATCTTGTAGATTTTATCATGTGTTTTATATTGTTGTTTGATAAGTTGTTTTGCTCAATTGATACATTGGCTGATGATGACACGCAATGAGCGTCAAAAGTAGTACGTATCTTCTTTAAACGACATGTGATACATACTCACATCAATAAATATTCATTGCATTGAAAAGGTGGACCCTAAATATTTTCATTTTATTGTAATCCCAGTTCAATATGGAACAGAATGAAGTTTCTAACTTTCAATACATATGATATATCATGTTTGAAAATTCAAGAAGTTCTGTTGTTGACATCATGGCAGCTAAACATTTTCTTGTGATCACAAATTTGAAAATTAATGATGTTTTACCGAGTGATGGTACAGAAAGTTTAGTTTCGTTAAACAAGTACTAGGACAAAGAATTTGAGAATGAAAGTAGTGATTGTGACATTGATGTTGCTTTTGATACGCGGGAAAATATTGGTCGTAATGTTACTGATGGTGTTTTTTTTGTGAAAAGACATGGATAAGGGCTAAGGGAAATTTTTATGGCAGATTATGGTTCTCAGAATGCTGCAAAGAACTGCTTATATCCTGTGTGAAAAATGTTCAGTTGTTTTCTACTGTCGATTTCGTAAAGATGACAGAAGAATAGGCAGATATTTTTGCCCTGTTTACAGGTTTCTTTGGGGGAAATATATGTCATTTTTGCATTGTGTATGTTAATGAGCATAGTCAGAAACCTGTATTGAGATCTTATTTCTCAAAAAACGGGTACTAGCTACTCCTATATTTGGTTCAACCCTATCTCTTGTTCAATTTGAAAACATCAGAAGATTCCTTCACTTGACTGACTTTAGGTAATTCCAGTAAATTATGCTGTTTGTGTGTTTATGCACTAATGACAAACTGAACATTTTGGTAAAATTCATTGAACCGCTTGTCATTTATGACTGATTAACTAAAAGCCTGCACTCATAGTATGCTTGGTGCTGTATTCCTCCCACAGCACAAGGTAGCCAGGTAGTGAAAGTCGTTCCACGCTGAGAGGTTAAGTATCATTCCTAGTCATGTTTTAACTATGATAATTAGATAAAAGTGTGATGAAACAGACAAAGATATCTTCTGGAACAAACTTCAGGACACCATAGGAATGTGCAGTGTATAAGACCTGTCGATTTTATGTGGTGATCTCCGGGCATGCTGGAAGCACTGATGATGGATACCAGTGCCATGGTAATCTTTGACTTATGTTAAGATCATCTTCAGCTTGATAGGTCAGAAACATGTCCTTTAAACATATTGTTTAGACTGGCCAGTTAATTTAAACGGTACTATTTTATTGTACTGAACAGGTGGAATATACATACAGATATTTGCTAAGAAATTGATATTTATCTACATGTAAGGAAATCACAGGAACAGCAATCAACCATCACTGAAAACATTATGTTTCCTTCAATTGATATCACTCAAACTGATTCTGCTTGGTCAATAATCTGCAACTCATTCACAAATGCTGCAAAAACTGTACTGTACTTGGTATCATAAACCAGACCATAGTCAAACTGATAAACAATCAAAAAAATCAATCAGTGACTACTGATCTGCATTTAGGGCAGTCACCCAGGTGTCAGATTCCCTATCTGTTGTTTTCCTAGCCTTTTCTTAAATGACTGCAAAGAAATTGGAAATTTATTGAACATCTTCTTTGGTAAGTTATTCCAATCCCTAACTCCCCTTCCTATAAACAAATATTTGCCCCATTTCATCCTCTTGAATTCCAGCTTTATCTTCATATTGTGATCTTTCCTATTTTTAAAGACACCACTCAAACTTATTCATCTACTGATGTCATTCCATGCCATCTATCCACTGACAGCTCGGAACATACCACTTATGATATAGGTACCACTTAGTCGAGCAGCTCGTCTCAGATATGAATGTGGACAGATCTGGTTCCAGATAAGATACATGCTAAGAAGGCAGCATACAAGGAATGACAAAACCTTCAGACTGTGGAAAACCATGAGAAATACAAGGCCACAGAAAAAAGGTGCAAATAGGGCAATCATGGAAGCAAAATCAGATCATTATCAATAACTCTACAATCAACTGCAATCCAATGAAGGCACAAAGCATGATCAAAGGCCATGCAAGATATTGAACACTATATGTGTGTGGAGGACAAGGATAGTTGTCAACTGCATGATCAACAAAGAATATTGGATCAGTGCCAAGAATATTATATGTGTGAAAGAATTTTCAGTACATTACAAAAACTCTCAATAATCTCTGGCCACCCTGCCGTACGTAAACTCCAGCTCAGGCACACCTTTGCAGAGGTTTGGGCCTGCCTTCGGGCAGAATACACCCTTACCCTTACGTACCCTTATCATATCTACAGAGAAGTCGTAAATAAAAAATATGACTACTTACCTGCATAAATACAAATTCGCACTTGCTTTTGCAGTCCAGTTCAAATACGAATGAAATGCGACCGACTTCTAATCTATGCCCACCACTAACTCCACCTTTACTTCGAAACCCTGCTACATTTAGAGAGAGTAAAAGATAGGCTGTATCAGGGTGATGATGGCTTGAATGAATATGTGTTCCAGCACACTGCCAACTCATGCTGTTACTGCAACTTGATCCTGAAAGTAAATTATTACAAAATTACTTTAACATGCAATTCTGGAATTTAATTGATAGATTTAGTAATTGATATAATTATTGGAAAGGAACAAACAAGTGTCAAATCAAGTAATAGAGGGAGAGTGTAATTTATATGTATAGAAAACAGATGGAGAGTAGTGACTTACCATGTAAGTATGCATAAATAGAGTACACATAAGAAAAACACATGGGTACACATGGGTTAGGCTACAGCCTTTGTAATTGGAGGATAGAATAAATTTTTTGACTAGAAGATACTGTCTGAGGTAAAGGGGAGAGGGGGAGACAGGTGAAATGAGAGATTGGAAAGAAAGGATCTGTTATCTAATGTTAATGCCCAGTGCTTTCCTAGACCTTAGAATCAGTTGACCTTTGATGTTGTTTGTTGTTCAAAAGCACCTAAGAGCTAGGTCATTGACCCTTCAGAATCTTTAAGGGCAAGAGAGTGGAAAGATGGGGGTAAATGTTCAAGGACTTCAACAATATCATCATAACTGCACTTCATCTACAGTACATTTACCTGCTTCATTGTAGACTGCCCAGCTTTCTACATTGGCTTAACTACCAATACACTAGACAAACAAATATTAGGCCACTGCAGTATATGTAAAACTCATATTATGGATCTTTCTGTCCCCATTCTCACCCAGCTCTATCAAACCACATTTGATGATTGTTTCACAATTAAAATTCATAATCATTTACCCCATCCTCTCAACCTCTTGGCACGAGAGATTCCGAGGTTGACATTAACTGGAGCTTAAGTCTAGGGAAGCACCCCACCTCAATGTTAGATAACCACTCCTTTCCTTCATTGACTTGTCCTGCCTGTCTAACCCCTCCCTTTACCTTACAACAGCATCTAGTTGTCAATAATGTTTACCACAAAACTTATTCTATCCTAACTGACAAAGGCTGCAGCCAGAAATTTGGACCCATTCCTTCTCTTACATGTACACTATTCAAACGTGCTTACACTGTAAACCACTGCTCGCCAGTTTCTCACTGAACTGGACTGTTTGTTATAGAGACAGGATACGAACGGCAAAGAGGAATTCGTAAGCTACGAAAAAATTAAGGATGAGAAACCTCCACTGCTAGTTGTAAGGCTCATTGCTATGAGGGAGGATCAAATATAAATGCGATTTTATATTTATTTAAATTCATTTATTGAAAAACACAAGGCAATTACAATATATTTTTACTCATAGATTCCTGCTTTGGAAATGCATTTGTCCCAGCATTTTGATGTAACCACAATGACGCACACAAAATGCTGTCAACTTGTGTACATGGATTTATTTACAATTATTCACAAATTAAACACACATAACCTTAATCACTGTATCATAGATAAAACACTTCACTCCAAGAACATCAACAACCCACCATTTTAACAACTGCCTATCACTTAAACATGGAGACCGCAACCACTGCATGTGAACTACCAACTTTACTATGCCAAGTCACATACTTCAAACTCTCGTTAGCACGATGCACGTCTGGTCAGAACAGCTGTAAAACCGTGACTCTTACTAAACAATAATTCGTCTCTACCATCAAGACCGCCTCCTTATATAGGCGCCTGGGCAGGCTTCTAGAAAGATATGTTACAAAAATACCTCCTCGTAAATTTTCGAGTGCCTTACAACATGGTTATAATGTACAGAATATTCTACCATCATCTCGTCTGATCTAGTGCCATTCTGGTTGTTACAGTGTGTTACACAATTCTGTAGTAGATTACAAATCATATATACAGGTAATAATAAATTATATACAGGTTCTTACATTAATTGAATTCATATAAATGTCTACATACAGTATATGTTTCATGACATAACCTCACAAACACTGTGATCATTTGACTACATGAATAATAATAATAATAATGATAATAATACCACTACTACTACTACTACTACTACTACTACTAATAGTAATAATAATAATAATAATAATAATAATAATAATAATAATAATAATAATAAATGGATGTAAACACTCCATAACCATACATCACAAGTAATAATAATAATAATAATAATAATAATAATAATAATAATAATAATAATATTCAAGCTCGATACTTGCATTATTTACCCATGGTGAGAGAATATTGTTTTCAAGTTATATTAGTGTATCACACTTGCATCAGTATGGGCAGCTGTTTGATGCCCTCATCGTAAAATGAACAGGGTCGTGTCACCAGCCAGTTGTGCACGAAGTCTTCCACACTCTCGTCATTTTCAAATCGTTGCCCCCCCTAGAGCTTCCTTAAGCGGTCCGAACAAATGGAAATCGCAGGGCAATAAGTCCGGGCTGTAAGGAGGATGATCAAGTGTATAATAGTCCAATGCATTTCCTGTAGCTTGGAGATAGTTGGAGCTGCAGTATGGGGCCGCGCATTGTTGAATCGGTTGGTGTCATCTTTTGTGACGATATGCAACCCTCGTCTTGTTCAACAGTTTGAAGTAGTAAGCAGCATTGATTGTGCATTGCTCATGCAAAATGTCAATCAGCAAAATGCCTCGCCGATAGAAAAAAATGGTTGCAAGAACCTTGCCAACTGACAGTCGAGTCTTGGCATTCGCTGGTGCTGCTTCCCCTTTCCTCCGCCACTCCTTACACATACGCGTCCTTCACAATGTTTGATCACCAAACTGTGCAGTCAATCTCTGGCAAATTTCCACTGCTCTAACTCCTTCATGAACAAGAAATTTTATAATTATGCATTGCGCAATGGAGGGGAGCACCTGTTGCTCCGACATCGTGAGCGTTATTGACAAAACGACGGGAAATATCTAACACCACGCTCTCCCCACTCCTAATGTCCCGCCTAAGCATAGCATAAGTGTGGGGCCAGTCCTACCAACTGTTGATGTTCAAGAACAAAAATCCTGTTTATATTTGATCGACCTTCGTAAAATAATAGGCAACTTGATATTTTTGGGATGTACAGGCCTGTAAAAGGTGGCACTGATGCTTATGGAGAATTATTTAATTAGATAATCAGCTATGTGGGGAACGACAGAAAAAGGAACGTTATTGTAGCTGGTGATCTCAGTGTACCTAATGTAAACTCGGAAGATAATGTATACAACAGAAAGCATGAAAAATGTATGGTAAATACCAGTAAGTTAATCTGGGAAATACAGCTAAATCAGAAAATGATGGAACCAACTAGAGAGAAATATATTCTAGATGTGGTGGTGGTGTTAAACTAGATGAGCTCTATGGAGAAACTGAAACGTCAGGAGGTAGTACTAATGATAATAAAGCTGTTTTTGTCAAAGTTGAAAATAAACGTAACAGAAAGGAAGGCTGCAAACTAGAACTGTAAGACAATATTATATGCTTGATAAGAAAGGGGTGTATTTAAGAAGTAATTATGATCTGTGGAAAATGTTAGATAATAGTAGGTTTAAAGTCATTTTTAAGGAGGATGAAAAGAGGTCCTGTATGTACCTTTAATGGTGGTAAGGAATGGCAAAGGCCCACTTTATTAAAACAGAAATAGATTAAGAAAAGAGGTGCAGGTTAGAAAGAAATAGAGTTAGGAATGGGTGGAAGTAAGGAGAGATTGAAAGAATTCAATAGGAAATTGAATTTAGCTAAAAAGTCAGCTGAGGATAACATGATGGCAAACACAATTGGGAGTCAAATGAAATTTAGGGAAAAATGGAAGGGTATGTACAGATACTTTAAGGTAGAAACAGGTTCCAAGAAGGACATTCCAGGGATCATCAGTGAACAAGAGGAGTGGATACGTGAGGATTTACAGAAAGCAGAAATTTTGAGTCAGCAATAGGTAAAGGTAGTTGGATATAAGGAAAATATCGAGTTAGAGGACATTACAAATACTAAGTGCTGAAATTTGCCTGTGATAATGAACTTAATATTCTGTTACTAAGATGGCCTTGATATTTTATAATATGATAATGAAGTTAATTACAAAAGGATAGAAAATTTGACAGCAGGAAAAGCAGCTGGGATTAATAAGCTGTCTGGAGCTATAGTAAAGCCAATGTGTTGGAATATATTGCTATATCTGAAATATATATTTAAGTGCTGATTGCAGGTAGTAGAAATACCAAATGAATGGAGAGTTGCTGTATTAGCCCCTGTGTACAAGAGAAAGAGTGATAAACATAAACCAGATATTTACAGGTCAATCAGCTATCATGAACTACATGTGAACTCTGCGAAAGCATTCTATCAGATTATATTAGGCACATTTAAAAAATTACTGACTGGTTTGACAGAAGCCAGTTCTGATTTGGGAAAAGATATTTCAGTGAAGCTCACCTTGTAGATTTCCAGCAAGATATAGCAGATATTTTATATTCAGGAGCTCACGTCAGTAGATGCAGAGAGGGTCTCGGCCCATAAGTGGCTATGGCTGGTCCGTGGTCCAACAGCTCTGCACTCGGACTGGCCAACTGAGCAGAGGAGGGGTGGCCGCGGCTCTACCCTGGCTCTACGCCTCTGCATTCGGGAGACGGGACAGGGCTGGACCTCACGGCTGGCCCCAACCATCGGCTGTCCTGAGAATGGTTTTCCGTTGTTTTCCATTCTTCTGCACCAAGGCGAATGCCAGAAGAGTTCCTAGTATAGGCCACGGCCGCCAAGCCCCTCACCTTCTCTGTGCACCTTCTTCCCCCTAACAAACCTCCCGGCCTGAGAGACGGCATCACCATCTAAGAGGCCCACCTCCCCCTTCAGGGGAGGAATGAAAACATTTTAGTAGTAGTAGTAGTAGTCAGGTCAATTGGACTGTATCGTTATTGACTCATCCAAGACCTTTGATAAGGTAGATCATGGGAGATTACTGATGAAAATGATGGCTTTTGGACTAGATAAAAGTGTGGCGAATGGGTGGCTTAATCTCTAGAAAATACAACTCAGAGAATTAGAGTACGTGAAGTGTTATCTGATTCTGTATCTTTTTAAGATGGTGGTCCTGAAGGGCAGTAGTATTGGAGCTTTATGTTAACATATATATATATATAGCATGTCCTAATATTACAGGGGAGGCAGCATGCTACAAATGAAGGAAATACAATCCATTAAACTTTGGTCACTAACCTAATATCTTAGGAGTAATGGTAATGGTCCACTACCACTACCATCAACTATTGCCATGTCTTTGATCTACTCTTTACAACATGTGCTCGATGTGTCTGCCATCCATTGCAATGCAGCCATCCATCCTATGTGTCATGGAATTGAGTGGTAAATGGGATAAAAATTCAGTCTGTAAGTTTAACCAAAAGGAAAAGGCCTCCCACTTTTAATTACTGTGTTCATGTGGTGAAAGTACCTCACGAGGATCACTGTAGGTACTTGTGTATTAATGTAAGAAAAGGTATTCATTGGAGTAATCACATTAACAAGGTTGTAAAAAAAAGGTTAAAATCTCTTCATGTGGTTATGAGAGTATTTCGAGTTTCCAGAAATGGATGTAAAGTAGGGGCTGTATAATTTAGTATATGAGACCCACACCAAGACTACTTGATACAAGGACTGGGAAAGATCCAAAGGAGAGCAGCACAATTTTTTCTGGGTGTTTTCTGACAAAGGAGTACTGTTACAAAAATATTGTAAACTTTCGGCCGGGAAGCCCTGGGAGTAAGAAGACGAGATGCTCGTCTATGTTATATGTTTTGAGCTGTCAGTGGAGAAATGATGTGGAATGAAATTAGTAGACGAATATGCTTGAGAGTAGTATTTAAAAGTAGGAAAGACCAGAATAAGAAGATAAGTTGGAAATCAAGAGGAGAAACTGTAGCAAATATTCATTTATAGGACAAAGAGTAAGTTATAGGAATAAATTATTAAGGGAAATGTTAGACAAATTTCCAAGTTCTTTGAAAACTTTTAAGAAAAAGCTAGGTAAACAGTTGATAGGGAATCTGCCACCAGGACAACAACCCTAAATGCAGATCTTGATGATTGGTTGATTGATTAAATCTCATAAGAGACTTGTGAGGAACCTCCATGGCTCATACGGCAGCGCGTTGGCCTCTCACTGCTGGATACCGTGGTTCAAATCCTGCTCACTCCATGTGAGATTTGTGCTGGATAAAGCAGAGGCAGGATGGGTTTTTCTCTGGGTACTCCAGTTTTCACTGTCATCTTTCATTCCAGCAACACTCTCCATTCTCATTTCATAGCATCTATCAGTCATTAAAAAATCAATTTGGGAGTGGTGACCCCATCGTACTAATAGCCTAAATATGATTCATTCATTACATCCCTGACCTGATCCATGACTGGAAAACAGGTTGTAGGTTTTCATTCAGGAGACTTGTGAAATCTGAGAGATCACTTCTCAAGGAAAAGAAACACCGTGGAACCACGCACAGCCAGGCAAGTTTGAGTCTATGTTGCTCCTTAATTATTTTTGTAAGTCTAGAATTTCAAGTAGGAATACTTGTAAAGAAATTGTTGAAGAATGTGAAAACAGGTTTGTACCTTTAAGGGTGGCAAGGAATGGTAAAGACCCACCTTATTATAATAGTGAAATAAGGAGACTAAGAAGGAGGTGCAGACTGGAAAGAAACAGAGTTAGAAATGGCTGTGGAAGTAAGGAGAAACTGAAGGAACTTACTAGAAAATTGAATCTAGCAAAGAAGGCAGCTAAGGATAACATGATGGCAAGCATAATTGGCAGTCATACAAATTTTAGTGAAAAATGGAAGGTTATGTATAGGTATTTTAAGGCAGAAACAGGTACCAAGAAGGTCATTCCAGGTATAATTAATGAACAAGGAGAGTATGTATGTGAGGATCTTCAAAATGCCGAAGTATTCAGTCAGCAGTATGTAAAGATTGTTGGTTACAAGGATAATGTCCAGGTAGAGGAGGAAACTAAGGCCAAAGAAGTATTAAAAGTTACATATGATAATAATGACATTTACAATAAGATACAAAAGTTGAAAACCAGAAAAGCGGCTGGAATTGATCAGATTTCTGGGGATATACTAAAGACAATGGGTTGGGATATAGTACCATATCTGAAGTACTTATTTGATTATTGTTTGGTCAGAGGAGCTATACCAGATGAATGGAGAGTTGCTATAGTAAGCCCTGTGTATAAAGGAAAGGGTAATAAACATAAAGCTGAAAATTACAGGCCAGTAAGTTTGACGTGCATTGTATATAAGCTTTGGGAAGGCATTCTTTCTGATTATATTAGACATGTTTGTGAAATTAATAACTGGTTCGATAGAAGGCAGTTCGGTTGTAGGAAAGGTTATTCCACTGAAGCTCAGCTTGTTGGATTCCAGCAAGATATAGCAGATATCTTGGATTCTGGAGGTCAAATGGACTGTATCGCAATTGACCTGTCTAAAACATTTGATAGGGTGGATCATGGGAGACTACTGTCAAAAATGAGTGCAATCGGACTAGACAGAAGAGTGACTGGATGGGTTGCTATATTTCTAGAAAGATCTCAGAGAATTAGAGTAGGCGAAGCTTTATCTGACCCTGTAACAATTAAGAGGGGAATTCCTCAAGGCAGTATTATCGGACCTTTATGTTTTCTTATATATGTAAATGATATGAGTAAAGGAGTGCAATCGGAGGTAAGGCTTTTTGCGGATGATGTTATTCTCTATAGAATAATAAATAAGTTACAAGATTGTGAGCAACTGCAGTGTGACCTCGAAAATGTTGTGAGATGGACAGCAGGCAATGGTATGATGATAAACGGGGTTAAAAGTCAGGTTGTGAGTTTCACAAATAGGAAAAGTCCTCTCAGTTTTAATTACTGCGTTGATGGGGTGAAAGTTCTTTTTGGGGATCATTGTAAGTATCTAGGTGTTAATATAAGGAAAGATCTTCATTGGGGTAATCACTTAAACGGGATTGTAAATAAAGGGTACAGATCTCTGCACATGGTTATGAGGGTGTTTAGGGGTTGTAGTAAGGATGTAAAGGAGAGTGCATATAAGTCTCTGGTAAGACCCCAACTAGAGTATGGTTCCAGTGTATGGGACCGTCACCAGGATTACCTGATTCAAGAACTGGAAAACATCCAAAGAAAAGCAGCTCGATTTGCTCTGGGTGATTTCCGACAAAAGAGTAGCGTTACAAAAATGTTGCAAAGTTTGGGTTGGGAGGAATTGAGAGAAAGAAGGAGAGCTGCTCGACTAAGTGGTATGTTGCAGGTTATAAACTTCATTTTCCTTGTCTGTATTGAAGATCTACTTGTGATACAATTCCTTTAGTTTTGCCAATTGCCACCTTTTCAATACAATAAAAGTATATTACAAACTTACATATTTATTATGATGTTTACATGGTACATGTTTCGCTCCTTTTCGTGAGCATCATCAGCCAAACTATCATTAATCTAAGATTGTGTAAGATCATAAAACAATTCTTTTGGTTCAAGATTACTCCTATAAAACTAATTGTCAATCTTATAACATTTTAAAGGTCACTAAACAATAAAATTATGTCTTTTTGTCTAAAATCTTCTTCAGTCCGAACATTTTATCGCCGAAACTCATCCGGTGAACATCTTTTAAAATTGTTTAAAATTAAGAATAAAAAAAGAACTTTGAAATCTGGCTAGTTGTGTCGATTCTCGTTGCTTAACTTGTATAATATTATTGTCATTAAAACTTTATAACACTATTGAATATTTTCTGCAGTTGATAATTGTCATTATGGTCGATAGACTTGTTCTCTTTGCTGGAGTAACATTTATAAAATGTATTGGTATTAATTTATATTATAAATGGGGTAAAATTGTTCGTGAACAAACTTGTTGATGAAAACTTTTTGATGTGATATTGGATTTAAAATGTTCTCGAACGTTCCATAATGGCTCGTTGGTATATCTGTAATGAAAGATAAAAATTATATGTTTATGGTTTTGACTGTATTTCTGTATAACATCTTATTGGAAGAATTGTCACTTTCCTTTCTGCTGCTTAATTGTTTGGCGTTACTCCTAGCTTCTTGAGGATAACAAGTAGTACTTTGTAACTTAATTTTGGGTTTATTAAATGCATATTATTTGAAAACATCCCAATGTTACGCTATTTTGGCCGGCAGTGTAGAATTGAAGGTACCCTTATTCTCTAACCAAGAAGTGCTTATAAGGTTAGAGGTGAAAGAGGAAGGGGTCTTATAGAAGGATGAGGGTACATTTACAGTATTATGAGATATCAAACTGCATGTCTTACAAGGAGGTGGGCTCAGATTAATGGGTATTCTGGTAAATACAGAACAATATTGAAAAGTCACAAGATCTCGTCAGGCAGTGCAATAAGACAAATGAATGCATGAATGGCAAGTGATCCATATATAACTATCGGCATTCATACCATACTTTATATACCATAACTAGCAATTACCCACGGCTTCGCTTGCGTGGATTTCATAATTTGATCAAAGTAATCGTTCCTCGGCATTGTACTACGACATTATCTGAAAATTTCCAAAGTATAAAAACTCACCCAAAAATTGAGTTTCATTTACCCCAGAAATTCTTTGTAAACCATGTTTGTGGTATTACCTTTTGGGGCAAAGACGACCATGCAACATAGAAGTGTACATGTGAGAAACAATCTTCTCTCAAGTCGAAAAAATAAATACATGTTTTTATTTTTATTTTTAAAGGAGATTCTAAATACCTATTCCCACATCTGTAACATCTTCAGGTTTTGAGATATACGTAAGTATCCCCATAAAATGAATTCAACCCCTTGATCAGTCCTTCCCCCACCCCAGCCTCATCTAAGTGTATTTTCTAAAAGCAAAAATACGTGTTTCTTTATTTTTAAAGGAGATTCCAAATACCAATTTTCACATCTGTAATATCTTCAGTTTTTAAGATATAAGTATCCTCATAATAAATAATTCAACAATTTATCACTTCTTTTCACCCCCCATTAAGTGCATTCTCCAAAAACAAAAAGGTACATGTTCTTAAAGGACTTTCCAAATACCAAGTTTCATGTATCTAACATGTTAAGCTTTTGACATATAACTTAAGTGGGATTTCCAAAAACAAAAAATACGTGTTTCATTATTTTCAAAGGAGATTCCAAATACCAATTTTCACATCTTTAACATCTTTAGATTTTGAGATTTAAGTATCCTCATACAAGGAATTCAACTAATTTTTCAATTCATTCCCCCCACTTAAGTGGATTTTCTGAACACAAAAGAACACGTGTTTCTTTACTTTGAAAGAAGATTCCAAATACAAATGTTCATGCCTCTAACATGTTCAGTTTTTGAGATATAAGTATCCTCATAAAAGAATTCAACTCCTTTTTGCACTCCAGCCCATTAAGTTCCCCCCCCCCCTCCAAAATCGCACATTTCTTTGTTTTTAAAGAGATTCCAAATACAAATTTTCACATTTCTATACTTAAGTTTTTGAGATCTAAGTTTCTCCGTAAAAAGAATTACATTTTTCCACTTCCTTTCATCCCCCCCTGCTCCTTAAGTGAATTTTCTGAAAGCCAAAAATACTTGTTTCTTTATTTATAAAGGAGCTTCCAAATGCCAATTATCATGACTGTAACATCTTCAGTTTTGAGATAGCGGTACATGTATCCTCATAAAAAGGAATTAAACTCTTTTTTCACTGCCCCCGCCCCCAAGTTGTTCTCCCCCCCCCCCCCCAAATGCATGTTTCTTTATTTTTAAAGGAGATTTCAAATACTAATTTTCACGTCTGTCACATCTTTAGTTTTTGAATTATAAGTATCCTCATACAAAGAATTCAACGAATTTTTCAATTAATTCATCCCCTTAAGTGGACATTCCAAACATGAAAACTGGTATTTGGAATCTCCTATAAAAATAAAGAAACAAGCATTTTAGGGGGGGGAATCAACTTGGTAAGGGGGAGGGGATGAAAATGGAGATGAATTCCTCGTACGAGGATACATATATCTCAAAAACTGAAGATGTTAGAGTCGTGATAATTGGTATTTGGAAGATCTTTTAAACAAAAGGGGAACTGAGTGTTTTTGGAAAAATCACTTAAGTGGGGAGTGTGAAAGGAGGTGAAAAAAAGATGAAAAAATCTGTAAAATGCCTTCCATAGAATCGACTTGAAAAATCAATGGGTACCAGTCTCACTGATCGAATAGGCAAGTCTGTGTTAGGGGTAGTGTTTGCATACCTGTGAAATAATTTCTGCACAATTTGAATACAAAACTCCAGCTGAGGGAAACTGCTGTCATTCTTTTCATACAGGGTCTTCTCTTAGCTCACTCCGCAGCACTACTCAGAGCACGGCACGGCTGGCGCAATGACACACCGTTCTTCCCCGCTACTCATGGCAATTACAACTTATAGAAATCCATTTTTAGTTAAATTATTAGTCTAAAACCTACCTGGCATTACATTTGATGTTCAAAATATTGTCCCTCTGCTGTCAAATAGGCCTGACACCTTGTAAATAGGTTTGCAGACACTCGGCAAATCTCAGCCCGTGTGATGTTCAAAATAACTTGTGTAATGTTCTCTTGTGTGAGGGTTGTTCACATACACTTTTCCCTTCAGCATCCCCCACAGGTAATAATCACAGGGATTTAAATCAAGAGATCTAGGGGGATAATTAACCACACGCTCTTTGAAAACTTCCCGTATTACCTCCATAGACCAATTAGCAGTGTCTACTGTCGCATTATCTTGCATGAAGTAACCATTACTCCTTTCTTCTTCCATCAGTTCTTGAAAGAATGGTCTGAGAATGAGGTCTATATAATGATGAGCATTTATGAACAGAAAAATATAGGCCCTATAATTCTGCGAGCACTTATTGCGCACCAAACTCCTATCTTTACATCATGAAGTGGACGGACATGCAGATGGTGGGGATTTTCTGCATACCAGTAGCGCTTGCTTTGACTATTTACATAGACACTTAAGTGTAGCCATGCTTCAGCATTATAAAATAAAATTTCTGGGTCAACATACCCATCATGAACTGACTGAAGCAACCAGTTACAGCACCGAACCCTAGCATAACTGTCAGGTCCTCTTAAGTATTGGGCAGGGGTGGGTTTGCACGGTTTTGCTTTTAACAGTTTTGTTGCTTTATGGGCTGAAGACACATTAGGTTGTACAGCGAGACGCGACAGGGATTTTGTTGGAGTTCTTTCCTAGAGAGCTCCTATTTTGTCAATCTTTTCTTCTGTTAAAACAGTTCATTTCCTGCATGATTTCTTGTTAAGAATGGACCCAGTGGTGCGGAACTTCTTTACTAATTTACATACTGTACTCTGGTAGCTCCAGAGTACCAGCTGTTTTATGACAAAATACCCCTGAGGGCCAAAGTGATGAGATGATAGAGACCAACCCTCATCTGACAGCAAACAAGTACAGTGACTATTCCGTGAATTTCTTATGAACTAAATTTTGCAATTTTAATGAAATATACTTAAGGGAACCATGTATGGAAGATTCTTGCATTTTTCTACTGGTGTCAAGTCAGTTTGTAATTTTATGGAATGTAAATGTATGTTTAATAGTGCATATGTTGCACTTAAAAAATCGTCCTTGGGTCCCTGGATCAATTTCTGGTACTGCCAGAAATCAATGAGTGGCAGGAGGATTGGTATATGGTTGAAATTGTACATGCAGCTCACCTCCATTGGTAGTGTACCTGAAAAAAGAGCTGCAGCTGCACCACCTCAAGGTAAGGACAAAAGTTGACTATTTAAAAAAATCACAATTGGGTAACTCAGTATCTCACAAATTTCAGACCAGTGCAACAACTAGGTAACGTATTTTTAATTTCGATAGAAAACAGTTTTGATCATTAGCAATGATGCATTGATACCTGTGAATTAACATTACAGTGTGGTGCAGCTTCGGTATCTATATAGCGTTAAGCCATAAAACTCTTTTTTTTCCCTACGAGAAAGGAATTTATTTATTCATACTCACTGTTGGTAGTACACCGTACACAATTATTGATAATAAGAATCATTCGCGTTTATGGAATTTGCAGAGTTTTGAAAGAATGTTTCAGTATTCCATGTACCCTTTTCCTAGCAGCAATGCAAGCTGCAACTCTCAGTTGGCAATGATTGTGGATGTGCTGAATATAATCCTACTGAACTGAGCTCCATGTGGGATTCCCCTACTGGTATAGTTGTGTATGAGCTGTTGACAGTGCTGAAGCCCAGCCATGCTAAGTCCAATCCAGTTCCATATGTGCACAGTCAGGGCAAATCTGGTGATTGTGCTGGTAAGGGGATTTGACGAACGCGTTGGAGATCGTGTAGTGTTGCGTAAAATGTTTGTGAGCGAGTATTGTCCGATAGAAACACCACACCTCCTTTCTGTTGCATGAAAGAGAGCAGTATGGGTTGTGTGACGTCTAGATGTAATGTATGCTGTTCAATATTCCTCGTTCAAACACCAGAGGTGAACGGGCATTGTAGATTATGACTTCCCATACCATGATTACAGTTCTTGGTCCTGTTTGTTGTTAGTGTGTATAAGAGAATGGAGTTGCTCAACATGTAAACGACTATCATTCACATTGAGGCAGAATCTGCTTTCAAAACTGAACACACTTTGCTATTTGTCCCTCCAGGTGTTTCTTTTTTCAACACCAATGAAGGCAGGATGCACGACGATAAGGCTTGAGTGAACGTCTGCTTAGCAGTACTATTGATTGTTATCCAGCTTCAAGCAAAGAGTTATGGATGGTCCTAGCCAACATCCCTTGTACAACACTTCACAGTAGCAGCTTGTATGATGTGGCAGTCTAGGCATGCTTCTGTATATTGCTGCTGTTTTTGACGAGGCGTATGGACATTGCACCTTTCTGTGACCCAAGGTGCGATCATGGATGCACTGCTGACACTTCTTGTCTAATGTATTGCATAATTTTGCATAATTTACCGATACGAATATACCCATGCTTAATCTCTATCAAATGCACAAACAGAGTGTGCCTATGCTATTGTGATATGTCAACAATTTCAACACAACTTTGGAGGACAGTACAGCATTGGAAACTCCAGACTCCTTCATCTGTAGGTTCACATATGCTGACACTCCTGAGATTTCAACTGACAGCAATCAATTTTTGATTATTTGACAGTGTTGCTCTCTTGATCATCTCATGTATTACCCTGCAACAGTATCCTATATGACTATTGTATTTCTCATTTACTTCCATCAAAAGGTTCTTCCTTTCATTTTACATAAATACATTTGTGTTACACATCTGTAAATGGAACACACAACTGGGAAAGTAGGATACTTAATACGTTACTCAGATGACACCATTGTAGTATTTAGAATCATTTTCAGTAATTAATTAGATATTAGAACCAATCAAATTACAAATAGTGTTGTACAGTATTTCACCTTACTCAGTTCATGTATCAAAATGAAATCATACTGAAAACTTGCTAATTTGCTTTACGCCGCACCGAGACAGATAGGTCTTATGGCAATGATGGGACGGAAAACACCTAGGAATGGAAAGGAAGCAGCCGTGGCCTTAATTAAGGGACATCCCTAGCATTTGCCTGGTGTGAAAATGGGAAACCACGAAAAACCATCTTCAGAGCTGCCAAAACTGAAAACTTTAAATGTACCATGTTCAAACAATAATTTTGAACTGTTGAAGATATCTTAAGTCCAAAGTACTGATCAGTGATGGGAAAAGTAAAGGAAGAATGTAATTGGGCTCGATTACAGTTACTTGAGAAATGTTTTACTCAATGAAAATTACAAATTACTTTTCCACTAAGTAATCAGTAAAATTACAATTACTGCACTTTACACAACACTAGTCTTAAATAAAACACTGGTTTTCTTTTCACACTGAGCTGGAATAGTACAAAAGAGTGCAAGGAAAAGATACTTCACTTTGCGTTTTTATTTTAGCATAGAGACATTAGGAGGCTATCATCACTAGCAGAGACTGAACATGATAACCTACCTTGAAACTTTCAAAATGATATTTTGCTATCATTTTTATTTTAGTTCATGACACATAGCATTTCAAATAATTTGCCATTTACTTGGAAAATAAATTAATTTGTTCTAAAATTCTCATTGCTAATCCTTGAAGATATGGGGCTGGTGAGTACATCTTTGCATTTATTGAAAAGACACCCTATGGAGGCACTTGAAAAATATCTGGGTTTAATTTTAAGAATATTGTTAGAATAGGGATGATGTTTTTGAAAGTACTGGAGCATTTTTTTTTTTTTTTACAAATTGCTTTATGTGGCATCAATGCAGATAAGGCTTATGGTGATGATGGGAGAGGTCAAATCTAGGTGTGGGAAGTGGCCGTGGCCTTAACTAAGGTGCAGCCCAAGAATTTGCCTGGTACAAAACTGGGAAACCATGTAAAACCATCTTTAGGGCTGCCGACAGTGGGGTTTGAATCCATTATCTTCTGAATGCAAGCTCACAGCTGCATGCCCCAAACTACATGACCAATTCTCTTGGTACCGGAGAGGTAACAAAGTACCTCATCCAGCACTGGTGAAGCTACTGGTTCAGCTGTAATAGAACTGAAAAAAAATTATTATCGTCATTTAGTTTTTCCTCATTTCTGCTTCCAGTGATGTATATCAATGACTAGATAGATAGATATGGTGTATTTTAAGTGGCAAAGTAGAATGTAACAATTACAATTTTATTTCAAGAAGTAAATTAAAGTAAAAATTATATTTTGTAAAAAGTAAGAATTACAAGTAGAAATTACTAAGAATGTAACTGTTACAGCCGTGTTGAAACACCGGATCCCGTGAGATCTCTGAAGTTAAGCAACATTTGGCGTGGTCAGGAGTTGGATGGGTTGCCACGCGCTGTTGGTGGGGGGTAAGGGAGTGGAGGAGCGGAAAGGAACTGGCCACCCTACCGCACGTAAACTCCGGCTCAGGAACACCTCTGCGGAGGTTCGGACCTGCCTTCGGGCAGAATAACCCTTACCTTACCTAACTGTTACAATTAATTCAAGTACTTTTACTTGATTACTTCCCAACTTTGGTTCTGATGAATAACTTGAAATGATAATGAATAATGGTATTATGTCGATGGACATTTAGAAAACCTTAGTTCAAATTAGCATTTGTGATGATGATGATGATGCTTGTCATTTAAAGGGGCCTAACATCTAGGTCACTGGCCTCATTAGCATTTGTATTCAGAAGTCCGATGATATACATTCTTATCAGTTCAGCTCCAATGGCCACTGTTTAACTAATTTTACTAATTTACTGATACACAGTAAGTAGCTTAGAATATATTGAGTAAAATCTCTAAGAAATATTTTCTATAACCCTCTGTTTTACTGAAACTTCAATGCTAAGTGAAACTAATAAAATGTATCTTCTAGGCATGTCTTCAGAAATTCACACATAATGGCCCTCATTAATTTTGCATGCAAGAGGGAAAGACTTCTTGATGCTTGGAAACCACAAGATGTGACTATTTCAGAAGAAACCTAGTTACAGAGGTGCAAAATTTTGCAGTGCTTTACCTTAAAATATTAAAATGTTCATAAAACATTTTTTGTTCAAGAACTGCTTCCTGACTGTTCTGCTGATACACTATAATCCCTGCCCAGTATGATGAGAGGAAATTAAATAATATTTTAAATTGTAAGTTCATAAAAACATTTTAATTCGTGACAGTATGTTATGCAGATACGTACTGTATGTAGTTTGATGTTGATGTGTGACTTTCTTTTTTATGGAAATATTGTACCAAAACAAAAACACACTTAAACATTCATTTTAATTGCCAGAATGGAACTTTTTTCTATCAGGATTCAGTGCTTCTGAGTGGTTCTTTTGATTTGGGGGAAAGATATACTATGTTCTACTCACCTCTGAAAGTTGGAACTTTGTGCAGCCTTTCACTTTCATCTTTCTTGTTTTACTATAGAATGCTGTTTAATCTATGGCATTATTAATTAATAATTTCATTGAAAGCAAACTTAGAGACACTAAAAATTTAAGCTAATTATTGGAAAGGAACAAATAAGTGTCAACTAGAATTTAATATTTTCTTACCATCTGGTTCCATACAAGCAGCGTTCATTATCCAAGGCATTTCTGTCCATCGGTAGAACTGATAACTATAATTGGGAGTTGTGTTTGGAGGGCACTTTTTACATCCTGTCCTCCCATCAGAATAAGTATCCTTTGGACAAAATTCACAAGTTGATCCATTTCTGTAATCCATTCCTGGATTGCAGGGTGGACACACTCGCTTCATACTAGCAGGAGGAAGGCGTACAGCTTCAGGTACATCATCCCGACAGATTTTTGGTTGCAGCCATTGGAACACATGCTGAGTCTAGAATATCACAATAGAAACCTTTTAAGGATATATTTAATAGGAAATGCATTATTTAGTCCACATTAACTCACAAAATGCTGTGTGTACTCGGAAAACCATATGATAAGCTTGAAACTGGTGACTTGTAGTTTGCTGTATGTAGGATATCTGAATTTGGTCGTATAATGTGCAGAAATTAATAAATTAGGTGGTTGGAATCAACCAACTAGATCACCAGGAAGTAAAAGCTTGTATCAAAATGATGCCATTAATATAGGAACTTATATGCTATTTAAACATCTTTCTCTTTGGTGAAAGGGAGCATTGGTTGATTTTTTTTTTTTTTTTTTGCTATTTGCTTTACGTCGCACCGACACAGAAATGTTTTATGGCGACGATAGGATGGGAAAGGCCTAGGAATGGGAAGGAAGTGGCCGTGGCCTTACTTAAGGTACAGCCTCAGCATTTGCCCGGTGTGAAAATGGGAAACCATAGGAAAGAAAAGACTGAGCTGGATAGCTGCAGTCGCTTAAGTGAGGCCAGTGTCCAGTAATCGGTAGATGGTGGGTTCGAACCCCACTGTAGGCAGCCCTGAAGATGTTTTTTTTTTCTAACGTTTAGAAACCATATCCAACGTATGCGTCTTCATAATAGTTTCATTTTCCCCTCTATTGTGGAAATTTGGAATGGACATCTTGTTGTCGCCTTTCTATTTCCTTTATCATTCTTACATATCTGGTAATTTCTCTTGTTGAATAATTTCTAGTGTGAAGTGACTTTGTGGACACAATCAAACTATGAAATTGCTCTTTGACACCTTAACCTAGTTGACTAGTTGCCATGCAGTTTTGACAACATGATGACACAGTGCCTCCTTCCTAAGGGTACGACTGCAGTTGACATTTGATTTTATTTTGCTTTCAAGATGTAGGCCTACATGAAGGTTTGTTTGCATTTAAAGCTAGTTGTGCGGACTACTCAGTTGACATGTAGGGAGTCATGCCCTACTTCCACATTTACTCTTCAGAGAATTGAGGCACTGGTCAGACTGATGCAAGTGCAATGGACTAGTTAACTTGGAAACAATTCTCTAACCCATGGGTAAATAATGGAAATATTGAGCTCAATTTATTATTATTATTATTATTATTATTATTATTATTATTATTATTATTATTATTATTATTATTATTATTATTATTATTATTATTATTATTATCATTATTATTATTATTATTATTATTACTACTACTACTACTTGTGAGGTGTGGCAATGAAGTTGTTTACATCTATTAGTATTAGTATTATTATTTACGTAGTTTTGTATGAACTTTATTTAGTATAAATCGTGGTCTATTATTTGTGAGGTTATGTCAAGAAACATCTGTTGTATGTATATTAACATGAGTTTATTTAATGTAAGAACATGTAACTAATAGTAGGTATGTAATTTAATATTACCTGTATATGTGATATATATATATATATACTGCAGTATTGTGCAATGCACTGTATAGTCTAGAACAACACAATGTGTGACTGGAATTGCTTAGAAAATTACCTACATTGTAAATCGGTTATTTGAGACTCTCGAAATTACGAGAAAACATGTGTCATATTCTTCTAGAAGCCTGGCCAGGCATCATATAAAAAGGGGCAGTCTTGAGTTGTTTTAACGAGACTTGTGTGGAAGTTGTGTTAGCCGAGTGTCTGAAGTCTTTGATCAAGTATATGAATTCATGTTGTGATTGGTAGTACTTTGACATGCTATTGTGGCAGTCTTCTTCTATTTCTTCATAGTAGTATTTTGTTTCAAGATGGCAGTTTATTAGTGCATGAGTGTAGAATATGTAGGCCCTATATATAGTTTGTAAGTAAAGTAGTGTAGAGAATTGACAGCATTTTGTGTGTGCATCTTTGTGGTAACAACAATATATGCCATTTCATGTTTACTCTGATTCAAAGTATTATTTGTGTAGTTTATATTGATTAATCATTGAAATACATAACACACAAATGAAAAGTTCTCAAATACACCAAATAATAGAGACACATTCTTTCGAATACCACATTTTCCTGACATAAAATAGAAAAATGTACTCACCTCATTGGCCTATTACTTGCCATTGTAGAGGGCAGCGAGTAATCCATGAGTTCATTCATCTCAATTTTGTCACCACACAATACAAAATTACATTACACTGATCAGCACTATTTACACTAATTACATCAGAAAATGAAAATCCACAGCCTGTTTCCAGTCATTCGACCGGGTCAGGGATGGAATGAATGAAGCCTCCATTGAGCGGCGAGGAAAAGGAAATGTGCCGGCTGCCAAAGCCTGTCGCACTCCTCTGAGGCAATGATTAATGAATGACAGATGAAATGAAATGATAGTGGAGAGTGTTGCTGGAATGAAATATGACAGGGAAAACCAGAGTACCCGGAGAAAAACCTGTCCCACCTCCACTTTGTCCAGCACAAATCTCACATTGAGTGACTGGGAATTGAACCATGGTATCCAGCGGTGAGAGGGCGGCGAGCTGCCGCCTTAGTCACGGAGGCTTCACTAATTACATAAGAAAAGTAGTTAATAATTTATTTTACTCTTTCCTGTGTTTTTGTTTTCATTTCCCCCCCACAAATACTGTTGGACGGGTTTTACCTCGAGGATGAGTGTGTCACAAAAGGGAATGATAGTTCTGATGGTTCTAGAGAAAGTTGCACTCAATAGCTACCACAATTGACTGGAGAAAAAAATGGAAAATAAATCTCTTTCAGGATGGTCACTGATAGTTGCCGGCACCCAGACTTAAACTGCGGTCACCAAGTGTACACTAAGAGCTACTCAAATTCGCTGAGCATAGAACCTGAGATACACTGGCATATTTGTAATGATTATACTTCAGCTGTATAGCAAAGCCTGTTGCAACTACAAAGAAGCACACACGAAATGCTGTCAATTGTGTACAGTTTTATTTACAAATTATATACACATACAAACTAATAACTGCCCTCTTGAACAAAACACTGCTATGAAGAAGAAGGAGACTGCAACATTTGTATGTCAACCAACTACCAACCCAACCCAACAAAGTTCACATAACTTACTTGACTTCAAACACTCGGCTAATGACTTCACTACAAGTCTTATTAAAACAACTCCACTCAACTCCCAAGACTGCCTCTTTATATACATCACCTGGCCAGGCTTCCAGAAGGATATGACACAACATGTTTTCTCGTAATTTCGAGAGTCTCCAATAACCTATTTACAATGAATGGAATTTTCTGTAAATCTCTAGTTCCAAAGATACATTGTTCTGGACTATTACCGTGTGTTGCACAATGTTGTATTGGATTTATACATCATATATATAGGTAATAATAATTTGTACACTATTAATTATGTGTTCTTACATTAAATTAACTCATATTAATATACATACAGCAGAGTTTCATGACATAACAGGCCAATGACCTAGATGTTAGGTCCCTTTAAACAACAAGCACCAACCAGCAACATCATCATGACATAACCTTACAAATAATACGATTACGATTTATACCAAATAAAGTCCGTACATAACTACGTAAATAATAACAATACTAATAGGTGTAAACACTTCATAGCCACACCTCACAAGTAATAATAATAATAATAATAATAATAATAATAATAATAATAATAATAATAATAACAAGAATAACAGAAGAGCTCGATATTTCCATTTTTTACCCATGGGTTAGATAATTGTTTCCAAGTTATACTAGTCCATTACACTTGCATCAAGCCTGAAGCAAGGAGACGGCCACAAAGCAACATAGCATGTACCGGTACTCATTTCAGCGGTACATATTACACTTGCATCAAGCCTGAAGCAAGGAGACGGGCACAAACCAACATGGCCTAATAATACTGAGTGTCCTGCCACTGGTCTTTTGCCATGCAAACAACACATCTGTTATTTGCATGCAGTCTTGATTTTGAGGGTGGATGGAAATCTGGAAATTGCCTTCCCAAGAATTGACCTGAAAAATCAATGGGTGCGGGTCTCACTGATGGAATTGGCAAGTCTGTGTAAGGGTTAGCATTTGCATACGTGTGAAATAATTTCTGCACAATTTGAATACAAAACTCCGACTGTCGTCGCCATAAGACTTATCTGTGTCGGTGCGACGTAAAGCCCCTAGCAAAAAAAAAAAAAAAAAAAAAAAACTCCAACTGAGTGAATCTGCTGTCGTGCTTTTTATACAGGGTCTATTTTTTATCTTGCTCCGCAGCACTACTCAGAGCACGGCACGGCTGGCGCAATGATACTCCGTCGCTGGCCGGTATAATACGTGCTTTTCCTCCCCACTACTCACGGCAATACACATTTATAGAAATCCATTTTTAGTGCAATTATTCGTCTAAAACCTACCTGGCATTACATTTGATGTTCAAAATATTGTCCCTCAGCTGTCAAACACATATGACACCTCGTAAATAGGTTTGCAGACACTCGGCAAATCTCAGCCCGTGTGATGTTTGAAATAACTTGTGTACTGTTCTCTTGTGTGAGGATTGTTCACATATACATTTCCCTTCAGCATACCCGCAGCTAATAATCACAGGGATTTAAATCAGGAAATCTAGGGGGATATTTAACTAAACGCTCTTTGAAAACTTCCCGTATTACCTCCATAGTAGAACAATTAAACCTTGATTTCCACCTATTCAATACTTTGAAAGCAATTATAAAATTAGGATCTCATCCTTATTTTATTGCTAAATTATTAAAAACATAGGACATGTTTCGTTCAATTATTGAACATCTTCAGCTATACACATTTGTAACAAGGTTAAAATCGGTAACATTATTCTAATAATTTGCAACTTATTGTTTAACTGCTAACAGACTTACTCATAATAACTATTAACATTCTTTTGAATATAAAACATTATCTATTACGTCGTCTTATTAAAACAATATCACTATTTGTAGTGTCTGAAACTTTAAAAACTTTGTTCTAAATTTGAAATACAACGTCACAGTTAGTCAGATATAAATACATTTATAATCTGTTGAAGTTGTTGAATATCCTAAAATTATTAGTTGGTTACACATTAACATCTTTTTGCTACCATTGGCGTGAACATTACCACACTTTGTACCTTATGACTATAAATTCTTAGTGCACTCTCAAAACAGTTGAGTTTGGGTGTAACTAACATACTTTTCATCCGTAAATTAATCAGATGAAATACACAGTTGATTATTTATAAATTTGTTGTACTTTAAATCTTTAACGTCCAATTGTTCAAATTCACGACTTGCTTGTAGACTTTAGCAGTGTAGAGCAATTCTTCAAAACTTTAGCATGAACTCTGCCAAATGGTGACAGTTGAGTTATGATGATAAGCAAATGGTAACTTTCTCGAAATTTACGAAAGTAAGTTTGTTGATATCTCTGTAACAGGAAAATATTTTTTAAATATGTTAAATGGTACTAAAAGTTGAAGAAGCTAATGTTGAAGGATCAGCACTTACCCTTTTTATTTCTGCCTGTATTTACATTTGTGCACTAAACTGTTTGACGACTACTTGTGCTCCTCGTGTTGTATGTGTGTCTCCGCATCTGCGGGGCATTTGGAGGGGGGCAAACGAGGCGGCGCTCTAGCGGATGACGTGATTCTCGGAGGGGAATGTTCAGAATTTGTGTGGAGGGGTGTTTGTATATTCGTATATTGACTATTGTTGTTATTCAGGATAAAATTGTTTGTCAGTTTTGTACTATTGAGTTTGAATGTTTGTATTAACTTCGGAATTTGTTCTATTAATGGGTTTTTGATTTCTATTTCGTCGTTTAGGTTTTTATCTTTATTGAAGTATTTGTCTAGGTAAATATGTATGTTCTCTAGCTTATTTATTAATTTCCCTTTTTCGCCCCTTCTGATTATTTTTAAATCCCTTTCTATTGTGGTAAAATGGTGTCCTTTTTCTTGCATATGATTACTCATCGCAGAAAATTTGTTATGTTTAGCTGCGTTTACATATTCCAAATATCTAGTTATAAAACTTCTGCCAGTTTGGCCAACATAAGAAAAACCACAATCTGAGCAAATTAGCTTATATACAAATAGAAATATATTTTTCAACCACAATAGTGTAAATTCACGCAACAACAAATACCAAAGTTCAGGAATCTATAAGCTAATTTGCTCAGATTGTGGTTTTTATGTTGGCCAAACTGGCAGAAGTTTTATAAATAGGTATTTGGAACATGTAAACGCAGCTAAACATAACAAATTTTCTGCGATGAGTAATCATATGCAAGAAAAAGTACACCATTTTTCCACAATAGAAAGGGATTTAAAAATAATCAGAAGGGTCGAAAGAGGGAAATTAATGAATGAGCTAGAGAACATACATATTTACCTAGACAAATACCTCAATAAAGATAAAACCTAAACGACGAAATAGAAATCAAAAACCCATTAATAGAACAAATTCCGAAGTTAATACAAACATTCGAACTCAATAGTACAAAACTGACAAACAATTTTATCCTGAATAACAACAATAGTCAATATACGAATATACAAACACCCCTCCACACAAATTCTGAACATTCCCCTCCGAGAATCACGTCATTCGCTAGAGCGCCGCCCTCGTTTGCCCCCCTCCCAATGCCCCGCAGATGCGGAGACACACATACAACACGAGGAGCACAAGTAGTCGTCAAACAGTTGAGTGCACAAATGCAAATACAGGCAGAAGTAAAAAGGGTAAGTGCTGATCCTTCAACATTAGCTTCTTCAACTTTTAGTACCATTTATCATATTTTAACAAAATTATTTTCCTGTTACAGAGATGTCAACAAACTTACTTTCGTAAATTTCGAGAAAGTTACCATTTGCTTATCGTCATAACTCAACTGTCACCATTTGGCAGAGTTCATGCTAAAGTTTTGAAGAATTGCTCTACACTGCTAAAGTCTACAAGCAAGTCGTGAATTTGAACAATTGGACGTTAAAGATTTAAAGTACAACAAATTTATAAATAATCAACTGTGTATTTCATCTGATTAATTTATGGATGAAAACTATGTTAGTTACACCCAAACTCAACTGTTTTGAGAGTGCACTAAGAATTTATATTCATAAGGTACAAAGTGTGGTAAAGTTCACGCCAATGGTAGCAAAAAGATTTTAATGTGTATCCAACAAATAATTTTAGGATATTCAACAACTTCAACAGATTATAAATGTATTTATATCTGACTAACTGTGACATTGTATTTCAAATTTAGAACAAAGTTTTTAAAGTTTCAAACACTACAGATAGTGATATTGTTTTAATAAGACGACGTAATAGATAAAGTTTTATATTCAAAAGAATTTTAATAGTTATTATGAGTAAGTCTGTTAGCAGTTAAACAATAAGTTGCAAATTATTAGAATAATGTTACCGATTTTAACCTTGTTACAAATGTGTATAGCTGAAGATGTTCAATAATTGAACGAAACATGTCCTATGTTTTTAATAATTTAGCAATAAAATAAGGATGAGATCCTAATGTTATAATTGGTTTCAAAGTATTGAATAGGTGGAAATCAAGGTTTTATTGTTCTACTTGGACTGACTTTCAATACGGAAAAATGAGGATAGTATCCTGCAATGTAATGGCCAGCCAAGCTAAAGTAAATATTAAGAACAGATTTATAAATCTCAAGGTTAAAATAGGAAAGATCTCGAAAGATATATGGTTTTTAAAGAAATGTTTAAAAGACAAACTTATACCAAAATTTTTAAAGCCTACACAAAGACGTAATTTGTCAACACAAAACTTAGTACACTCACAAAACAAGGTGAATGAAATATGGCTGAAGAACGAAATCAAAATGCATTATAGAAAAAAGTCATTTTTTAACCTACAACTATACCGCACACATTTAGAAATTTCTCAGCAGTTATCCCTTTTAGAATGGGGGTTCAATCCAACTGTATGCTAATATAAAGCTTGTTGACATATTAGAAATGAAACAAAAGACTTTAGAAAACAAACTTTTCCATTTGAAAGAGGGGAAATTAAATTTGAGGGATCAGCCGCCAAAAATAAATAAATCCACTCCAGCTTTAAAAGATATACCCACTACGATAAATTTGTCTAGTACTACTTTCACTGAGAACGAAATAGGTTTTCTCAATAAAGGGTCAAAATTCAACTAGCCTAACCCAAATATAATAGACGACTTAATAACTACAATAGCAGAAGCAGAAGCAGAGTCGAATGTAAGACAAGTACCAGTAGGTTCACAAAATGATACTAGATATGATATCAAAAAGAAATTTCCTACCTTAGTTGAAGAATTAATTAACAATTGAGATTCTACTCAATCTAAACAAATAAATAGTTTAAGAACCAAAATTAAAAATAACAATGTTATAGTAACTAAAGCAGACAAATGTGAAACTACGGTTTTTTAAATAAACACGATCACATTAGCAAAACAGAAGAGTTTTTTCGGAAAATAATTGTGTAATAACTAACAAAGACCCTATAAATAAAATACAGAAGAATCTAGAGAACGTACTTCAAAATTCTACTTTTTTAATAAACGAACAAGAGTATCAAAAATGATTAATATGAATCCCAAATTACCAACAGCTAAAGCTTTACCTAAAATCCACAAAACAAATATGCCTGTTAGACCTATAATCAATAGTAGAGGGAGTCCCACTTATAAAATTTCAAAATTTTTACACCAATTTTTAAAGAAACATTACAAATTTAACAGCGATTCAATGATAAACAATTCAATTGAATTTTGCGAAAAATTAAATAGTTTTAGCTTACAACCACATCACAGGATATGTTCCCATGATATAACCAATATGTATCCAAGCATACCTATTAAAGAAATCGTTGAAATAATCAAATCTAATCTAACTAAACAGGGCAAGTTAAGTACGTACGAAATAGAAGAGTTTATAAATCTATTAAATTTTGTTTTAAACAACAATTATTCAACATTCAATGATAAAATTTACAAACAAATGTGTTTGGAGATGGGTGACCCCACATCAGGAATTTTAGCAAATATATACATGGATCATCTAGAGCACAGCAAAATAAAATCAAACATAAAAGGACTATGTTTATGGTTGAGATATGTAGACGATACCTTTGTTATAATAGATAGCAAACTTAATGACAGTGATAATATATTAAACTTTTTAAATAATCTAGACCAAAAAGTAAAATTCACTAAGGAGGAAGAAAATAATCATTCATTAAACATTTTAGATATTACAGTAACACGAACGGAAAATAAATTTAACTTTCAGATTTACAGAAAACCATCTTACGTCCCAATAGCTATTAAAAAAATTCCCTACACCCAAAATCACAGAAACAAGCCACTTTTTTAGTCTGATATACAGAGCCTTCAAAATGCCACTTTCTGATAATAGTTTAAAGAAAGAAATTCAATTTATAAAAGACTTAGCTTCAGTCAACGGTTATAAAATAGACGTCGTCAACAAAATCATTAATAGAGTGAAATCGAAATTAGCCACTAACCTTATTCCGATCAAAACTGAAAAACCAAAATTCGCAACATTTACATTCACCAACCCAGCAGTATACCAAATCACGAATCCGATCAAAAAACGGCAAATTAATATTGCATTTAGAACACAAAATACAAATAGAAATATATTTTTCAACCACAATAGTGTAAATTCACGCAACAACAAATACCAAAGTTCAGGAATCTATAAGCTAATTTGCTCAGATTGTGATTTTTCTTATGTTGGCCAAACTGGCAGAAGTTTTATAACTAGATATTTGGAACATGTAAACGCAGCTAAACATAACAAATTTTCTGCGATGAGTAATCATATGCAAGAAAAAGGACACCATTTTACCACAATAGAAAGGGATTTAAAAATAATCAGAAGGGTCGAAAAAGGGAAAATTAATGAATGAGCTAGAGAACATACATATTTACCTAGATAAATACTTCAATAAAGATAAAAACCTAAACGACGAAATAGAAATCAAAAACCCATTAATAGAACAAAGTCCGAAGTTAATACAAACATTCAAACTCAATAGTACAAAACTGACAAACAATTTTATCCTGAATAACAACAATAGTCAATATACGAATATACAAACACCCCTCCACACAAATTCTGAACATTCTCCTCCGAGAATCACGTCATTCGCTAGAGCGCCGCCCTCGTTTGCCCCCCTCCCAATGCCCCGCAGATGCGGAGACACACATACAACACGAGGAGCACAAGTAGTCGTCAAACAGTTTAGTGCACAAATGTAAATACAGGCAGAAATAAAAAGGGTAAGTGCTGATCCTTCAACATTAGCTTCTTCAACTTTTAGTACCATTTAACATATTTAAAAAATATTTTCCTGTTACAGAGATGTCAACAAACTTACTTTCGTAAATTTCGAGAAAGTTACCATTTGCTTATCATCATAACTCAACTGTCACCATTTGGCAGAGTTCATGCTAAAATTTTGAAGAATTGCTCTACACTGCTAAAGTCTACAAGCAAGTCGTGAATTTGAACAATTGGATGTTAAAGATTTAAAGTACAACAAATTTATAAATAATCAACTGTGTATTTCATCTGATTAATTTATGGATGAAAAGTATGTTAGTTACACCCAAACTCAACTGTTTTGAGAGTGCACTAAGAATTTATAGTCATAAGGTACAAAGTGTGGTAAAGTTCACGCCAATGGTAGCAAAAAGATTTTAATGTGTATCCAACAAATAATTTTAGGATATTCAACAACTTCCACAGATTATAAATGTATTTATATCTGACTAACTGTGACATTGTATTTCAAATTTAGAACGAAGTTTTTAAAGTTTCAAACACTACAAATAGTGATATTGTTTTAATAAGACGACGTAATAGATAATGTTTTATATTCAAAATAATTTTAATAGTTATTATGAGTAAGTCTGTTAGCAGTTTAACAATAAGTTGCAAATTATTAGAATAATGTTACCGATTTTAACCTTGTTAAAAATGTGTATAGCTGAAGATGTTCGATAATTGAACGAAACATGTCCTATGTTTTTAATAATTTAGCAATAAAATAAGGATGAGATCCTAATTTTATAATTGCTTTCAAAGTATTGAATAGGTGGAAATCAAGGTTTTTTGTTCTACTTGGACTGAC
Source organism: Anabrus simplex (assembly GCF_040414725.1). NCBI lineage: Eukaryota > Metazoa > Arthropoda > Insecta > Orthoptera > Tettigoniidae > Anabrus > Anabrus simplex. The sequence goes on from NC_090266.1 coordinate 558,981,066, forward strand.
TTTCAATACGGAAAAATGAGGATAGTATCCTGCAATTACCTCCATAGACCGATTAGCAGTGTGTGCCGTTGTATTATCTTGCATGAAGTAACCATTACTCCTTTCTTCTTCTGTCAGCTCTCGAAAGAATGGTCTGAGAATGAGGTCTATATATCGATCAGCATTTATTAACAGAAAAATATAGGCCCTATAATTCTGCGAGCATGTATTGCACACCAAACTCCTATCTTTACATCATGAAGTGGACAGATATGCAGCTGCTGGGTATTTTCTGGATACCAGTAGTGATTGTTTTGACTATTTACATAGCCACTTAAGTATAGCAATGCTTCAGCACTTTAAAATAAAAGTTCTGGTTCAATGTACGCATCAGGAACTGAGTGAAGCAACCAGTTACAGTACCAAACCCTAGCATAACTGTCAGGTGCTCTTAAGTATTGGGCGGGGGTGGTTTTGCACGGTTTTGCTTTTAACAGTTTTGTTGCTTTGTATGCTGAAGATAATGACACATTAGCTTGTACGGCAAGACGGACAGGGATTTTGTTCGAGTTCGTTCCAAGAGAGCTTCTATTTCTTCAAGCTTTTCCTCTGTTAAAACAGTTCATCTCCTGCATGATTTCTTGTTAAGAATGGATCCAGTGGTGCGGAATTTCTTTACTAATTTACATACTGTACTCCTGTGGGCAGGGAGGATGTCAGGAAATTTGTAAATGAATCAAAACCGGCACTCTGTATAAGAAGAATGCTTTACATAGCACAACACAATGAATACACGCTGTTCTACTGTATACATCACTCGTTAAACACACAATTACTTTAGTATTCCTACAGAAATGACGCTATTTTAAAGCAATGGTTATCACTACCTTACTGCATTAGGTCATCTTAGCCGGTTATGAAGCAATATATCTCTCGGCAAATGAGTCACCCGGCTGCGCTATCACCTTCCATGCATGTTCTCCTGACACACGGAGCGAGCTAAAAATGAGACCCTGTATCTCACTAAAGCAATTAACATTATTATGTCCAGAACATGCCTAAAAATCTCATGGTAATATTTCTTCATTCTTTTTATTGGTGTACTGTATAGCATGATACATTGGTTCAATAAGTCCACCCCTCCCATCGAGTCATTCTACACATTACACAAGACCGATTTCTCTTTTGTTTCTCCTTTCTTGTTTAGTACAGTGCACATTTCTACATCATGAATGCTACTCAGCATGCAGACATCTCTCTTGTCTTTCCACTTCAAGCCTGGGAGCTTATTTTTACAGACAAAAACCACCTCCTCTTTTGCAACATTTTCCCCATGATGTCCTTCGGAAGATTCTGTCTGCTAGATTTTACAGTACCGACAGCGTCTGTCTGAAACTAGTTAAGCTGATTGAAGAGTTCTGGGCTACTGTAATAGTTATCTAGAGCTTTGAGGTATCCCTTATTTAGAAGAGATTCAGCTTGAGCAAACACATTTGATGGCTAGGTATACTGAGAAATATTAACCCCATAAACCTCATTTACCAGCTCGGTTTCCTTGCCTGTGTACCAGAGGATATTCCACACTTAACCTGTTTTGGACTCACACAATTTAAAAGATTCCATCCCAAAATTAGCTTTCTTCTTTGGAATGTACATTTTCCATCCAAAAAGAACTTTCAAAACTAGTAAACTTTCGCCAATAGATAGACAATCATCTAGCAAATAGATGTTTAGAAGTTTTAAATTTTGTTGCTAGGATGCCTAAAACTGGCTTCACTTTGTAGAGTTTTGGGGATACTAGCCAATCGTAAGCCTCATCATCAAAGAAATATAAGAATTTCAGAAGGAAAAAGGTTTCTCGGACATGGTATCATAAAACACATGAAAAATAATGGGCTAACTTCGGCTTTTGAATTATACCCTGAAGGAAAAAGATCCCATATAAAAGTTTTATTTCTTTCTGTTAGCAGGAACCCAATCCCTCTCTCTAATTCTTTTTTTAAATTTTAGCCATTCCTGTACTAGCTTGTATTGATTGCTGAGCGTACAGATTAATTTTTTCTGCAATAAGTTTGCACAGTTCATCATCAATGAAATGTTCAAATATTTCGTCCAGTTCTTTTTTATTTAAAAGTTTGCCCTGAATTCCACTTTCGTATGTAACTGGAAATTGGGCTCTTTTACATCCCCTTACATCCCAATAAATATGTGGAGTGGGAGGGAAATCACTTTCACTTCCTTACTCGCTACTCTCATCAGAGCTCAAACTGGGCACCTGTTCACGGTGTCTAGGCGGAAGGCCTACTCCAGCAGAAGCACTTGTGCTTGGAACATCTAATAATAGGATAGTTTCACTATTACTTTCTAAACTACACTCACTGCAATTATCTTCCTCACTGAGTTCAAGAATATCCTGTATATCATCACTTGGAAGATCTACAATTTTTTTGGACATGTTAACAAGAAATAGGAAACAGTACATGTAAAAGTAAAACAATAAATTACAAAAGAGGTATTTATATACCCACAAAATAACTTACGAGAGCTGAAAACATTCTCACCAAAACTCGCAATACCACTCTCCACGCAACATACCGACTGAACTTCACGCGCCTGAAATAGCCAAGCGCCACATACGTTGTTCTTGCGCTATGGAACTATGTACCAGATAACAAGGGGATTCCCAGATGAGAACTGCTTAGATGCATGAAGGTGAAAAAGATTCTGTCAGATGGCAACATCTCTCAGAATATACAGAGTAAGTTTCAAACCTACCACTTATTTTTCTACAGAGATAAAAAGTAAAAACTTTCTGCACTTCACACGACGCACACCCACCATCGGGCTCGTTCGGGCCGTATCACCTGAAGCTAGCCCCTCTCTATGGGTTAAAGGGTTGTTTCATTTGGACAAGATGGCATATCTCATCATTTCTTATTTTGTCCCTCCTTGTTTTCTGAATCATAGTTCTGAAGAACTTCATTTCCACTGCTTGTAGTTTGCTGATAATTCTGATGGTTTACATGCAGATTTCTAGACTGTATGTGACAACTGGTACAAAGAAGCTTCTGTAGAGTATTAATTTGATCTTAATGAAACTTGCTTATCCCCAAAAATGTTTGCTCACAAGATGGCAAAGCTGTGCTCCATTCTGTACTCTACTAGTGATTTCTGGAGATGATTGGCTATCTGTCATTACTACACTGCCAAGAAAACAGAACTAATGTACTTGCTCCAAATTTGATCCATCTAGAGCGATACTGATAGTACAGATGTTCTGTCAACCAACAGGCAACACTAGCATTTTGGACTTGCATATCTTGAGACCAAATTGCTTGAATATAGCATTCCAGTCAGTTAGCTTCTAGTATTTCAGCCTCATTACCGCCCCATACTGCAACATTATCTGCAAAGGCAAGAGCTTTAAACTCAGAGTTGTTGTGGATCTCTTAACTCTTTTCATTATTTCATCCATTACAGTCATGATTAAAAGTGGGGAATGAACGTTGCTCACGTCAGCAGGATTTACCTCCATATTGCCCTTCACGTGTTCCCCGGCTGGTGCTAAGCGAGCAACAACACATCGGTGGCCAAACTATCAACAGTCGTTGATCTCCTGGCCAAATGGACTCAGAGGGAACTTCTGCAAACGGTCCTTCTCAGGACCAACCTGCAAAGCTACTAGGACATTCTTTACGAATATGCCAAATAAACATCGAAGGCATATCCAGATCGAAGACTGAACATCTTTGTAGAATCCTTCTTGAAAACAACATCAATTTAGTGACCATTCAAGAAACTCATACTGCAACTGAGGAACAGTTAAGATCGAGAGGAAAGATCCCTGGTTATATCGCTATTGGGGCAACCTACCACCAGACGTATGGGGCAGCAACCTATGCCGGTTCGAATCTACGAGATGTTCGGCTCATTTCAGCAACGGTGAGTGACGATATTCACGCGGTAACTGTTGACAATTATCGGGCACCAAAGTGGTAAATGTGTATAAACCACCATCTGTGGCTTGGCCAAATGAAGTGCTCCTCACCCAGAATCATCCAGCAATATATGTCAGAGATTTCAATAGTCATCATCCAAACAGAAAATATGATGATACAGATGAATGTGGCTCTCAACTAGTCACCTGGGCTGAAGCTAATAATCTACACTTTTTTATGCAAAAGATAGAGGAACCTTTAAGTCAGCCTGTTGGAGGAGAGAATACTATCCTGATCTTTGCTATGTCACTGAAGATGTAAATGGTATTGTCCTGCCTACTACAAGGAAAGTAACGGAAAACTTTCCCCACAGTCAACACAGATCTGTCATGATAACTACAGGAATACAAATACCTTTGGTTAAAAGCACACCTCGACCACTCTGGAATTTCAATAAAGCCAAGTGGGATTGCTTTTCACAAGATCTTGACAAATGTGTCCGATTCATACCGCCTATTCAGTCTAACTATGAATGTTTTGTTGGACTTATTATCTCAATTGCCAAGAAATATATTCCAAGAGGGCTGCAGAAAGAGTATATCCCTGGATGGAATGAAACGTGTGAGACACTCTATGAGGAGTATTTACAAGGTAGAGATCCTGAAAGAGCAAGTGCTCTGTTGCAGAGTTTAGATGAATCTCGCCAGCAGAAGTGGAACAATACGGTTGAGACTATGGACTTCAAACAGTCCAGCAGAAAAGCCTGGAGTCTTCTCAGGAAACTTACTAGAAACAGAACCTGCCACAAGAGAAATGGTTGCATCACCCCCAACCTAGTAGCTGAACATATTGTTAATATGTCACGAGCGCCCTCTGATAAGAAACATACCATCCAAGTAAAGAAGTTGCTCAAACAACAGAAAAGCAACTTGCAGGAGAACTCTATACACGCGGAACCATTTTCATATCTGGAAGTAGATGCTGCTATTAAAAGCCTAAAACCTGGTAAAGCTGCTGGCTTTGATGGGATATTTCCTGAGTTTCTGATACATAGTGGTCCAAACCAAAAGCACTGGTTGGCTAAATTCTACTCTAATATCTTATCGTCTGGACATCTGCCATATGAATTCCGGGTAAGCAAGATCATTGCAATTCTGAAACCCGGTAAACCGGAAGACCAAGTCGATAGCTACCGACCAATAGCATTGCTGAGTGTTTGCTATAAACTCCTTGAGAGACTTGTGTACAATAGGATTAGTTTGGCCGTGAAGTGATCCCAGTAGAGCAAGCTGGATACAGGCAGAACTGAAGCTGTGTTGACCAGGTGCTAGCACTATCAACTTACATTGAGGCTGGTTTTCAAAGGGGTACTAAAACATCTGCAGTCTTTGTAGATCTAAAGGCTGCATATGATACTGTGCGGAGGCAAGGATTGATGTTGAAGCTGCAGTGACACACTAATCAACAATATGCTGTCTGAAAGGCTCTTCCGTGTCGTCATGTATGATGACATTAGTCGTCTTAGGAAACTAAAAAATGGCCTTCCCCAGGGATCAGTATTGGCACCTCTTCCATTACATCTTTACATATCGGATATTCCTGAGACAAAATCAGTAAAATTCTCTTATGCAGATGACCTAGCCATTGCCATTCAACATCCAGATTTCAGCCATGCAGAGGCCATTCTGACGTCTGACCTGATTACACATAGCTCTTACTTCCGAAAATGGAGACTACAACCCAGCATGAATAAGACAGAATCTGCTAGCTTCCATTTCCACAACAAGTATGCTTCAATGGCTCAGTGCTAAAGCACAATCCTAACCCAAAGTACCTCGGGGTAACGCTTGACGGAACCCTATCTTATAGAAAACATCTTGCAAACCTCGGATCTAAGTTAAGATCACGCAATAATATTCTACTTAAATTGTGTGGAACTTCATGGGGTGCTTCAGCGGACACATTAGGGCGTACTGCGCTTGGCCTCATGTATTCTGCAGCTGAATACCGCTCTTCAGTATGGCTTAACAGTTGTCCCGTGAAGAAAGTCGCTGTACAACTTAACACCACCATACTTATCATCTCTGGTACTCTGAAGCCTACTGCAACGCATTGACTGCCAGTCTTGTCCCATATTGCTACACCAAGCCTGCGACGTTCAAGAGCCCTTGTTCAAGAATACAATAAGATCATGTCCAATCCAACTCTACCAATCCACAGGGATGTTGCAGATCTCTGGAGACAAAGGCTGAAATCCTGTAAGCCACCAATGAAAACAGCTAAGAATCTAATGGATGCTAGTTTCAGTTTAAAAGAGGAATGGAAAGAGCAATGGTTTCGTACAGCCCCGGAGTGGCCAAGCCTCATTAATCCAAATCACGCCCCAGCTGGTTTCAGTTTGCCAAGAAGAACGTGGTCATCACTAAACAGATTTTACACTAATTGTGGAAGATCTGCATTCTCCCTTCACCAGTGGGGCTTCAGGAACTCTCCAGCATGTGATTGTGGTGCATTGGTCCGGACCATGCATCATATAATGGACGAATGCGTTCTGCGTGCTTATGGTGGAAACCAGAAAGACTTTGCTGATGTCTCAGTATCCCTAGTGCAGTGGATAAATCATTTAGATATCCATGTGTAATTGTTCCCTACTTAGTACCATGTATTCTTTGCAGGTTTTTCTTTTGTATAATATTGTATATACTTGTCCATTATGTAAATTAATAATAATAATAATAATTAAAATTGGCAATAATGTGCTGCCTTGTTGTACACCCTGCCTAGTCTCAAATCAATCTAAATATCCATCACCTGTTTGGACACAACTCCGGCAATGCCGATAAAGCATTTTGACTTTCTTAACTAAAGCACATGGCATAGATCTCTTCTCAAGGCATCCCCAGATTGTTTGTCCCCATACACTGTTGTAAGCTTTCTCAGTTTCTGGGAAAATGAAGATGACACCTTTTTCTCTTCTTTCCAATGCTTCTCCGTGATCATCCATATATTAGATCTGTTGTTGCCCTATTCTGCCTAAAGCCATACGGCTCCTCTTCAAGCTGTAGTTCAATGATGGTTCTTTATCTCTGTTCTATGATTAATTCCATTATTTTGAGTTCTCAAGCTGGAAGAGTGATGCTCCTGAGTTGCTGGGTCTCCATCTATTTCCTTTCTTAAACAGGACATCTCTGAAAACCATAAAAGTAGTTGGTAGGATGTAAAAAAAACATTATTGTTATTAATTTCTTAAATAGAGGGACAATGACTCCTTTAATCCAGTCTTCATATAGTTTTTCTTGTTTCCAGATAGTGTTTAGGACTCTAAACAACCATTGCAATCCTTGCACTCCAGCAGCCTTGATCCTGCCAGTGCTTACCTCATATTTGCCTGCTGCTTTGACTTTACTCACGTTTTTAGGGCATTTTCCATTTCCATCCATGTTATAGGGGCTCCACATTTTCAGTATTTACTTTCATCATGGAATCCTGTTGTTTGATATTTAAATTTTCACCATTATATAATTCTTCTAAATACTGTCCGTACTTCATATCGTATCTCTTTGTTATTTCAAGTTATGTTTCCATCTTCTTTCTCCAGGGCTTTTATACCTTTCCTTTCTTTAAATCCAAGCCATTCTTCATCAGTTGTTTGTACTTCACATTTGGGCAGGTGGTCTCTAATTTTCGTCTGGTATTCAGACCTCTTTTCTGGTTTTCCAAACACCCAAACTTTTATCTTTGGTTTATAGCTAGTATTACTCTTCTTTACCATGATGTTTTCAAAGGTGGCTATTAGTACCCTGTAGCCACTACCTAGACTTTCTCATCTCTAATAAATGTTCCAGCTTCTTTGTCTGCAGTGACATACTGATCAGTCAATAAGAGATGTCTGCTCTTCATTCCAACTGTACTTTGTGATCTTACGGCTTAGCTGGTTTTTGAATCAGGTGTTCTTGATTACTAGGTTGTTTTATATGTGTAAGTCAAGGAGACATTAGAGTATGTAGTAAAAATCAAACCTAAAATAAAAAATGGTATTTTGAGATAAATCATGCAATCCTTTTCAAAATAAATTCTTTATTACACTCAATTATGTAGCACTAGCTGTTACCCGTAGCTTTGCTCGTGTAAATTTCTTAATATGGTAAGAGTAAGTGTTCCTCCATACTGCACAAAGGCATTATCTGGAAATGCCTAACATATAAAAACTCACCAAAAAATTGAGTTTCTTTTACCCCAGAACCTCTGTGTAAACCATATTTGTGGTATTAAGTTTCGGGGCTAAGATGACCAAGCTACTGGCAAAAGCTTTTTGAGGATGATGTTATTCTGTATAGAGTAATAAATAAGTTACAAGACTGTGAGCAACTGCAAAATAACCTCAATAATGTTGTGAGATGGACAGCAGTTAATGGTATGGTGAAGAACAGGGTTAAAAGTCAGGTTGTGAGTTTCACAAATAGGAAAAGTCCTCTCAGTTTTAATTACTGCATTGATGGGGTGAAAGTTCCTTATGGGGATCACTGTAAGTACCTAGGCGTTAATATAAGGAAAGACCTTCATTGGGGTAATCAGATAAACAGGATTGTAAATAAAGGGTACAGATCTCTGCACATGGTTATGAGGGTATTTAGGGGTTGTAGTAAGGTTGTAAAGGAGAGGGCATACAAGTCTCTAGTAAGACCCCAAATAGCGTATGGTTCCAGTTGATGAAAGTGTGTAATGGACTAGTATAACTTGGAAACAATTCTCTAAACCCATGGGTAAATAGTGAAAATATGGAGGTCGATTAGTAGGTGTTATTCTTCTTATCGTTATTATGACTTGTGAGGTGTGGCTATGAATTTGTTTATGTATATTATTATTATTATTATTATTATTATTATTATTATTATTATTATTATTATTATTATTATTATTATTATTATTATTATTATTATTATTATTATCTACGTAATTATGTATGACAGGTTGTCAGTACGGACTTTGTTTGGTATAAATTGTAGTCGTTTGATTTTTTATTTGCGTGTTGTATGATCTGTCTTGTGTAACAGAACATGTGAGGTTATGTCACGATACTTCTGCTGTATGCATATTAACATGACTTTATTTAATGTAACAACACATAATTAATAGTATATAACTTATTATTACCTGTAAATATGATGTATGAATTGGATGTAATGTTGTGAAACACAGGGTAATAGTCTAGAACAACGCACCTTTGTCACTCGAGTTTTACAGAATGTTCTATCTATTTGTACATAGGTTATTGGGGACTCGAGAAGATGTAAGAAAGCATGTCATGTCACACTTTTCTAGAAGCCAGGCCAGGCAAGGTATATAAAGAGACAGTCTTGGGAGTTGAGTAGAGTTGTTGTGAGTGCGAGCCGTTAGTTGAATTAAGTGTGTGAACTCATGTTGTAATTTTGTTGTGTTGGTAGTTGGTTGACATGCTAATGTGGTAGTCAAGTGTTTTGTTCAAGATGGTGGATTTTCCAAAAACAAAAAAATATGTGTTTTTTATTTTTACAGCAGATTCCAAATACCAATTTTCATGTCTGTAACATTTTCAGTTTTGAGATATAAGTATCCTCATGAACAGAATTCAACTCCTTCTTCACTTATTTTCACCTTTCCCTTAAGTCAATTTTATAAAAACAAAAAATACATGTTTCTTTATTTTTAAGGGAGATTCCAAATATCAACCACTTTTTCAATTCTTTTTACCCACTTTAAGTGGATTTTCCCAAAAAAATTTGCTACTTTATTTTTAAAGAGATTCCTATTACTAATTCTTACGTCTGCAACATGTTGAGTTTTGAGATATACTAATTTAAAAAATTCACCAAATTTTCACTTCTTTTAATACCTCATTAAGTAAAATTTCTGAAAACAAAAAAATATGTGTTATTATTTTTTAAAGGAAATTCCAAATACCAATCTTTACATCTGTAAGATGTTAAGCTTTGAGATATGCTCATTTTAAGAATTCACCCCTTTTCCAATTGTCAGCCCCCCTCACCTACCATTAACCCTTGTCTAGTCGCGCTGAGATTATTATGTTACTATTCGCGCACGGAGGTAAGCTCCGAGGTTAAAAATGCGCATCATTTTCGTCCTTTTTGATGTTGTTTTGGCATGTTCGTTTGCAGTATTCTTCGGTATAATTAAAAGAAACCCTTTTAAGTACTTGTAGGTTATTTTTACACAGTTTGTTTTATCTAAAAGCAGAATACTGTAGACCTTAACTATGTTGAATGATCTTATAATATTAAATTCGTGAGACTCGCCATTACCTACGACGGTCATATCATATGAAATATGAAATAATATTTTTCTAAAATAAGTTTAGAAGAACAAAACAACAAGGTCATCGACCTCCAAAATAAAAAAATTATGCACTAAAATATAAGGTAATTTACTTAATCGCACACGGAGGAAACGTCCAGGCGATGTCACTCGTCAAAACAATGATCCCACACTCGCACACAGGATGCACAATTACGCCGAAATTTTGACAGGACGAGTCCAAATGAACAAGGAGGAAGGTATAAGGATGGGGAGACCCACAGTTCAACTGGAAAGTTCAGTACCGTGCAAAATGTAATCAGCCCGGAGGAAATCTCCATGAGCGACTAATTAAGGTTTAAGTGGATTTTCCAAAGATAAAAATATGTGTTTCTTCATTTTTAAAGGAGATTCCAAGTACCAATTATTACGTGTGTAACATCATCAGTTTTTGAGGTATAAGTATCCTCATAAAAAGTATTCAAGAACTTCTCTTCACTTATTTTACCCCTTTAAATGGATATTCCAAAAACAAAAATATACACGTTTCTTTATTTTTAAAGAAGATACCAAATAACAATTTTCACATTTTTAAACTTTTCAGTTATTGAGATACAGATATATTCATTTTAAAAACGTATCCTTCTTTTAATCCATTAGTGATGGAATATCCAAAAATCCCTCTTGCGAGCACTCACACTGTAATATAAATGTATCCCCAAAATTTCATTTCTTTATGTCCAGTAGTTTTGGCTTGGCAATGATGAATCAGTCAGTCAGCCAAGACATGTTATTTTATGGTATGTATAGATAATTTTCAGAAATGTTTTATGAGTTATCGTCGTTTTAATAAATGTACAGGAACGGTCTTATATAAATATCACATGGGGAGGAAGGAACGAGTTAATAGGCAGGCAGCCGGATGGCCTTGAAAAAATATCGCACTGAGCTACATTTATCCATCAGGAGGAAAACAACTAATGTTATCAATAAGGAAAACTTATAAGGCCTATCACCAGAAATTAAAATTTGCTGCCGTGTTAACCTTGGGCGTGTCAATAGTCAGTTTTAAAATAACCTGTAGTTAGCCTAATTTAAGTATTGAATCACTAATCCTTATGTCAGGAATGATCTACTCAAATGTATTTTAAATACACTTAATATGTATGTCTACCCCATTTGACTTGCTTGGGGATGAGGTGAAATGAAATGATATGGCATGTTTTCATGTCCCGATGCCCTTCCTGATGTCAACATCAGTCGAGGAGCTAACCAAATGCACACTTAGTATTCCTCCAAAATTATGTTTTCCTTCCATTGGTCAGTAAAATGATGATGATAATTACCTGATTATTGGAATCACAAGGGGTACGAGTTTCATAGTAATCCTTAACCGTACACAATCGCCTTTCTCGACAAACAGGAGATGCCCGAGGGGCATATTCTGTTACATTGTTACAAGGTGTGCAAGTGCTAGCTTCCTTGGAAGAATAGTGATTTTCTGGACATTCTATGCACTGCCGAGAACCTCCCAGGCTGTATGTACCTGCACGACAGGGAGTGCAGGAAGATGAGAAGGATACCCCTAAAAAGAAAGGATAAATTTAATTGAAATTCTTATTACATTAAAAATGACTTCCACTATGTTCAGAGATTAATGCTACGGAGCTCTTACCACTTATTTCAATAGATTTTATTAATACTGGTTTTCCCTGATGTATGTCCATACCAATGGTCTTCCATTGTAAAACATTCTGGCCTGTTCTTAACTGCACAGTTTGTTGTTTCCACTCGCCTTCACGGGTTGAAGAAGGCCAGCGATATTCTTTTGAGTCCTCAATGGAATGGCACTGCTCATTCTGGGCCTATAAAAGAGAGAATAAAAGCTGTAATATTGGTGCATTATTTCACTATCAATCTCTTCTTCAAATTTATTTTAATAATGGAGTGGCCATCATACTTAGAAAAGATATCCAAGAATATGTGGAATATAAAAAATGCGTCAGTGACAGGATGATGGTGATGAGACTCCAGTTTGAAAATGGCATGAAAGATCTACTTCAGTTGTATGCCACACAAGTAGAGGACTTCTTAGAGGAAGTGGAGAGACAGATAGAAGATAAGGAAGTGCTATTTATGGGAGATCTAAATGCACAAGTTGGAATGGAAAGACAAGGAAAGTAAGATGTTGTAGGGACCTTTGGATGTAGAAATGTAAATCCAAAAGGCGAGTTGTTGGTGGATTTCTGCACGAGGAACCAAATGATTGTTGGAAATACCTGGTTTAGGAAGAAGAACATTCAGAAGATTACAAGGTATGGTTGGGGAGACAGATGAACAAAGACCATGATTGATTATATATAATCACAGAGAAAAAACACTGGAAGAACCTTTTAGATGTTACAGCCATGCCTGAAGAAGCCTTAGGTGGAGATCATAGAGTTGTGAGAGGAAAATTGAAAGTGGGAAAGATTGAAAAACCCCCATTAAGAAGAGAGAAAAGAATTAAAGTATTGAAGTTGAAGGAGAGAAGGATATAAGAAGAATTTCAAAGGGAAATAATACCCTTGATACCCAGGACAGAGATGGAGAATGTTGAAGATGAATGGAAAAGATTTAAGGAAGCACTGGTTGGATGTGCAGAAAAGGTGTGTGGTAGAACATGAGGAAATGTAAAAGACAAAGAGACACACTGGTGGAATGATAGGGTAAAGATTCAAGCAAAGGAAAAGAAAATGGCATGGATAACATGGAAAACATGAATAGGGGGCCTACTGAAGAAATTAGAAGAAAATATGTGGAGGCAAAGAATTTGGCCAAGAAAGTAGTGGAGGAAGAAAAGAGGAAAAGCAGAGCCTTATTCACACAGAAATTGAGAGATGATATGCAGGGCAGCAAGAAATCATTGTATGATATTTTAAGAAACAAAAAGAGAGATCAAGTAAACACCAGATTTGTGAAGGATGAAGGCAGCATAATATTAACAAAGCCAGAAGAAATAAGAAATAGATGGAGAGAGTATTTTCAGAAGTTGCTGAACGTAAGAACTAATGAGAGTCATTCAATGGATGACCAGGAAAGGCAGTTAGTTGATGAAGAAATGGATAAAGAAATTACAATGAATGAAATTGAAATGGCAGTAAGAAAGATGAGGAATGGAAAAACTGCTGGAATAGATGAAATTTCAGTGGAGATGATAAAGGCAGCTGGAGCTGTAGGCCTGCAGTAGACATATCGAGTTCTCAGGATTGCCTGGGAGAATAAGGAGGTCTCTGAGGATTGGCAAAAAGGAATAATCATCCCAATTTTCAAGAAAGGTGATATGAAAGTATTGAAGAACTACAAGGGAATTACTCTGATATCCCATGTTGCTAAGATAATGGAGAGGATACTGGAAAGTAGGATAGGGTTGAGGGTTGAAATTCAGATACAGTAAAATCAGTTTTGTTTCAGAAGTGGAAGGTCAACAATAGAGCCCATTTTCATTATGAGACAACTAATGGAAAAGCAATGGGAGTATGGGAATGATATGGTGATGACATTCATTGACATTGAAAAGGTATATGACGGTGTCCCCAGGACTAAAGATTGTGACAGTCTGGTGCAAAAAAGAATTGGACAGGGATTAATAAAAATGAACATGGCAATGTACAAGGAATGGTGTAGTTGCATGCAAACACAAGTGGCAGGACAAGTTGGTTCAAAATCACTAGTGGGCTCAGACAGGGAAGTGTTCTATCACCAATCCTGTTTACAATAGTAATGGATGACATCATGAGAACAGCAAAAGCAACATATGGAGGAAGAGAAATAAACATGATGTTATTTGCAGATCATATTGTGATTTGGGGTGAAGAGGACATGAAGGTTCAAGAACAGTTAGATGTGGTGAATGGGAAGATCGAAGAATGTGGATTGAAAATAAGTGTAGAAAAGAGTGAAACTCTTGTTATGACTAGAGACGAAAAAGAATGGAAAGGTCAGATTATACTTGAAGACAAGCCCCTGGAAATAGTGAAGACGTTCAAATACCTGTGGAGTGAATTAATGGAGAATGCTCGACTGGATGCTGAGATTAGTAAGAGGATTCAAGCTGGAAGCTGTTTCTATCATAGTGTAAGAATCATGTTATGGGACAAAGATGTGCCAATGGAAACAGAGGAAAATATGTACAAGATGTATTACATACCAATAATAACTTACGGAGCAGAAACTTGGACAATGACAAAGAAGGATGAGGGTCGAGTACAGGCAGGCAAAATGCTGTTCCTGAGGAGTATGATACAGAAGAGTAGAAGAGAGAAAATAAGGAATGAGAAAATCTGGGAAGAAATTGGAGTGGAAAAAAATGAATGATAGAATAAGGAAGAGCTGACTAAGATGGTTTGGACACATAAAGTGAATGAGTGATGAATTAATGCCAAAAAATGTGATGGAAATGCAAATGCAAGGAAGGAGAGGCTGTGGACAACCACGATTGAGATGGAAGGACACAATCCAGTGCAGTATTTTAGAAAGAAACCTGGACTGGGACACAGTGTTGGAGGAGGAGTGGTGGAAAGACCAAAGAAAGTGGAGAGGAACCACATTTGCCACTACCCAGCTACAGCTGGATAAAGGGAAATGATGATGATGATGATGATGATAATGAAATAAATAACATTGAGGATTGCTCAGAATTACAAAGGGACCTTGAGAGTATCCAAGAATGGGTTGAAGAAAATAATATGAAGATTAATGGAGGCAAATCAACTGTTACAACATTTACAAACAGGAGCTTTAAAACTGAATTTGAATATACTTTGGATGAGGTAGTTATCCCTAAAGATGGCAAGTGCAAATACTTAGGTGTGAGATTTGAAAGTAATTTGCACTGGAAGGGTCATGTTGATGACATTGTTGGGAAAGCATACAGATCGTTACATGTCATAATGAGGCTACTTAAAGGATGCAACAAAGAATTAAAAGAAAAAAGTTACTTAAGTATGGTTCGTCCATTATTGGAATATGCAAACAGTGTTTGGGATCCTCACCAAGAATACCTAATAAAAGAACTAGATGGTGTGCAGAGGAAAGCTGCAAGGTTTTTAACAGGGGATTTCTGGAGAAAGAGTAGTGTATCAGAAATGTTAAAGGAACTAGGGTGGGAACCTTTAAGTAAGAGAAGGGAGAAAACTAGACTTATAGGATTATATAGAGCCTATACAGGAGAAGAAGCATGGAGAGATATCCGTGAGAGGCTTCAGTTGGAAAATAATTATATTGGTAGAACTGACCACAAGTACAAAATTAGAAGGAATTTTAGCAGAAGCGATTGGGGTTAATTTTCATTCATTGGGAAGGGTGTGAAGGAGTGGAACAGTTTACCAGGGGTAGTGTTTGATCCTTTTCCAAAATCTGTACAGATATTCAAGAAGAGAATAAACAACAGAGAAAATAAATGAAATGTTAGAGGGCATTCGACCAGTGCAGGATACTGTAAATAAAAAATGTGTGTGATTAAATTAATTCCATCCCCTGGTCTATGGAGTTTGGACAGCCCAAGTAGGGGACTGCCTGTAGGGGTGAAGTACAGTGGGGACTTCGAGGGCCCTGGGACCGCTACGGTAGCTGTGAAGGCCCTCCAGGAACTCTGAAAAGTGGTGGCAAAAGGGGCTCTGGTTAAGACGCAGCAGGTCATTATGCTACTTAGGTTCCAAAATGGGTAAAATATAAATATGTAAATAAATTCAATGTTAATTTTAATCTTATACCAGTTGTATATTATTATTAGAAGTAATTTCACATACTGTATATGAGTTGACTATGTTTGTAAGATATTATAAGTAGAATTTTGTAAACAATATAAATTTATTAAGGATGATGTATGTGTTTAATAGAACAAATTATTAGCGTAAATTGTATAATATTGTATTCTAGGAAAATTTTCTTCGTCTCTTGTTAATTTAAAATTTAGTGCTTGACAATAATGTATTTTAGTGTACCATTTGCCACCGAGGTAGACACCTCATTTGCAAATAAAGAGATTTTTGATTTTTTTGATGATGATGATGATGATGATGATGATGATGATGATGATGATGATGATAATGAATGCTTTATCAGTAATTCACAAAAGTAATACAGTTCAACATGAGTGATTCACTTGTGCAGAATTGAAAATATTCGTCATGTTAAGGCTGCAGGGAAGAACA
Source organism: Anabrus simplex (assembly GCF_040414725.1). Classification (NCBI taxonomy): domain Eukaryota; kingdom Metazoa; phylum Arthropoda; class Insecta; order Orthoptera; family Tettigoniidae; genus Anabrus; species Anabrus simplex. Next base: position 558,997,468 of record NC_090266.1, read on the forward strand.
ATATCTTATATTAACCCCTGGCACTCACGCCAAATTTTCTAACAGCAACACTCACGTGGGATACATGCATAGCCCATACATTTATTTTAAATTTTTGTTTATTTAAGTTCTTTTGATGTTGTATTTTATATCAAGGAATTAATTAACATTCAACTCTAGTACATCTTACACTCAGTTCAAGCTACTTTTCAGATTTTTTACACTTTTAATTCTATAATTTGTGAAACTATGTAACTTAATTTCCAATTTTACATATTTGAAAAATTGCCTGTATTTGAAGACATGTAGGAGATTTCTGGTTTTCCAGAACTTAATATATCTTTTGTATTTTGAACAGTGATTTATTGTGAATAGTTTAGTACAAAAATATTGAATAAAATGGTTAAATGAGGCCTGAAGGATTATAAAAACAAAAACAAAAAATTTTCAGCCTCAAGAATTTGTTAGTCAATGTCTTGATTTTATCCTTTATTCAGCCTATTGTGATATATTTATGTCTGTTGGGAAACACAGAAAGAACAACATAGGTCACTCATTCATCTGATCACTCCCTGCAAACAAGAGCTGGATGCTGAGGATAGATTTTCTTCTATATCTCGATACAACATTTCCTCATTGATCCGTCTACTCTGACCACACAAATAGCACTGGCCTATCTTGTTGCCTCGCTCTAGAAGCTGAACACCTTACCTATATATTCAAAATAACGTGTCCTGACTGACTGACTGACTGACTGACTGACTGACTGACTGACTGACTGACTGACTGACTGACTGACTGACTGACTGATTCATCATCGCCGAGCCAAAACTACTGGACAGAACGAAATGAAATTTTGGGGATACATTTATATTAGATTGTAAGTGCTCACTAAGGGAGGATTTTTGGATATTCTGTTGCTAAGGGGGGTAAAAATGGGGGTGAATTGTTTAAATGAGCTTATCTATATCTCAAAAACTTAAAAATTTACAGACGTAAAAATTGGTATTTAGAATCTCCTTCAAAAATACCAAGAAGCATGTATTTTTTTGTTTTCAGAAATCCCCTTAAGGGGAGTGAAAAAAGGGGGAAAGTGGTTGAATACCCTTTATGAGGATACTTATATCTAAAAAAACTGAAAATGTTACACACATGAAAATTGGTATTTGGAATCTACTTTTAAAATAAAGGAACACGTATTTTTTGTTTTAGTAAAATCCAATTAATCGGGGGTGAACAGGAGTGACAAATGGGGTGAATTTAAAAAAAGATTATATCTACAGTATATTTCAGAAACGTGAATTGTTACAGACGTGAAAACTGGTATATTGAATCTCCTGTAAATGTAAAGAAATATAGATAATGTATTTTTGGGAAATCCACTTAACAGGAACTGAAAAATGGTGTGAATTTTTAAAATGAGAATATTTACAGAACATCTCATAAAAACTTAACATGTTACAGATGTAAAAATTGGTAATTTTAATCTCTTTTATAATAAAGGAATATGTATTTTTTGTTTACAAAAGAAGGGGTTGAATTATTTTTAATAGGATAGTTATATCTCAAGAACTGAATATGTTACACAGGTTAAAATTGGTATTTGGTGTATCCTTTCAAAATAAAGACATACGTATTTCTTTGTTTTCGGACAATCCACTTAAAAGGAGGTGAAGGAATTGAAAAATTAGTTGAATTCTTTGCATGAGGATACTTATATCTCAAAATCTAAATTTGTTACAGACGTGAAAATTGGCATTTGGAATCTCCTTTAAAAATAAACAAACATGTATTCTTTCGTTTTTGGAAAATCCAACTAATGGGGGGTTTGATACAATAGAGAAATTAGTTGAATTATTTGTATGAGGATACTTATATCTAAAAAACTAAAGATGTTACAGACGTGAAAATTGGTACTTGGAATTTCCTTTAGAAATAAATGAACATGAATTTTTGGGAGGAAATCTACTTGGCGAGCGGGGGGCGTGGAAAAGGAGATAAGTTACTTTTATGTGGGTACATATATCTCAAAAACTGAAGATGTTACATTCGTGATAATTGATATTTGGAAGCACCTTTATAAGTAAGGAAACACAATGCTTTGTTTTTGGAAAAGTCACTTAAGGGGGGAGGGTGAAAGGAAGTGAATGGAATGTAATTATTTTTATAGCGATACTTATATCTCAAAATCTGAATGTTACAGACGTGAAAATTGGTATTTAGGCTCTACTTTATAAACGAAGAAACAAACATTTCTGCGGGAGAATGGGAATCAACTTAATAGGGTGGGGGGAAGTAAAAACGATTTGAAATTTTTTAATGAGGTTACTTACATCACAAAAACTGAAGATGTTACAGACACAAACATTTGTATTTGGATACTTCTTTCAAAGTAAATAAACACATTTTCTTTTGTTTTTGGAAAATCCACTTAAGGGTGGGGAGGTGAATGAATTTAAACATTTGTTGAATTATTTGTTTGAGGATACCTATATCTAAAAAAACTTAAGATGTTACAAATGTGGAAATTGGTATTTAGAATCTCCCTTAAAAATAAACACAGACTTTTTTTGTTTTTGGAAAAAGCCAATTAAGGGGGTTTGGTGGGTGAAGGAAAGTGAACATAGTTGAATTCCTTTTATGTGGATACTTATACATCAAATACTGAAGATGTTACAGACATGAAAATTGGTATTTGGAATCTCATTTAGAAATGAAGAAACACTTATTTTTTGTTTTCATAAAATTTACTTAAAGGGGGTGTAAAAAGTACTGAAAATGGGTTGAATTCTTTTTATATGGGTACTTATATCTCAAAAACTGAAGATGTTACTACAGACATGAACATTTGAATTTGAAATCTTTAAAAATAAAGAAACATGCATTCTTTTTTTTTGGAAAATCCAATTAAGGGAGTTTAATTCTTTGTATGAGAATATTTATAAGTTATCACAAAAATGAAGCATGTTATGGACGTGAAAATTGGTATTTGGAGTCTTCTTTAAAAATAAAGAAACACAGATTTTTTACTGGGTTGGGGGAGGGAGGGAATCAACTTAAGCGGGGTGTAAAAGGAGTTGCATTATTTTTATGAGGATACAAATAAGAATTGGACTTAAAACAATACATCTCTATAGGGGTTTTGTCTGGGGGATGAGGAATGATGACAAAAATGTACATTTATAAGAAAGTGTTTGAATTACGATGTTAAAATGTCAAAAGATATCTTAGGTGTTAAGTAACAGAAGGTTTGAAACAAATTTAACCCCTCAGGGAGTTAAATGGAGGTTAATTAAAAAATGAGGTTAGCTCCATAAACTTAATTATTCAACCCTCCAAATCCGTTTGGCATACAAAGTTGTAATTTTATGAGACAGGTCTTCTTTTATGTTCTAGGTGTATAATATGTTTACTTCAAAGCAATTCTCCCCTAAGAGGTTTAGATGGTAGTTGTCTCTCAAAAACACAATATCCGTTCTTCCAAAACCTTTTCAGGCATGAACATAACTTTTTATAAAGGGTTGTCTTCTATACCCTAGATGTTAATAAATATTTCAAAACATTCACGTCCTAAAAAGGTACTATTCATTCATCCATTACTGTTCAACGTAGACAATCAAAATTTCACAGGTTAGTCTCTTTTACGCCCTAGATGTTAAATCACATATGGTTTAAAACATTCAGATTCTTCCGTACAGGCTTCAAGTCAGTGGTAGATTATAGAATAAGTGATCATTCCCCCAAAACCGTTTGACGTACGAACTGAGGACTTATTTTACAGGCTCAGCTGACAGTGGACTCTCATAAATGTAAAGCTTTGAATAATTACTTTCATATTAAAGCTGTAGCGAAGCAAGGGTATCTTGCTAGCTAGAAATAAAATTTAAAAAAAAAAGGCATGAAATTCTACTTCATTTGTAGGCCTTGCATCTCCTTAATGCTCAAGTGTATGTTATAACTGTATGTATATATTAGAGCAGATCACAACAATTTTCTCAACATTGTCATCTGGAAAAATTTCTAAATATTCCATCCCAGTCTGCACCTCATAGCTTCACCTTTAGGCTCTGGCAAGCAAAGAATGGTGCTCTGATCTTGAGTAAGAAGGTTCTGCAGTGCATTATACTTCCTCCACTTAAATTTTTCCTTTCCATAGTAATAACTCTCATTAATATCAACCTGCTGGTCAACTGAGAAGGACTGGAAATGATCTTGATTGATATCATCATTTACTTCCTCAGTTCCCACAACACATTCTTCCTATCCATCATTGCTGTCACCTTGCACAGTACTATTCTCATCATTATTTTCATCCAACCACTATCGGATAACATCCTCTTCGCTAGCGCCAGCCTCCGACGTAGTAACACAACTACTTACGGGGGCTACAGGTGTAGCCCAGTCAACTTCAACACAAAATTGCATGCACATCCACCTCCATAGAAGTGCAAACACTCACTAAGTCATCATAAGATATGTGAACACATTTTACATAAATTTTAACTATACCTATTACACAGGAATTGAAATTACAAAATATTTTCATGTATTTGTGATCACTCTTTGAAGTAACCTTCTTTTTGAGAAAAGTCTTTTTTTTTTTTTTTTTTGCTAGTTGCTTTACGTCGCACTGACACAGATAGGTCTTGTGGCGACGATGGGACAGGAAAGGGCTAGGAGTGCGAAGGAAGCGGCTGTGGCCCCAGCATTTGCCTGGTGTGAAAATGGGAAACCACGGAAAACCATTCTCAGGGCTGCTGACAGTGGGGTTCGAACCTACTATCCCCCGAATGCGAAAAGTCTCTAACATTAGTAGTAATTAGATGCCAGCAGGCATGTAATGTACTGTACTTGTTACCTAGCTTCTTAAATATGCATCTACTTCAGACTGTCAATTGCCATTACAATGAAATTGCAATTTTCAGACTCCTCACTTAAAAGGAATATTTGCCCTTATATGTTATGTGGTCTTACATGGATGATCAGCCCTACTTGCATAACAAGACATAATATTCTAAGTGTAAGGCTAAAGGCAGTGGTGCCAACTTTGGGGGGGGGGGGCAAGGCATTTTCTGACCCCCCCCCAATATGATCTTAGGGGGCAGAGTGCCATTTTGCCCCCCAAAAATATTCTCCCCCTACATGTTAGGTTCAAGACGTGGAGTTTGATAGTCTTCAGAGCCCTGAGTCGAGAATTACAGTGTAATAAGATTTAAAAAGAAAGTCCCAAGTCTGGTTCTCTCAGGTCTGTTGCAGGATGGGTTGAACTGTGCTGATGGGGTTATACCCAGAGTGTCCGGTGAGCTCTCGCTAATGGGTTTGGGAAGAGAGTGGTGTGCTTCCCTTGAAACTTTGTTTGAGTGAAGAGTTGACAGGTGACTCAAGTGTTGACTGATAGCTACGACAGTTACTGGACTCCCTGGAGTTTCCATAGAAGTAAACAGTGCAATTAACATGTGATCCATGTACAGTCAAAAGAGGTGTAAATTTGCCAGTGATGGGAAAATACAAGTTTTATAAGTGTGAGTTAACACAATGCTGTCAGAAATCGAGGTATTTGAGCAAGGCATGTTCAATGGTAGTAACTTTCTGTTATGTGAGTCTCACAATCACGAGCCTTGTCGTATAATCAATCAAGAATTTATTTTGAACAGTGTAAAAAGAAAGGTGCGTGACGAGATATGTGAACAGCCATTGAAGTTGCAGAAGTTCATTCACCCATTCTGCCTAGAAGAAAAAAGATTCCCAAAGGGTATTACAATTCTGAAGATAATTCAGTAGAGCAGTTTGATTTAGCAGAACAAAAGTACAGGTGTTCATTCTTTGCAATCATACATTATTTATTTTATTTCTTTATTTAATCTGTTTACCCTCCAGGGTTGGTTTTCCCCCCAGACTCAGTGAGGGATCCCACTCCTACAGCACCAAAGACACTGTACTGGAGCATCAGGGATACAACTGGGGTAAAGGACCAGTACTTTGCCCAGGCAGGCTCACCTGCTGAACAGGGGCCTTGTGAGGGGTGTGAAGATTGGAAGGGATAGGCAAGGAAGAGGAAAAGAAGCAGCCGTGGCCTTAAGCTATGTACCATCCTGGCATTTGCCTGGAGAAGAAGTGAGAAACCATACAAAATCACTTCAAGGATGGCTAAGATGAGAATCGAAACCCATCTACTCAGTTGACCTCCCAAGGCCGAGTGAACCCCGTTCCACTCCTTGTACCACTTTTGAAATTTTGTGGAAGAGCTGGGAATCAAACCCCATGCCTCTAGAAGTTGACAGCTAATCACACTAACCACTATTCCACAGAGGTGGTATTATAGATACCAATGGTAACTGTTTGGCTCCCTGTCTTGACGCATCATATTACAAATTCTTACTTGAATTACAACAGTTTCTACTTGGGAGGATGCAAATAAAGACAAAATTTTACAAACCTATGAAGATAATATCTCTGATCGTCTTTTGCTTCACAGAGAAATGTTTCATGAATCATTCCTGAATGAAGGTAAAATATGTTAACATTGATGATTTCACAGCCCGTACTTGTAGACATGATACGGGCTTTGGGCCTATGCCATGTTAAGAAAACAAGGTGAAACTCTTTACGTTTCACAAAGAACTTTGCTCCACATCTTCAGAATAAAATCTCGACTGTTCATGAAGGAGTCTTCTACATTCATGAGTGTTTGAATTTATGAATGCTACCGTTGGAGCTGTAGTGGTACGCTCGTTCATCACCAGGTGGCTCATGGTATGCTGGCACAGCACTACAAGAGGGAGCTGATGACAACATTGAGCTACAATTAAAATGTTCTATCACATCGTGTGTGCGTAAGAAATATCAGACAGGACATCAGATGAATCAGGGACGAATGTGGTAGAAGAAATAATTAGAAACTAATAAAATAAAATAAAATGCAATAAAAGACACAGGAAGAATAGTACAGAGCTGAAGAATGGAGAGAATGTATATGGAGCAAACTGGAGGATGATAATGACGTGGGGGAGGGGTAGGCATAACCGGTGTCCACAGGTTATGAAAGTATGACATTAACACATAACACATAGCTTGGAATGAACCAACTGGTGATGACAAACGTACAAATTTGGAAAGTCCAAAATGAAATAAAAATATAGAAAGGACAGGGAAGAGTACGTACTACCTATGTAAATCCTTAATGGCTGGCAACCACGTAATACTTAATTGATAGCCAGTGTCCCTGTTGATATTTTTAGGAATTTTATGTATTTCCACAGCTTCCCGTATGATCCTAGAGCTGTAGTGTTTAGTGTGGGTAAGAACTCGAACATCTTGGAACATCTTGCTGACTTGTCTGGCTGGTGGAGACAGATATTTCTTTGGTCTTCCTTGATGCGAGTCAAAATGGACTGGCATGTTTGGCCAATGTATACCTTGCAACAAGTACAGGGAATTTTGTACACCCCAGGGTATTATAGTGGGGACAATTTGTCCTTACTTTTACCTAAACTGTGAGCAATTTTAGTGACAGTGCCAAATACGGTTTTTGGCAATTTAGTCTGTGGTATTGTGAATGTAAAGCAGGTAGGCAATTCCCTTCACTTCTTTTTTCTGTGAGCTTTGCTTAGTTGTCCCTCTGGGATGCAGGGCTCTATGAATCTGTACAATGTTGTAACCATTACCCTTCAACGTGACTTTGAGTGTGTCCATCCCCTGCTGGATATTTGATGGCTCTCAAATTCGTGTTGCTCTCATGGTGAGTGTCATGAGAATGCCCTGTTTTTGTGCTGGATGGTGGTGAACATCTGTGTGGAGGTAGTGGTTTGTGTGAGTAGGCTTACGATACAACGGTATGTCCCATGGAGCCATCCAGTTTCTTTCTTACTAGAACATCCAAGAAAGGAAGGCATCCATCCGACTCCATCTCCATAGCAAATTTAATTGATGGGTGTTGCTGATTTAAGTGGTTTAAAAATTCATGAAGTTTCTCAGGACCTTCTGTCAGTTCCACAAATGTGTCATCAACATACCTCCAAAGCAATAGCCTCTTTCTCAAAATGTTCCACAAAAAATTAGCCACTACCAGTGAGAGTGGACTTCCCATAGCCACTTCATCTGTCTGTTTGTAAAATTGCCCACCCCACAAGAAATAGCTCGAAGTCATGCAGTGGTGAAATATAGTAATGTCTTCAGTGAACACATGTTCAATGAGAGACATGACCGAGTTAATTGGCACTTTCATGAACAAGGACTCCACACTGAAACTCTCCAGAAGTGCAATGGATTGAAGGGTTATGGTTGACAAGTTACTGATGAAATACAGAGAGTCCCTAATGTATGAATCAATACATCTTATATGTGGCTGAAGCAACCTGCTTAGGTATTTAGCCAAAGCACACATAGGAGAACCTATCACATTAAGAATTGGTCTGAGGGGAACGTCTTCTTTATGGATTTTAGGAAGTCCATATAATCTAGGTGGCACTGCATGCCCTGGAGTCAGATATTTAGCTTCCTCTTTCAAAATTGAGGAATGCCTTACGAGCTTCACAATGGCATTGGACACAGAGTGGTAGGGTCATGTGAACTCAGTCTGTAAACAGGGTCTGACAACATAGCGGAGATCGTGTTTTTATACTCGTCAGTGTCCATTACAAACGTCGCATTGCCCTTATCAGCTCAGAGAATGGTCAATTCAGGGTCATCTTTAAGTTCCTTCAGAACTGACCTTTAGTTAAATTAGGCATGGGTACAGCAGCAGACCCCACACATTTCTGTTGTACTTCCTCAGCCTCATCCATAGCTAGTTCAATCAATCAATCAATCAATCAATCAATCAATCAATCAATCAATCAATCAATCAATCAATCAATCAATCAATCAATCAATCAATCAATCAATCAATCAATCAATACTGATCTGCATTTAGGGCAGTCACCCAGGTGGCAGATTCCCCATCTGTAGCTTTCCTAGCTTTTTCCTAAATGATTTCAAAGAAATTGGAAATTTATTGAACATCTCCCTTGGTAAGTTATTCCAATCCCTAACTCCCCTTCCTATAAATGAATATTTGCCCCAGTTTGTCCTCTTGAATTCCAACTTTATCTTCATATTGTGATCTTTCCTACTTTTATAAACGCCATTCAAAATTATTCATCTACTAATGTCATTCCACGCCATCTCTCCGCTGACAGCACGGAACATACCACTTATCGTAATGCATAATCAACATTTCCGTATTGACGAATTACACAATTAAAAATAGGAAAGAATTTCCACCAATCAATACTTGTTTTTTTATTGCTTATATTAAGCTACAGGACCGGTTTCGACCCCATATACAAGGTCATCTTCAGCTGAATCATGAAAACATATATATATGATAAAGCTTTGATTAAATTGCATTGTCAAAGGAATGTCATATGATGATGTGCATTTAGTCACATACAAATCAATCAATCAATCAATCAATGGGGCATGTCTTATCGTGAATTGGCATATAAGTCAGTATGTACAATATTGCAACTGTATGTCTAAAATATTATGTTGAGGTCCTAAAATTAGTGTATAAAACATATCTTCACTTAAACTAACTTATATATATATATATATATATATATATATGTACAGGATAAAATACAATATATAAAAAACATTTCGTGCACATGAACATTCGTATCTTGCTTGTTGGTCAATTCATCAACTCTCGTATTTAAGTCCCATTTACATTTGTACACTCAGCTGCTGTTCTTGTAGCTTAATATAAGCCATAAAAAAAACAAGTATTGATTGGTGGAAATTCTTTCCTACATACCACTTAGTCGAGCAGCTCTTCCTCTTTCTCTCAATTCTTCCCAACCCAAACATTGCAACATTTTTGTAACGCTACTCTTTTGTCGGAAATCACCCAGAACAAATCAAGCTGCTTTTCTTTGGATTTTTTCCAGTTCTTGAATCAGGTAATCCTGGTGAGGGTCCCATACACTAGAACCATACTCTAGTTGGGGTCTTACCAGAGACTTATATGCACTCTCCTTTACATCCTTACTACAACCCCTAAACACCCTCATAACCATGTGCAGAGATCTGTACCCTTTATTTACAACCCCATTTATGTGATTATCCCAATGAAGATCTTTCCTTATATTAACACCTAGATACTTACAATGATCCCAAAAGGAACTTTCACCCCATCAATGCAGTAATTAAAAGTGAGAGGACTTTTCCTATTTGTGAAACTCACAACCTGAATTTTAACCCCGTTTATCAACATACCATTGCCTGCTGTCCATCTCACAACATTTTCGAGGTCACGTTGCAGTTGCTCACAATCTTGTAACTTATTTATCACTCTATAGAGAATAACATCATCTGCAAAAAGCCTTACCTCCGATTCCACTCCTTTACTCATATCATTTATATATATAAGAAAACATAAAGGTCCGATAATACTGCCTTGAGGAATTCCCCTCTTAATTATTACAGGGTCAGATAAAGCTTCACCTACTCTAATTCTCTGAGATCTATTTTCTAGAAATATAGCAATCCATTCAGTCACTCTTTTGTCTAGTCCAATTGCACTCATTTTTGCCAGTAGTCTCCCATGATCCACCCTATCAAATGCTTTAGACAGGTCAATTGTGATACAGTCCATTTGACCTCCAGAATCCAAGATATCTGCTATATCTTGCTGGAATCCTACAAGTTGAGCTTCAGTGGAATAACCTTTCCTAAAACCGAACTGCCTTCTATCGAACCAGTTATTAATTTCACAAACATGTCTTAATATAATCAGAAGGAATGCCTTCCCAAAGCTTACATACAATGCATGTCTAACTTACTGGCCTGTAATTTTCAGCTTTATATCTATCACCCTTTCCTTTATACACAGGGCTTACTATAGCAACTCTCCATTCATCTGGTATAGCTCCTCCGACCAAACAATAATCAAATAAGTACTTCAGATATGGTACTATATCCCAACCCATTGTCTTTAGTATATCCCCAGAAATCTGATCAATTCCAGCCGCTTTTCTAGTTTTCAACTTTTGTATCTTATTGTAAATGTCATTGTTATCATATGTAAATTTTATTACTTCTTTGGCCTTAGTCTCCTCCTCTATCTCAACATCATCCTTGTAATCAACAATTTTTACATACTGCTGACTGAATACTTCTGCCTTTTGAAGATCCTCACATACACACTCCCCTTGTTCATTAATTATTCCTGGAATGTCCTTCTTGGAACCTGTTTCTGCCTTAAAATACCTATACATACCCTTCCATTTTTCACTAAAATTTGTATGACTGCCAATTATGCTTGCCATCATGTTATCCTTAGCTGCCTTCTTTGCTAGATTCAATTTTCCAGTAAGTTCCTTCAATTTCTCCTTACTTCCACAGCCATTTCTAACTCTATTTCTTTCCAGTCTGCACCTCCTTCTTAGTCTCTTTATTTCTCTATTATAATAAGGTGGGTCTCTACCATTCTTTACCACCCTTAAAGGTACAAACCTGTTTTCGCATTCCTCAACAATTTCTTTAAACCCATCCCAGAGTCTGTTTACATTTTTATTTACCTTTTTCCACTGATCATATTTACTTTTTAGAAACTGCCTCATACCTGCTTTATCAGCCATATGGTACTGCCTAACTGTCCTACTTTTAAGACCTTCCTTTCTATCACATTTATTTTGAACTACGACAAAAACAGCTTCATGATCACTAATACCATCTATTACTTCAGTTTCCCTATAGAGCTCATCTGGTTTTATCAGCACCACATCCAGGATATTTTTCCCTCTGGTTGGTTCCATCACTTTCTGAATCAGCTGTCTTTCCCATATTAACTTATTTGCCATTTGTTGGTCATGCTTCCTGTCGTTCGCATTTCCTTCCCAATTGACATCTGGCAAATTCAGATCTCCCGCTACAATCACATTTCTTTCCAAGTCGTTTCCCACATAGCTTACTATCTTATCAAATAATTCTGAATCCGTGTCAGTGCTACCCTTTCCCGATCTGTACACTCCAAATATATCAAGTTGCCTATTATCTTTAGAAATGAGCCTTACACTTTCATGTGTCTCATCTTTAACTTCTTCGTAGCTTACAAATTCTTCTTTCATCAGAATGAACACTCCCCCGCCCACCATTCCTATCCTATCTCTACAATACACACTCCAATGCCTTGAGAAAATTTCTGCATCCATTATATCATTTCTCAGCCATGATTCAACTCCTATTACAATATCTGGTAAATATATATCTATTAAATTACTTAATTCTATTCCTTTTTTTACAATACTTCTACAGTTCAACACTAACAATTTTATGCCATCCCTACTTGATTTCCAGTTCCCTGTTCCCTTATCACCGCTCCCTAGGCCATCCCGTTTCCCTGAATGTACCTCCCTATTACCCTTCCAAACAAATTTCCTAACTTATACGTACCACTGCGGTTTAAATGAAGGCCATCCGAGCGCAGATCCCTATCTCCTACCCACCCATTAGGATCTAGAAATTTCACTCCCAGTTTCTCACATACCCACTCCATAGTCTCATTTAAATCCCCAATCACCCTCCAGTCAGTATCCCTCCTACACAGTATTCCACTAATAACAATCTCCGCTTTCTTAAACTTCACCCGTGCTGCATTTACCAGATCCCACACATCTCCAACTATGTTGGTACTTATATCAGCTTGCCTTACGTTGTTGGTACCAACGTGAAACACTACCACCTTCTCCTTCCCCTCCTCCCTCTGTTCTGCTTTCCTCAACATCTGCCTCAACCTAATTCCTGGATAACATTCTACCCTGGTTCCCTTTCCTCCACACAATTTCCCCACGTGTCTAACGATGGAATCCCCCATGACCAGAGCCTCAACCCTACCCACCTCATTTGATCCCCTCCCCTCCTGTTCAGCCCTATCTTTCCTAATAGCTGCAGAAGCTACTTTCTCCTCCCTTTTCTCCTTCCCATGACCCTGTTCCACCTGTCTTTTCCTATCCTCTACTCTACATTTCCCTTTCCTACCTTTTCCCTTCCTCCTACTTCCACACATCTCAGCAATAGTTCCCTGTCCCTTATCTTCCCTCTGTTGTTCTACCTGGAGTGACTCGTACCGATTTCGCACAGACACCTGTTTTGAATTCTGATCCTGAATAGAGCCCTTAGCCTGCAGTCTCCTTCCCCTTAGAACATTAGACCACCTGTCTTCTACAACTCCTCCCTTTCCTTCCCCTCACTCTTGTACACCTACTGTAACCTGTACATTGTTTGAGGGAGTTCTATCTTCCTTCCTGTCTTCTGTGAGAATCCTAATTATCTCCCTCAAACTCTCGAACTCCTCCCTCATACCCCTCAATGCTTTGCCACACCCACAGTAAGTACACTCGCGCTCCTTAGCCATTCTTTACGGGAAAAAAATGAAATTAAAAATAAAATAACATATTTGCAAAAAATAAATGAATGGAGGGATATATTATCTGGGATAGTACACAACAATAAGGTAATTAATATACGACTACACTACAATACTACTTAGTCGTGCTCTATTTTTTTAAATCCTACAACCCCTAACAGGATAAAAACTGCTGTTAATTACTGAATATCGAAAGTAATACACAAGAACTACACAATTCCAAACTGCAATTAAGCCTATCCTAATTACAACAACAGTTATTTTAATAAGAGTTTCTACGGATACCTCTACTACACCAGTACTACACAAATATTTTACAATAATAAAATAAGCACACTAAATTCTAATAGGATATTCCTCGTATACTACTGTACAGTACACTACAGTCATTTTAAACTACTTTCAGATGTATCCTAATTACGATACCGGTACCGTACCGTATGTCACTACTAAGCTCAACAGAAATGAAATTTGCAAGAACTACTGTACTGTTTGTGGATGGCTGCCTCAACGGAAGTAATTACTTCTTCAGTGGGAATTTTAGAGGGAGCGACAGCGAAAGCGAAATTATGTCCCTTGGCTAGAACTGCCGTTTGGTTCTTGTCCAAGGATTTCTTGGAAAGATTGACAATAATTTTGTTAGCATCCAGGTTTGTGCTGAGACTGTCTGTTTTTGAGCCAATCAGATGAACTTAGACTTCTGTCTGAATGACACCTTCCTGCGAGAGAGTGTTGCTTAAAAGCAGGTGTAAGCGAAACAACTCTTGGAAGACAGATTCCACTTCCTTACGAGTGTGATGCACTCCCTCATCAATCAATCAATCAATCAATCAATCAATCAATCAATCAATCAATCAATCAATCAATCAATCAATCAATCAATCAATCAATCAATCAATCAATCAATCAATCAATCAATCAATCAATCAATCAATCAATCAATACTGATCTGCATTTAGGGCAGTCACCCAGGTGGCAGATTCCCTATCTGTTGCTTTCCTAGCCTTTTCCTAAATGATTTCAAAGAAATTGGATATTTATTGAACATCTCCGTTGGTAAGTTAATCCAATCCCTAACTCCCCTTCCTAATAATGAATATTTGCCCCAGTTTGTCCTCTTGAATTCCAACTTTATCTTCATATTGTGATCTTTCCTACTTTTATAAACGCCATTTAAACTTATTCGTCCACTAATGTCATTCCACGCCATCTCTCCGCTGACAGCTCGGAACATACCACTTATGATATATTAACAATTTGTTGGTTATTTTGATCCACCTTTTCAATACAAATTACAGTTTGTGTTGTTAAGTTGTAATGTTACAACACTAATTTACCGGGACATGTTTCGCTTTTATTCATAAGCATCATCAGCCTATACAATTGTCTCAAGGTTTGTCATATTTGGATTGTTGTTACAAATTTCCCGGTAAATTAGTGTTGTAACATTACAACTTAACAACACAAACTGTAATTTGTATTGAAAAGGTGGATCAAAATAACCAACAAATTGTTAATATATCATAGCATAGTTCATACGGGCCTAAAAATGAGATTAGTTACATGTAACATACCACTTAGTCGCGCAGCTCTTCTTCTTTCTCTCAGTTCTTCCCAACCCAAACAATGCAACATTTTTGTAACGCTACTCTTTTGTCGGGAATCACTCAGAACAAATCAAGCTGCTTTTTTTGGGATTTTTTCCAGTTCTTGAATCAGGTAATCCTGGTGAGGGTCCCATACACTGGAATCATACTCTAGTTGGGGTCTTACCAGAGACTTATATGCACTCTCCTTTACATCCTTACTACAACCCCTAAACACCCTCATAACCATGTGCAGAGATCGGTACCCTTTATTTACAATCCCACTTATGTGATTACCCCAAAGAAGATCTTTCCTTATATTAACACCTAGATACTTACAATGATCCCCAAAAGGAACTTTCATCCCATCAACGCAGTAATTAAAACTGAGAGGACTGTTCCTATTTGTGAAACTCACAACCTGACTTTTAACCCCGTTTATCAACATACCATTGCCTGCTGTCCATCTCACAACATTTTCGAGGTCACATTGCAGTTGCTCACAATCTTGTAACTTATTTATCACTCTATAGAGAATAACATCATCCGCAAAAAGCCTTACCTCCGATTCCACTTCTTTACGCATATCATTTATATATATAAGAAATCATAAAGGTCCGATAACACTGACCTGAGGAACTCCCCTCTCAACTATTACAGGGTCAAACAAAGCTTCACCTACTCTAACTCTCTGAGATCTATTTTCTAGAAATATAGCAACCCATTCAGTCACTCTTTTGTCTAGTCCAATTGCACTCATTTTTGCCAGTAGTCGCCCATGATCTACCCTATCAAATGCTTTAGACAGATCAATTGCGATACAGTCCATTTGACCTGCAGAATCCAAGATATCTGCTATATCTTGCTCGAATCCTACAAGTTGAGCTTCAGTAGAATAACCTTTCCTAAAACCGAATTGCCTTCTATCGAACCGGTTATTAATTTCACAAACATGTCTAATATAATCAGAAAGAATGCCTTCCCAAAGCTTACATACAATGCATGTCAAACTTACAGGCCTGTAATTTTCAGCTTTATGTCTATCACCCTTTCCTTTATACACAGGGGCTACTATAGCAACTCTCCATTCATCTGGTATAGCTCCTCCGACCAAACAATAATCAAATAAGTACTTCAGATATGGTACTATATCCCAACCCATTGTCTTTAGTATATCCCCAGAAATCTGATCAATTCCAGCCGCTTTTCTAGTTTTCAACTTTTGTATCTTATTGTAAATGTCATTGTTATCATACGTAAATTTTATTACTTCTTTGGCCTTAGTCTCCTCCTCTACCTGGACATTATCCTTGTAACCAACAATCTTTACATACTGCTGACTGAATACTTCTGCCTTTTGAAGATCCTCACATACACACTCACCTTGTTCATTAATTATTCCTGGAATGTCCTTCTTGGAACCTGTTTCTGCCTTAAAATACCTATACATACCCTTCCATTTTTCACTAAAATTTGTATGACTGCCAATTATGCTTGCCATTATGTTATCTTTAGCTGCCTTCTTTGCTAGATTCAATTTTCTAGTAAGTTCCTTCAATTTCTCTTTACCTCCACAGCCATTTCTAACTCTATTTCTTTCCAGTCTGATCCTCCTTTTTAGTCTCTTTATTTCTCTATTATAATAAGGTGGGTCTTTACCATTCCTTATCACCCTTAAAGGTACAAACCTGTTTTTTCATTCCTCAACAATTTCTTTAAACCCATCCCAGAGTCTGTTTACATTTTTATTTACCGTTTTCCACCGATCATAGTTACTTTTTAGAAACTGCCTCATGCCTGCTTTATCAGCCATATGGTACTGCCTAACAGTCCTACTTTCAAGACCTTCCTTTCTATCACATTCTTTTTTAACTACCACAAAAACAGCTTCATGATCACTAATACCATCTATTACTTCAGTTTCCCTATAGAGCTCATCTGGTTTTATCAGCACGACATCCAGGATATTTTTCCCTCTGGTTGGTTCCATCACTTTCTGATTCAGCTGTCCTTCCCATATTAACTTATTTGCCATTTTTTGGTCATGCTTCCTGTCATTCGCATTACCTTCCCAATTGACGTTTGGTAAATTGAGATCACCCACTACAATCACATTCCTTTCCTTATCGTTTCCCACATAGCTGATTATCTTATCAAATAATTCTGAATCTGTGTCTGCACTACCCTTTCCAGATCTCTACACTCCAAAGACATCAAGTTGCCTATTATCTTTAGAGATGAGACTTATGCCTAGAATTTCATGTTTGTCATCTTTAACTTTTTCATAGCTTACAAATTCTTCTTTCACCAGAATGAATACTCCCCCTCCTAAGATTCCTATCCTATCTCTACGATACACACTCCAGTTCAGTAAGAAAATTTCTGCATCCATTATATCATTTCTCAGCCATGATTCAACTCCTATTACAATATCTGGTAAGTATATATCTATTAAATTACTTAATTCTATTCCTTTCTTTACAATACTTCTACAGTTGAGCAGTAACATTTTTATGTCATCCCTACTTGATTTCCAGTTCCCTGTTCCCTTATTGCCGCTCCCTAGGCCACCCCGTTTCCCTGAATGTACCTTCCTATAACCCTTCTAAACAAATTTCCTAACTTATATGTACCACTGTGGTTTAAGTGAAGGCCATCTGAATGCAGATCCTTATCTCCTAACTCACCCATTAGGATCTATAAATCTCACTCCCTGTTTCCTACATACCCACTCCATAGTCTTGTTTAAATCCCCAATCCCCTTTCAGTCAGTATCCCTCCTGCGCAGTATTCCACTGATAACAATCTCCGCTTCCTTAAACTTCACCCGTCCCGCATTCACCAGGTCCCACACATCCCCAACTATGTTGGTACTTACCACCTGCTTGTCTTACATTGTTAGTACCAATGTGAAACACTACCACCTTCTCCTTTCCTTTCCTCTACTAGTCCTTCTCACTCATAGTACTCATTTTCATATTTTATTTTGTATAATTTATTTCACATGTTAACTACTAGGGATAAATAAAATATAAATAGTGACTCTAATTGGCCTTAACGTATAATAAAGGGACAATACCATAAATATCTAACAGTGTAGTTTAGTAAATGTGTTAATCATTATTTATCAATTAATTAGCCAAGAAATATTAAAGTATGTTAAATCTTCACTTAAAAGGCAATCACCGTACTGTGACCGTGAGGCCACAAATGAGTGAACAGGTGTTGGTGCGGCTTGTGTTCGCTTGTCGGCGAGATGGGGTGCGCGCGACCTTGGACAAGGGCGAGAACGAGTTTTTTTGTGCAGAGGGCGGCCGGCTGCCTAACGGAATAAAAATAAAAAAATGAAGGTTGGCGAGTGAAAGAAGGAGGCCAGCGCGTGTCACCTGTAATTGCGAGGAATGAAATGAATGAAATATTTGTAATATCTTTGGTGGCGACGTGCATAATTACGGAAGGCTCAAGAACTATAGTAAAATAAACTGGATAAAAGAATAGCACATTTGGAGGATATAAATTAAAAACTGAAATTTTGAAATAATTTGCACGACCTTGTGGCTAAAATGGTGATGAAGTTGTAGATTCGTACAGTAGAAGAATTTAGTTCCTAAATTGACTTTACTTCCGTGCATGTGCACCAGACATGATATTTAAGTCATGTGATACGAATACTCATTCTCACACACACACTGGCGTGTTCCTGGACTATCACCTTCAGTCGCTCAGCGTGGAACGTCGTGAATACTGGCTTCACTCCTGTGCTCTACACGTCTGAAAATTGGATACAATTTAGAACAGTGCTGTGATCAGACGTCGAATGTGCAGATATTAATCCCTTAAGTACGTGTCACTTCCAAAATACAGTTACGTGTGTGTTTGGAGCCTACTCTAAAGCATTTTGTGTAAGTTTCAGCTTTCTTACGAGTGGACGCGGAAGACGTGGACGTGAATATTTCCAGAAGAGGATGGAACTTCACATCATGGATTACCAGTGCTTCACCATGAAGTTCTAAACCTTTGACCATCGTTGGCGGCGTCGGGATGCAGATTCTTCCTTCCTGGCATGGCTGATTGAGAACCCAGACTTCCAGACATGAAGATTTCTCTATAAGTTAAGTCGATTACGTCTCATTTATATCTGTTCTATGTAGTTTTGTTCTATTCTTTCTTTCTTCTTAGCAAGCTATTTTGACACTTTTTATGGTTGTTTGTTTGCTCGAATACGTCGTAAAACTGACACTTGTGATTACTTAATGACCATGTGGCCATGAATTTGACAGTGAGGGTTCTGATAGAGTTATCCATGTGTTATCGACACCATCTTTGCTTATTGAGTAAATTTCGTCACGAATATGAATTAATTTATGTCTGATAGATTTACTGGTAGGATATTTCGTCCACATTTTCTATATTTTCCTTGTAATGGAACTTCTACTTGTACCTCGTGTCTGAGATAACATGTCATCGGGATATTGAGTCCGAATTCTATGTACGAATTTAATGTGAACATGTGCATTGGGAGCATGTGATAATTAGTTGGAGTAATCGAGACACTTTTAAGTGGATATTATGTATTTGTAGGATGTTGGTAGGTCCTGATATTTCATGACTACACATATTTGAGATTAGGATGCGACAAGTTAGGGTCGTCATTGTGGTACGCTGTACGTGTAGAGTATATGGAATAATTGTGCATGGCACGAATCTTCGCGAAACTGAGCTTTTCACATGTTAATGGATTATTCGCGATAAATGCAGTGTAGTCTAATGTTAGTGTCTTCAGATGAAGAAAATGAAAGTCCATGTTAATTGATGTACTTTTTAATTCGTGGGAATATCCCAACTTTTCTCAAGTAATCCAGTAATTTCAAGCTCAAGGTACAGATGAATGTTCGAGAAGGCCTTAGGTCTAAAGAACAGGTCTTCGACGAAATATCTAAATAATATCTGATTCGTGACTACACCAGCCTATTCGTTGATGCAATTTTTCGCTCTCACGTGATAACTCAATCTTGCTGTAACTCAATAAATTCGTTAACAGGAGAGTAATACGGTTGATCGACACTCGTCGACATGTACATAGTGTAGATATTTTCTTCTTGGTACTTACAGTCTTCTTGACAATTTCCGTAGTTAGCTGTAGAAGTAGTTATTTGTTAGTATTTAGAGGATTATTTTTTATGTGTTCTGTTCTGAAATATGTGACACTGATATTATCGATTGATAGTGGACAGGATTTCCACATGGATGGTATTCTCCCCATTTACTTACGTTTGCAAGCCCAGGAGGCATTTTATTTTGTTTAATTATTGGTCAAATACTTAACGTTCAGTATAAATTCTCACGAAAAGAGATGTGAGACGACGTGAACAGGTATATCCGACGTCTCGGATTAACTTAGAGAAAACCAAGGCAAATTCAATTTTTCATTTTATTGTTAAGATAACGACTGTAAATTTTATTTTTGCTATAAGTGTTAACTTTTTGAATCTTGGATATTTCTTTATTATACTCGTTCTTACAATTACTGCATTTTTTCCAGATTATCGATGAAGGCTTGGCCCAGACCTCATTTTTCTGAATGAAATTTTTAATTCAACTTTAAACAAATAACTTAATAACTTTTAAAGACGATAAAAAAATTTTTTTACAATGTAAATACTCTGTTAGAATGTCAGGGAAATAACTGTCGTGTACCATCCCATTTGTTTGCACATAGGTTTGTTACATCAAGAGCCATATAAAATTCCATAACGTAACGATCATAATCATAATCACAGATTTCAGGATGGCCAATATTGCATTTAATTAAATAAAAGTGTCACATTTGTTCTATACTTGGAACGTGCTTATTTGATGAACCCTATGATAATCCTGCCACATTCATTTATTTTATAAGCCTACAGCCACCGAACTGAGCACCCCTGGGGTGTCTCGTGTTCGCAGACTGACTACGACGGGCACAGTACAGTCACTAATCATCATCTAAGGGTTCATTCCAGACATCTGATATTCACCCTACTGCTAATGGGGTAATAGTTAAGGTAAACGGGGAGGATGCCGTGGACCGGCTCACCCACTCATTAGGAGCTACTTAGTTAGGTTCTTTTTCACTCCTCAAACCTCTTTCCTGCCACCACTATCGAAACACGCCCCCCTCCCCACGTCACAGCATTTTTAGGTGTGTTATTCATGGTGTGGACCCCGATATACCTGAGGAGGCTATTGTCGAGGAACTGAACGCAGAGAGCTTTTCGGTTAAGAAGCCTTCTGCATTAAGAATGCCAGTGGGCCCACGTTCATTGAACAGATCCTCATTTCTACAACTGAGGATGTCGACAGGGTCCTGAGAAGTGGAGTCTCCATCTTCTGCCACCACCACAGAGTGGAACCCTCCTGAGATCCAGCTCCCCAACCCATATGATATGAAAGATGCCTGGTCTAAATCCAACATACCACCGCGCACTGCACCGCCGGCCATCCAGTGTGTGGTCACTGCTTGGAGGCACACCCCACATCCTGCTGTCCTAATGCCAAATGCCTCCCCAAATATATCACCTGTGGGGAATCCCATCTCACTTATTCCCACCAATGTATGTTCCCCCTCTGAGAACCATCCTGAAATAGTTGCACCCCTCCATACCGCTGACACCCCCATCAAATCAACCCACTCCTTCTTCCCACCCCCAACCGTTTAGGACATTGTCCAATTCAACACCATCTCCCTCCTTAACACATATCCCTATCACCACCCTTAGTCGATGCACAACTTCAAGCCGCTGCTAACCAAACCCTCAACATGCACTTCGAGACATCCCACTCTGGCCACAACACCCACTTCAACTTCACCCCTCTTGAGACATTGGTTTGATAATGGCCCTAGTTCCTACCAGAAACCGGTCTCCTATGCCCATCTCACTCATCTTCCTGAACATCCAATCCTTTTGCTCCAAGCATCACCATCTCCAATCTCTCACAATATCCCTCCCACATTCCTCCTCCTAAACAAAACCATGCTCCGCCCTCATCACTTTTCCCGTATCGCTGGTTTTACCTTTCACCATGCTGACCAACCCCATGACGTAGGCCACAGGGGCTCAGCCATTGCCACCCGCTCATTCCTTCCTACAAGCAACCACACTCCTCCACACCCCCTCTCCTTTCCTGAATTCGTAACTATCACAGTTTACTTCCGGTCCCTTTGCCTCCACCTCACTACTGTTTACCATCAATCACACTTTCCACTTCCCTTAGACTACCTCACTTATCTTTCCGACACTTTCCCCCACTTCCTACTCCTAGCCGATCTCAATCCTACCTACCGATCCAGCTGAGAACTGAATGACATCCGATCTCTACTGAGCGAGATAAATTCCTTCATCCCCATTCCTGGCCACATCCACCCTGCCTCCAACACCATCCCGGATGCCATCATAGCTCACTACTTCCTCATCCATCTCATCAATGTCCAACTCCTTCCTAGTATCGGAAGCGACCACCTTCCTCTCCTCCTCCAGATTCCTTCCACCAACCCCTACCCACGACCCCCACCACCAGTCCCCATCCCCAACCTTTCCAAAGCAGATTGGTCCTCCTACCGTACCTATTCGTCCCAAGCCCTAGAAAACCCTCCACTCGATCTCTCTGACCAGCACTCTGTTGACCACCTTAACTCTTTCATCCTTTCTTCCATTTCCTCTTCTTCTGCATTTGGTATACCAAACACTCTACTCTCCCCCTCACTGCCCAGACTCCCACCTCACTTCGGTCACCTACAGAAGCTCTCTCAGTCCTATCTCCAAGAATTTGTGCCCTACTGTGATTATTATTTCCTACATCTACACCATCAGACCCTCCGCACCATCCACAAAACCTAGCAGCCCACACCCGCCACCTCCATCCTACCAAATTCTGGTGAAATCTTAACAGCCTCCTAGGTACCAAGTCCACACCCCACTACCTGATCATCCATCATGGCATGGCTCCAGCCACAACCGCAGAAACACTGGAGATATTTGACTAACCCTTCCGTACCCACTTTAACACCCACGGCGATCCTGACTTTGACAACACCAACACCCAGCTCAACTTGTCTTTAGCCTCCTCCCCCACACTCACTCTCTCTGCTTCTCATACTCTTTCTAACCACCCCTAGACACACCTATCACACCATCCGAGATTCAATCCATTGTCTCCAAAACCCATAACACCGCCCCAGGACCCGACAAGACCCACTACCTGCATATACGTCAAGTTCCACTACCTCTTCTAACCTTCCTGACTATCACCTACACCTTCATCCTCATAACCAGTTTTTATCCCACAACTTGGAAACACATCATTATGATCCTCTTCCCAAAATCCAGCTAACCATTATCTGAACTTGACTCCTATCATTGTATCATCCTCATTACCATCCTGGCCAAAATCTTAGATAAGATCCTTGTCCATTGTCTTCACGCCCAACTCCAAAATAACCACCTGCTACCCCCCTCTTAATTCGGTTTTGTTCCTGTCTATCAACCAGGAGAAAAAATAGTGCATAATCATAAATAAAAAATACAACACCTTCCTACTTCTCCCCATTCTTCACTTCACCTTTACCACCTCCTAACTTCATTGCTCCTCTCTGAACCCACCAAGTCTCCTGGCCAAAGAGTAGGCATAACCTACTAGGTGGTCTGCCCCTTTCCTTCAGGGAGGGGAGTGAAAACGTTTGATGATGATGCCTCCACGGTATGCAGTAGCCATGCGTTTTGGTAGGTATGCTATTTAACAACTGATGAGCCCAACTTAGCACACTGGGTCAAAATGTTGGCAACCAGGAATGAGTTAGCTGGAAAATTTATAATGTCCAATAACGGACCAACTATGTTGGTATTATACAATTCACTCATTCGAGACAAAAGTTTCAGGTTCCCTATGAGAATCAATATCTATATCATCTGACGGTCAGGCAGGCATCAATTTTTGAAAACGAGACAAGGTCTCTCATAGTGCATCAGCACTGCCAGTGGCTCCAAGTAGCCTATGCAGTGGCCTTCACGGGGGTCGGTAGATGCAGAGCGGGTCTTGGCCCTCAAGTGGCCACGGCTGGTCCATGGTCTATTTTTTTTGCTATTTGCTTTACGTCGCACCGACACAGATAGGTCTTATGGCGGCGATGGGACAGGGAAGGCCTAGGAATGGAAAGGAAGTGGCCATGGCCTTAATTAAGGTACAGCCCAAGCATTTACATGGTGTGAAAATGGGAAACCATGGAAAACCATCTTCAGAGCTGCCAACAGTGGGGTTCGAACCCACTATCTTCCGGATGCGAGCTCACAGCTGCGCGCTCCTAACCGCACGGCTAACTCGCCCGGTGGTCTGTGGTCTAACAGCTCTGCGCTCTGACCGACCAACCGAGTAGAGGAGGGGTGGCTCTACTGTGGCTCTATGCTTCTGCATTCGAGAGACAGGACAGGCCTGGACCTCACGGCTGGCCCCAACCGTCCACTCTCCTGAGAATGGTTTTCCATGGTTTTCCATTCTCCTGCACTAAGGCGAATGCTGAGACAGTTCTTAGTATAGGCCATGGCCGCATTTCTAAAGGGCACTTTACAGACTACATTTTACATATAATGAAACTAAGCGAGTATACATTATATAAAATATTCCTGTACAAATATATTGCCATTGGCATGGAGACTTGTGCAAGTTTATTGTGGATAGGTGATGAGTCTTCCATTATTATGGGTTGGGATATGTATATGTTCTTTTTAAAGATGGAATATCATGGAAATATGGTTTCTGATTTGTTGCTATATGTTTTTAAGGATGTTGCTATTAAGTGGAATGACATTACTGATTTTTCTGATAATATAATTGAACATAATATAGTATCTGCTTTTCCTGTTGATAACAACAGAATGGAGGCTAATACTTTGGTATTCTAAATTAATGAACAATCCCTAAGAATCAATAAGTACATCCTAATTGCTTTCATTGATACAGAGAAAGCGTTTGATAATGTTAACTGGAATATTATATTTAAAGCCCTTAGAAGTCTGAAAGTGGACTAGAGAGATTGGAAAATCATCTATCAGCTGTACAAGAACCAGACAGCACTTATAGGAAAGGAGCTAATCAACACGAAAATAAGAAAAGGAGTAAGGCAAGGATGTGGTCTGTCACCTCTATTATTTAATGTGTATTTAGAAGAAGAAGCAATGAAAGGGCTTTCAGCCACCTCCACCCATCAAATAAAAATAAATGGCCAACTATACCAAACAATACGTTTTGCAGATGATATTGCCCTCATAGCAGAAACTGAGAAAGAGGTAGGGACCTCACTAAAGCTATTGAATGATCTACTAATACTAAAATGTAACATGAATGTTAACAAAATAAAAACCAAGATAATGAAATGTACTCCAGATAGTAAACGGAATGTTAATATTTGGTTGCAAGGAGAAAAATTGACTCAATTAAATCGGTTCAGTTATTTGGGAAGCATCATTGGGAGGTGTGTAAAGGACGTCCTTTCTTGAATAGCTCAGGCTAAAGAAGCTTTCAATAAAAAAAAGAAGCCTTTTGACCTCCAAGGCAATATCCCCACCAGTAAGAAAGCATTTCATTAAGAGCTTCATTTGGAGCATTGTGATCTATGGCTCTGAAACCTGGACTCTATTAAAGGCTGATAAGAAAAGAATAGATGCATTCGAAATGTGGTGCTGGCGTCGAATGTTACGAATTCCCTGGACTCACAGGCTAACAAATGAAGAAGTTCTCAAGAGAGCAGAAGAAACCATCAGTCCAGATAAAATGATCGCAGAAAGAAGATGTAGATGGATAGGTCATCTACTCCGGCATTCATCATGGTGCACCATACTGCTTGAAGGGAAACTGGAAGGAAAGACTGAAAGAGGACTAGAAGAGGACAACCAAGAGCAGGGTTCCTCGATGGCATTAAAGGGTGACGTCCATATCAACTAACCAAGCAGCTGGCTCAGGATAGAAGGTCGTTGGACGAGGACAGTCATGCTACCCACCAACCATCAGGTTGAGGAGAACGAGAGATAGAAACAATGAATATTGAATGTCCTACCTAATATCAGTCTTACATGAAATATTCTCAGATCTACGAAGGAGATAAAATACCATACAAATTACCATTACACTGCTCAAAATACTCTTTTATCTAAATTCCAATTATATTGAAAATATAATCCTCAACCTTGCAATTATGAAGCCAATTTGTTATTCTTCAAATCACTAATATTCCAAACATGAAAATAATATAATATAAAACACTTAAGGGTATAATGTGTGACGTGTGCTGTGAGAGTGTATATATTTGACCTAGTTCAAATAAATTTTGGATCATTTAAAATTGTATTCAATTGTATTGTCAAAAATTTGTGGGACACCCTGTACCACACATAAGGATTTTTCTGAGACTTGCACAAGATATAAGCTTCCAGATGTTTCCAAAGGACAAGGTAACAAGTGTCCAATTAAATATTTAAATTTGATTGGTAACTCCTCTGCAGCCATTGGTCATATGCCATTTCCGGTTGCACCTCACACGGGAAGCACATCGCAGGGTGTCTAAATTCTGTTTTTGTCAACACGTAGAGCGGATGTGTTTTCCAGGAGCTCTGTGCTCCATGGGAGATCTGCCTCCTCTTGGGGTAAGCAAATCTTAAATTTTCTAATGTAACTTCATTTTATTTTGTTTCACATTTTAATTTGACACAGGAGTTTACTCGTCAATCTTTCTATCAGAAATCACTTGTAATTTATGATGTAAAGATGTCTTACATCCGTCTCCACATTGGCATTTTCTAACAGTTTTGTAACTTAAATTAATTTTTCATTAAGCTTGACCTCAGTAATTCTGATTTATTTTTAAATGATTTCCTATGACCTGTATTTTCATTTCTTTGGTGAAGGTGGTTGCTTCAAGTGTTTAACTTGTAATTTTCTTCAATGCAACTTCATTTCATCAGGGTTTATATTTCTTTTTGTATTTATGCTACCAGTAGTGTCCCTTAATTCCTTTTCTTTAATGTTTTTATAATAAATAAGTATTAACTGTAAGTCGGTATTAACTAAATTATTCTTTGGTTAAAGTTTTGGCCACAAAAGTCCTTCAACTCACAACCTCATAGGGTTCCTTCTGCTGTCCATATCCTGCTGTTAGTTTCCATGTATTTTACCTTGTTAATTTTGATTTTATGATATGGTTTTAATGACTAAATTTTATTTAATGTTCCAAATGTTTTTTCTTTGATAACTGTTTTATTACGCCCCCAATAATCACTACATAATGCATGATGAAATTTGTATATTGGCTGTAAAAGTCAACTTAAGCATGAAATGATACCTTTATTTCCTGAAGATGTAATTTACTCTAATTTGGTCTACTACGTTACATAGTGAATATTTAAAAAAGGCATAGCTATTATAAAACTACTTTCACATTTCAGTTATCTAAAAGAACTTTACACAATGAGTTAAGACAGAAACTTGGCCTGAATTCATGAGCTCAGTTGAAACATACGACGTGCAAAATGTTCAGACAAAACTGGTTTCATCTGCACTGTTTTCTGGGAGTCATGTTTGT
Source organism: Anabrus simplex (assembly GCF_040414725.1). NCBI lineage: Eukaryota > Metazoa > Arthropoda > Insecta > Orthoptera > Tettigoniidae > Anabrus > Anabrus simplex. Next base: position 559,025,048 of record NC_090266.1, read on the forward strand.
GAGTGGAGAATCATACTATAGGATCACCGTAATTTGTAGAAGTAAAGAAACCAATTTAAATGCAAAATCAAATATAAAAGTGCATGGTTGAACTTGATTCATAAATAATTATACAGCACTCATTGCTATGACCTAGATGGATCTCTATCATATATGAAATGATGGTAAGAAAAAAGGCCTCAGTGGGTTATATGATCACTCCCAGTACAGTACTGTAGTTACATATGCATTACAATGCTACCTGAAAACAGGATTTGGGGAAGAAAATTTGTGCTGCTCATGCGGCACTTAGACATATAACACACTGTGTCTTTATGAATAGAGACCGAACAGTGCATACCAAACTAATGGTGTACCAAGTAGTTGTAATCTCAGTGCTATTATATGGCTGCAAATATTAGACCCATTACTATTGTGATATCAAGAAACTTGAGCATTTCTATCAGCAAAAACATAGATTCTCCTTGGACATCAAATGGGAAGACCATGTTACCAAGCTGCTTTTCTAGGTTTGATTTTTGTAGCTTTTTGTAAGTTTAAATGCCTTTATTATCAAAGGTGAATTTCAGTCCTTTACCAGTATTAGTCACCTGCTCTACCTGGACATTACCCTTATATCCAGCTAACTTTGCATACTGCTGACTGAAGACTTCTGCCTTCTGGAAGTCCTCATATATACTCTCCCCTTCGTCCTTGATGATCCTTGGAATGCCCTTTGTGGAACCTGATTCTACCTTAAAATACCTAAACATATCCCTCCATTTTTCATTAATCTTTAGCAGACTTTTTTTTAAAATTCAATTTTCTAGTTTCTTAAATTTCTGCTTACTTCCACAACAATTCTAACTCTATTTGTTTCTAACCTGCACCTCCTTCTTGATCTCTTTATTTCTCTCTTATAATATAGTGGATCTTTACCATTATTTTACCATCTTTAAATGTACCTGTTTTCGTACTCTTCAACTATTGTTTCAAACCCATGCCTAGAATGTTTACATTTTTGTTTACCAGTTTTTACTGTTAATGTAATTCCACATTTTAAAACTCCCCCATGCTTCTCTCAACATCCATATGGTATTGCCCAATAGTCCTACTTTGACATCCTTCCTTCCTTCCTATTACATGTACTTTTAACTACAACAAAAATAGCTTCTTGATCATTTATACCATTTATCACTTTAGTTTCTGTATAGAGCTCATCTGGTTTTATCAGTACCTCATCTTGAATATGTCTGCCTCAGATGGTTCCATCATTTTCTGATTCAGCTGTCCTTTCCATATTAACTTACTGTATTTACTATTTGTTTGTCATGCTTTCTGTACAATTTCCCATGAAAAATGAAAACTTACAATCTGTTTGCCAGTCATTGACCGGGTGAGGGATGTAATGAATGAAACATATATAGGCTGTACAATTCCCCATATAAGTGATTAACTTATAAATTCCACGTCAGCATCAGTGCCATTGTTTCCAGGTCTGTATGCCATAAAATCATCAGTTTGTTAAGAAGGCGTTTTTGTAGAATGAAACGTGTCATTCTTTGTATAATCATGTGTATATTTTTACAGGTATGTTTATAGTGTTATAATTTATATTGAGATTTTTGTATATTTAACAGACTGGAAAGTTTTGTTACATAAAATCATCAAGTTGCCTGTTTAGAGATGAGCCTTACGCCTAGAATTTTATATTTCTCATCCTGACTATTTTGTAGCTTACAAGTTCTTCCTTTGTCAGTATGAATACTCACCATCCTACAATTCCTATCCTCACTCTATGATAAATTCTCCAGTTCTGTGATAATTTCTGCATCCTTAACTTTTTCAGTACCGTACCAAGTTTTATTAACCCTTATGAATGCCCATCCTGGGTTTTTCTGGATGTTTTAGCAATGGCTGAAATGGGGTAAGAGTTGAAAAAATATTACAAATATTTACAAAGTTGCTGATAAGTCATGGATGGAAAATTTTAACAATTGTTATCTCTTGTCTCTTTTGCCAGAACTGAACAATTGTGTGATGAGTTTCCACAGATTCACTGCAAATTCATTTTTACTATCACCATTCCCACAATATCTAAAATATCATTACACCTGGGTAGTGACATGTAGGGAGACAGAACAGAACCCAGTTGTCAACATTGGAACACAAGGCAAGAATATTGTAAAGTGACGAATCTAATTGACTGTCAAATTAACAGGGCACTACAATGCTCTGTGCCTAATTGGTTGGTCTCAGGTTCAAATCCTGACTGGATCAGGGATTTTAACCTTCATTAATTAATTCCTCTGGCCCAAGAACTGGGTGTTTGTGCCATCTTCAGTATTAGACCTAATTGTAGGTAAGGCCCCATACTCACAGATGTGCACGTTGCCCATGGACGTAAACTTGAAAACTTGCACCAGGCCTCTCCGGAGGCCATACATCATTATTATTATTATTATTATTATTGTACCGGGCGGTACAACTCCACGCCGCTAATTTAAAATGTGCGCCAATTGAAACTCCTCTGCTGGAGGAAGTCTGAACTTTATCTACGGTATTAATTTTCTACCTTCTCAGAAGATGTCACTACCTGGAAATTTTGGAGTTTTTGAACTGTGTCATTTTCGACGTATTTTTGTTTTGCTTGTAGTAAGAAGTGTGAACTTTCTCTTCTAGAGGACACTACTGAAGATCAACAATAGTGCACCCTAGTACGGAGTGAAAGAACTGTTTTTTTGGAGAAATTTTGAATTCATAAGTTTGTTCTGTGTTAAATTTCTTTCAGTCATTGTTTAAGTTGGCTGTATACCCCTCTCTTTCCCCTTGTTTTGTATTTAGCCAATCCCGAATTTCTTTTATTAATTTCTGACCAATCGGATGTATCTTCCCCCAACTTGAATATGTTGCTGTATCCTACCCAATAAAGTGTTTGTGGGAGGGTGTTCTCATTCCCCTAACGCCTCGAACTTTCCGCGAGAGTATATAAACTGCTGATTTTTGGGTCTCTGCGCCACTTCTGTTCCATCTTTTCGTGTGTAAAGTACATAGCAGGGGGCGGGAAGCGCCTCTTTCGTCGGCAGCGGTCAACACCAAGGTAATGGCCGATTAATAACTTCTTTCTTTGCTAGCTCAGCAGTTTAACTCTCGGGGCGGGTCCGAAGTTTTTCCATTATGTAACCTTCCTTAAAATGTAAAGAAACTTGTATCTATTCTATCTTTTAAACTACATATTGGGATAGAGAGTGCTTAACCCTCTCGAGCTCCCACTCATATTGTTTTGAGGTGAACTTATTTTCTCAACCTATTCTTCCTTAACATTATGTAAATTTGTTTCTTTTCTAAAGTCACCTCCATAGTATGGGATTAGCCCTTGCATCAGTGGCCTAGAGCCAAATTAGGTTTTGAAACAAATACATTAGGAGTGCAGATCGCCTCCTCTCAAATTGTTATTTTAGAGGTCATGTAATTACCCTTTTTCATTTAATAGACCTCAGTAGGTTGGGTATGTTACCCCTGTGTCTATGTCCTACGAGGACAACTTGAAGGTGGAGTTTGGTGTGGCCTTTGAGAGGCTTAAAGTTTGAGAGCGTGTGGCTCTTTCTTGAAAATTAAGTGTTGTATGCCTCGAGGAGGCTTTTCTGTGTAATTTGGAGCAAGTGCTCTTGAACATGAATGGGGTTTTCTGCCCCTCTGGTAAAACTTATTTTGGAGTAAAGCTGGGCTAATTGCCCTAGAAGTGTGAATTCAGGGCTCGAAGCCCAAATACTGTAAATACTGTAATTGCACCTTTTGTTGCCTTGCTACTCTGTACCTGCCGTACTTGTTATTTCTTAATTTTGAAAAGAAAATATAACCTTGTTAAATTTTAAATTAATTTTACTTTCGTAGCTTGAGACCTGTTCACCACCCCGCACCTTCTTTCACGCATAACTACCACAAAAACACGGTAACAATTATTATTATTATTACTTACAGAATAATAATGATAGGGGCTGCCTGATTGAGGTGGTAAAGGTGTGCTCAGTTTTATGAAGCATTGAGTGACATCATGGTCAGGGTCAACAGCAAGGATAGAATAGTGCTAATGGGCGATTTCAATGTGAGAGTTGGGAATAGAACTGAAGGATACGAAAGGGTGATTGGTAAATGTGGGGAAGATATGGAAGCTAATGGGAATGGGAAGTGTTTGCTGGACTTCTGTGCTAGTATGGGTTTAGCAGTTACGAATACATTCTTCAAGCATAAGGCTATTCACCGCTACACATGGGAGGCTAGGGGTACCAGATCCATAATAGACTATATCTTAACAGACTTTGAATTCAGGAAATCTGTTAGGAATGTACGAGTTTTTCATGGATTTTTCGATGATACAGACCACTATTTGATCTGTAGTGAACTAAGTATATCTAGGCCTAGGGTAGAGAAAGTGAAATCTGTCTGCAAACGAATAAGGCTAGAAAGTCTCCAGGATAAGGAAATTGGACAGAAGTACATGGATATGATTAGTGAGAAGCTTCGAACAGTAGACAGTAAGCAGGTTCAGGATATAGAAAGTGAATGGGTGGCATACAGGGATGCTGTAGTAGAAACAGCAAGGGAATACCTAGGAACAACTGTGTGTAAAGATGGAAAAAGGCGAACATCTTGGTGGAATGATGAAGTGAGAGCAGCCTGTAAATGTAAAAAGAAGGCTTATCCGAAATGGCTCCAAACAAGGGCCGAGGCAGACAGGGATTTGTACTTAGATGAAAGAAACAGAGCGAAACAAATAGTTGTTGAATCCAAAAAGAAGTCATGGGATGATTTTGGTAATAATCTGGAAAGGCTAGGTCAAGCAGCAGGGAAACCTTTCTGGACAGTAATAAAGAATCTTAGGAAGGGAGGGAAAAAGGAAATGAACAGTGTTTTGAGTAATTCAGGTGAACTCATAATAGATCCCACGGAATCACTGGAGAGGTGGAGGGAATATTTTGAACATCTTCTCAATATAAAAAGAAATTATCCTGGTGGTGTTGCAAACAGCCAAGCACATGGGGAGGAGGAAAATGATGTTGGTAAAATTATGCTTGAGGAGGTGGAAAGGATGGTAAAAAAAGTCCATTGTCATAAGGCAGCAGGAATAGATGAAATTAGACCTGAAATGGTGAAGTATAGTGGGAAGGCAGGGATGAAATGGCTTCCAAGAGTAGTAAAATTAGCATGGAGTGTTGGTAAGGTACCTTCAGATTGGACAAAAGCAGTAATTGCACCTATCTATAAGCAAGGGAACAGGAAGGATTGCAACAACTATCGAGGTATCTCATTGATTAGTATACCAGGCAAAGTATTCACTGGCATCTTGGAAGGGAGTGCGATCAGTTGTTGAGAGGAAGTTGGATGAAAACCAGTGTGGTTTTAGACCACAGAGAGGCTGTCAGGATCAGATTTTTAGTATGCGCCAGGTAATTGAAAAATGCTATGGGAGGAATAGGCAGTTGTGTTTATGATTCGTAGGTCTAGAGAAAGCATATGACAGGGTACCGAGGGAAATGATGTTCGACATACTGGAGGACTATGGAATTAAAGGTAGATTATTAATATCAATCAAAGGCATTTATGTTAACAATTGGGCTTCAGTGAGAATTGATGGAAGAATGAGTTCTTGGTTCAGGGTACTAAGACAAGGCTGTAATCTTTCACCTTTGCTGTTCGTAGTTTACATGGATCATCTGCTGAAAGGTATAAAGTGGCAGGGAGGGATTCACTTCGGTGGAAATGTAGTAAGCAGTTTGGCCTATGCTGACAACTTGGTCTTAATGGCAGACTTTGCCGAAAGCCTGCAGTCTAATATCTTGGAATTTGAAAATAGGTGCAATGAGTATGGTATGAAAATTAGCCTCTCGAAGACTAAATTGATGTCAGTAGGTAAGAAATTCAACAGAATTGAATGTCAGATTGGTGATACGAAGCTAGAACAGGTCGATAAATTCAAGTATTTAGGTTGTGTGTTCTCCCAGGATGGTAATATAGTAAGTGAGATTGAATCAAGGTGTAGTAAAGCTAATGCAGTGAGCTTGCAGTTGCGATCAGCAGTATTCTGTAAGAAGGGAGTCAGCTCCCAGACAAAACTATCTTTACATCGGTCTGTTCTCAGACCAACTTTGCCTTATGGGAGCGAAAGCTGGGTGGACTCAGGATATCTTATTCATAAGTTAGAAGTAACAGACATGAAAGTAGCAAGAATGATTGCTGGTACAAACAGGTGGGAACAATGACAGGAGGGTACTCAGAATTAGGAGATAAAGGCTAATTTAGGAATGAACTCCATGGATGAAGCTGTACACATAAACCGGCTTCGGTGGTGCGGTCATGTGAGGCGAATGGAGGAGGATAGATTACCTAGGAGAATAATGGACTCTGCTATGGAGGGTAAGAGAAGTAGGGGAGACCAGAACGACGATGGTTAGACTCAGTTTCTAACGATTTAAAGATAAGAGGTATAGAACTAAACGAGGCCACAACACTAGTTACAAATCGAGGATTGTGGCGACATTTAGTAAATTCTTAGAGCCTTGCAGACTGAACGCTGAAAGGCACAACAGTCAATAATGATTATGTATGTATGTATGTATATATGTATGTATGTACTCTTTTGTCAGAAATCACCCAGAACAAATCGAGCTGCTTTTCTTTGGATTTTTTCCAGTTCTTTTCTGTTTTGGGGCTGGTGGGGGATTTCCAGGACCAATTACTGTAATTGAAACTGGAGTCAGTGCTCATGTTGGATAATGGGGAGGGCTGGGGTCAACTTGGACTTCTTCACCTTAATATGCATTTAATGATGAATGGGTTTAATTGTTCCCAGCTACAAATTTTTTTCTTGGAGCTTCTTAGCAAATTGGAGGGATGTGAAGTAGCTATCTGTCTTCATGTTTCTCCCTTGGTTTGGATTGATAAACAGAGAGTATTTGTTACAATATACTGGTATTTGTATTTTGTAGCTGAAGAACCTGAATGGACCAGGACATACCTTCCTAAGCTTACTGTACATATCTACTTTTAGTATCCATTTTTCTGAGTTTTATGTAATTACACTGCCTATATTAATGTTATCTTTAATGAAAAAGAATATATTTGATTTTAACTACTGATGTGATAACTTTTGTGATATTAGTGTTACATTCGTGATTGGTGATTCCATTGTCGGACGTGCATGTGAATTGTCAGCTGCTGAGAGTGCTCTTGCATTATTGTAGTGATAAAGCAGTTAAAAACTATTATTGTTTAATTTTGTATGTGTGTGATCGATTTATATATTAATATTTTGGTGTGCAGTGCTTGTTGGTAGAAATTGGGAGTAGTGATATTTCTTTGAATCTTATATCAAGTAGTTCAGTTGGTGTTCAGTACATTATGTTTTCTTTTTAAAATATCTGTAGATTCGTTGATATAATACTTACAAAGGCAGATTATCATAAGGAGTTGAAACTTCCGTAGCTTTAAATTTGTGCAGACAATAGACCTGGTATTTCTTATAGATATCCATTCACATTATCACAAAGGTGATAATTTATTCAATTAAGTAACACAATATGCCTGTAAAATTTGATTTTAAAAAAGAAAAGGTTGGAAAGGAAAATGTGGAGTAGAGGATAGGAAAAGACAGGTGGAACAGGGTCATGGGAGGGAGGAAAAGGAGGAGGAAGTAGCTTCTGCAGCCTTCAGGAAAGAAAGGGCTGACCAGGAAGGGAGGGGATCGAATGAGTTGGGTAGGATTGAGGATCTGATCATGGGGTATTCCTCTGTCAGACACGTGGGGAAAGTGTGTGGAGGGACGGGAACCAGGGTAGAGTGTTATCCAGGAATTAGGTTGAGGCAGGTGTTGAGGAAAGTAGAAGAGAAAAAGGAGGGAAAGTAGAAGGTGATAGTGTTTCGTATTGGTACCAACAACGTAAGGCAAGCAAGTGTACGTACCAACATAGTTGGGAATGTGTGGGATCTAGTAAATGCAGCACGGCTGAAGTTTAAGGAAGCAGAGATTGTTATCAATGTAATACTGAGTGGAAGGTAATTGGGGATTTAAATGAGACTATGGAGTGCATATGTCGGAAACTGGGAGTGAGATTTCTAGATCCTAAGGGGTGGGTAAGAGATAGAGGCCTGCGCTCAGGTGGCCTTCACCTAAACTGCAGTGGTACGTATAAGTTACAAAATTTGTTTAGAAGTGTTATAGGAGGTATATTCAGGGAAACGGGGTTATCTAGGGTGTGGTGATAAGGGTACAGGGATCTGGAAGTCAAGTAGGGATGACATAAAAATGTTAGTGTTGAACTGTAGAAGTATTGTAAAGAAAGGAACAGAATTAAGTAACTTAATAGATACATGCCTCTGCAAATAACCTTACTCCTTGTGGGTGGGGTTAACTTCCAATAAGTAACCAGGGGAACCTGACCCCTACAGAGCGCGTCCCCAGGTGGCGGATAGAGGGCCCCTACAGTATGTAGGGCTGGTTGAAATAACCAATACAACCCGTGGACCAACAGGTAGCCCAATTCGTGGGGGTTTTAAAATACTGGGACACCCTCTCTCCAGGGGTCATAAATATGGAGGGCCCTTGCCCTGGGTTAAGGGTGAAGACCTCAACGGCATCTACGGCGGAGAAGATGGACTTCGGTACGGCGGAGATGGCAGAAGAGGCAACCCATCCTTCTGGGGTGTACAGATGGAACCTACTGCCTTGTAGGACGAGGAAAGCATCCTCAAAGGCTAAGGGAGTAAACCCTGAAAGAAAATCCTCTTATGCGTTAGGCCTAGCAAGTCAGCAGGAGAGTATTGAGTATAGTTGCTTTCAATAAGAAAAAGAGCCTCGGAAAGAATATTATAGACCGGACTGACACGTCCTCTCAGACAATTGTAAAGTATGATGACCGCAAGGCTGATGATATACAATGTTCTGAAAGGAAACCCCAAATAAAAAAGAGACCCAAATACCGAATTGGAACTATGAACATTCTATCATTAACTGGAAAGTTAAAAGAACTCCTAGACATGATGGATAGAAGAAAAATATCAATATTGGGATTAAGTGAGACCAAATGGAAAGGGATTGGAAGTAAGACACTTCGTGGAGGTTATAAATTATACTGGAGTGGACAGGAGAAGGTAGCGAAAAATGGTGTTGGATTCTTAATTAACGAAAGGACTGATGCTACTGCTGAAGTTATCTGCAAAAGTTATAGAATCATTAAAATGTCCATGAAACTGGAGAACACTAAGTACACCATCATACAAGTGTATGCCCCACAGACAGGCTGCAGTGAGGAAGAAAAAGAGAAATTTCGGCAAGACCTGGAAGATACAGTTAATGAGGAAAATGTTATTATTATTGGAGATCTAAATGCGCAAGTTGGGGTAGACAGACTTGGGTACAAGAACATCATTGGTCCACATGGATTTGGACAAAGGAACCCAGAAGGAGAACAACTATTAGATCTGTGCAGAAGAAATGATCTTATAATCAAAAATACATTCTTCAAAAAAAGAGACAGTCACAGAATAACAAGGTACAGTTGGGATGGCCAGTATAGAACATTGATTGACTACGTAATCACAAATAAAGATGGTGGCAGGTACATCACAGATGTAAAGGTCATCCCTAGTGAAAGCATGGACAGTGACCACAGATTGTTGGTAGTAGATTTCAAACATAAGACAAATGAAACGCAGAAACTTATTACGAAAAAACCAAGGATTAAAACTTGAAAGTTGCAAGAAGTCCAAATAAAGGAAGAATACAAACTAAGGATTCAACCGAGTTTGCCGAAGTGTGAAGTAACCAGCGTTAATGAAGAATGGAAGGCCTTCAAAGACACCTTTGTGGGAGAAGCCAAAAACCTATGTGGAGTTACAAGTTCTATCAAAAGAAAAAAGTAGACACCATGGTGGAATGATAGAGTGAAAACAGCGGTGAAAGAAAGAAACCAAATAAAGAAGGCACTGGACAAGGAGAAACAAAAACAGGGACAAGAACAAAATGAACAAGAAATACAAAGACTTCAAGGAGTATACAGGAACAAGAAACTTGCTGTAAAGAACATTGTAAGGGAAGAAAAAGAGAAGAAATGGAATGAGTTTGCAGACAAACTGGAAGAGTACAGTAGAGGAAATATGAAATTGCTATACAGAGTAGTGAAAAACAAGCGAAGGGATCAAGAGACCATAAAAGCAACAGAACGTGATGATGGAACTCTGGCACAAGAAGAGGGAGAAATTAAACAAGAACTCAAGATCTATTTCGAAAAGCTGCTGAATGGAGATACAGAAAACATAACAACGGATAGAGGAGAGCCAAGTCGAGGAACCACAACTGAACCACCAATTACATGGCTTGAGGTTGAAAATGCGCTCAAGAGCATGAAGAAAGGAAAGGCAGTGGGCGTAGATGAACTAAGTGCAGATATGCTGAAAGCAGCGGGAGTTCCAGGAATCTAATGGCTGTATAGACTGCTCAACAAGATATGGGAGGAAAATACTATTCCTGAGGACTGGAAGATGGGCATCATTGTACCTCTGTTCAAGAAAGGAAGCCGACGAAAATGTACTAATTACCGTGGTATCACACTACTGTCTCATGTCCTGAAAATATTGGAAAAAATAATAGAGACCAGAATCAGAGATATTGTTGAACCAATTTTGGAAGAAGAGCAGTATGGTTTCAGACCAGGAAGGTCAACTACAGACCTTATATTTGCAATTAGGATGCTAATGGAAAAATACTGGGAGAAGAACAAGCCTTTATTCCTAATATTTTTGGACATTGAGAAAGCATACGATAGTGTACCAAGGGAAAGAATTTGGCAATGCATGAAAGAACTTCAAGTGCGAGATAGCCTCATAGACAAAGTGAAAATGTTGTATAGTGGGAACAGAAGCTGTAGGATGTGGTTTGTCGGACTGGTTTGAAACAAAGAGAGGAGTGCAGCAGGGCAGCTCATTGTCACCACTTCTATTTATTATTGTAATGGATGTAGTAATGAAATCTATTAAAAGGAAAGAACATGGAGATATCAAAGCCTTCACATTTGCAGATGATGTTGCGATCTGGAGTGACTCAGAAGATGAATTGGGAGAGAGAATACAAAGCTGGAATGAGGAGTTTAAGAAATATGGTTTAAACATCAGCAAGACCAAGACGGTGGTGATGAAAGTGTATGGGGAAGGAGCAGAACCAATAGTCATGTTAAATGAAGCTCAACTGGACAGTGTTCTAGTTTTCAAATACTTGGGTAGCGTTATATCAAATGGCAACCTAGCAAAACATGAGGTGAACAATCGAATCAATAAGGCAACACAATTCTACCACCAGGTAAGACACCTGCTGTGGGATGAGCAAATACCCATGAAAACAAAAATGACATTGTACAAGTCCTATTATACACCAATTCTTACATACAGTCACAACACTGACCAATAGAGATAATTCCAAACTTCAGGCAGCTGAAATAAAATTCCTACACACTATGATCCAGAAAACCAGGAAAGACAAGATTAGGAATGAGAAAATTAGAGAAGAAGTAGGAATAGACAATTCTCTCCTAAATAAGATTCAGATATCAAGACTGAAGTGGTTTGGTCACATGAAGAGGATGCCAGTAAACAGAACTGCAAGGAAGGAATTTGACAGAAAGGTAGAAGGAAGACGACCCGTGGGAAGGCCACGAAGGAAATGGATAGATTTAGTTAAGAGCGATGTAATGTTGAGAGGTCATGATTGGGACAAGTTGGTGGAGGAAGAATGGTACAAGGACAGGATGAGATGGAGGAGGCTCATATACCACACCCGGGAAACTGGAGATGGTTTAGGATGATGATGATGATGATGATGAATAGATACATGCTTATCAGATATTGTAATAGGAGTTAAATCATGGTTGACAAGTGATATAATGGATGCAGAAATTTTCTCACCGAACTGGAGTGTGTATCGTAGAGATAGGATAGGTAGGAGGGGGAGTATTCATTCTGGTGAAAGAAGAATTTGTAAGCTATGAAAAAGTTGAAGATGACATACATGAAATTCTAGGTGAGAGGCTCATTTCTAAAATTAATAGGCAACTTGATATCTTTTGAATATACAGACTGGGAAAGGGTAGCGCTGATGCTGATTCTGAATTATTTGATAAGATAATCAGCTATGTGGGAAACGATATGAAAAGGTTGTGATAATAGTGGGTGATCTCAATTTACCAAATGTCAATTGGAAAGGTAATGCGAATGACAGGAAGCATGAACTACAAATGGCAAATAAGTTATTACAGGAAGGACAGCTGATTCAGAAAGTGATGGAACCAGGTAGAGGGAAGAATAATCTGGATGTCGTGCTGGAAAAACCAAATGTGCTCTATAGTGTAACCAAAATAATAGATGGTATTAGTGATCACGAAGCTGTCTTTGTTGTAGTTAAAAATGAACATGATAGAAAGGAAGGTCTTAAAAGAAAGACTATTAGGCAGTACCATATGGCTGATAAAACGAGCATGAGGGAGTTTTTATGAAGTAAACATGATCAGTGGAAAACGGTAAATAAAAATGTAAACAGACTCTGGGATGGCTTTAAAGCAATTGTTGAGGAATGTGAAAACAGGTTTGTACGCTTAAAAGTGGTAAGGATTGGTAAAGACCAACTATATTATAACAGAGACGTAAAGAGATTAAGAAGGAGGTGCAGTTTGGAAAGAATCAGAGTTAGAAACGGCTGTGGAAGTAAGAAGAAATTGAAGAAATTTACTAGGAAATTGTTTCTAGCAAAGAAGTCAGCTAAGGATAACATGATGGCAAACATAATAAGCAGTCATACAAATTTTAGTAAAAAATGGAAGGTACTTCAAGGCAGAAACAGGTTCCAAGGAGGACATTCCAGGAATTATTAATGAAACCGGGTAGTGTCTATGTGAGGATATTCAAAAGGCAGAAGTATTCACCTCAGAAGTACAGTAGAAGTCCGTTATAGCGAGAATTCATAACAGCGAAAACTTTACTCGCTATGACGGATTGTCGTTATATCCGATTTTTGTATAAAAGTCGGAAAACCCTTCGTGCACTTTAAAATCTGTATGAAACGGCAATCAGTTTGTTCAACACTTGCGTTTCCGCAGATGATATCCACACTACGGCTTACTTGTTTGTTATTTTTCGTAATCCGATACTACGTGAAAGTGTATGTTTAATTACATTCTGAAAAAATATAGTACCGGTACCGTATTTCTCCGAATCCAAGACGAACCCCACTTTTTCCTTCAAAAAATTTAAATCAGGCTCAGAAAGAAGTTTTGTAAAATCATATGAATGCCTTCTTGTACAATAGGCCTATGCATTTTTAGACTATTTTTAGACGCCAAACTTTGACTTTCGTTACGCCTTTTTTTTTTTTTTTTTTTTTGCGGCTGCACAATTATTCTTTATTTCCGCGGGTTTAAGGACCATTAACTTAACATTGGCATCATTATACCGAAGAGAACTCGTTGAAAATTTTCCGGAAATACCTATTCCATGCGTCTCTACAATACAAGGATCCATCAGGAAATTATTCTTGCTGCCTATAAAACTGTTACTTTTACGCAGCGTCAGATATAACCGGCTACCGCTACACGCACGTCTCGCCTGTCGGGTTCGGCCAAATTCAGCGGCTAGCGATGTATAGGCCTAATCGCGAACGTTGATAGTCAACGAACGAGTTTATTGCGCCACGGTATGGCCATTCCGCCCTTGCGTTTTTCGTGCTCATACCTCACAATTTCATCTTCGACTTCTTTAAAGTGTCCTTGTTGCGGAGCACTGAATGCATTTTTTGTACAGTACGCAGTTTTTTAGCTCTTTGTCTTCACGCTAACGCCAAATATTGGTTTTAGTGTAGGCCTATGCCGTATTTTCTTGCGGCTGCACAATTATTCTACATTTCCGAGTGTTTAATTAACATTAACTTAAAATTGGCATCATAATATCGACTAGAACCCGTTGAAGATTTGCCGGCAATACCTTTTCCACGTATCTTTACAATACGACGTCCGTCACGAAAATATTCCTGCTGTCTATAAACCTTAATTTTACTAAGCGTCAAGTAAGGTAGGTTGCGGTAATAAGGCCCAGCAGGTATTAAGGCCCACTGGTTGATTTTCGTATTTGCCTCTTCTTTAGTCGGTAGTGAACCTATACGTCTACTTACTGTCTATGCCTGCTACCTGTTGGAGAAAGTGAGAACTCGGCCCTCCTCAGTATTTGGTTCAACGAGCTAGAATAACATAGAGAGGCGGGAGCGCTGCCTGGGTGAAGCTAATAGAACGAAAGTCCGCCATGTTTCCTGTGGTCACACAAGCAAGGGGGCATGGCCTTTAAATGACGAAAAGTGTAGAAAATACGCATTTAAAATCACTGGGGGAGAATTAAAGACCGTTGCCGATAGCTTGAAGCATTAAAGCGAATACCGCCACTTCATCATATTGCGGCACGAGGCCAACATCACGATCAGTTGATTGTAGGGTAGTTCGAAACCATCGCACAGTGACATACGAATAGGCCTCGAAATCGGAACAAGAGCGTTACCCTGCTTGTCTGTTGTGGTTAAGCGTAAAAACGATGGACATAAATATTTATGACAGGAAGCCTTAAAATCATAGGGACCTACAATAGGTTACAACCTCATTCTGTTCATATTTCTAAAATTATTGCATCCTCATGAGTACTGTGTTCCCTTCTTAATCTGTTTACCCTCCCGGGTTGGTTTTTCCCACGGACTCAGCGACGGATCCCACCTCTACCACCTCAAGGACAGTGTTCTGGAGCGTGAGACATTGGGTCGGGGTATACAACTGTGAGGGAGGGCTGCACCTGCTATGCTGAACAGGGGCCTTGTGGGGGGGGGAGAAGGAAGCGGCCGTGGCCTTAAGTTAGGTACCATCCCGGCATTTGCCTGGATGAGAAGTGGGAAACCACGGAAAATCACTTCGAGGATAGCTGAGGTGGGAGTCGAACCCACTTCTACTCAGTTGACCTCCCCAGGCTGATTAGAATCCCGTTCCAGCCCTCGTGCCTCTTTTCAAATTTCGTGGCGGAGCCGGGAATCGAACCCGGGCTTCCACGGGTGGCAGCTGCTCACGCTAACTAGTACACCACAGAGGCGGCCCATGAATACTTTACCACAATAATCGTTTAATGTAATTATTTATTATAATATAGGGGGGATATCATGTTTCTCCCGTTACCATATCATACTGGGATTACTAGCTGAAAGATAAGCTTGAATGTTGTCCATTATGAAGTGTGGCATAGTTTTAAAAACCAAGGCAACAGACATCTACAATAAAGGCTGTATACATTTCAAAAATAGCAGTAAAATACCGTATTTACCATACTTGGTGTACGTATGAACGAAATAAGTGTTTTTTTGTGGTTACATTTTCTTGGTGGTGGGCGCTCCATTTCCTTTATTTGTAAATGTGAATGAAAATTAAATAGGGCTGGAAATGTACAGAGCATAAGCAACTGAATTGAATGGGATACCATTTATCTCTTTTCGCCCTCACAACACATTGTTCCGTTAATTCCTTGTTCTTTAAACGAAATCTGAAACAAAATTCGACAAATAATTACCGTGGCTATCCGTACTTTCGCTAAGTAAACAATAAAATGGATGTAATTACAAACAGAAATTACAAAAAGGAATCTCGGCTATAATTCAGTAATACTTAAAGTACGATATATCCTTGGTTTTATTACTCCGATTAGAACAACCATACGCTGAGCTTACGGCTGGCATTCTTGAAAGCGGGAATCTATGTTTTCACTTCTTAAAACTTACAGAATTGAATTGGCATGCACGATCTCCCTGTCACCTCAACATATGCTCTCGCGCCAATTCGCTTTGTTTTGACAACCGTTAACATGGCTGCCCTTTATCAACTTGCTTCAAGCAGGGAGCGCTGATGTCAGGTATACAGCCCCTCTATGTTATTCTAGCTCGTTGATTTGGTTGCTAGGCCAGAGTCAAGACGCGGGAAGGTGAGTTGATCTCATTTTTATAACTTTTCTTTGGAAAGGGAAGTAAGAAAAGGGAATGTTAGTGCTAGGATAGCATTAAAATAATATATGTATCTACTAGTGCATTAAATAAGAAATGAAACGGTGTATATTTTATTAAATTTGGTTAAGAACACAAGATGGTGCAATCGAAAAACCCTCAAGGTAACGATGCGGGAAATAAGGCCCACGCTTTGCAACATGTGGGCCTTATTTCCTGCAGCTGCTACGAAAGATTTAGTTTCAATTTAATACAAAAATATGCTAACCCAATGTTATTTTAGGTCGTAAAGTTTCACAAATATACTAAACTAGCAAGATACCCGTGCTTCGCTACGGTATTATACTGAAATTTATAATTGAATGCTTAACGTTTTACATTTAACCCACCGAGATTCGCGATCTGACACGTTTACTGAGAGATTACGTCAAAGTTCCTCCCATTTTTCAATCGTATTTCCAGCAATCGATTTCGTATTTCCCGGGCTAGGTCCAGGTATTCCACCCGGTCAGTTGGGTCCCTAAATCTTAAGCATGCTTTCCTATAAGCATTTTTAATGTGGATCAAATTCTTGAGGAGATCCGGCGTGGTGTCCTCTTAGGTGCCTTGGTGGTACTGAACCGGCGGCCGGACTGCAGTCGTAGTCATTACCCGTCCAGGACCCGTTTCCAGCACGGTCCGCACATTTTGACGACGGTCCAGAACATTATTATTATTATTATTATTATTATTATTATTATTATTGATGTTCTGGACCCCACCGCAAGATGCAAGACTTCTACTTGGCGGTAAATTACATCTGCTGCCATTGTCATTGTTGACAGTATGACCAGCACCATTGTAGCCCGTAGGCAAGATACGAATGACATACTTCCGTGTATTATTGACCTTATTTTTTTTTATTTTTTTTTTGCTAGTTGCTTTACGTCGCACCGACACACGTAGGTCTTATGGCGACGATATTGACCTTATTAGAGAAGTGAACAATTGCACGGTCAATCTTATACCTGTCGTTTATTTCAAATGTGTTTAAATTTCTACTTATATCCCAGAAGAATCTACTGTAATCCAAGAAGTTTCTCCGAAGGAAAGGATGGCTCTTGAAAACGAACCCAGGAAAGATTAAGAATGATCGGTTTATGATCAGAATAAGTCCATTGAAAATCAACAGTCTTTCAACCGGGTCAGGAATGGAATTAATAAAGCCCCCAGCTAGCGGTGAGGGTAGGTTTTGTGCCGGCTGCCGAAGCCTGTCGCACTCCTCTGGAGCAATGATTAGTGAATGACAAATGAAATGAAATCATATTGGAGAGTGTTGCTGGAATGAATGATGACGGGGAAAACCGGAGTACCCGGAGAAAAACATGTCCCGCCTCCGCTTTGTCCAGCACATATCTCACATGGAATGACCTGGATTTGAACCACGAAACCCAGCGGTGAGAGGCCTGCGCGCTGCCGCCTGAGCCACGGAGGCTCATTATAAGTACATTAGGAACAGTAAAATCAATTGGTCTCACCTCCTCCTTCACCGTACCGCGGTTAAGTTGATTTACCCCCCCCCCCCAAAAAAAGAAGGCGTGTTTCTTTATGATTAAAGCAGATTCCAAATACCAATGTTTAGGTGTGTTACCTTCAGTTTTGAGATATAAGTATTCCCATAAAAATAATTAACTTTTTTCACTTACTTTCACACTCCCCCCAACCCCTTAAGTGAATTATCCGGCAAAGAATATTTGTTTCTTCAATAGTAAAGGATCTTCAAAATACCGATTATCTTCAGATTTTGAGATATGTGTCCTCATGAAACGAATTCAACTCCTTTTCACATCCGCCCCCAAAGATGATTCCCCGATCCCCCCTCCCCCAAAACGCGTCGTTTTATTTTTAAAGGAGATCTAAATACCACTTTTTACGTCTGTAACAACTTTAGATTTTATTAGAAGTAAGTATCCTCTTACAATTAATTCAATTAATTTTTCAATTCTTCACCCCCCCCCCCACCGAACACCCTCCCTTCATTGGATTTTCCGAGAATACCTGTTTGTTTTCTTTAACAGGAGATTCCAAATACCAGTTTTTACATCTGTAATATTTTACGTTTCTGAGATATACTGTAGATATAGTGTTTCTAAAAATTCACCCCAATTTGTCACTCCTGTTTAACCCCCATTAATTAGATTTTTTTTAAAATAAAATAATACATGTTTCTGTGTTTTGAAAGAAGATTCCTTATACTAACTGTCTGGTCTGTAATGTCTTCAGTTTCTGACATGTAAGTATCCTCATTAAAGACATTCAACAACTTATTCACACTTTTCACTCTTATTGGGATTTTCCGAAAACAAAAAAATACGTGTTTCTTTATTTTGAAAGGACATTCTAAGTACCAATTTTTACATCTGTAAACTTTTAAAAATTTTGAGATATAGATACACTCATTTTAAAAATTCAACCCCCCTTTCAACCCTCCACTATTTGGATTTTCCAAAAACGAAAAGTACATGTTACTTTATCTATAAAGGAGATCCCAAATACCGATTTTCAGGTCTGTGACATCTTCAGTTTCTGAAATATAAGGATCCATATTAAAGGAATTCAACCATTTTTCACCCCTTTTCACCCCTCCTATTGGGATATTCCGAAAACAAAAAAATGCGCGTTTCTTTATTTTGGAAGTAGATTCTATGTACCAATTTTTACATCTGTAAAGTTTGAAAGTTTTTAAATATAGATATATTCATTTTAAAAATTCACCCCCTTTTCACACCCCCATTAATTCGATTCTCCAAAAACAAAAAAATACGTGCTTCTTAATTTTTAAAGGAGATCCCAAACACGAATTTTCAAGTCAGTAATATCTTCAGTTTCTGAGATATAAGTATCCTCATTAAAGGCATCCACCACTTTATCACCCCTTTTCACCCCTCCTATTGGGATTTTCCGAAAACAATGAAATACGTGTTTCTTCATTTTGAAATTAGATTATATGCACCAATTTTTAGATCTGTAAGCTTTCAAAGTTTTGCGATATAGATACAGTCACTTTAAAAATTCGCACCCTTCCCACCCTCCCAGTAATTGGATTTGCCAAAAACAAAAAAACACGTGTTTCTTTATTTTTAAAAGAGATCAAAAGTACCAATTTTCAGGTCTGTAATGTCTTCAGTTTCTGAGATATAAGTACCGGTATCCTGATTAAAGGCATTCAACCCCCTTTTCACCCTTTTCCCCCCTCCTATTGGGATTTTCTGAAAACAAAAAAAATACGTATTTCCTCATTTTTAGAGAAGACTTTAAATACCAATTTTTACGTCTGTAAACTTCGCAAGTTTGGAGATATGGATACACTCATTTTAGAATTTCACCCCCCTTTTCACCCCCTTAGCGACGGAATTTCCAAAAATCCTCTCTTAGCGAGCACCTACATCTTAATATGAATGTATCCTCAAAATTTCATTTCTTTATGTCCAGTAGTTTTGGCTCGGCGATGATTAATCAGTCAGTCAGTCAGTCAGTCAGTCAGTCAGTCAGTCAGTCAGTCAGTCAGTCAGTCAGTCAGTCAGTCAGGACAAGTTATTTTATATATATAGATAGACGAAAATTATTTTAAATAAGCGAACAATTTTATATTTTTTATCCGGTGTACACATTGGTATTGATCTGAATTTGAAGTCGAAGACATGTTCTTACACATGACTTTTGTATTAAAGACTACCGTGGTGGTCTCAGGGTAGCATGCTAGCTCCATGGCCTAGAGTCGATTCTCAGTATTGGCACGTAAATTATAAAAGCCAGGAGGCCAGGAGATCTGGAATGGCGTTATCCCAGCGTCGTGAGAACAATTGTAAGTAGCAGCATCGGTCAAAAAACCAAGGGAAGCGTTATGCTGACCACATGACTTCTCCATCTGTAGGCTGCAAGCCGAGCAGCAGTTCTCTTGGAAGCTTTCAGTTTTATATTAAAAACAACCCCGGATATAAACTGGTTTTGTGCTGCATGCCAGGAAGAATACGTGGCGGACATGCGAGCTTGCAAAACTTGCCGAGTTTGGGTGCATGAAATGTGTGTTGGACTGACTATAAACGACAAGGAAGATTATTTTTGTCCTGACTGCTCATAAGTTTTCGTGTTTTCAGACTTCGTTTTCAAAATATCAAAGACTCCTATTTCATACAGAATTAAATGTTATCTTAAAGTAAATTAGCTTAGTTTTTTAAATAAGGGAAGGAAAAGTTAAGAATGACTGTCTGAATATTAAGTGTTTTTGAATGTTTGTGTGATTTAAATTTCAAGAATTTCATATTTAGTGGTTATGATTAATTTTTTTAAAGCACATTAGCTTGGTTTTTCGAAGTAAGATGAGAGGAAATTATGCTTTCTGTAACTTTTAAAGAAGAAAATTCAGGTCTCCTTAACTTAGCATGGTGAAATGTTTCATATTATATTTTCAATCTTAAAATTTCAACATAAATATTTTTGAATTAATGAACATGTCTTAACACTTCTTATCTACAAAACATGCCATTTCCTCTTCCAATCTGAAGTCGTAATTGCCCATAGAGATGAGGTTAAGGTACTCTTCCACTGCGGGCCTTATTACATGTTAGAGCAGGAAATAAGGCCCAATTACATTAATTATATAATTGTGCTATGTGGGAACCACGGATACAGTTAGAGTTATTTATTTGTGATATCTGGTGAAAAGATACATCAAGGAACATTTTTTATTTGAAACAAATTCTTGTATCTCTGTTACTTGAAGAGCAAACGGCAATCAATCTGTAATTGGGCCTTATTTGCCTCACCTACCTTACAATAGACGCGTTATGACTCTGCCACTGAGTAGCTATGGCTTTTCTAAGAATGTTTTGATCTTGATGCCATTCTGCAGATTTGAGAAACACACCGACACTGTATAATCATTGTCGCGGCAAGCGATGTGTAGTAAAGAGGCGGTCGTTTATTGTCAACGAGTTCTGTGCGCGTGTGAAAAGAGTGGTTACCGCGGTAGTTGCCAGTGAGTGGTATCCATTAACTTACAGTTAGGCCGCGAATGAAAGACAACCCTTGAGTTTTCGCATGAGATTCTGAGGAAAAAGTATTGGATTCGGAGAAATACGATATCACTCAAGAGATTTCTGTTGCAAACACCTCAGCTTTCTTCTTCGAACAGCGTCATGTAACCTAACCGTATATGTAGCCTATCACGAAAACATATTTGAAACGCATGTAGAGAAATAACCTCCTCGCGAAAAATTTACATGTAAATAGCCGTAACTAGACACGAGAAGATATGAAATATCCTCTGAAATCAGTGATGTACTCTGCCATATCTTGAGGTGTATCACATTCTTACTTAATTTCCGTATATAACATTAAAATGAAGATATCGTTGACCGTACTTCAGTCTTTATTTTTAACGAGTTAACAACTGCTATCGGCCACGTTATTTACGCATTTATTACGAAAACGTGTTATCCTCTTTCATTTCGAATTTTCTTTAGAAAACAGCAGTCGATAGGTATTACTAATTAACTCCAACATCGCCTTTGAATGTCAACGAGAGAACTCGCAAATGCACAAAGTGAGAAAACTATACCGTACCGAAGATGATCCATCGCATTTTGTTGCAAACGTTTCAGTTTTCTTATTCAAACAGCGTCACGTATTCCAACTTAACGTATGATGAAAACACACTTCAAGCGCGAGTAGAGAAATTATACCTTTCTCGCTATGAATTTTCATAATAGTCTTTCCGTAATTTAACCAGACGCGAAAAAATATAAACTAACCTCTGAAATCAATTAAGCACTGCGATATCTCGAGGTGTATCCCATTCTTATTTAATTGCACTATTTAGCCTCAAAATTAAGCGGTCGTTTAATAGGCCTTAATTTTTAACGAGTTAACAACCGTTATCGGACACGTTATTTACGCATTTATTACGAAAAATTGTTCTCTTTCATTTCGAATTTTCTTTACGGAACATCTGTCGACGGATATTACTAATCGACTCCGACATCGCCTTCGATTGTCGACGAGAGAAATCGCTAGCGCACATAGCGAGGAAATGATGCTAAAGGTAATCGATCGCATGCAATATAATCGCTGGGGTATATAAATATCGGTAACGGAAAAAATCGCGCGCGCTTAATCGCTCGTAATAACGGATGCGCCAGTGATAGGGTTCTCGCTGTAACCGAAGTACGATACACAGTTTAATATAGGAATTTTGAAGGGACAGAAAAACGTCGTCGCTATAACGGATTTCTCGTTATGTGCCGTACTCACTATAGCGGACTTCTACTGTATGTAAAGATTGTTCGTTACAAGGATTATGTCCAGATAGAGGAGGTGACCAATACTAAAGAAGTACGGTATTAAAATTTATTTATGATAACAACACATTTACAATAAGATACAAAAGTTAAAAACTAGAAAAGTGACTGGAATTGATAAGATTTCTTGGGATATTCTAAAGACAATGGGTTGGGATTTGGTACCATATTTGAAGTACTTATTGGATTATTCTTTGCATGAAGAAGCTATATCAATTGAATGGAGAGTTGCTATAGTAGCACATGTGTATAAAGGAAAGGGTGATAGACATGGAGCTGAAAATTACAGACCAGTCAATTTGGCATGCATTGCATGTAAGCTTTGGGAAAGCATTCTTTCTGATTTTATTAGACATGCTTGCAAAATTAATAACTGGTTCGATAGAAGGCAGTTTGGGTTTAGGAAAGGTTATTCCTCTGAAGCTCAGCTTGTAGGATTCCAGCAAGATACAGCAGATATCTTGGATTCAGGAGGTCAAATGGTTTGTATCATGATTGACCTGTCTAAGGCACTTGATAGGGTGGATCATGGGAGACTACTAGTAAAAATGTGTGCAGTTGGTCTAGACAAAAGACTGGCTGAATTGGTTGCTATATCGAAAATAGATTTCAGGGAATTAGAGTAGGCAAGGCTTTATCTGACCCTATAATAATTAAGTGGGGAATTCCCCAAGGCAGTATTATTGGACATTTATATTTTCTTGTATATATAAATTATACGAGTAAAGAAGTGGAATCAGAGATAAGGCTTTTTGCAGATGATGTTATTCTCTATAGAGTAATACATAAGTTACAAGCTTGTGAGCAACTGCAAAATGACCTTGATAATGTTGTGAGATGGACAGTATGCAATGGTGTGATGATAAATGGGGTAGAAAGGTTGTGAGTTTCACAAATAGGAAAAGTTCACTCAGTTTTAATTACTGCATTGGTGGGGTGAATGTTCCTTAAGGGAATCATTGTAAGTACCTAGGTGTTTATGGGTGAAAGTTCCTTATGGGAATCATTGTAAGTACCTAGGTGTTCATATAAGGAAAGATCTTCAATGATGTAATTACATAGATGGGATTGTAAATAAAGGGTACAGATGTCTGCACATGGTTATAAGGGTGTTTAGGGATTGTAATAAGGATGTAAAGGAGAGGGCATATAAGTCCCCAACTAGAGTATGGTTCCAGTGTATGGGACCCTCACCACGATTACTTGATTCATGAACTAGAAAAAATCTAGAGAAAAACAGTTCGATATGTTCTGAGTGATTTCTGACAAAAGAGTAGGGTTACGAAAGGGTTGCAAAGTTTGTACTGGGAAGTCTTGGGTGAAACTAGACGAGCTGCTTGACTAAGTGGTATGTTCTTTGCTGTCAGTGGAGAGATGGTGTGGAATAACATTAGTAGACGAATAAGTTTGACTGGTATCTTTAATAGTAGGAAAGACCACAATTTGAAGATAAATTTGGAATTCAAGTGAACAAATTGGGGCAAATATTTGTTTATAGAAAGGGGAGTGAGGGACTGGAATAACTTACCAACGGAGATGTTGAATAAGGTTCCAATTTCTTTGAAATCATTCAAGAAAAGTCTAGGAAAACAACAGATAGGTTATATGCCACCTGGGCAACTGCCCTAAGTGCAGATCAGTAGTGATTTATTGATTAAATTATATATATGTAAATATAAATAAATGGCCATGTACCTTACTTCCACAAAATAAATGTAGAAACAACAAAATAAAGCATTAGTATGATTAGAAGAAATTCTACTATAATATTACTGCAAAACGTAAATCGCAGTTTTTTTATTTGCCTGCGTGTTCTGATATAACACTACCCCACGCATGTTCTGGAGGGTTAAGAAGAGGAGAATGTTGGCGATACCCAAGTGTTCAGGGTAAACTCCAGTGCATGGGCGCCCATATGACAGTTTCTAGAGGGGGGCCCAGACCTAGGGGTACGTAGTACTTTTAATATTTTGGAAGATAAATGGCTATTTGTATTCTGCGGTAGAATAACCCACGGTATCCCCTGCCTGTTGGTGGTGGACAGTACTACCGCTTTTATGTAATACTTACTTTTAAATCATTTTCTTGAAAGGAAAACACGTGACTACACCAGATGTTTGCCTTTCCCTGAGAGCTAGAGGGGGCTGTGGCCCCACCTTGCCCCCGGGTATGGGCACCCTGTGTAAAGTACAGTATAAATGTCTAAATTAAACCTAATAGGTTGATGAGGAGTGGGGGCTTCTTATATATGTTAATAGGAGATTTGATCACAGCAAGGAGAGGTACTTTTCCTATGTTTAAGAAAAATTTCTTGTGGTGTGTTGGAAACATTTAGTGGGTTGGGAGTAGTCTACTTGGGGTAAGTGGAGAATTGAGGGTTGATGTTCTAGGAGGTCAGAGGGGGCATGACTATTAATGGTGTGTTTGTCAGAGTGAGCAAAATTAGGAGCATGGGGTGGGAAAAGAGCTGTTTGTAACGATCTGTGAATAGGTCAGGTTTTTCTTTGTTATTAGTCAGTTGATTGGAGGGATGTACACTTATGAGCAATTGAATTAGAGATAAGTGTGGCTTTGGTGAAATGGCTCTGTATTCGGCCCAGTGAATATAATAGTACAGCATGACATATGACTTTGATGTTATATCAGGCCTCATACTGGCCATATGAGTAACAGTGAAGCACAGAGTGGGTAAGGTATGATATTTTAGCACTATTCATAGCGGCCAGATTGTTGGCTCCAGGCGCATAGCATATTTCATCTCTGAACTGAGGCAGGCACTGAGCTTTCCACTGGCTACCATGTCAAGAGGAAGTAGGCCTACTTGGATACACAAAAAATCACCACCACCAGGGTCAACTCGCATGCTGTAAAACGTGTTGATTTCAGGGCTCCCCGTTGGCTAACATGGGTGCTAGGAGCAAGCAGATGGGCCACAGTGCAGCAGATCAATTGCAAATTTAATGCTAGATAAAAGCAAGGTTTGAGCTGCTGTACCATCCAGTACCATTTCCTCTAATGAGGTACAGAAGTCACTGTCTCACTACAGACCATTCCTCACTGCACATCTTAAGGCACAAAGACTGAGCTGGGCAAAGGAACATTGCCATTGAACTCTTGATGCATAGTAAAAGATCACCTGGGACAGATGAGTCGAGGAACCAGTTGGTACAAGCTGACAGCAGGGTGTGCATGTGTAGCCGAGCGCATGAGGTGATGGATCACTCTTGCCAGCAGGGTAGAGTTCAAGCTTGTGGTGGTGGTATGGTCATGTGGACCTAAACCTGCAGCAAGCTTATTCACTCACTTATCACACCCGAATTGTGGGCAGTTGCTTGATGATGGTGATGATGATGATGCTTGTTGTTTAAAGGGGCCTAACATTTAAGTCATTGGCTCCACCAGTTGCCCTGATTAACACTCCATGGGTAGGAGGATGCTTGCCTAGCACCCAAGTTCATCTGACCTCAGTCGTAATGAGCACATCTGGGATGGTGTCAAGAGGGATGTATGCATTCTGGACGTTGTTCCAACAAATCTCTGTACATTATTGGAGAATGTGCAGTGATTGTGGATCAAGATGGCTTCCCATTGCTCCCAGTGTTTTGTCGAGTCCATGCCAGCCCGCGTCAACACGATCATAAGACCCAAAGGTGGTCCCACATGCTACCTGCGAGGTATCTCTAACTCAATTGCTTATCAGTGTAATATGCAGTAGGTAGGGAGTGGAGTGTCTGTCTTGGTGAGGTGTGGAAGGTGTTCCAATGGTTTTGGTTTATGGTAGTCAGCTAGTTTGTTGAATTTTATCAGTTTACGCTTAATAATCTTTATACAAGAATAAGCGTGACGTAGTGTGCGATGATGTTGCTGTAGAGGGTTCGGGGATGGAGGGTGTCTATGAGTAAATCATTGATTGTACCTCCGCACTTGTCCCAGTTTATGAGAAAAAACATCTAGTGGGTAGAAGTTGGGTGTGGAGTGGGGGTTTGTCATGTGTAGGAGAGAAGTACTGAGAGAGTAATGAGGGTAGGGATGTGGTCACTACCAATAGATACAAGCTATTGAATGGTTAGTGGGATAGCTAAAGCGGATGATAGGATAAGGATCTTGGGGGTTGTATTGTGTAATGGTAAGACGGGGAAGAGGAGAGGTAGGCATATGCCTCCAAGATGAGCATATAAGTTATTAAATTCAACAAGTTGAAGTAGAGTATATGCATTTATGTTAATATCCGCTAATAATTGTTAAATTTGGAATCTATGAACTTAAAAAAAATTGATGGTATAGATTGTTTGGAAAGTAGGCAGAGCAGCTAAAGCTATTGCTTTGAGGGGATAAGGATATCTAAGATGAGATATTCACTGAAATTATTTGTAAAAGCAAAATTATATTGAATTATTGTGAGTTACTTTCTGACACTATTTCTTACGCTGCTCTGAGCTTGGTTGGGGCGGTCGCCTCAAAATAAGTCATACCGGTAAGAACTAAATTGTGGTGCTTGCTTTGGTGTCAGAAATGTCTCATTAAAAATGAAAACATATGAGCATACAGGGAAAGGGAAGTATCAAGTAATGACAGGTTTTAGTTTAAAGAATGGATGTTAACATTATATATTTTCATTATGTTAATGTATGAATGGGATAGTACTCGGGGGAAAAATGCAAAATGCATTTTATTCTCCCAATACTCTATGTCTACGAGAGTATTGAGAATTAACCTGGCCACTAGCTGAATTTTTGAAAAGACACAAGGGCAATGGAATGGAAGGACATTCTAGAGTCCCACTGTCATAAAATGAATTATATTCTCAGAACTTTGGGCAGGAAGGGAGGGAGAGAAAGTGCAGGTGGGAAGGTCTTGTGAGGAAACTGGGATAATGGTTGGGCTTTGAGGGGTCTGGTGCAGGTTTAATCTTACATCTGTAGCTAAATTCTGGGTGGGACAGACTGCAATTTTACATTTGTGGGATGATTTCTTAGTTAAGATGCTCCTGACTACTGCGAGTAGCACATATTTCTGGTTGCACGAATGGTGTGCCAGGCAGATGGTCATATCACTGGTACCTGTTGCAGTGGGTTTTGTGTGGTGCTAACATTATGGTTCAACCATCTGATGCCCAGCGAAGAGCACGGCACCATCTGAGACTGGAACGTTCGGTCTCTGGACAAGATCTGGATGAGGTTGGTGGGACCCTGGGCATTGCCGATCCAGATAACACAGTAGAAGTGATTCCCATCCATCTGAAGCTGGGCAACCACCTCATCATCGGTGTAGTCCTCATCCACTCCATAGGTGAACACGGACAGGATCGGGACAGGTCTTGAAGGCGGTTCTGAGCATCTGGCTAGGTGCTCTTTGGTGAGATTACTGGCCTTCGCACATAGGCCCATTTGGTGGATCTCAATGTCAGTGGTAAAATGGTAGAAGAATGGTTTACTAATTTTGATGCTTAATCCTCCGTCTTGTGTTCTTTGGAGCTCCATGTTATATTCTTAGAGATTTGGTGTGTAGCATGCAATTCATTGATATATGAGGTGAGTATTGGCTTTGAATGGGTCGGTGTTGAATAATGTGACCATGAAGAAATTGGTCTATATGCCATGCGATGACTGGCATTGAAGACACTACGACTCCTGGCATGAACCAGAAGGGCTGGATTACTTGCTCCCTGCGGGTAACTACGTTCATTTACAGGCACGTACATAACTGAAGCTGATGATGGTCTGGCTGTTTGATAGTTGGTGGGTACGTTACCCAATGATGACATTCTCAGGCAGGGCAGTGGGGTACCAAGTCATCCGCCATATGTGTAGGGTGACATGCATGTTGAGCCAGTATAGGTAGATCCAAAAGTGAGTGGTAGTGATGGGTTGGCACACCTATTCTTCCGGCCTCCGTCCAGACTGGGGGTTGCCATCTTGACTCATCTCTTTGGTTGTTTGGGCTGCTCAAAGCTGAAATACGTAGCTGGAGATCGTTGCGCAGTTTGGCTTGGGGAACATTGCCAGCTCATCTTGGAGGTTGGTCAGCTTACGTAACTTCCTCTCTGGATGGTGAAGTAAATTTGCTATAGATCTTTCCTCTGGTCTCTGCTCATGAAATGTAATTAGAGGATTCCATCCTGGGTTCCTGGTTCCGCTTTTCAATCCCGTAGTTCTTGGGATTAAGATTTCTTGATCCCAGGATTTTTGGGATTGACATCATTTTTAAAAATTTGCAGAATAGACTGCTTGAAGCGAAACCCTCAGTGCATTATTTATGTGTCTTTTCGGTATGTAAATGCCTGTTCTCATTTAGCGCATGACTGTATGTTCATCCCCTATGTGCGTGAAGGTCTGACCACAACGCGTGCATTAGTACATTTCCTCTCCCGCCTGAGTGAGATGAGTGAATACCTAACCGCACTTGATGCATAAGGCGAGGGTTTCTCTTCAAGGTGTAACTTCCTGCTGGATGCGCTGGTAGTGCTACAGTCAAGTTGCTTAACTGTTCAACAGACCGGCATGTAAATCTAGTGTGCTACGTACCTTACTGAGATTTGTTTTGCCAGCTGATTTTAGTAGCGTTTGCGCCAGCAGATTGAGAGGTTGTTTGTGAAAACCTGCGCTTCTTTATACGTGAGTTGTTTATTGTTTTTAGTTAACTTGTAATTAGTACATACTTGAAATAATGGATATCAATAACAAACGAATATAATTCCTGCAGTTCTGAGAAGTTATGTTTATATTGCACTAATGTAGTTTTTTTCTCTTTAAAGGTATTTATGACCGACTATAGTGATTATGTCTCTATCTAAAGTAAGTTTTTACGTCAAACATAAAAAAGACGGAGATGCAACGTCGGTGTGGAGCCATTTCTTGGTCGCTAAAGATAGCAAAACAGCGCAGTGTAAATACTGCCCGGCTATTTTAAAAATCTTAGGAGGGTCTACCAAAAGCCTACACACTCATCTTTCAACCAAACATGGCAAAAAATTTATTACTGCAGGGCTGTCCTCATCAACTAGCCAAAGTGGTGAAGAACCACCGGCATTGAAGAGAAAACATAGTTCACTTGAGGACTTTTTTGTTAAAACTGTTACTTTAGATGATGTTTTAGTGCGAATGACGAACGGCCTTAGATGGCTTTCCTTTTAGTGTCTTTGTAACCTCAAAAGATTTGAGAGCGTTATTATTATCAAAAGGATATTCAGATTTACCAAAAGCTGCTTCAACAGTTCGTAACCGTGTCGTCAATTAGAGCTACAGATTGAAAAGCATATAAAACTGAATTAACTGTTTTAAAAACTGGATGCCAGCGCTTTAGTTTTAGCTTTGATGAACGGACATCGACTTACTGTATAACAACATTTTTTTCTCTATTTGCTTTACGTCGCACCGACACAGATATGGCGACGATGGGGTAGGAAAGGCCTAGGAATGGGAAGGAAGCGGCCGTGGCCTCAATTAAGGTAGCCTACAGCCTCAGCATTTCGTAGTGTGAAAATGGGAAACCATCTTCAGGGCTGCCGGCAGTGGGGTTTAAACCCACTATCTCCCAGATGCAAGCTCACAGCTGCGCACTCCTAACCGCACGGCCAACTCGCCCGGTATAACAAAAGGTACATGAACGTAAATATTCATTCTGAGAAAAAGTTTTGGAGTTCAGGCCTTATTCGTATTGATGCATCTTTGAAGGTGGAAACATTTGTTGATGTTTTCAAAGAGCGTCTTTCTCATTTCGATATTTCACTGGACAGCAAAATCGTGGCAATCGTATCCGACGGTCCAAATGTCATGCTCAAAGTCGGAAAACTTGTCAATGCAGAACACCAAGTTTGTTTAGCTTATGGCATTCACTTAGCCGTTTGCGATTTACTTTATAAAGAAAGTATACCCTGTATACCGGCTTCAGAAAATTAGTCCACTGAGCTGCACGATGTAGACTCAGATGATGATGATGGCGAAGATCTTGAATCAGGATTAGACCTTGAAGAAAGAGAAAATTGCCCGGATTTGACAAATGACCAGAACATCAAGGGTGTAATAAAAGAAGTTTGAAAAGTGCTTCTTATTTTGAAAAGAGCATCCTTGAAGAACGATACAATTCTTCAAAAATATGTGAAGATAGAGCATGGCAAGGAGGTATGTTTACTGCTTGATTGCAAAACCAGATGGAACAGCCTCTACACTATGCTCGAGCGTTTTGCCTTCTTGAAATTTAGCGTCAAAAAGGCGCTTATAGATTTAAATAATCCAGTGCAGTTCGAGCTCATCGATGAAATCATTAAAGTCTTGGCTCAAATCAAATTAACTGTAGAACGCTGTCTCACTGATGCGAATTTATGTACAGCTGATGCTGCCCTTAAGTTTCTTTTTAAGCAGTTAAATGACAATAGCTCCGAGTTGGCTTCAAAATTCAAGATACATTTACAAAAGTGCATGAAAGATCGCCGAAGAAATGAGTTGAGTGGCGTATTATGCTACCTACAAAATCCTCATAGTGACAATGTGGCATTGGCGTTCGATGATGAAATAAAGCGTACATTTTCAAGTCTGAGCAAAGTCCTGATAAAAACCAGATTGTTTCTTTAGTTGAGAGATTAAATGGCAAAAAAAATGACAAAGAGGAAGAACAAAGTATGCAAGTCGAGCCTACAAATACAAAAAAAAAAGTGATTTGACGCTCAAAGGAAAGCTTCAGCAGGAAATAGAAAACAGCATGAAAATTATGTCTTCTGAAGCATTAAATGAATATGAATTTTCCAGAATTGTTAAGAAGGAAATGAACCTATACGAGTCTTCAAATTATACTCAGAGCTATAACCTAGAGCAGGCTTATAAGTATTTACTAACGATCCCTCCAACTTCCATCGAACCTGCACGTGCTTTCTCAGCAGCTGCATATATGTGCAACAAATTGAGAAGCAGGCTTGGTGATGAGACAGTGGACGCTTTGTTATTTCTGAGATCATATTTTTGCAATTCAAATTAGAATGTTCCTGTTAAATTAGTTTTATTTATATTTACGAGAAATGTGAAATGTGACTGATTAATATTATTCTTAAATACCTTTTGCTAAGAAACTTTCTACCTACCGGTACCTATTATGTTGTTACATGAAAGTCGTCTATTTAATCTATGTTTAGAGAGATTGTTGTTAATTTCCCAAGTTTCTTGCCTAGTTTGTTACATCAGCGGCTTTTTTAAAAATTTATGTAAGTTTAAAGAGATCTCACTTGGGAAAGAATAATTTTAACATGGAGACTGAGTGATTTTAAGTCTGGTTAGTCTGACTCTAAGTCTGATTAGTTAGTGTGATTAGATTAGCTAGGTGTATACCGTAAAATATGTTGATTTTGTCTAAATTTCGATTTGCTGATTAAACAGCTGATTTCTGTAAGATTTTCTTATGTTTTATTTGTAACCTTCAATCCCAGGATAATCCCGGGATGCTGGGACTGACCAAGTGGAATCTCGAAATCATCAGCAATAAGGGCCGGGATCAAAATCCGTAATGTAATTCTTAAGTGGCACCACACTGTCTCCACTGCCATTAGTACATTTGAAGAATACCGTAGTCATGACGAGGCAAAGCAAGAAAGTTGAAAGCTCCACCAGATTCAGCTGAGGTCTCCAACATCTATTCATTGCAACTTACATGGATGCTGGTTTCATGCTAAAATCGGCTTATTTCATCATCAAAAAGCATGTTTATAAACTAGACTGAGTACAAAGAAGGTTGCTGGAGGAAGATGAGTCACAGCCACTGCCGCTAACATCGTCTACTTACATTTTGCACAAAGTTTCTGAATTCTTGAGGTAACAGAACCCACTCCACATTCAGAACTGTCTTTAGTTGGACATTTTTTGGTTAGTGCTGGTGTGTATCCCTCCAGGCATGCCACGTGTTTTCTGCTGAATTGAGATTTAGGAAGCAGGCAGATCATTTCATCTTCCAAATGAGCTTACTTTGAGCAGGTTATCACTATCAGTAGTGTGAAATGGGCTGTTGATCATTTCTTTAAATACAGGTCAGTGGTACCATTGCTACACCCACATATGGACAGATTACCTCTTTAGAGCAGTGCTCACCAGTTCCAGTTTCTGGAGCTTGGCATGTCCACCCAGAAAAATGCCTCTTCAAGAGAGAACACCTCAACCAGCATGTGGAAGTCTTAATGATACGGTGCTACTAGATTGGCTGACACTGAGCTCAATAGCTCGAACCCAACTGTCGGCTGCCCTGAAGATGGTTTTCCATAGTTTCCCATTTTCACACCAGGCAAATGCTAGGGCTGTACCTTAATTAAGGCCACAGCCATTTCCTTCCTATTCCTAGGCCTTTCCTATCCCATCATCGCCATAAGACCTATCTGTGTCGGTGCGACGTAAAACAAATAGCAAAAAAATAGATTGGCTGACATCCAGTATCACTAC
The DNA here is from genome assembly GCF_040414725.1 of Anabrus simplex. Taxonomy (NCBI): domain Eukaryota; kingdom Metazoa; phylum Arthropoda; class Insecta; order Orthoptera; family Tettigoniidae; genus Anabrus; species Anabrus simplex. Next base: position 559,057,837 of record NC_090266.1, read on the forward strand.
TACTGAGCTCGATAGGTACAGTCACTTAAGTGCAGCCAGTATCCAGTATTTGGGGGATAATGAGTTAGAACCTTACTGTCGGCAGCCCTGAAGATGGTTTTCCATGGTTTCCCATTTTCACACCAAGCAATTGCTGGGGCTGTACCTTAATTAAGGCCACAGACGCTTCCTTCCCACTCATAGCCCTTTCCTCTCTCATCGTTGCCATAAGACCTATCTGTTTCGGTGAAACGTAAAGCAACTTTCAACAAAAAAAGTATTACTACTACTCACAATGTAGAAGATAACTTTTTCCATTGCTCTTCTATCCATCTCTTATGATCTGTGTTGTTTGCCATAATAAACCATTCTGAGATGAGTCCTGTTCGATGCTAGATGCTCTCTTATGACATCGCTGGTAAATACTCTACTAAAAAAAGTAACTTAAAAAGTAAGAATTCTGTGGAAGCCTGGTTAAATGCAGTCCAATTCACAGCAGATTTGGATTGAACATGGTACAAAATATGACCCCGAAGAAATAATCATCAATAAAATTCACATTTTTAAAATATAGTAATGAACTGCATAGAGGGATTCTACATTACAGTCTATAACGGTTACCAACTCTGTGCTAAACAGAACTTCAATGGTTGACTGGATGGGGTTTAAAAACTGTGTGCCTCTCTATTCACAGAAATAATAGGACGTGACTTATTAGCCAAGCTTTTGTGTACACAGGGGAAAGTGTCGAACATTCTTATATTTGGTGATAGCCAGGCGAGGGGAATTGCGGAGAAAATGGTCAATGAAGATATTGCAGCATCAGCAGTCATCTATCCTGGGGACCCAATGAAGAAGGTATTGGAAAACATGGAGCAGGCGGCAAGAAATCTCGGAAGTCGTGATGCAGTAGTGATCATCGGCTGGACGAACGACATAGCTCACAACGACGCTAAGAATGTTACTTCTGAACTTAAATGTACACTAGGTAAGCTGACTCACACTAACATCTTCGTAGTGAACGTACCCCACAGGCATGATTTGATTAGAGACTCATGTGTGAACATTGAAGTGGACAAAGCTAATACAGATATGGTTAAAATTTGTAAACATTTTCGTAATACACAGGTAATTGATAGCAGCAGTTTTGAGAGACACTGTTACACAAAGCATGGCCTTCATCTAAACAATTCAGGTAAACGAAAGATAGCAAATATTGTTCTAGATTTTATTAATCATAAGATATGTACTGTAAAAAAGGCAACTCCCTTGAGTTATAATACTGACCAGGAAAAAAGTCAAGTTTTAGGGAGGAAGGGGGTCTGAGATTGCTCTTGGTAAACTGTCAGAGTGTAGTAAATAAACAATTAAAATTCAGTACATTGATGGAATCTTATGAGACTGATGTGGTGATAGGAGTGGAATCGTGGTTGAGAGACGGGGTGGGTAATAGAGAAGTATTTCCAGAAGGGTGCACAGTCCATCATAGAGACCGAGGAGATAAAAAGGGAGGAGGGGTGTTTATTCTGGCGAAGGAAACTTATTGTTCACATGAATGGTTTACCGATGAAAGGGATGAAATATTAGGGATAAAATTAATTTGTGATAATAAGAAGGAGGTGGGAATTATAGGAACATACAGGCATGGAAGAGAGGAAACAGACATGGAAATATTTGAGAAAATAATACATTATACTCATAAAAACAATAATAATGATGTGGTAATAATTGGGGGAGATCTAAACTTGCCTGACGTTGAATGGAATGGAGCTGCAAAAGAAGCCCATGAACAGAAACTGGCAAATAAGTTAATTTGGGAGGGAGGATTTACACAAGTAGTACAAGAACCGACTCATCTCAATAACTTACTAGATGTATTCTTGGTTAAACCATGGGAAATTGTTGATAAAACTGAGGTAATTGAAGGAATAGGTGACCATGAGGCTGTAATAATGGATGTAGGACTGGTACCAAAAAGGCTTAATAAGAGGATCACACAAGACAAGAAATTGTACAGAAAAACTAAAGTTGATGAATTTGGGACTTACCTTAAATCACAATTCAGTTGTTGGATAAGTGAAGGGAGTAATGTGGATACACTTTGGGCTAAATTCAAAGGAATCGTTTGGGAAGGAGAGAAGAGATTTGTACCTGTTAAGAAGGGTAAAATGACCTCAGACCCTGTTTATTATACAAGGGAAATAAGAAAATTAAAAAGAAAATGTAGAATAGTAAACAGGAAAATCAAAGGAGGTAGGGAGAGTAGAGAAAGTAGAAAACAGTTAATGAGGGAACTGAATAGAGTGAAAAAGGAAGCAAAAGATAATTATATGAATGGCATTCTTCAAGAGCGTAATGTCCACAAAGGGAAATGGAAAAAGCTGTATTCATATATCAGGAATAAAAAAGGAAAAGGAATCCAAATTCCTACAATGGTGGGAGAAGGGGGTGAACACTATTTAACAGATACTGAGAAAGCAAACCTCTTTAGTAGGGAATTCAGAGATTCAGTAGATGATTGTCAGGAATCGGAAACCAAAATAGAAGATACAGAGGGAGAGACACAGAGGGAAACAAGAAGCTTCTCATTCACAAATGAAGATATTTTCAGAGAAATCCAACTGCTTCAGCAAGGAAAAGCAGCAGGAAATGATCAAATTACTGGGGAGGTGATAAAGACAATGGGGTGGTACATAGTGCCTTATTTAAAATTTCTCTTTGACTATGTCATAAATAATAGTGTAATACCAAAGGAATGGAAGGAATCTATAATAATACCAATTTATAAAGGAAAGGGTGATAAAAGGAAACCAGAGAACTACAGACAAATCAGCCTGACCAGTATAGTTTGTAAAATACTCGAGAGTTTAATATCAAAGTACATCAGAGGGATATGTGATGATAAAAATTGGTTCATGAGGAGCCAGTATGGATTTAGAAAGAAATTTTCTTGTGAGGCACAACTGGTGGGATTTCAGCAGGACATATCAGATCAGTTGGCTTCAGGAGGCCAGTTAGATTGCATAGCCATAGATCTTTCCAAAGCCTTTGATAGAGTGGAACATGGAATATTGTTAAAGAAATTGGAGGGAATAGGATTGGACGTAAGGGTTACACGTTCGATAAAAACATTTCTATATTCAAGGGTTCAGAAAGTCAAAGTAGGAATTAACGTATCGCGGGAAGAGAAAGTTTGGAAATGGAATTGGACAGGGTAGTATAATCGGTCCGTTACTTTTCCTAATACACGTAAATGATTTAGGGAACAACATAACATCAAAATAAGATTGTATACAGATGACACAATTGTTTATAGGGAAATAAAGACCATTGAGGATTGTTCATAATTACAAAGGGACCTTGAGAGTATCCAACAATGGGTTGAAGGGAATAACATGAAGGTTAATGGAGGCAAATCAACTGTTACAACATTTACAAACAGGAGTTTTAAAACTGAATTTGAGTATACTTTGGATGGGGCAGTTATCCCAAAAGATGGCAAGTGCAAATACTTAGGTGTAAGATTTGAAAGTAATTTGCACTGGAAGGGTCATGTGGATGACATTGTTGGGAAAGCATACAGATCGTTACATGTCATAATGAGGTTACTTAAAGGATGCAACAAAGAATTAAAAGAGAAAAGTTACTTAAGTATGGTTCGTCCATTTTTGGAATATGCAAACAGTGTTTGGGATCCTCACCAAGAATACCTAATAAAAGAAATAGATAGTGTGCAGAGGAAAGCAGCAAGATTTGTAACAGGAGATTTCAGGAGAAAGAGTAGTGTATCAGAAATGTTAAAGGAACTAGGGTGGGAAACTTTAAGTAAGAGAAGGGAGAAAACTAGACTTATAGGATTATATAGAGCCTATACAAGAGAAGAAGCATGGGGAGATATCCGTGAGAGGCTTCAGTTGGAAAATAATTATATCGGCAGGACTGACCACAAATATAAAATTAGAAGGAATTTTAGCCGAAGCGATTGGGGTAAATTTTCATTCATTGTGAAGGGTGTGAAGGAGTGGAACAGTTTACCAGGGGTAGTGTTTGATCCTTTTCCAAAATCTGTACAGATATTCAAGAAGAGAATAAACAGCAACAGAGAAAATAAATGAAATGTTAGAGGGCATTCGACCAGTGCAGGTTAATGTAAATAAAAAATGTGTGTGAATAAATTAATTCTATCCCCTGGTCTAAGGAGTTTGGACAGCCAAAGTAGGGGACTGCCTGTAGGGGTGAAGTACAGTGGGGACTTCGAGGGCCCTGGGACCGCTACGGTAGCTGTGAAGGCCCATCAGGAACTCTGAAAAGTGGTGGTAAAAGGGGCTCTGGTTAAGACGCAACAGGTCGTTAAGCTACTTAGGTTCCAGAATGGGTAAAGAAAAGAAAAAGTAAATAAATGCAATGTAAATTTTAATCTTATACCAGTTGTATAGTATCATTTGAAGTAATTCCACATACTGTTTATCAGTTGAATATATTTGTAAGTTGTACAGGAGATATTATATGTACAATTTTGTAAACAATGTAAATTTATTAAGGATGAGCTGTGTGATTAATAGAAAAAATTGTTAGCGTAAATTATATAATATTGTATTATAGGAAAATTTTGTTCTCTTGTTAATTTAATATTTAGTGCTTGACAATAATGTATTTTAGTGTACCATTTGCCACCGAGGTAGACACCTCATTTGCAAATAAAGAGATTATGATTTTTTCAAGTTAAGATGACCTTATCCCTTCCCCCTCAACAGCTTGAATATGTTTGCCTGAATCCGTGCTTGCAAAACAAGTAACCATATTGGATTTTAGCTTTTGTCAGACAATATCCTAGTTAAGTCTTAAATTTGGTGCAGGTCTTGTGATGTCATAAAAAAGAAAAGCATACTCTGTGAAAGGTAAATTGAACATAATCGATTGTGTGAAGAATGGAATGTCGAATATATGTAATTTATGTGCAGTGTCTTTTATAAAATTGTGTTGCCTTTAGGCCTCTACTTTTACCCAATCTTCTGTTGCTCTATACATCATTTTCCATTTACTGTGATTAAGCTATATTGCGGGGTAGAGCATGTCCCCCAACAACTGCTTTAACCCCTTCAGACCCAGTGTCCATTACAATAGACACAGCATATTCCCTCTTATAATTGAAATGAAATGGCTTCAGCAGTGTTTTTGACTATTTGTCCATCTCACTTCACATGTATACTCAACATATATATAGTGCTGCAGCCAGTGTTGGCAGCTGGAACTGCAGGAATAAATATTCTGTACAAGAAGGCTGCCCCTTCCAGAGGCAATGAAGGTATGCTATGTTTATCTTTCTATTCTGAGTACTTAAATCATCTAGATCTTCTTTTGTTTTATCCGTATTTAAGCTAGGAATATATAAAAATGCATTTGGTTGTAATTCCTCATTTGCTTCACTACTTGAGAATATATGGTGAGTTGTCAAAATATGATGTCCACTATAATGGACATTACGTCTCGATTGTTGCTGTCACTGTGGCAGGCACATAACCTTACATTTACTGTTCAGGTGTTATTTTATGTAACTTACTATCGTCAGAGTATCATTGTGTTATGTTATACTTTACAGTCATTCGGTGAATGATACATTCTTGTTTGAACAATGCATAATTACATGTTTTGTTAACTTTTTTGTGACTAGCATGAGTTTTGATAAGTTTGTTGTGCATATATTTTATCACTAAATTTTTATGCTGTTCGACTTCAAAAGACGACTTTGCTCATCACTAAATTTTTATGCTGTTCGACTTCAAAAGACGACTTTGCTGCCTTTAACAATAAAAATAACAATGTGGTTGCATTGTTTCAGAATAATACAATCCTTCACCTCCATCAGGAGCAGAAAAATTTCTTGACCTGTTGGAAGATGGTATCCTATCAGATTTGGATGTACCGGTATTAGAAAGTGATCAGAGAAGCAAGCAAGAAAGAGAGAGGCTATAATGACTAGGTGACAAGCCAGGATGGAAACACTGCGCTGTGCAAGAGGGTTGATAACAGATTTGTAGTACTGGCAATCAATCAATCAATCAATACTGATCTGCATTTAGGGCAGTCGCTCAGGTGGCAGATTCCCTATCTGTTGCTTTCCTAGCCTTTTCCGAAATGATTTCAAAGAAATTGGAAATTTATTGAACATCTCCCTTGGTAAGTTATTCCAATCCCTAACTCCCCTTCCTATAAATGAATATTTGCCCCAGTTTGTCCTCTTGAATTCCAACTTTATCTTCATATTGTGATCGTTCCTACTTTTATAGACGCCATTCAAACCTATTCGTCTACTAATGTCATTCCACGCCATCTCTCCGCTGACAGCTCGGAACATACCACTTAGTCGAGCAGCTCTTCTTCTTTCTCTCAATTCTTCCCAACCCAAACATTGCAACATTTTTGTAACGCTACTCTTTTGTCGGAAATCACCCAGAACAAATCGAGCTGCTTTTCTTTGGATTTTTTCCAGTTCTTGAATCAGGTAATCCTGGTGAGGGTCCCATGCACTGGAACCATACTTTAGTTGGGGTCTTACCAGAGACTTATATGCACTCTCCTTCACATCCTTACTACAACCCCTAAACACCCTCATAACCATGTGCAGAGATCGGTACCCTTTATTTACAATCCCATTTATGTGATTACCCCAGTGAAGATCTTTCCTTATATTAACACCTAGATACTTACAATGATCCCCAAAAGGAACTTTCACCCCATCAACGCAGTAATTAAAACTGAGAGGACTTCTCCTATTTGTGAAACTCACAACCTGACTTTTAGTCCCGTTTATCAACATACCATTGCCTGCTGTCCATCTCACAACATTTTCGAGGTCACGTTGCAGTTGCTCACAATCTTGTAACTTATTTATCACTCTATAGAGAATAACATCATCCGCAAAAAGCCTTACCTCCGATTCCACTCCTTTACTCATATCATTTATATATATAAGAAAACATAAAGGTCCGATAACACTGCCCTGAGGAACTCCCCTCTCAACTATTACAGGGTCAGACAAAGCTTCACCTACTCTAATTCTCTGAGATCTATTTTCTAGAAATATAGCAACCCATTCAGTCACTCTTTTGTCTAGTCCAATTGCACTCATTTTTGCCAGTAGTCTCCCATGATCCACCCTATCAAATGCTTTAGACATGTCAATCGCGATACAGTCCATTTGACCTCCAGAATCCAAGATATCTGCTATATCTTGCTGGAATCCTACAAGTTGAGCTTCAGTGGAATAACCTTTCCTAAAACCGAACTGCCTTCTATCGAACCAGTTATAAATTTCACAAACATGTCTAATATAATAAGAAAGAATGCCTTCCCAAAGCTTACATACAATGCATGTCTAACTTACTGGCCTGTAATTTTCAGCTTTATGTCTATCACCCTTTCCTTTATACACAGGGGCTACTATAGCAACTCTCCATTCATCTGGTATAGCTCCTTCGGCCAAACAATAATCAAATAAGTACTTCAGATATGGTACTATATCCCAACCCATTGTCTTTAGTATATCCCCAGAAATCTGATCAATTCCAGCCGCTTTTCTAGTTTTCAACTTTTGTATCTTATTGTAAATGTCATTGTTATCATACGTAAATTTTATTACTTCTTTGGCCTTAGTCTCTTCCTCTATCTCGACATTATCCTTGTAACCAACAATCTTTACATACTGCTGACTGAATACTTCTGCCTTTTGAAGATCCTCACATACACACTCCCCTTGTTCATTAATTATTCCTGGAATGTCCTTCTTGGAACCTGTTTCTGCCTTAAAATACCTATACATACCCTTCCATTTTTCACTAAAATTTGTATGACTGCCAATTATGCTTGCCATCATGTTATCCTTAGCTGCCTTCTTTGCTAGATTCAATTTTCTAGTAAGTTCCTTCAATTTCTCCTTACTTCCACAGCCATTTCTAACTCTATTTCTTTCCAGTCTGCACCTCCTTTTTAGTCTCGTTATTTCTCTATTATAATAAGGTGGGTCTTTACCATTCCTTACCACCCTTAAAGGTACAAACCTGTTTTTGCATTCCTCAACAATTTCTTTAAACCCATCCCAGAGTCTGTTTACATTTTTATTTACCGTTTTCCACCGATCATAGTTACTTTTTAGAAACTGCCTCATTCCTGCTTTATCAGCCATATGGTACCTAACAGTCCTACTTTCAAGACCTTCCTTTCTATCACATTTATTTTTAACTACCACAAAAACAGCTTCATGATCACTAATACCATCTATTACTTCAGTTTCCCTATAGAGTTCATCTGGTTTTATCAGCACGACATCCAAAATATTTTTCCCTCTGGTTGGTTCCATCACTTTCTGAATCAGCTGTCCTTCCCATATTAACTTATTTGTCATTTGTTGGTCATGCTTCCTGTCGTTCGCATTTCCTTCCCAATTGACATCTGACAAATTCAGATCTCCCGCTACAATCACATTTCTTTCCATGTCGTTTCCCACATAGCTGACTATCCTATCAAATAATTCCGAATCCGCATCAGTGCTACCCTTTCCCGATCTGTACACTCCGAATATATCAAGTTGCCTATTATCTTTAGAAATGAGCCTTACACCTAGAATTTCATGTGTCTCATCTTTAACTTTTTCGTAGCTTACAAATTCTTCTTTCACCAGAATGAAAACTCCCCCTCCCACCTTTCCTATCCTATCTCTACGATACACACTCCAGTGCCGTGAGAAAATTTCTGCATCCATTATATCATTTCTCAGCCATGATTCAACTCCTACTACAATATCTGGTAAATATATATCTATTAAATTACTTAATTCTATTCCTTTTTTTACAACACTTCTACAGTTCAACACTAACAATTTTATGTTATCCCTACTTGATTTCCAGTTCCCTGTTCCCTTATCACCGCTCCCTAGGCCGTCCCGTTTCCCTGAATGTACCTCCCTATTACCCTTCCAAACACATTTCCTAACTTATACGTACCACTGCGGTTTAAATGAAGGCCATCCTAGCGCAGATCCCTTTCTCCTACCCACCCATTAGGATCTAGAAATTTCACTCCCAGTTTCACACATACCCACTCCATAGTCTCATTTAAATCCCCAATCACCCTCCAGTCAGTATCCCTCCTACACAGTATTCCACTAATAACAATCTCCGCTTTCTTGAACTTCACCCGTGCTGCATTTACCAGATCCCACACATCTCCAACTATGTTGGTACTTATATCAGCTTGCCTTACGTTGTTGGTACCAACGTGAAACACTACCACCTTCTCCTTCCCCTCCTCCCTCTCTTCTACTTTCCTCAACATCTGCCTCAAACTTTGTTGGAGTTGGTGAAGAAGATGAGGTACAGAGATGGGACAAGAAATCTAGGAAATACATTATGGTGAGGAGGCAAGAAATTGTTAAGTTTTATAACCATAGCATGGGTGGAGTCGACAAGATGGATCTTCTTGAACTTTACAGAATTTTTATAAAATCAAGGAAATGGACATTGCGCATGTTCTTTCATGTCAATAGCTGGCTTGAATACAAACGTGATTGTGAAAAGAATGGGATCCAATCCAAGAAGATCCTGCAGTTGCTGCATTTTAGAATGAGGATTGGAGAAGCCCTAGTCAAAATGAATAAACGAGCAAATCTCCAAAGACGAGATCGACCCAGCTCTTGTGACATCAAAACTCCGCCATCTGGGAAAAAGCAGAAGGTTGAAGTTCGACCAACTGTTGAGATTCAGGGAGATTTGACAGATCATATGCCCAATTATGATGAGAAAGATGAAGCAGTGCGATGTACGAACACCGGATGCAAAGGGAAAACCCATGCGTATTGTGACAAATATAATGTCCATCCTTGCTTCGTGAAGTAGCGCGACTGCTTCATGTCATTCCACAGGAAAAGTCTTTAGCTTGATGAATCATGAGGAAAAAAGACTTTTAATACATAATAAACCTATGTTATGTATTAAATAATGCCATATTGTGAACTTTGATCAGATAATTTGAATTAAAATAACTTATAATGCAAATCTACTTGTATAGTTATAATCAGTTCAACAGTTACTATTGAGACCATATGTCCACTACAGTGGACATGCCATATTTCCGAATACATTTTTAAAATATTCAAAGAAACATAATTTTTCATTTGTTTGGATTATTTTAAGGGGGAAATTACAACCAAATGATTTTTAGTACCTGTAAAAATAATTCAGGTCTGAAGGGGTTAAATCAAGCTTCTAGTGTACTACAACTATTTTTGTGAACTTTCAGTAATAAAGTCAAAATGAAATGACTTACTTCATTTATAAATTATGAAGGTGTTTAAAATGTGCACTTACAGTTTAATGTAAATGCGAATTCAAAAGCGGATACCGGTATTTCTAATATTCTGGGCTTATTTGGGTTCTTCTCCTTAATTATGCCCATTCCTTCCAAATAAGAAATGGGTCATCATAATCACAAAACCATTGCGATAGTTTCATTTTTAAAGATTTTCATGAAAACACAAGTCTGTGGAATCTATCCCTCCTAAGACATCTCACAGTAATGGAATCCAATAGCTTAAAATCTACATCTTAGCATTAAAAGGAATACAATTTTCCAACAGTTGTCAGCAACTGACAGAAACATTTTCATCCTCTCAAGTTCTGTACCCTATATTTGTACTAATAGAACACAAATTTCTTTGCATGAAGCCATTTATTAATTTTAAAAAAGCCTAAGTATTTTCCCCCTTTAATCATCACTTCTTAAGGAGAATTATTGATAGAGAAGACTTACCTCAAAATCAAATATTACATCTTTGTCAGAATACTGATATACATAGGTGAGGTTTCCAGGCTTGACTAGATGTACTGTGTAGGTTAGTGTAGCTGCACAAGGTCCACCAAGTGAGGCAAGAAACTCTCCCCTGGTATGCCACCCATACCTGGAAGAAGACACAGATGGTAATAGTTACAATGTTGCACATGAATGAGGAACACTCAGTCAGCTGACAACGTACCGTAAGGAAAGAAGTTACCTTAGGGGGACCGGCCAGAAGGTAAGCATTTTGATTGTTCCTTTGACACTCCACCACCGTATATTCACAAGGTTTTTCTAAACAATTTTTCTTTCCTTTTGTTACAGACTCCATTCAACACCTTAAAACTGTATAACAAAAACTTAACCTCAACTTCGGTTATTCTCAAGGAGTTTTCCCCGGTCATTGTATTTTAAACTTTACATTTTGAAATTTGTAAGTCTATCTTCAAGATATTTAAAGTTCATATTTCTCCAGAATTTTCAAGAAAGAAGATCCCTTACATACGGATTTTATCTCAAGCTTGAACAGTGAATTTTTGAGTGTTTTGGCTCAACATGAAGAAACATTTATATCATCATCATCATCATCATCATCATCATCATCATCATCATCATCATCATCATCATCATCATCATCTCCATCATCATAAGTGTTTTTATTTTGTTTGTGCTAATTTTTGCATCCCCTTTTTTTAGCTGGAGATGTTCCACATTAAGAACGAACCATGTACTGTTTAAATAATGTAACTTGATTTTAAGCTGGAACGTGTTTTATAATTACATAGACTAGCAGTAAAAGCAAATAAGTATTGAAGGTGGGATTCTTCCTTCAAACTAATTAGTTGAGTTGATGCCAGTATGGGACAAAAATGAGATTTATAAGTTGTATCTTCTGATCAGTTAAAAATATACCGTAGTCATTCTATTTTCAAATTCTTCAATAGTATTAAGGGGCTCATAAAGCACTGTCCAGTTTGTCTCCATCATGTACCTATTTACCAAGAAACTGGTAGCAACGTTGTTTTTAAAGGGAACTATACTAATTTCATCCAATAGCTCAGAAGGAAAGAGAACAGAAGCTTTTGGAATGTGGTGTTACAGAAACGTGCTGAAGGCGACATGAGTAGATCGAATCATGAATGAAGATATACTGAATCAAACTGGTGAGAGGAGATCAATAAAGCTAACTTTGATGAGATCGAGAGAGAGAATTATAGGACACATTTTAAGACACCCAGAACTTGTTCAGTTGGTTTTTGAGGGAAGTGTAGGCTGAAAGAACGGTAGGAGTAAATCAAGCTAGGAATATGACAAGCAGATTACAGCGGATGTAGGATGCAGTAGTTAAGTAGAAAGGAAAAGGTTAGCACAGGATAGGGTTGCATGAAGAACTGCATCCAACCAGTCTATGGATTGATGACTCAAACAACAACAACAACAACAACAACAACAACGAATCGAGCGACAAGTTCAATGATGTGCTTAATTTGCAAAACTGACGTGTACTTTCGGATGTACTGTATTAAAGGGATTCATATACATAAGCATGAGAGAGAAAGCGATGCTCCATTCACTGTAATGTTGAGGACATGCTGCCAGACTCATGCCATGTTGATAAACACATCATAGGATATAATCATAGGATATAAACTTCATGGTTTTGATCCATATTGAATTGTGATCACAATATTAATTATTAAGTTAATGTCATATGGTTCACCTTTTCAGTCTTAAAATCTTAATGTTAATTGTGTGTTTGTACATTAGTTTTCTTGTCAATTGTGTGTTTGTACATTTGTTTAGTTATTAGATGTATTATGGTACATTAAGGCTGAAGGCCAAAACTAGTCTCTAGTTTAGTAATGTAATTCAATAAAATTGCATAATATAGCAGGTATTGAAAAAGTCGGACCATATGACATTAATTTTATAATTATTATTGATAAACACATACCTCGCCCTTATCTCGAGCGGGCTTGGAAGAAACAACAGTATGATCTGCAGAATTTCGGAGTAGAAATCTTTTGTTTCATTGACGTTGAAACGAAAAGGGACATGATAACCCAATGAAATTGCTTTATTGTCCTTCTCATGGGTACACAGTACATGAAATTAAATACACTAGCCCTACTGTACTTCAAAATCAAATGAATGACATTGGAAAGGAAGGATGTAAAATTCAATGGAGAATGTTAATGTTAGGTTCTTTAGTCCTCCGTAATGCAAACATGCAAAATCGATGTACCTTCGCAGCAGGTAGTGGTTAAGTTGAGAATTGCCGCTGGTACGCTAACGTACTCTGCTGTTTACACAAAATTGTTCAGGTATTTTTATTTATTGGAGCATTGTTTCATTCTCCCCCTTTTCAACCAGTACGATAGTGCAGGGAAATGTACAGTGACTCAAAAAGTCCAGGTGAACCTTTGAAACGAAGAGTGGCTCCGTATAAGTTATATAAATTTAACTTTCTTCTTCTTATTTATCTGGTTACCCTCCAGGGTTGGTTTTTCCCTCAGACTCAGTGGTGTATCCCACCTCTACCGCCTCAAGGACAGTGTCCTGGAGCTTCAGACACTGGGTCGAGGGATACAACTGGGGAAGATGACCAGTGCCTCGCCCAGGCGGCCTCACTTGCTATACTGAACAAGGGCCTTGTGGGGGATGGGAAGATTTGAAGGGATAGACAAGGAAGACGGAAGGAAGCGGCCGTGGCATTCGCCTGGCGGAGAAGTGGGAAACTACGGAAAACCACTTCGAGGATGGCTGAGGTTGACCTCCCGAGGCTGAGTGGACCCCGTTCCAGCCCTCGTACCACTTTTCAAATTTCGTTGCAGAGCCGGGAATCGAACCCGGGACTCCGGGGATAGCAGCTAATCACACTAATCACGCTAACCACTACAGCACAGAGGCGGACATTAGTATCAATATTTGGTTTCAGCATTTGCTGTATATAGCTAGTTATATGAGTTTAGTTTATGTAAGAACCTGTAATTAATATTATATCATTTATTATTAATGATTATGTATTAGGCCTATGTATTAACGATTTGTAATCCACTATATAACGAGCTCGATAGCTGCAGTCGCTTAAGTGCGGCCAGTATCCAGTATTCGGGAGATAGCAGGTTCGAACCCCACTGTCGGCAGCCCTGAAAATGGTTTTCCGTGGTTTCCCATTTTCACACCAGTTTTCACACTCAGTTGACCTCCCGAGGCTGAGTGGACCCCGTTCCACCAGCCCTCGTACCACTTTTCAAATTTCGTTGCAGAGCCGGGAATCGAACCCGAGCCTCTGGGGGTGGCAGCTAATCACACTAACCACTACACCACAGAGGTGGACGACAGATATTTCACTCTACCAAAAATGTGGTATGTGCCTTGAACGATCTATTGGCTCATAATTACAACTCTGTTCGGCGAAATACGTGTAATAAAAGGCAGGCGGCTATTCGGAAATTCCTGCTCGGACCATCTGCTACATCATCATCTGTTTACCCACCAGGTTCGGTTTTTCCCTCGGACTTAGCGAGGGATCCCACCTCTACCGCCTCAAGGGCAGTGTCCTGGAGCTACAGACTCTTGGTCGGGGGATACAACTGGGGAGTATGACCAGTACCACGCCCAGGCGGCCTCACCTGCTATGCTGAACAGGGGCCTTGTGGAGGGATGGGAAGATTGGAAGGGATAGGCAAGGAAGAGGGAAGGAAGCGGCCGTGGCCTTAAGTTAGGTACCATCCCGGCATTCGCCTGGAGGAGAAGTGGGAAACCACGGAAAACCACTTCCAGGATGGCTGAGGTAGGAATCGAACCCACCTCTACTCAGTTGACCTCCCGAGGCTGAGTGGACCCCGTTCCAGCCCTCGTACCACTTTTCAAATTTCGTGGCAGAGCCGGGAATCGAACCCGGGCCTCCGGGGGTGGCAGCTAATCACGCTAACCACTACACCACAGAGGCGGACACCATCTGCTACATTCCGACCAAATTCTCCAAAGATTAAAATTATGCCTGTGTATTAATAGGCTTTCTGATAAATTGGAGGCAACGGGTACCGTGGTGTGGTGGACTAACCACAGAAATGTTGACACATGTTGTATTGGGAAGTCGGTTCGAATGCCACGAGCATATTTTTATTTACATTTTAAACTTTGAGGATCAAATAAGAGGCCATTCGTGGCACATTTGACCAATAGCAGGCATGTTGAACGTGTAGTGGCCTGACACTTAGTGTAGCTTAGCTGTCCTGGTCATTTCTTCGCTATATATTCAACAGATGAGTATGTTGACGTGCTCCTCATCTACGGTCAAGCAAGACAGAACGCACAGGAAGCACACCGACTGTACCAAGAAAGATATCCACACAGACAACAACCAAACGCAAATACGTTTAGGAGGGTGGAGCAACGTTTGCGTACTATTCCTGTGAGAGAGGAACCAGTTACGTCCGGTGAAACTGTTGAGATGGTTTTGGACACTTTCCGGAAGAATCCTCACGCGAATACCTGGGCAGGAGCACAACAGGCCAACATCAGCCATCTGTTGTAAGGATATTGCATTCCAGTTTTTTCGTCTGTATCACCTGCAACTACATCAAGAACTCCACGGACGAGATTTCGAAACTCGTGTTGATTTCTGTGCGTGGATACTGACACAAGTGGCAAATGATCCAGCGTTTGCATCTCATATTTTATTTCCGGATGAGGCACCATTTCATAAACATGGCTCCGTGAATCGTCATAATATGAACTACTGGAATGTAGAAAATCCCCACTGGGTAAGGCAGGCAGCATTTCAGGCAAGATGGGGAGTAAATGTCTGATGTGGTATACTGGGTGATGACCATGAGCGCCCATATGATAGTATCTAGGGGGGGGGGGGCCCAGACCTGGGGGTACGTAGTAATTTTAATATTTTGGAACATAAATGTCGATTTCTACTCTGCGGTAGATTAACCCACGGCATCCCCTGCCTGTTGGTGGTAGACGGTACTACGGCTTTTACGTAATAATGACTTTTAAGTCATTTTCTTGAAAGGAAAACACGTGACTACAGTAGAGTTTTGCCATTCCCTGAGAGCTAGAGGGGGGCCGCGGCCCCACCTTGCCCCCCGGGTATGGGCGCCTTGGTGATGACCTGACTGGACCATATTTCTTTGAGGATCATTTGACAGGAGCCCGATACCAACAGTTTCTTCAAGACCAACTACCATTGCTGCTACAGGATGTGCCCCTGGGTGAGCGTGTAACCATGCGGTATCAACACGATGGAGCACACCCCCACATGTTAGCAGATGTTCGAAACTACCTGAATGTTACACATCCCGGTCGATAGATAGGAAGGAGAGGATCTTTCACCTGGCCTGCTAGATCGCCCGATTTGACACCACTCAACTTCTTCCTATGGAACTATTTGAAGGATGTAGTGTACGCTCAGAGCCGGAAAATCCTGAGAGCCTTCGAAACCTTATTACGGAAGCCTGTGAATCAGTAGTACCTACAATGCTACAAAGAGCCCGTATGGCAGTTTAACGGCATGCTAAACATGGCGGAAGTGTGTGATATATTAAGTGACGAAAAAACAAATTTATGTGAGTAATATCCACAATTCTTCAGGAAGATACTGCAGATCAGTAACGTTAATAACTCAGGAAACCATTAAAACAAAACCGAATTAGCACTCAAACAGCTACAACTAAATAAATAAGATAAACAACATCATGGTGTTCGTGGGCTCCCCGTGTGGGAAGAAAATAAAAAACAATCAACAGGCTGTACGCTGTGATGGTAAATGCGAACGTTGGTTCCACGTAACATGTGTAAAAATGAACAAGGAAACTCTCCAACATTTCCGTAAGGAAGAACAATTCCAATGGTCGTGTAAACGTGAAGACTGCATTGCACAACCTAACATAAATGAGGTTATGGCGAACTTTTCCAAACAACTTGAAGAGTCCCTCAAAGTACTAACGAAAGAAAACAAAGAATTACGGAAATTAGCAACCTTTCTTTCCGAAAAATATGATGACCTCAAGAACGAACTAGACACTTTGAGGAAAGATAAGAAAAATGAGGACATTGCGACAACGGCGGCCGTGAACGAGCTAGAAGTCTTGAAGCAGTATCAACGCAAAAACAATTTACTAGTGTATGGAGTTCCTGCTGAAAAGGATGAAAAAGTTTTCCAGAAAGTAACTGAAGTTGGCAAGGCGCTGGGAGTCGATATAAAGCCCGAAGATATTGACGCTGCACACAGACTTCCATCCACGAAACCTGGACCACAACCTATCATCGTGAAGCTTGTTAGTCGATGGAAGAAAGAAGAAATCCTCAGTAGCAGACGACAAAAATAGACACTAAAAACGAACGAAAACGGATATAGTTCGGCAAACAACATCTATATCAACGAGCACTTAACGCCTAGGAATGAGACCCTCGCCAAAAAATGCCGCGAGCTACGGCAACGGGGGAAATATTTGGCACATGGGTCAGGGACTGTAAAGTGTATATCCGTAAGTTCCAGGACGGTCCTTCGAGGCTAGTGACAAACCCTGAAGTTCTGCATGAACTTGCTCACTTCAGCTGATCTAGAAACAACGAGGTAACCTTTCCTTGTGTTGTACCCGCTTCAATTCCAAGCTTTCTTTTCTTAATTTCAAATTTTTGTCCTTACATAACCAAACCTGGATCCTGAAAACAAATTTCTTAAACTAGACGAATTTAAATGTGAAACCCTAAATAATTATATTAAAGATAGAGTTTTAGAAAGTAGATCATGTGATTTGAAAGGCTTACACATAGATGCACGAAGCATGAAAAATAAATTTGATGACATCAAAATTATCTTAGATCAGATAAAAGAAGTAGATATTCTTGCAATCTCTGAAAATTGGTTAACCAACAAACTAACCCACGCTTTTGAAATAAAAAACTACACTTCTCATCATGTGGTAAGGGAGCAGATAGGTGAGGATCTTTCGCTTTATGTTTCAAACAAATGGAAAAGCAATGTCATAAATGAAATAAATAAATCTCATAGCATACTGCAAGTCATGATTACAAAAGGAAATCAAAGATGTGAAATCATTACCATTTATAACCCACAGGAAAGTAACTCGCCAAGTTTTATGTTTGATCTAGAAAATATCCTAAATAGTAGTTCAGGGCATACTTCAATAATACTTGGAGATACAAATATAGACTTGCTTTCAACCTCCAGAAACAGAATTTTGTATGACAATTTAATAACAACTTACGGCTATATAATATCTAGAGTAACGAAAACAACCTCCACATTAATTGATCACATACTTGCCACAAATAGTAGTAAAAAATGTCATGTATTCAATATAACAAATAACTTAAGTGATCACTACCTACTGGTATGTGAAATTTCTAGTGAAAAATCAGTTCCAGTAGTACCAATAGTCAAAGATAGTGGTAAGCAATTTGTAAATTCCAACAAATTAAATCAGTATATCCTACAAAATAAATTTAACTGTGAGGAAATGGATATAAACACTTATTATAATAAATTTATTGAGTATATTAGCACAGGAATTCAAACCAGATCAATTTCAATAAAAAGAATGAACCCCAAAGACATTCCCCTAAAACCTTGGGTTACCCAAGAATTACTAACACTGATTCACATCAAAGACTCACTGTTTTCAAAAACTAAAGTAAAAACCCCTCTGCAGAAGTAATTGAAGAATACAAAAGAATCAGTAATAAAATAACCAAATTGAAGAGAGAGTTACAAAAAAGGCATTATGAACACAGATTACAGAATTGCAAAAACCAAAAAGAAACATGGTATGTAGTCAATGAAGTGTTAAATAGGAAGCTTGGACACAAACATCTGGTGGTAAATGATGTCAGCATTACAAACACAGAGGATATATGCAATAATCTAAATGAACTATACGTTAACGTAGCTGAAAATATAAGTAAAGGTCTTCCTGAAGTTGAACAAGTTCATGGCAGCACAACAGCTGAAAGTCAAACTAATAGTATTTTCATGTTTCCAACTGATGAATGTGAAGTGCTCAAAATTATCACTTCTCTAAAGAAATAAAAATAATTTAACAGAAGATAAAAAACCAATGTCATGTTAAAAAACCTGTGTTAAAAGTTTAGTGGCATATTGTGGAAATTATTAACCGTTTAATTCTCAGTAGAGAAATACCCCAATTACTCAAATGTGCCAGAATTGTACCTATTTTTAAATCAGGAGATAACACAGATCCATCCAATTACAGACCAATTAGTATATTATCTGCAATTGGAAAACTCATAGAAATGGTAGTAAAAATTAGATTGGTAAATTTTCTGTGTAAAACTAATTACTTTTCCAATAATCAATATGGGTTTTTCCCAAATAGAAGAACTGATAATGCTGTATTTGATACAGTAATAGATGTTCAAAAGACCTTAGATGAAAATAAATTAGTAGCAGGGCTACTCATAGATTTTTAAAAAAACATTTGACCTGGTTGACCACAAAATATTTCTGAACAAGTTAAAATTAGCAGGAATTAGGGGTTTAGCACACAAATGGTTCCAAAATTATTTATCAAACCGAATACAATATGTGATGATTAACGATACTAAAAGTTCTAAGCAGCAAACAAAAACGGCAGTACCGCAGGGCTCAGTACTAGGTCCTATTCTATTTTTGATTTATATTAATGACATACAATCTTTAACACTAAAGGGAAAATGCAAAGTATTTGCCGGTGATATCTTAATAACTTACAAAGGACTATGTGAAACGCAAATTATGGAAGATATAAATTGTGACTTGGACAAGTTATCGGACTGGGCTTTATCTCAAAAAAGATCATAAATATGACTAAAACAAAATACTTAATCTTTCATAAAACAGCCCATAAGATCACAGCGGCTAACACTGTTACCCTAAAGGACCAAGTAATAGAGCGAGTCAACTCAGCTAAGTATCTTGGTATAATATTAGACTCAACACTTTCCTGGAAAAGCCATATTGATTATGTAATCAGCCAAATTACCCCTTTGATAGGAATAATGCACAGATTAAGATACAGTAATTTTTCTCATCAGCAATTGAAGGGTATATATTATGCAATGATCCACCCACATCTAACATACACAAGCTTTATTTGGGGAAGATGTAGGAAATATTACATTAATAATTTGAAAATCCTACAAAAGAGAGCCATCAAAATCATGTATGGATTCCCCTTCCTCAAACCATCACATGAAGTTTTTTCAGAGTCAAATATTCTGCCATTCCATAAACAAATTGCATTTTCATCAGCAGTCTTTATGTATAAGCTAGACAGGAAATTAACCCATTCTACTGTAAACTTCTCCCATTTTAGTGAAATTCATGGATATGAAACTAGAGTATCATTAAGGATATATCCCTCTCACTCTAATTCAGTAAAGTATGGAGTGAAAGGCATAGAATCATCAAAGTTTAGGGAATATAATATGTTGCCACCTGTTATAAAGAACTCTAAGTCGGTTATATGTTTTAAGAAAAAACTGAAGGAATATTACTCTTTTACAGATATCTTAATATAATCTCTGTATAACTTGCTTTATTTAATACAATAATATATATATTGTCCATATTTAATATATTACAGCCATGCAATATCTAAATATACTTCTGAAAAACTATAATCCTAACATGTAAAAAAAGCAATGTCTTAGTAATCCAAAAATGTTCTTGTCACTTTACAGAAAAAGCTATTGTATATGAAATGTAATTATTGTGTCGCCTTAAAAAGTATGTACTGTATTGTCCCTATCACGAGCCAGAGTCTCATGGGACCCTTTGTCACCAATACATAATACAAAAAATAATAATACTGCAGAAGGCCGTCTGTTCGAACACTTACTCCGCTAACAGGCTGTTGCGCAGTCAAGCGGATTCAAATCCCCAAATCCCCAAATCCTCGTCCAGCCCTGCTTATGAAACATCCGCATAAACAGCCCTAATGCCTGTCAGAGCCCGCACTTCTCTGGTTCGAATCTCTGTTCATTCCTTCAATAAAAATTGAGTGATAAAATAGGCGGAGTAAGAGGAAAGATAGGAGCTGAGGTTAATTTCTCCACTGCGTCCTGTAGATCGTTAGCAGATAGGTCTAAATTACTGAGGCTGCTTGGAAACCTACAGATTCCTTGGCGAAATAACTTCGGAGAAGTGCCAGTAATAAAATAAATAAATAAATAAATAAATAAATAAATAAATAAATAAATAAATAAATAAATAAATAAATAAATAAATAAATAAATAAATAAATAAATAAATAAATAAGTTAATTAATTAAGTAACCCATGACATAAGGGCATTCGGATACACTGGCTCTGTGGATGATTCTCGAAGTACAAAATGCGAATAAAATTTACAGTCTAAAGTGGGATTCGAACCCATCTACCAAACACAGCCGTATTGACAGTATCTCACTTCACCTATGACACCACGATGACTCGGGCGAGAAGATTTCCAGAAAGCCTACTGGATGGACTACTACTTTCGCTTCACAAATGCACATTAGTTTTCTATCAATATGCCATCGCTTTTAGCGTTTATTTCATACACTACTGAAAGCTCTTGATTGGCACGTACTTTTTACATAACCGTATGACAGTTTGATGCATTGTGCAAATGCCTGTCGCAAACGGTACATGTTTTTGCAAAGGTAATGGTGCAGTGCGTGATTAAAGGCGATTATTGCTTGGTACACGGCAAAGGAGAATAGACCATAACGACAGCAGTGTCGTTCTGTGGGATGCCAACAGCATAAAACGTCAGACTCGGCTGACTCACCCGGTATGTAAGTTACTCTTAAATTAAAGGCCAATCTTTCCCTGCCGTGGTAGCTCAAGCGGCTAGGTGTTAGTGTGTTTAGTGTCAGGGCCCGCACTTCTCTGGTTTGAATCTCTATTCATTCCTTCGATAAAAAGTTGAGTGAAAAAAGGCGGAGTTAGAGGAAAGAGAGGAGGTGAGGTTAATTTCTCCATTGCGTCCTGTAGATCATTAGCAGATAGGTCTAAATTACCGAGGCTGCTTGGAAACCTACAGATTCCTTGGCGAAATAACTTTGGAGAAGTGGCCACTTCGAGAAAAGGAAAGAATAAAGTGTGAATATGTGATAACCTCTGGCGTTGATGCAAAGTCTCGTAAGTGCATGAATGCGAAGTAAAAAACCACTTGGGTGCGACGAGGATTATAAAACCAGCGCTGGCTTCGAAAACACCCAAGGGGTTTCTCCGTTGAATCGGAGTTCTGCAATGTTTTTCCTAATGCTCGCTGTTATCCCTTATCTCTTATCACTTCCGGTTAACCACACATGTGCTCCGCTCACATATCAGCTAATTACAAAAGAGAAATTTCATGGCTCGCGAACTGTTATCTCAAAAATGATAATTTATTATCACTTATGTGTATACCAATATCCGCAGCACACCAGTTCGGTTCTAAAAGCAAGTAAAAACTTCTAATGCCTATAACTGAACTATTTATGGACCGATCTTAATGAAACAAAGTTTATTGAACTTTATATTAATAAGCGCATTATATTAAAGAATAAAACTATTATATCAAAATTATTATTTTCATGATATCTAAGCAATTTATTTTAAAAACAGACGGTAACTCAATAAATTCTTTTAGCCTTTTATTCATTTATTATTAACAATTTTCAGTAACTATTCCATGTTTAATGTCATAGGTTAAATTCTTTTTCACCCCACATAATTATATATAATAAGCAAGTGTGTTATCAGGAATATTAGCATTAAATATCGCACAAAGTTTCGTAGTAGTTTTCTGAGTCGTTAACACATTTCTTCTTCTAATCATGTTGATAACACAAATAGAGTAATAATTAATGAACTGAAATTTTAAAAAATGGCGGACAAGATTACTGCACGAGTAGGAGGTGCCCTGAAAAGTTTAGGGAATATCGCGGAAATAGGAGGTTATCAAAAAAGAGATGAAAGAAGTTATTCTAAAGTGGTAAGTGTCATTAGAAACTGTTTCATTGATATGGAAACCGTTCTATACGTTAGGAATGATGACATTGAGAATACCCGAAAAGAGGTTAGGAGAGGTAAAATTATTGAGATGCAAGGAGAAGACAACTCATCTACAGGAAAAGTAGCGCCTCTGTCAACATCATGGAGCAACAAACTAACGGCAATCAACGTCTATTGACTTCTGATGGTCACCTGTCTCAGACGCAATATTCAACTAATTCAACCAACTCGATACAGATGACATCACCTATGCAATACATAAACACAATTCAAAAGACGACATAACATGCATAAAAAGGAGGTACAATTTATAATGGACTTTATATCAAATACCTCAAGTACACATAGAAGATAAAGTTAATCAAAGTCTAAACAAAATGCATTGACAATAACTGATATAAACACACGAAATGTTAATGAGAATCCATTTCATGCAAGCAACGGGGAGAATTATCACAATATCGACCAGAGAGATTCACAAGATATAACAGCACACACACGAGGAAGCAAAAGACATTTTAATCAAGTAAAAGCCACCATTGGGACGGAAGTACTAGAAAACAATTAACTTGAATCTGCGGAAAGGAAGGCATGGCTATATTTAGGTAACCTAATGGAAAACACAACTATAGAAAATGTAAGACGTTACCTTGAGAAAAAGGAATCAAGGATAGTATAAAATGCGAAGAACTACTTACCCAGTGAGTCAAAAAGGCTTAAAATAGGATTTCTGTTCAGTTTCCTCGTGGACACACAACGACCAGATTTCTGGCCGAAAGGAGTAAGTATAAGATGATTTCATTTTCGAAATACTCGATACAGCAGTGGTACAGAATTATAATAAGTACGGAAATGTTTTACTATGGAACATCGAAGGTTTACGAAACGTGATACCATTCATCCCAACAGAAACATTAACGCTATCGTATTAACAGAAACCTTTCTTACAGAAGAATATACTATAGAAGGTTACTATGGAATCCCCTTTTTTGCTCGCCAAACCTTAGGTAGACCAGCAGGAGGTGTTTCAAACTTCTTTAAAACTTCTCTAGGATTAATAAAGGAAGTAATAAGAGATGAAAACACAGTTATAGTTAAAACAAATTATCTTACAATAATAGGCATATATGCTCAACCTCAGATGACTGTAGAAGATGTCATTGAACGAATAACATAAGCTTTAACACGAACGGTGATTGATAAACGAGTAGTTTCTGCAGGTGATCTCAATAAACGAATTGATAAACCGAGCTATAAAACAGATCTAATCCTGGATACACTAGAAGAAAGAGGATATAGCCTCATTAATAAACCAGACATGTTAACATACAGAGCACCGAATGGCACTAGCGCAGTAGACCTTGTATTATTCAGAGGAGAAGGCATAAAAGTAATAAAACAGGAAGCACTTTGGCCATCAGCAATAACACCAATAAGAAAATATATATAAGTTATAACAAATTTTGGTTTTAGTCAACCATTATATTCAATAAATTCTATAGCGACTAGAATATCTAGGAAATTAAATTTGGAAAAAAATTGAAAGAAAATTTCGGAAAAATAGAAGAAGCTGTACGTCTAATACAGTAAGGATCAAATAATAGCAGCAGTAGAACTCTGCACAACGACTTTGCAATCATGTCAAACACAAATAAAGGACAGGTAATCGCAACCATGGTTTGACAAAGAATGCTATGATGAAAGCAGGAATACCCTATCAGCACTACATCAAGCCAAAACCACAATGCAGAAACATGATTTATCATTCTACGCCCAACTAAGAAAGTTGTACAAAATGTTAATTAAACAGGAAACAGCAGACCGCATAGATCTAGATGCCAGAAGACAAGCGGAACTTGCTCAAATAGATCCTTTCATAGTACTCAGTAAACCAAGACCACCTACAATAAAAGGAATTCCTATGGACATATGGGAAAATCATTTTGGCACCATTCTAAACATCACACATAAGGACAAAGCATATTAATATTATGCTACGGAAATAATAGGAAATATCATCCCGATAACGAGACAGGAAATATATCATGCAATAACAAAAGTAAAAATAACAAGGCTTCAGGACCAGACGGCATATGTACAAAACATCTCAAATAATCTTACAAACTGATGGGAAATTGTTGGATATAATTATTCAATACATGTTTGAGTACAGGAAAATACCTGAACAATGGGGAACATCAACAATAAAAGTTCTTTTCAAAGTGAAAGGGGAAACTTGTCACCCAGACTCATACAGAGGGATAGGCCTCGGAAACACTTCCTTCAAAATACACATGGGAATTTTAAACGGCAGGCTTACTGATGAATTAAATGTCCTAATACCAGAAAACCAATTTGGTTTCAGAAAGGGAATAAGCACTTTCCATGCTGTGAACTGCTTACTAGAATATGTTCAAGATACAATAAGGCACCCAGGGAGAAAATTTTGTAGGTTTCATAGATTACAGAAAAGCTCTCGATTTAATAAACACGGAAATACCTATCCGAAAACTCAGTCTGTTGATTAGCGAAGCACACCAAATAACGAAAATACTTTCAGACCTTAAAATAACATTTCATCCAAATATCTGATAATAACACATTATTCAAGAGTTTAATTCAAACTAATGGTGTTCTACAAGTAGATCCGATTAGCCCATTACTGTTAGATATTATGACAGCAGACATTACAAGAATCATTAAGGACAGTTCAGCAATACTTCTACTCTATGCAGATGATATGGTAATAGGCTCAGAAGACAGAGAAGAGCTCCAGATGTTACTAAACAGGCTCACCCTACATGGGCCCTAGCAAATGACTTACAAATAAATCTTGACAAAACTAAACAAATGACTTTCAGAAGAGGTGGTAAGCTCTCTACGAAAGATACATTGACCCTTCGAAATAACCTCTAGAAGTAGTACCAAAATTCAAATATCTTGGAGTTACTCTTCAAACAACATTGGCATCTTTTAACAATCATATCAAAGAAAGAACAACATCAGCAATGAAAGCAATTTTCAACAATCACGAAAACTTTCAAGAGAAACAGCAATACCACTATTTAAAACAGCTATAGCACCAATAGAAACTTATGGGATCCATATAATCTGGGATAAACTTAAAATTAACGACTTGATAACGCTAGAGAAAGTTAAAGCTCGTCATATGAAACGAATCCTGGGTATCGGCAAGACAGCACCATCAAGACTGATCTATGTTTTACTAAAAGAAACTTTCTTTATAGAATACATCAGAATGAAGATAAACCTGCCAAACTCTAAGGTCTACGAGAACTTCTACGAGAACACATTTCAAATTCTAATAGAAAAACGCAGCTATATCTGAAACGACTTTTATTCAACAGACGCCATAATGACGGATGATTGGAAACAAGCAAATTACGAGCTTTGACACGTAATAACGCGATATGCAACAAATGGTTTTCATCACAAGTTCTGCCAAAATAAGAGATTGCATCATCAAATAAAAATTGTGTGTGTGAATTGCGCACTGAACACTCTGAAAGGTATCATACAAATATCTGCTGTAAAAGACAATATATCTATAACAAAACTAGGACTAGAGTAATGTAATATAGTGTTTGTATTGTGCACATTGTACGCATTTTCGTTAATAAGATAATAATCATTAATGAACTCTCGAGGATTAACAGGAGGAAACGATTTTAAAGAAGTTACATGCTTAAATTCTAAAAATTCATTATAACCTTTGAAATAAGTATTAGGAGGATTTATATTCCACATTTATTCTCGATATATCTCCTTTCTTCCATTTTTCACGTAAATATTTTGAAGTGAACGTGGTCAAACTTAGAAGAATCATGATATTGGTTACCTTTTCTATTAGTTTGACACACAACAAAATAAAATATGGCATAACAAATTGCATTGAATTGTAGTAATTTGTAATATATATTTTGAGATTCTTTTTCCACTAATGCTAGAAATTTCTTGAGTTTGTAAGTCATAGAATGATATAGGTACTTTTGGTTCTTTTAAGATTGCCGCCTTTTTCTTGCTCATAACCTGGTTCGTATTTGTTGTTGTTGTTTGAGTCATCAGTCCATAGACTGGTTTGATGCAGCTCTCCATGCCACCCTATCCTGTGCTAACCTTTTCATTTCTACGTAACTATTGCATCCTACGTCTGCTCTAATCTGCTTGTCATATTCATACCTTGGCCTACCCCTACTGTTCTTACCCCCTACACTTCCTTCAAAAACCAACTGAACAAGTCCTGGGTGTCTTAAGATGTGTCCTATCATTCTAACTCTTCTTCTCGTCAAATTTAGCCAAATAGATCTCCTCTCACCAATTCGATTCAGTATCTCTTCATTCGTGATTCGATCTATCCATCTCACCTTCAGCATTCTTCTGTAACACCACATTTCAAAAGCTTCTATTCTCTTTCTTTCTGAGCCAGTTATTGTCCATGTTTCACTTCCATACAATGCCACGCTCCACACGAACGTCTTCAAAAACATCTTTCTAATTCCGATATCAATGTTTGAAGTGAGCAAATTTCTTTTCTTAAGAAAGCTCTTCCTTGCTTGTGCTAGTCTGCATTTTATGTCCTCCTTACTTCTGCCATCGTTAGTTATTTTACTACCCAAGTAACAATATTCATCTACTTCCTTTAAGACTTCATTTCCTAATCTAATATTTCCCGCATCACCTGCCTTCGTTCGACTGCACTCCATTACTTTTGTTTTGGACTTATTTATTTTCATCTTGTACTCCTTACCCAAGACTTCATCCATACCATTCAGCAACTTCTCGAGATCTTCTGCAGTCTCAGATAAAATAACAATATCATCGGCAAATCTCAAGGTTTTGATTTCTTCTCCTTGGACTGTGATTCCCTTTCCAAATTTCTCTTTGATTTCCCTTACTGCCTGTTCTATGTAAACATTGAAAAGGAGAGGGGACAAACCGCAGCCTTGCCTCACTCCTTTCTGGATTGCTGCTTCTTTTTCAAAGCCCTCGATTCTTATCACTGCAGACTGATTTTTATACAGATTGTAGATAATTCTTCGTTCTCGGTATCTGATCCCCATCATCTTCAGAATCATAAATAGCTTGGTCCAATCAACATTATCGAATGCCTTTTCTAGATCTACGAATGCCATGTACGTGGGCTTGTCCTTCTTGATTCGATCCTCTAAGATCAGACGTAAAGTCAGGATTGCTTCACGTGTTCCTACATTTCTTCTGAAGCCAAATTGATCTTCTTCCAACTCAGCTTCAACTTGTTTTTCCATTCTTCTGTAAATAATACGTGTTAAAATTTTGCAGGCATGAGATACTAAACTAATGGTGCGGTAGTTTTCACACCTGTCAGCACCGGCTTTCTTGGGAATAGGTATAACAACATTCTTCTGAAAATCGGATGGGACTTCTCCTGTCTCATACATCTTGCACACTAAATGAAATAACCTTGCCATGCTGGTTTCTCCTAAGGCAGTCAGTAATTCAGAGGGAATGTCATCAATTCCAGGTGCCTTGTTCCTATTTAGGTCACTCACAGCACTGTCAAACTCTGACCTCAAAATTGGGTCTCCCATTTCATCAGCATCAACATCCTCTTCATGTTCCAGAACCAAATTATCTACATCTTTACCTTGATACAACTGTTGGATATGCTCCTGCCATCTTTCTGCTTTGTCTTCTTTCCCTAGAAGTGGTTTTCCATCTGAGCTCTTAATATTCATACACCTAGATTTCCTTTCTCCAAAGGTTTCCTTGATTTTCCTGTATGCAGCATCTACCTTTCCCAGGATCATACAGCCTTCGACATCCTTGCACTTCTCCTTCAGCCATTCTTCCTTAGCTATCTTGCACTTTCTATCCACTTGATTCTTTAATCGCCTGTATTCTTTTCTGCCCTCTTCATTTCTAGCATTCTTGTATTTTCGTCGTTCATCAATCAGGTCTAGTATCTCCTGAGTTATCCACTGATTCTTAGTTGATCTTTTCTTCCTTCCTAACATTTCTTCAGCAGCCCTATTGACTTCATTTTTCATGACTCTCCACTCTTCCTCTATAGTCTTTCCTTCAGCCTTTTCATTTAGTCCTTGTGCAACATGTTCCTTGAAACAATCCCTCACACTCTTTTCTTTCAACTTGTCTAGATCCCATCTTTTTGCATTCTTTCCTTTCTTCAATTTCTTCAACTTCAGATGGCATTTCATGACCAACAAGTTGTGGTCAGAGTCCACGTCTGCTCCTGGGAAAGTTTTGCAATCCAACACCTGGTTTCTGAATCTCTGCCTAATCATAATGAAGTCTATTTGATACCTTCCAGTGTCTCCAGGTCTCGTCCACGTATACAGCCGTCGTTTGTGGTGTTTGAACCAAGTATTGGCAAGGACTAAATTATGATCAGTGCAGAATTCAACCAGCCGAGTTCCTCTTTCGTTCCTTTGTCCCAATCCAAATTCTCCTACTGTACTACCTTCTCTTCCTTGGCCTACCACTGCATTCCAGTCTCCCATCACAATTAGATTCTCGTCACCTTTTACATATTGTATTAAATCTTCTATCTCCTCATATATTCTTTCGATTTCTTCATCATCCGCTGAACTAGTAGGCATATAGACCTGCACTATTGTGGTGGGCATTGGTTTGGTGTCTATCTTGACGACAATAATTCTTTCACTATGCTGGTCGTAGTAGCTTACCCGCTGTCCTATTTTCTTATTCATTATTAAACCAACTCCTGCATTTCCTCTGTTTGATTTTGTGTTGATAATTCGGTAGTCGCCTGACCAAAAATCTTGTTCTTCCTGCCAACGTACTTCACTTATGCCAACTACATCTAACTTTAGCCTATCCATCTCCCTTTTCAGATTCTCTAACCTACCACAACGATTCAAACTTCTAACATTCCACGCTCCGACTCGCAGAATGTCAGTATCCATCTTCCTGATGATCGCCCCCTCTCGTGTATTCCCCACCCGGAGATCCGAATGGGGGACTAGTTTACCTCCGGAATATTTTACCCAGGAGGAAGCCATCATCAGTACATCATTCATACAGAGAGAGCTGCATGTCCTCGGGAGTTAGTTACGGCTGTAGTTTCCCGTTGCTTTCAGCCGTGTAGCAGTATCAACACAGCTAAGCCATGTTGAGTATTATTACAAGGCCGTATCAGTCAATCATCTAGACTGCCGCCCTTGCAACTACCGAAAGGCTGCTACCCCCCTTTCGATGAACCATTCGTTAGTCTGGTCTCTCAACAGATACCCATCCGATATGGTTGCACCTGCGGCTCGGCTATCTGCATCATTGGGACACGCAAGCCTCCCCACCACGGCAAGGTCACATGGTTCGCAGAGGAGGGGTTCGTATTTAACAATTGGTATTTTTATTTCTATCGAATTTACAGTAACTTTTCTTTCGTCAGGCCGACTTCCAGCGACATTAGATTCTTCGGCATTTTGAGTGAACTATCTATATTAAGCGTCTATTGCATTTTGGCTCCAAGTAAATTTAATAGTTTAATCACCTTCCCAAATTACTTCATTATAATCTTTAAATAATCCACCGAAGTGACTTAAGGGGTATAAGACCTCATTTGACTTTTTCTGCAGTTAATAAATAAAATTACCTTCATACATTAGATTATCACTTTGAGTGGAAGTTAGGCGATAAATAAGTGTTGAGGAAATATTTGGATGATCAATTCGACAGATAGTATATCATCGCTTTTTTACAGTTACTGTTTCCCATAATTGAGTGGGAAAATTTTCAATTAGCTTCACATTTGATTTTCCTTCATAATTAGTATAATCAGTCCCATCAGCATGAGTTGCATCGGAGGTAAGATACAAATAGTTATTGTTATAAATCCAACCATCTCCAACTTTAATATATATTTCTAAATCCTTGTTAGGTATATTTAAATTATTTTTTGTTTTTTCATTGATAAGAAATCACTGCCACTGACAACCTTCTACTTCATCCATTTATTACAACAAATAATTTTTAAAACTTTTCAGGTGTTTTACAATATTTTTATTTCATCGCTGAAATTACTGTTACTTTTGCACCATTAACATCTATTAATTCATCATGTTCATTGGTTATAGTTATTTTTAAGTTTTTAATTATATCGGAGACTGAACAAAATATTGGATATTATGGTTCATAAATTATTGGTGTACCAAGTATTAAACAAGGTTTAAAAGAAGCAATAATGTTCGTTTCACGGTGAAAATTCTCAGACTTTTTTATAAACGTACCATCAGCATGGTTAAAATGGATTTTAATCATTTCGAAAGGAATTATTTGGTAAGTTGTGAGCAAAATTGAACCAATACTTTTTTCTTTATCAAAATATATTTAATAATCATTAGTTATTTCCAATCTGTTTAGAATTTTATTTTGTTCAATACTTATCTTAGGTTCTTGACTTTGAATAGCTTTTTGTAAATTTTCTACATTATATTGTCCTGGTGGAATAAGTATTTCAGTTATCGTACCTGATACTTTTTCATAGAGTAGTTTATTAATTTTTGTTGTAATATCTGGAGTTAAGAAAGTTGAATAAAATCGTATTAATCCAACTTTTTAAAATGCATCTCGCAATGGAACATTTAATCTTTTCTTTACAGATGATGTGCCACTTAATTAAAAAATTCTGTTCATTTCTTATATAATAAATAATAAAATGAGTCAAAATTAAGAAGTAGATTGAGATCCAACAGTAATACTTCCTATGAAAAAATAAAACATAGATATGGAGAACTTTCATCAAATTATATTCATTGTGGAA
This sequence comes from Anabrus simplex, assembly GCF_040414725.1. Classification (NCBI taxonomy): domain Eukaryota; kingdom Metazoa; phylum Arthropoda; class Insecta; order Orthoptera; family Tettigoniidae; genus Anabrus; species Anabrus simplex. The sequence continues at coordinate 559,089,467 of NC_090266.1, forward strand.
TCATTGGCCTAGTGGCTGCGGAAAAACAACTTTAATGATTGATAATTTGGGTGGTTAAACTGGAGTAAAATAAATAAACTTTATATTTATTCTAAAATTTAGATCAACCAAAGTATCAACACTTTATGAAAGGATGTAAATAATGAGGAAAAATTAGGAAAAATTAGTGATGAAGAAAGTGTAGTTGACATTTAAAAATGCAGTTGTAATTTTTTGTGATTTTATATTCGAAAACTAAGATATTGTTCGTGAATATTTTATTCGAGGAAGATATAAAGGATTTAGCTCAAACATATAAGTAAATACCAAGACAGTTGGTTAGATATAACTTGAACTTTCTAAAAATATTCAGGCAAGACGATACCAATTTAAATCATATTTGTAAAGAATTTTTGGGTGGAGATATGAAGTTTGAAGATGTGAAGGCTATTTGTAGCATATGTTGGAATGAAGAATTTGGTTTTATTACTATTGATATGAATCGCAAAACTAAGGATGGCAGATACAGAAATAAAATTAAAACATTTCTACAGATATGAAAACGTTAACATGAACATTAACATTTCTACAAACATAAACGTTAACACAAACATAAATGTCAACATAAACATAAACGTTAACATTTTTTGTTAATAAATAATGTTTGCTCATTATGATGTTAAGGCTGATAGGAAAGCGTAACAATATTGGAAGAATGAGATAGAAATGGAAGAAGAATTCAAAAAATGGAAGAAGCAGCCTATAACAGAATATGAAAAATATAAAAAGATCAACTTGTTATAGATGCTGTTTTAGGACATAAGCTGAATTATGTTGGTGAAAATGTTATTATAGGTAGAGAAAAAATGAGAGGTTGAAAAACTATTCCTTATAAAAATGAATATAAAGACGATTTTCCTTCTAGTTATGAAGATTATGTTATTATAGATGAATTTGATGTTAGTAATGAGAAAAAGGAAGCTTTAAAATCGGCACGAAAAGTTAGAAAATATTAGAATCAGATCTCCACAAAGAAATAACTAATTATTCTGCTACACACTTGTTGTTGTTGTTGTTGTTGTTTGAGTCATCAGTCCATATACTGGTTTGATGCAGCTTTCTATGCGACCCTATCCTGTGCTGACCTTTTCATTTCTACATAACGGCTGCATCCTTTATCTGCTCTAATCGGGTTGTCATATTGATACATTGGTCCATCCCCACTGTTCATACACCCTACACTTCCCTCAAAAACCAACTGCACAAGTCCTGGGTGTCTTAAGATGTGTCCTACCATACTATATCTTCTCGTCAAATTTAGCCACAACGATCTCTTCTCACCAATCCGATTCAGTATCTCTTCATTCGTGATTCGATCTATCCATCTCACTCACAGCATTCTTCTGTCACACCACAGGGCCGATGACCTTCGATGTTAGGCCCTTTAAACAACAAGCAAGCACGTAACACCACATTTCAAAAGCTTCTATTCTCTTTCTTTCTGAGCGAGTTATCGTCCAATTTTCACTTCCATACAGTGCCACGCTCCAAACGAAAGTCTTCAAAAACATTTTTCTAATTCCTATATCAATGTTCGAAGTTAGCAAATTTATTTTCTTAAGTAAGACCTTCCTTGCTGTGCTAGCCTAAATTTTATGTCCTCCTCACTTCTGTCATCGTTAGTTATTTTACTACACAAATAACAATATTCATCCACTTCCTTTAAGACTTCATTTCCTAATCTAACCTTTCCTGTCTCACCTGACTTCGTACGACTGCACTCCATTACTTTTAGTCTGAACTTATTTATTTTCATCTTGTACTCCTCACGCAAGACTCCGTCCATAACGTTCATCAAATTATCCAGATCTTCTGTAGTCTCAGATAAAATACGGTAACAATATCATCGGCTTATCTCAGGGTTTTGATTTACTCTCCTTGGAATGTGATTCCCTTTCCAAATTTTTCTTTGATTTCCTTTACTGCCTGTTCTATACGAATATTGAAAAGGAGGGGGACAAACTGCAGCCTTGCCTCACCTATTTCTGGATTGCTGCTTCTTTTTCATAGCCCTCGATTCTTATCACAGAAGACTGATTTTTATTTACATTCTAGATAATCTTTCTTTCTCGGTACCTGAAACCGATCACCATCAGAATCTAAAATAGCTTGGTCCAATCAACATTATCAAATGCTTTTTCTAGATTTACTACACATTTATGACGAATAATTACAAAATATTTACCTAGAATGAGTGGTCCTAAATTTGGGTTAGTATGATGTGAATTTCCATAATTATTTTATAGGTGATTCAAAAGTTGAATTTGATAATATTGATATTGTAAATGCAAGTAATAATTTTAAAGCCACAAAGGGCTTAATGCTATTTTAAACATCAAATGGTATACTGAATCATGAAGATTACACTAATGAAGGCAAAACTGCTTATGAACAAATTTTAAAAGTGGCAAACGCGATGCATCAAGATAGTGATCCAATTAATCCAAAACCAAAGAGTAGTGTTGGAAAAATATAATATGTTGATTAGTGATATATGGCATTCTGAAGTACCAAATAGAATACAAAGATATGCATCTCTATCCATTCCTCCTAAATCGGGATTTGGTTTTGTTAAAAATATTCAGAAGCACCAATTGAATATGTTTGGATTAATGATGTTAGAGATTTAATAGATAGATTAATGGTTATTGATGTTGAAGAAAATGCTGGGAATAATGCTTATCATAATGAAAAACTAGGAATAACAAACATACTTAAGAGTAAATTTAAAGATTTTATTACAATCCTAAAGGAATTCCATACCTAATTAGGTTTTTAAATAACATTCCTCATACATTCTGGAAATCAGAAAAACATGGAAAGGGATGTGTAGATTGGGCTTTAAATGATTTACAAATGCCTGAAATGCATTTGCCTGGATATAATGATTGTGGCCCATTTACTAAACTTGACGAAAGATTGGCTAGAGGAGATAATGGAATAAATCAATTAGATGAAGCTTGTAAACAACATGATATTGGTTATAGAGATCACAAAGATTTAGATCATAGACATGAAGCTGAAAAAACAATTACAACAAGCTGCAAAAGAAGAATTTTTTAGTAGAGATGCAGATTGTAAGGAAAGATTAACAGCAACAGGTGTCACTGGAATTATGTTTGGAAAAAGAAAATTAAAATGGGCGTAGAAACAGATGAAAATGGTTGGTGTCTTTAATAATAAATATTAATATTTTTCCTTTAATAAATGAAAGGATTTAGTATTGATTATAATATTTCTACAAAAGGTGATGCAAAACCTAAAGCAATTAAATTTAAATTATCAAATGAAGATTTGAAAACTAATAACTTTTTAGATAACTACTTACCTGATACACAAAAGAATCAGATATCAACAAGAATTAGCTGAACTAACTGAACGAAAGAGACATAATTTGGAAATAGAAAAGAGAGGCAGTGGAGTTAGAAAACAAACTTGAAAAATAATTGAAAATAAAATTAAAAGTTTTAATAAACCAATGAGTCTTTTTGATTTAGAAAAATTAGTTAATGAATTAAAAATAAAATATTTTAGGAATGCTTTTATGATTGATGAATTACCCAAGAATCCTCATAAAATGAACCAGGAATTGTTAATTTAGGTACTTCTGATCATACTGGTACTCACTGGATTTGTTATTTTCAAATAAATAATGAAAAAATTGTTTTTGATTCCTTTGCAGGTAATATACCTAAACAGTTAGTTAATTATCTAGGTTTAAATAATTTGTTTTATAATACACAAAGAATTCAAAATTTTGATGAATATATATGTGGTCATTTGTGAAATTTTGTCCTAAAACAGTTTTTTAGAAAATTATAACTTTAATGCAATTTTCATATAAAAATGGATGGACTGTATCTATATATAAAATAAGGGCTTTGTCTGTACATCGCTCAGAAATTAAAAAGGATGGTATTTCTGTATCCGTCGTATCCATAATAACAAGGAAATGCACTTTTTAATTTTCCGTAATTTGTCTGTCCGTATGTATGCATGTACACGCATCACGAGAAAACGGCTGAAGAGAATTTAATGAAAATCGGTATGTAAAGTCCAGGAATAGACCGCTATAATCTAGGCCGTAGATAATCTAATTCACGCTGAGAGAAATGGTAGTTTAGGGGAAGGTCTAAAATTTAATTCTCACATATTTATGTTATTAGTGGTCCTATCTTAATGAAAATTGGTATGTTAAGTCCAGAAATAGGTAGCTACAATCTAGGTCATAAATAATCTTATTCACGCTGAGCAAAATGGTAGTTTAGGGAAGGCCTAAAATTTAATTCTCAAATATTTTTGTTATTAGTGGTCCTATCTTACTGAAAATTAGTATTAAAGTCCAGGAATAAGTCACTACAATATAGGCAATAAATAATCGTATTCACGCTGAGAGAAATGGTAGTTTAGAGGAAGGCCTAAAATTTAATTCTCAAATATTTATATTATTAGAGGTCCTATCTTAATGAAAATCGGTATGAAAAGTCGAGGAATAATAGTTTAGAGGAAGGCCTAAAATTTAATTCTCAAATATTGATATTATTAGAGGTCCTATCTTAATGAAAATCGGTATGAAAAGTCGAGGAATAAGTCACTACAATCTAGGCTATGAATAATTTTATTAACGCTGAGTGAAATGATAGTTTAGAGCGACAAATACTGCATACGGTAACTAAAGTTATATAGCATTTCCGATCATTTATGTCTTATACATTTTTACCGTACCCGCTATGGTAACAGAGATATTCATGAATTTGGATTCTTGTTACTAAGTCCATACGAGCGCCGAGTTACGAGAAAATCGGTAAACAAAATTTAATAAAAATCGGTATATAATACAAGATAGAAAAACTTTCAGAAAATTGATACAAAATTTCAATGGTTTCCAGAAGAAGAAAAAGAGGAAAAGTAATAATAACATCTGGACACAAGAGAGGAGGAAACATCAATGTGAAAGGATGAAGAACTATTGGAAGTCAAGAAAAGAAGGATGAAGATGAATGCACAGAGTTAATTTCCGTGGTCCTTAGATGGCCAAAATCGAAGAAAGAAGAAGAAAATTGTTATGTAAAGTCAGGGAATAAGAAACTACAGTCTACGCTATAAATAAATTTGTAAGACGTCCTAATATCACAGAGTCGAAAGAAAATTAAATGTGAAGACCTACAATACAGAAAGTTCATAACATTGATCATCAATAACGTTACATTGACCATTGTTTGTTGTGATGTGCTTTGTGTCTCTGTTGCCACTCATCTCCGATAGATACGATTACTGCTGTACACAGAGTATTTTTGTCTTACTTTGCTTTACGTCGCACCGAGAAAGATAGGTCTTATGGCGACGATGGAATAGGAAAGTGCTAGGAGTGGGAAGGAAGCGGCCCTGGCCTTAATTACGGTACAGCACCAGCATTTGCCTGCTGTGAAGATGGGAGACCACGGAAAACCATCTGTCAGAATATTGGCGGGAAGTAGCTGGGAAGTTAGTTAACTTTCTTCTTTAGCATGCCATTCCTTGGTTCATAAATTTTCTGATACTACTGGTGCGTAACAAACTGGTTCATCATAGCATCCGAACTATTCAATCCCTAACTGAGGCCCTTATTGGAATGAGCTGTGTGCATATTTAAGGGAATAATGGCAGAGCAGTGTTCACGGCTGTCTGCGCCCAGGTCATTCCAGCACTGGAACATTGCGCTGTTAGATCGGCACCGTAGTACTGTTCGTTAAAAGTGAGAAAATGTGCGTTTTTCATTTGATCGAGTATTTTATACGATAACATTGCTTTTAATCGCTATATTCCTACTGACGTTTTTGTAACGGCTTAAGTTGACTTCAATTAGGAAAACCACAAAGACAGTCGTTCTGAGAATCCCGTAGCGAAGCACGGGTACATCAGCTAGTTCGGAAATAAAATTAAAGATGATGATAATAAAGAAATATCTCCGCTTAACAAAAAGTAACAAGTTCTATCTGTTTCTATTGTTGGCTAACCTCTTCACTTCATTCCAAGTTTTTCCCACTGTTAGACATTCCTCTTCGATCGTCTTTTTCCAGGTCTTCTTCGGACGTCCGCACTTTCTAGCGCCTTGGAGGTTCCAGTCGAGCGTTGTCTTTTCAATGGCTCTAGCGGGCTTCCTTAAAGTATGTCCTATTCAACGCCATTTTCTCTCTCTTATCTGCATTTCAATTGGCTGTTGGTTAGTTTCTTCCCATAGATCTTCATTTGAAATAACATCCGGCCATCTTCTGTTGATGATACGTCTTAGACAGCGATTCACGAAGACTTGCAGTTGTTTAGTCGTCGTCTGGGTAACTTTCCACGTTTCACAGCTGTAAAGCAGAACGGACTTAACATTTGTCATCAGATCGCCACTGCTAACTATATCTACCAAGAGTTACTCATCGTATATACTTCCTCACCTCGTACTTTTCAAGGATAATAGAGAACGGTAAGGTTAGTCATTCCACGTTACGGGCTGCCATTGGCTGTCACTGTGACGTCACCATGGAATATCGCTCGTAGCCGCTGACGGCAGATTGTATTAGCGCGCGGGAAATGTTTCACATTTTAATAATATACCGAAGTGATATTTTAGAACTTTTGAACGTCATCCAATGTATTCTATAGAAACATATGTTCTGTACAATATAAAGTATGTGTAGCGCTACAAAATAAGGGGTACTTAGAAGTGCGGGATATGTTAGGTTTAAATCAACAGATTCGGGACAAATAAGACTATTTATATTAACTGATATTCACTCATACCTCAGTGAAGATGATGTTGAAGAAATGCATGGAATCTACACCTCACTGTGACTGACAGAAGGGGTTTGTTTTATATCACAAACATTGTTAATTTGTTCAACACGTCACGGTGAAAACTTACAGGACACATTGCGATGTGTAATAACTTCAAGTCTTGGAACACGAGCATCAAATAAATGGTTGGTCTTTTTTCCGTTCACATAAGTCAAGAAGAGTATCACAGTCCAGTATATTCACTACCTACTCGATTTTCATCAAAAGGGCTACAGTTCGAATCGTAGTCGATGAAATTAAGACAGGGTATGAAATAAGTTCTTTTCCGAGTTCTGCGCAAAGGGCAAAGTTCCCGTGGCTTTGCACATGCAGTTTAAAATAACAAATACAACGGTCACGAACATTTCTTCACCTTGAAAACATTTATTTTGTTGATAAATGCCACATTCTCACTTTTCGCTTACGGGCAGCCTGTATTTTTTGGATTTCTGTTTTGCAGCCAACCAACGCAAACGGAGTAAGGTTCGGATCTTAGCATATGATTTCAAGACTTGTGGACGGACGTCAGGAAAAAGGGCTTTTCAGCTTCACAAACATATTGCTCACAACTTCTGGTTCCCTGCTCAAATCTGGTTCGTCCGTGAACTTCAGCAAATATCATTTCGAATTTAGTGATAATTTCCATGAAATCATCGGAAGGGACGAACAAACCTCCCCGACACAGCACGTGTATCCACCCTCAGACTTGGGTCATCAGGCGGTGTCAACAACTCTCCTGTAGGCGTGCCCAGGACCTGTCAAATTTTCGGCAGCGGTATGTGATGAACACCGCAACGTATTTGAATCGCTCCACACTACAGTCAGTATCTTCCTGTAAGGATAGATCATCACTATCAACAGCTGGCAAGTCAATGTCATTAATATCCTTGTCACCCTCAGTCATCGCCAGAGCTTCAGTCATATCCGGGAGGATGTTGCCAAACATAGCCGACGTAACAAATTCTCCTCCTTCGGCAGGAGCTACAGGTGACACATTGGAAAGAGGAATATCGCTGGAATTGGCTCCTAACAACAACAACAACAGTATGATCCTATTTTTGACATCAGATGGAGATGAATGGTCGTCAAAATGTCCAATACCTCTTAGGCGCGAAAATACATTTTCCAGGAAATCTTGATTTAAACATGCTGTGAGAATGTATTTAACGCCGAAATTCCATGTCTTTGAAAAGGCCAAGCAGGGAACGGATACTTTTCAAAAATCCTTTTTGAAAGGGAAGCATATGTTGAGCAGAGCCAACACGCATGTTCTCACAACATTCATAAAATTCCATGAGGCATTTCTCCTGTTCATAGCGATGAATTCCAAACCCACATGCAAGTGGCTTGTCACTCACAGGTATTCTAGAATTCAAAATGTCTAGTAACCCATCGGCAAGCTGTATGAAAGCACTAACATGCTCTTCGTCTGGCATCAAGTACCGGTTATCCTGTGCTGTTGTGTTAGAAAACAACTCAGCTGCTATTCGTACACGCTGTCGCTGCCTGCCTACCACATTAATATGATGCTGAGAAAGCTTAGGACACATTTTAAATTCACCACTATCCAGAACCAATAATTTTTCAATCACATTTTTCGTTGCTGGTTTTTTGCAAGGTAGTACAATACTTTTGCCCAAGGAGTGATTTCTCATTAACTTAAATAAATGAGGTACGTCAGCAAACACCCACACATTTCTGCTCGCATTGTGAGGATTAGGAAAATGAGTGTTTAGGTATGTTACCTCAAGTTCTTTCCACACAAATGCATTCTTGGCTCCCATGTCTGCTACAGTAGCTACAACACTGTACGAGACACACTCTAAGGCCAATATTATTCTTTTCAGAAGCGTACCTGTCATTTGTACGTCAAAATCAAAAGTAGACAGGTTGTTTCCAAGATGAAAACCACCCTCGTACCATAACAACGAGAACATTCCTATGTGGGCCTACTATTCTGTCTTCTTCTTGGTCATAAAAAATTCTTCTATCGATGTCATTTCATTGAATGATACAACGCAGATTCGTTCTTTGTCGCTCAGTCTTTCAGCTTGCATTTTCATTAGAAGTAGAACGTCTTGAAATATGCCTGGCCGACAGCGAAAGGAGCTGTTTATCGATGTTCTTAGCGTTGAAACTGCGGGTAGTGGGTATCCCATTTTTCTCGTAAGTAAATGTAGCATTTCTGCGAAACAGCACGTAGAGTAATCGCTTTACAAATGTCCTCCTTATTCCATTGAACTCGTTTCGATCCATTTAACAGACGTCTTATTTGGCTGGGTGAAAATATTTTCCTCAATATTCGTTTAACTTCGTCAGACACTAAAGTACTCTTGTTCTTCTTTAGTTTGTGAACATTTCTTTGTGAAACTGACAGCTTATTCGCAAGACCTTTGTTTCGTAATTTTAATTTCATATTCGCATCAGACAACCGAGCGTTTCTTGCTTCAAGATCTGCAATAGTTTTTAGTAAGTTGTCCTTTTCTGAAGTGGCAGTAGGATTACCTTGTGTGTCAGTACATTTGTCAGCTGTTCTCTTAATGGGTGATAGTTGTTTCAAAGTCTCAAGAGCTCGTTTCCGCACTAGTCTTTTGTCGTACCACACTTTCCTCTCTTCTGCAGGAGGCGAGATCATGCAGGCACTAACTACAGGCATGTTATCATTCCTATTCACTAAAACAGCATTCGTGTTAATGCATGGCAACGTAAGTGGGGGAACAGCCCCGGGTTTGAGCACCTACTTCCGAGCCAAATTTAACAATTCAGACCTCAAGTCTCTTATGTAGTCTGACTGCTGAAAATGAAGAGAGCATATTCGAGCATTTTTAATATTTACCGAGTCTTTTCTGCAGCACTTCGATACCCAAACCTTTTGTAGTTTAATATCACGCGGAAAAGCATGCAAAACTATTTCACCTTCTTTGGTGTTTCGGTTGTGGGATTTACAGTTTACTACAGCGCAGCTCGGCATTGTTTGTCACAATTCTAGAGCACTGTGAAGAATAGAACCGTCGTCACCGTATCACGACCGCCTGTTAAGCGATGTCTCTCTTCCCAATCCACAATTACCTCATACCTTGTACCGTGTAAGTTACAGTCGAACAGCACACACGAAAAAGGAAACTAGGTCCTCTGACAATCTTTTAAACACCCACGCACTGTAAACGTAAACAAATACGTCCGATACATGTGATAACTGAAGGATTTGCTGCGATCTACCCTGGTCCCGCGTGGCTAGCTGTTCCACTGTGACGTCATGCGCTAAACGAGGAAAATACAACACCTTCTGCGCACGGCTGAGTGCACCCACCTGATACTTCTGACTTAATTATATAGATAACAGAGTGTTGGTATTTAACTCCGGTTTACTTCTCCATCCTCGTTTGAAGACACTGCAAGGCTGCTGTTATAGGAATAATATGGTTTTCTTTTTATGGGTAGATATGCTAAAATGAAATGCAATCTTTCAGGTTTAGTGTTCTCTTTTGTTGGTTGGAATCAAACCCGTGATCATGGATTGGACACCACCACTGACCTACCGAGGAAGCTAATTAACCAGTGAACGATGGGTATGATCGCTGTAAATTTCAACATTTTAATTTGATAATAATAACAATAAGAGTGCATGGCATTTGTATAGGCTTGGTGGTGACCTAATGAGGATAAAATGAATGGCGAAGACGTTATAAACATCCAGTCTCCACGCCAAGGGAAGTAACAGTATGAGGGGGTTGATTCTGAAAATTCAACCGGGGCCATCAGACCAAAGGCAAACATTCTACCCATTTAGCCACAAAACTGGACTTTAATGTGCTAAACCTTAGGCTACTATCTCTACTGATCAGCGGTTGAGCATTGGCAGTGGCAGTTGTCAGGGGAGTAGCTTGTGAAGCAGCCTTGATAGCACAGCAGGCTTCTCTCTTGGCTATTGGTTGCAACTCAAAACGCTGAAGGCTTGACGTTCGGTAAACCAACCATCCAAAAGGGGTAACCTAAGTCTAATGATAGCCCACGTCTTGATCCCAGCATACGCCAATGGAAATGAGGTTGGCTCCAAGAACTAAATTATCCATCCCTCCAAAACCGTTTGGTGTATGAAGTTGTAATTTTACGAGAAGAGTCCTCTTTTATGGCCTAGGTGTAAAATTGTGTTTACTTCAAAACATTTCCCCCTAAGAGGTTTAGGTGATAGTTGACTCTCAGAAACACAATATCCATTCTTCCGAAACCGTTTCAGGCACAAACATAACTTTCTTATGAAGGGTTGTCTTCTATATCCTAGATGTTAATAGATATTTCAAAACATGTACCCCTTAAAAAGGTATTCATTCCTCCATTACTGTTCAACGTACAATATAAAAAATTTACAGGTTAGTCGCTTTTTTGTCCTAGGTGTTAAATCAGATATGGTTTAAAACATTCAAATTCTTCCATATGGGTTTCAAGTGAGTAGTAAATCATAAAATAAATTATCATTCCCCAAAACCGTTTGACGCACGTGAGGAGTATTTTACAGGCTCAACTGACAGTGGACTCACCAAAATGTAAAACTTTGAATAATAACTTTCATTTTACAGCCGTAGCGAAGCATGGGTATCTTGCTAGTAAAAATATAAAAAATAATAGAAAATATACGGCATTCGAATCAAGAATACAAATATTTGAAATTAATAATGTCGATAATATTGTAGAACCAGGATCATTTTAAATCAAATTAAAGATATTGTTATTAATAAAATTAAAAATCTATTAATTCCAGAAGAAGCCTCAAAAGTTAATATTAGATTTTATTGTAGTTTTGTAAGACATGAAGAAATAAAATATTTTAAGTTTCAAACAAAAAACGAAGTTATATTACGTTCAAGTGATTTGTAAGAATAGCCTATTATCAAAGATCTACAGATAAGGTATTACTGGAAATGCAAAAAAATTCAAGTAAGACAATCTGGATGGGCTTGTTATTCTATAAATAATTCAGAACTATGTATTAATAAGCATAACCCAATTTACTTCATAGATTAACCTAAAAGAATTAAGAATAAGAAAACTATAATTAGTATTAAAACTGAAGATCAAAATGTTTCTATATGCAATAAAATCTGCTTCAATCAACCAAAAGATCATGTACATAGAGCTAATAATGATATAAATAAATTTCCAGAATGAGATGATATTTGTGAAAAATTAAAAATTGAGTTTCCTGTAGAAATAACAAATATAAGCAAATTTGAGAAGGAATCAAATACATCAATCTTTGTATATACTTACGACGAAAATGATAATGTCGTATATCCACTTTATCATACTAAAAATAAACAAGAAAAAATGTTAATTTTCTTTTGATTAAAAATGAAAACAACTCACATTATTGCTGGATCAAAGATTTATCTAGATTAGTTTCAAGTCAAACAAATAAGCATGACCATAGGGTGTTCATTTGTGATAGTTGTTTAAGATTTTATAGTTCTCAAGAAAAAGTAGATGGACATGAAAGCGATTGCAAAGAACAAAAAGATGTAAAAGTAGATATGCCTAAAATAGGTGAAGATAAAAATTTAAAAATTTAAATCACTCATTAACAGTTTCGTTTGTAGTTAATGCTGATTTTGAATGTTTATTCAAATATTAGTACTTGTCAACCAAATCCTGAAAAATCATATACTAATAAATATAAAAAATACATAAGCCCATTTCTTTTAGTTATATTATATAAAATATGCTATTGGTGATTATAAACCTCCGGTTGAATATGTTGGTAAAGATGTTCCTAATGTTTCTAGAAATGCTTATAAAAGAATCACAAGAAATTTATAAAATATGTAAAGAAAATAAACCATTAATAATGACAAAAGAAGATGAAATAATTTTAAAAAATTCTAAAACATCTTTTATCTGTGAAAATACATTAAGTGATGGATATAGAGTACGATATTATGATCATTTAACAGGAAAATTTAGAGGAGCAGCCCACGAAAGTTGTAATATTAGTTATAAAAATCCATCTTTTCTACATGTTTATTTAGATAATTTTGCCAATTACTATGTTAATTTATTCATAAAAGAATTAGGAATTGATGAAAATGATATTGATGCAATACCAAATAATGAAGAAAAATATATATCATTTAGTAAAAAAGTAGAAAATGGATTAACATTACGATTCTTAGATACATTCAAATTCATGGCTTCTAGTCTAGATAAATTATCATCTAATCTAACAAAGGAACAATTTAGAGAAACAGGAAAATATTTTAAAAGTGAAGAATTAGATTTAATGATTAAAAAGTTGTTTATCTTTATGATTATATGAATTGTGAAGAAAAATTTCAAAAAACGGAATTACCTACGGAGAAATGCTTTTATTCCGAACTTTATAAATCTCATATAACTACTGAAGAATATCTTCATGCAAAACTGGTTTGGAAGAAATTTAATGTGATTCAGAGCCGCCTATCTACCAATGTTAAATATTTTATATTCATGTTCCTTTTCCTAAGGATGTAATAAGGTTATAAAAATGTAATTTATGTCAAATTTCGTTCAAACCTTACTTGACAAATTGACAGGGCGTTCATAATTGGACTTAAGGGCACTCAGATACATATATTCGTTTAACAGTCAAGAAGTTGAATGAATTCTTCCTAATAAATCTGCCAAATCCGAAATAGTTGTAGTTAAATAAGTAAATCCCTATGTTAAAATGTTAATCAGTATAAGACAAATTCATGATGAAAATTGCATAGCTCTGTGATAAATAGTCTCCTAGAAAAAGGAACATACATTTGAAAAAAACAGGAAACTGAGAAAACTGCAGTTAAAACTTTCCATACACGTGCTCATATTTCAGTGCATCTCTGACCCACATGAAGGGAATCTGGATTTTCCTGTGATACATACAGATCGTCAAGCTTCCGTTTAGCCTTGTCCATGGATTTCCTAGCTTTTTCTGCACTTCCTGAGTCATTCATTCTGCTTTCCCTACTCTTTCTCGGTCCAACTCCTTCATGGCATTCATACAATTCCTTACTATTTTCAGTCATAACTCATGTAATACAGTACCAGAAATTTAGCAATGTTTCCTTCTTTCCTTAAAATCACGATTATTTCTTGCCATTTTCAACTCGAGTTACTGAATATTCACAGCTAATTAGCTTGAATCACATCAAAAATAAACAACTCTAATTAGTAACCATGGAAATGCATGTCATGGGATACACAAGGAATAAACAAAAGGCAATGAAAAGTAGTGCAGTCTAGCCACTGCAGAATTAAAAGGTAAAGAAAGAAGTCTTGATTGCAACAAGTCCCTACATCTTAGCTTTCATAATCGAAGAGTTATGGCAATGTAATTCAACTCGGTTTCGCAGCCATTACTGACGATTTTCTCATTGTTAGCGGAAGTATAAATTAAAATTGTGGAAACTTTAATGGTTAAACTATATTGTATTATACATCACTTTAAAGAGCAGACTTCAGAGATTCATAACATTAAAAATGATGTTTTTGACTATTTTAATCGTTCCGTATCCCCTTAATATTAAGAACATTGAAGAAAACGCACACGATTATATAATACATCTGATGTGTTATTATTAGCAGATATATTTCAAAATTTTAGTGATACTTGTACGAAAGCATATACTGTACATTAGATCCTGCTTGGTATTTTATTGCATCTGGTTTAGCATGGGATGCTATGTTAAAAATGACTAAAATAGAACTAGATTTATTAAACGATTATGATTTGGTATTAGTGATTGAAAAAGGAATTATAGGTGGTATATCAGAAAGTATAAAACGATATGCCAAAGCTAATATTAAATATATGAAAAATTATGATCCTAAAGAAAAATCAAGTTATTTAGCATATTTAGACGCTAATAATTTTTCGGTTGGGCTACGTCACAATATTTACACTATGGTAGCTTTGAGTGGTGTGATCCTAATTATTTTAATGAAAAATGATGAAGATAATACCAGATAATTATCATATGGTTATATATTTGAAATTGATTTGGAATATCCAGGAGAATTACATGATTTACATAAAGATTTACCTGAGGGTGGAATTAAATTATTAATAACTTTAAATAATAAAATATATATTTTACATTATAAGAATCTTTGGATTAAAATTAACAAAATTCATAGAGTTTTAACTTTTAATCAATCAAATTGGTTAAAAATAAATAGACTTGAATACAGAAATGAGAACAAAGGCAACTACTAATTTTGAAAAAGATTTCAATAAATGAATGGATAATTACGTCTTCGGTAAAACAATGGAAAACATTAGAAATAGACAAAATATTAAAATAATGACTGATCCCTTACAATATGCAAAATATGTTTCTAAACCAAATTATAATCACACAACAATATTTTCTGAAAATTTAGTTGCTGTTCATATGAAAAAAATAATAAAATTTGATAAACCAATTTATATTGGAATTAATTTTAGGTATTTCAAAGATAAAAATGTACGTTTTTCACTATAATGTTATGAAACCAAAATATATGATATAGGAACTGATGATTTTTATAGCGATATGAAAACAATGTTAAATGAATTTGATATGAGCGAATATAAAAAAGATAATATTTATGGATTACCGCAAGTTAACAAAAAGTTTTTACGAAAAACGAAAGATGAAAACTGTGGTAAAATAATAACAGAACGCGTTAGTTTAAAATAAAAAATGTACGCTTATAGAGTAGAAGACAAAGCATATAAAATCAAATGGAGTTAAAAAATCAGTAGTTAAAAATGAAATTAGTTTTGGTGGTTATAAAAATGTTTAGACGAAAAACAAAAACAATATAGAACGATGAATTTAATTAGATCTTATAAACGCCAATTAATTATGCTTGCTATCATGTTATCCTTAGCTGACTATTTCGCTAAATTCAATTTCCTAGTACAGGGTCTCTCATATAAACTAAGCTCGTCAAAGCGGCGTTTTTACTCCCCGATACTTAAGCTCCAGTATGGGAGACGCGCGCAAGCAGCCTACACGTGTTCGACCACGCAAACATCAGTCGCCAGTCTGAATCTTAGCTGTTAACATGGTGAGACGTTTATCATTGCAACACCGTATTTTCGTATGTAAAAGTTCTGGTTTCATCTTAAATTGTCGTGTGAACAGTCATAACACTCGCTATTGGGGCCGATGACCTAGATAGGCTTCTTTAAATAACAACCATCATCAAGCATCAACTCTCACTAATAGTGTGCAGAAAATCCTAATGGTGTTTATGAAGTCCGTCATTATGATAGGAAGATTGGTGTTTGGTGTGCCGTTAGTGCAGGACGAATAATTGGGCTTATCCTTTCGAGACGACAGTAAACGCAGAGAGGTACCAAGATGACATTTTGGCGCCGTTCTTCCGTCAGTTAAGGGAAGAAGAAAAATACGTGGGTGGTTTCAACAAGATTCAGCCCCTGCTCATACATCAGAGGATTTCCTTCTTACAATCTCGGAAGTGTTTGCAGACAGAGTGATCAGTACTGGTCTATTCCCCCCTCCTTTTCCAGATATAACAATGTGTGTTTTTTACTTGTGGGGTAAACTGATAGAAAAAGTGTATCGAACAAATCCTCACACACTGGAGGAACTGAAAGAAAACATCATCATCATCATCATCTGTTTACCCTCCAGGGTCGGCTTTTCGCTCGGACATAGCGAGGGATCCCACCTCTACCGCTTCAAGGGCAGTGTCCTGGAGCTTCAGACTCTTGGTCGGGGATACAACTGGGGAGAATGACCAGTACCTCGCCCAGGCGACCTCACCTGCTATGCTGAACAGGGGCCTTGTGGAGGGATGGGAAGATTGGAAGGGATAGGCAAGGAAGAGGGAAAGAAGCGGCCGTGGCCTTATGTTAGGTACCATCCCGGCATTCGCCTGGAGGAGAAGTGGGAAACCACGGAAAACCACTTCCAGGATGGCTGAGGTGGGAATCGAACCCACCTCTACTCAGTTGACCTCCCGAGGCTGAGTGGACCCCGTTCCAGCCCTCATACCACTTTTCAAATTTCGTGGCAGAGGCGGGAATCGAACCCGGGCTTCCGGGGGTGGCAGCTAATCACGCTAACCACTACACCACAGAGGCGGACGAAAGAAAACATTAGAAATGAAATTAGAAACATTACAGTGGCAGAACTCACTCGCGTCTCTCAGAACGTGGTTATCAGGTACAACGCCTGTATAACCCAAGGAAGGACGACACTTTCAGCATCTTTTATAAGGTAAAATTACATCTAAGATTATATACACGCTTAAAGCAGGCCGACCACACGCAGTATACTGTGAGTGCGGCTGCGGCAGCTGCCGTAGCGCAGAGTATAAACACCGTGCGTTCTGTCTTAGTTTATATGAGAGACCCTGTAAGTGCCTTCAATTTCTCCCTACTTACCCAAGCATTCTTAACACTATTTCTGTCTACTTGGCACCTCCTTCTTAAACTCTTTATTTCTCTGCGTCTTTACAATTTCTTACCATCCGTACAGGTACTTAGCTATTTTCACACTCAACAATTGTTTTAAACCTATCCTATAGACTGCTTACATTTTTATTTACCAATGTTCACCGTCAATAATTACCCTTTTTAAACTTCCTCTTGCCTATCTTATCAAACATATGGTAAGGTATCTGTACCAAATAAGGCCCGGCTCCATATAAGGTACATCCCACCACCCTGGAGTCATAAATGGAACTACAACGAAATTTCCCCAAGATTCCGTTAGCTCGTGGCACATTGTGAGAAGGGCAGGACACCTCGTGCGCCGGTCACTTCCTCGGCAGTTTTGTAACAACCCTCAACAAAGGCGAGCGCTGTTCTTATTTGCCAGGTATGTTTATATACTTCATAACACGCTTTCAGTTAAGTGGTGCCTTTATAAAAATGTCTAGCAGTAGAGTAAATTATGCCCTTTAAGACCGTGGGCTTAGTTACTGAAATATTTTTTTTATTTAAAATGTACCAACAGTATATGTGTTGCAACTACACTCAAACTTGGTGGCGCCCAATAAGGTCCACACCTAGTGCTCCAAAGGAAGCCCGGTTGGGCCTTATTAGGCATATATAGTCTTTTCATGCATTAAACAATATTCTGGTGTTTTTAACCCGTAGCGTAACGGTTAGTGTTATTAGCTGCCGTCCTCGGGGGCCCGGGTTCGATTCCCGGTACTGCCAGAAATTTAAGAATGGCAGGAGGGCTCGTCTGTGGTTGAAATGGTACATGCAGCTCACCTCCAATGGGGGTGTGCCTGAAAAGAGCTGCACCACCTCGGGATGAGGACACGAGTTTACTTGTCCGACTCGTTGGCTGAATGGTCAGCGTACTGGCCTTCGGCTCAGAAGGTCCCGGGTTCGATTACCGGCCGGATCGGGGAATTTAACCTTAATTGGTTAATCCCAATGGCTCGGGGGCTGGGTGTTTGTGCTGTTCCCAACATCCCTGCAACTCACACACCACACATAACACTACCCTCCTCCACCACAAAAACACGCCGTTGCCTACACATCGCAGATGCCGCCCACCGTCATCGGAGGGTCAGCCTTACAAGGGCTGCACCCGGCTAGAAATAGCCACACGAATTTATTAACCCACGGTATTACAGTAAAAGGGCATTTCAAATAATTTTCTGGTGGGGGAGTAGTTTAGGTGGGGGAGGGTGTAACGGAGATTAAACAAAATTTGTAAAAGGGTAATTTAGCATAAATTTTCCCGTAACATTTATTAAATAACCGTTACCGTTTGTGAATTTTCACGTTCCTTCTTATTTTAGATTAATTCACTCAAGAAAATACGTGCTTCTTTGAGTGAAGATGATATGAAGAATGCTATGATGGCTTTTGCAGAAGGAATGTCTGTCAGGACAGCATCAAAGAATTTTGATATCCCCAGGCGAACATTACGCAATCATCTTGATTCTGGAGATGCTGTTAAGAAACTAGGACATACAGCTTGTTTGAATGACGCACAGGAAAAATCACTTTCCAGAGGATTTTTCGTCTTGCGGAAGTAGGTTATCCAGTTACAGCCAAAGTCCATTCGTCGTCAACCTCCAACGCCGTAAACCAGAATGAGAAGACTATCTCCCTTTCGGAACTCAGGTAGAAATAACGGTTGAGGATTAGATGGACACTGCAACCTTTATAAAATGGTTACGTCATTTTGCAAAGTAAAAGTCTGCAGGTAAATTACTATTGATTTTCGATAGTACGTTATCGCATTTAGATCGAGATGTTTGCGATGTTGGTCATTAACATAACATCAGACTCTATTGGTTGTCCAGAAACACTACTCACCTATGGACAAATCAGTGTTGAAACCACTTGAATCACACTGGGATGACGAAATTCATCTCTACTGGTCCAAAAATAGCAAAGCAGATGAAAATAAAGCAATCAGCAGGCGAGTGTTCGGCAAGATATTCAGTAAATTGTGGCCGAAAGCAACGTCCCCAGCAAATGTTATCTCCGGGTTCCGTGCAACAGGTGTTTATCCATTTGACCCAAATATAATTCCTGAAAGTGCTTTAGCTCCATAGCATCCTACTCAAGAGCGTGTTCCACCAGAAGCGTTGCCAACGGAACATCAGCCGGAAGAAAACTCGCGAAATCAAGAACAATCAGCTGCATCCAGCAAAAGACGTCCTACTGACAAGTGAAACGATTCCAGCTCAAGCGTGAGTGAACAGTTTTCAGTTCACGACAGTTCCAATGATTTAGATTCCAATCATGATGATGAAGAGGAACTCAAATCTTTTTTCCAAGATAATATGAAAACGCCTGAATTTAAGAGAAAAACTCCCACTTAACAAGGCTCAAGTTGTCACCCAGGCGTTGTTTGGTGACAAAATTCCAAAACACCGTGCAAATATCGGTGAAAAACTAGACATAATTCTGGTGAAAGAGATCTTGAAATAATTCCTAAGAACGTTAGTTCAAGAAAATGTTGACCACTTCATGAAAAGAGAAAGATCTGAAGAAAACTCAGTACGAGAGAGAACTTGGTAAGGCTGCACCTAACACCCATCATGGAGAATTTAGTCAGTCCAGGAGTGGGGTGAAGCCTAAATTATTGAGCTGATTTTTCCACATCTATCTGCAAATCTGCAAAATCTGAAAAAAATATGGTCATGAAGAACGGATGGGAATAGCAGGAAAGGACACAGTTCCAAATTTCATGTGTTTCTCGAGTGATAAGTGAATTATTGACTGGTGTTACAATTTGCTATGGCGACGATGGGACAGGAAAGATCTAGGAGCGGGAAGGAAGTGGCCGTGGCATTAATTACGGTACAGTCCCAGCATTTGCCTGGTATGAAAAAAGGGAAACCACGTAAAACCATCTTCAGGGCTGCCGATAGTGGTTCCGAACCCACTATCTCCCGGATGCAAGCTCACAGCTGCGCGTCCCTAACCGCACGGCCAACTCTCTCTCGGTGACTGGTGTTCGTGAAGTGAAAATGCATCTTAATGTATGGTAATTTTCTATCTTCCTATGTATTTTATGGATGCATTGTAAATTTTCTGAAGGTTCTAAAATAAATAAACCAAGATAATTTTTCACAAAAGACACTATATACCTGTACCCAAGATTGATTTATGTAAGTGGAGGCACATGCTTCCCCTAGTGCAGCGCCACTGTATTGTCCTACATAGGAGGCTTGCAGTGGTGTCTGAATAGCACACTAGCGCCAGCGTCTTGGAAAGGTGTAGCATTCCAACTGATGAGCCCACTGCTACACTGGGGCGAGACGCTGGTAATTTCACGATTGAAAAAGTCTAAAGACTTAATGAGCTTAAATGTTTTTAACATTACGAAATTGATGACATTAAATTGTTGTTTCCTTCTAGGAACCTTACTATTGATTTTTTAAATTTACGTCAAAGGCTCAAACTGCCGATTTTGGGATGTTTTTCAATTATTTTTAAGGCTAATCTATTTTACCTTGTGTCAATAAAGCGAAGTAAAGAAGAAATCAGATTGTTACTTTATTTAAAAAAAATACAGGTTGGCCTTATTAGGGGTCAATTATGGGCCTTATTTGGAAGAGTTGTTCCTTGTAAGGCCCATTGGTATTAGTCATTAATTTCTTTTAGTGCGGATATACTACTTAAGTTAGACAACTTTTAATGCTTACATTTAATGTCACAAACGCCGGAGTATATTTTACTGCTTTTGCAGAAATGTTGTCTCATTTAGAAAAGGAGTTAGGTGGGCCTTATTTGGTACAGGTACCTTACTACCTAATGTTCTTTCCTTTACAACTTTACTTTCTATCACATTTGTTTTTTACCATGACAGAAACAGCTTCGTGATCACTTAGACCACATACCACTTCAGTTGCCCTCTAGAGCTCATCCGGGTTTATCAACACCGTGTCTAGAATATTCTTCTTTCTACTTGGTTATTAACTCCCTGATTCAGCTGTCATTCTAAGATTAATTAATTTACCATTTTCCGAGGAGCCGAATTCCCGTAATTTTGTCTTTTATGTGCCGGTAAATGTACCGACACGGGTCTGACGTATTAGAGTACCTTGAAATACCACCGGTATGAACCATGATCGAACCTGCCAACTTGGGCTCAGAAAACCAGTGTCTTAACTGTCTGAGCAACTCAGCCCGGCTAATCTCTGTAACTCTTCCCTCATAGTCCTTAATGCCTGCTTACACCGACAGTCCCTACACCCACATTCCTTTATAATTCTTTAATCTTCTTAATGGAAATATTGTGACAAATTAACAAAAATAATAACATAGGGCCTATTTAACGCCTCCGTGGCTCAGGCGGCAGCGCGCCGGCCTCTCATCGCTGAGTTCCGTGGTTCAAATTCCGGTCACTCCAAGTGAGATTTGTGCTGGACAAAGCGGATGCGGGACAGGTTTCTCTCCGGGTACTCCGGTTTTTCCTGTCATCATTCATTCCAACAACACTCTCCAATATCATTTCATTTCAACCATCACTCATTAATCATTGCCCCGGAGGAGTGCAACAGGCCTCGGCAGACGGCATAATTCTCATCCTCGCCGCTAGATGGGGGCTTCATTTAGTCCATTTCCTGGCCCGGTCGTATGACTGGAAACAGGCTGTGGATTTTCAATAACGTAAGGCCTATTCAGAATAAGGAAAATGTCAAGAGAAAATAATACTGTATACTGCGCAAGAACTACACGACATTAAAGGAAGCAATCCACTTACAAATAAAATAACTGTATTAGTACTTGGGCGAGTTATTATTATTAGATCACTATTATTTTTTATTATTGTACTACGCGCTAATGGAAATGAAAATTGCCACTGAATGTTGAAATATCGAAAGGATTACACAATAATGAAGCAAGTAATAAATAAGATAATAAAATAATTATAATACAGATCTAAACTGCATTTAAGCACTTCCTAATTACATGTTGACTGAAACAATAGAAATGCAGTTAAAACTAAATACTTAGATATCATTATACATTGTGTGAAATTAATTTCATTGAAATTCATGTCCTTGAAATCAATCATTATACAGTATCTCCTGTCTTAAACGGACCCTGCACCAAGCGAAAAACTTGCCTTTAACGGAAAATTATCCCAGTCCCTTATCTTGGGTGTAAAACGTTACGGAAACCATCCTGGTTTAAGCGAAAGCGGTCAAACACGGAAGCGTTAGCCAAAATATGCCCTTAAACGGAATATGCTAATTCCGCTCGAATTAGTAAGCTGAGAGATGTACCCACCATTCCTGCTCAGGCACCAAAAATGAAGTATAATGTTCCAATATCCTTATGATTAGTTGAAAAAAGTCATTATTGCGGTAGGCTGGCTGAGATTATAGGCGGTAAACTGTAAACTGTAAATGCTTCTGAGATGTTCAGTGTAATTCCTAAGCTGGAGATGTAGTGAAAATTCTGTATGACAGCTGAAGAAGGTTAAGTTCAGTACTTGCACCGGTGAGACAATAAATTGATAAATTGTGAAAGCGTTTGACCTGTTTTCGAGTGTCTACTGTATCAGGAAGCAAAATGATCAATGTGATTCATTCTATTAATGGTTGGTTGTTTTCATGTGTCTAGTGCGAATGAATGGAACACTTACTCTATCTTCTAATAAACCTTCATTAAGCGGAAACTCTCTGCAGCGGAAAATTTGCCCGGTCCCTTGCGATTCCGTTGAGGACAGGTTTTATTCTATTTGTTTTTATTCAACGCGTGACATACTCTAAAACTGCCTTTAACTACTGAAAGAACGAAAGTACAAAGGAGGATTCCTAAAGTTATTTCTCAATAACTTCTCTCGAAATTATACCGGAGACCTGAAATATAAAAAGTAATATTGGAACATAGTAATTGGCTCATTTATTTTTACTCGACCGTATGCCAGCAGCAACAAGGAAATTTGCCAATAGAAGAATGTTTAAAATTCTCGTTCTAACCCACACATCTCCCGAATGCAGAGCTTGGTTCCATAGCCATAGCGCGATAACACTCAGTCTGACATTATTATTATTATTATTATTATTATTATTATTATTATTATTATTATTATTATTATTATTATTATTATTATTGTGGTTTTCTAGGGATTATTATCCAAGCCAACTGAATATTTATCTTTTGATTTTCTTCATTTATGGGTCAGTACTTTCTTCGTGTAACGGTAGGTTTCTAAAATCACTACATTCTGCTGCTCAATGTAGATGTTATTCTTGAGTTTTAGCTGGTGAAGTGCGTCATACAGTCGATGGGATATTTGTCCCAGAGTTCTCACCACAATTGGGACAACAACAACAACAACAACAACTATATTCTGATCTTCTATACCGAGCGAGTTGGCCGTGCGATTAGGGTCGCGCAGCTGTGAGCTTGCATCCGGGAGATAGTGGGTTCGAACCCCACTGTCGTCAGCCTTGAAGATGGTTTTCCGTGATTTCCCATTTTCACACCAGGCAAATGCTGGGGCTGTATCTTAATTAAGGCCACGGCTGCTTCCTTCCCACTCCTAGGCCTTTCCTGTCCCATCGTTGCCATAAGACCTATCTGTGTCGGTGCGACGTAAAGCAAATAGCTGATCTTCTATTGGATGTTCCCAGGAACTGAGGTTGAAATCTCCTTCAGTTATTATTATTATTATTATTATTATTATTATTATTATTGTTGTTGTTGTTGTTGTTGTTGTACCGCGAGGTACACATCAACGCCGCGCATTCAAAATTAGCGTCTAAATGAACCCCTCTATCGAACTAAAGTGGAAACGAATACAACGGGAACTTAGAACTTTTGTCAGAAGATGTCACCAGCGAAATATTATATATATATATATATATATATATATATATATATATATATATATATATATATATATATATTGCTAGGGGCTTTACGTCGCACCGACACAGATAGGTCTTATGGCGACGATGGGATAGGAAAGGCCTAGGAGTTGGAAGGAAGCGGTCAGTAGTATAATTGGACAGTTCTGCGGCACCTCCGCCGCCGCACGCCTCCGCCCGCCTCCTCCTCCGCCGCCGCCTCCGCCTCCGCCGCCGCCCGCGGGAAATTTGAATTTTGGCGGGAAATTTGAATTTTGGCGCGAGATTTGAATTTGTAAACAAAGCCACGTGCTTTTTGACAGCTGTCATCGACAACAACGCATCGCTAACCTCACTGCTGCCATCTTGACGGGCCTAAACCTCACTAGTACCAACTTAACCTAACTAGCGTGAGGTAAACAAAGCCACGTGTTTTTTGACAGCCACGTGCTTTTTGACAGACAACAACGCATCGCTAACCTCAGTACTGCCATCGTGACGGGCCTAAACCTCAGTAGTGCCAACTTAACCTAACTAGCGCGAGGTAAACAAAGCCACGTGCTTTTTGACAGCCACGTGCTTTTTGACAGATTTGTAAACAAAGCCACGTGCTTTTTGACAGACAACAACGCATCGCTAACCTCAGTACTGCCATCTTGACGGGCCTAAACCTCAGTAGTGCCAACTTAACCTAACTAGCGCGAGGTAAACAAAGCCACGTGCTTTTTGACAGATTTGTAAACAAAGCCACGTGCGTTTTGACAGACAACAACGCATCGCTAACCTCAGTACTGCCATCTTGACGGACCTAAACCTTAGTGGTACCAACTTAACCTAACTAGCGCGAGGTAAACAAAGCCACGTGCTTTTTTGACAGCTGTCATCCGCCATCTTTAAACCACAGAGCACTGTGCTGCCCTCTTGCGTCACCTGTCATCGGCAGTGCTGCCATCTTGACGGGCCTAAACCTTAGTGCTACCAACTTAACCTCACTAGCTCGAGATAAACAAATCCACGTGCTTTTTGACAGCCACGTGCTTTTTTGATAGCTGTCATCCGCCATCTTTAATCTATAGAGCACAGTGCTGCCCTCTTTAGCTACTTACCTTTGAAATGTGGTGGCGGATAATTTGAAAAATGCTTTTCGACAAGCAGCCATCTTTAATCCAGAGAGAACAGTGCTACCCTCTATGTGGTGGCGGCAAATTGAAAAATTCCACGTGCTCTTGTTTGAAAACAAACTCACGTGCTTTTTTGACAGCTGTCATCTGCCATCTTTAATCTATAGAGCACAGTGCTGCCCTCTTTAGTTTGAAATGTGGTGGCGGTAAATTCCACGTGCTCTTGTTTGGAAACAAAGCCATGTGCTTTTTTGACAGCTGTCATCCGCCATCTTTAATCAACAGAGCACCGTGCTGCTATCATGCGGGCAATTTCATCACCTATCACCCGCCATCTTTAATCTACAGAACACCGTGCTGCCCTCTTTATGGCTACTACCTTAAGCATGTAGTAGCGGGCAATTTGAAAAGTTCTGTTAGCTATCATCCACCATCTTTAATCAAGAGAGCACCGTGCTGCCATCTTTAGCTAGATACCTTTGAAATGTGGTGGCGGCAAATTGAAAAATTCCACGTGCTCTTGTTTGGAAACAAACTCACGTGCTTTTTTGTCAGCTACCATCCGCCATCTTTAATCAACAGAGCATAGTGCTGCCCTCTTTAGTTTGAAATGTGGTGGCGGCAAATTCCACATGCTCTTGTTTGGTAAACATAGCTACGTGCTTTTTTGACAGCTGTCATCCGCCATCTTTAATCCAGAGAGCACCGTGCTGCCCTCTTTATCGTAGTAGATGTAAATTCGTCACCTGTCATACGCAGTGCTGCTATCTTTAGCTAGATACCTTTGAAATGTGGTGGTGGATAATTTAAAAAGAAAAATTCTTCAGCAGTCCTCTCTCGACGTTAATTGCATAAGATGGCGGCTATACATGACTCCTTAAGTGTGCTTACGCAAGATGGCTGCTATACACAGGTTCTTATGAGACTCCCTTGGGATGCTTGCGCAAGATGGCGGTTATACAAGGCTCCTTATGAGACGCCCTAGTGATGCTTGCGCAAGATGGCGGTTGCTCTTATGAGGCGGCTTAAGGGTCCTTGCATAAGATGGCTAGAGACGCCCTAAGGATGCTTGCGCAAGATGGCGGACACAAGATGGCGGCTATACACGTCTCCTTATGAGACGCCTTAAGGGTGCTTGCGCAAGATGGCTGCTGCTCTTAGCTTAGAGGCTAACACGTCGTGCTAGTTCGATTCATTAAATTTGGGGCTTAAATGCAAAATGTTAAATATCTCGAAAGCGATGCATCGTAGAGCAAAACGGACAAAAAATTTTCTGCCCAGTACCTCGGTTCGCAGTACGAGGAACAAGAAAAACATAGTCTAATGATGAGATCAACGGTTCGGTTCCTACTTAGGCCCTTTGGCATTCACTCTGTTTTAGCTTTATTGAAGTAAGTCTTCGTAACATGATCAGGTCTAGCTATGGTAGAGAGTATAACGTGCCGTGCAGGTTCGATTCATTAAATTTGGGGCTTAAATGCAAAATGTTAAATATCTCGAAAACGGATAAAATTTTTCTACCTGATACCTAGGTTTGCAGTATCAGGAACATGAAAAAACATAGTCTAATGATGAGATCGACGGTTCGATCCTTACTTAGGCCCTTTGGCATTGGCAGCTATCTAATTCTACAAGATGGTGACTATACATAGCTTCTTATGAGACAGCTTAAGAGCGCTTGCACAAGATGGCTGCTGCTCTTATGAGACGCCCTAGGGGTGCTTGCGGGAGGTAGCAGCGACAAGACGGTGACTATACACAGCTGCTTATGATACGGCCTAGAGGTGCTCACACAAGATGGTGGCTGCTCTGATGAAGAAAGTTAGCTTTGCATCGTGCAGGTATCTTTACAGCACTAAACCTCATACCTTTGAAATGTGGTGGCAGGTAATTTGAAAAATTCGACGTGCTTTTTCTTCACAGCAGCTATCTTTAAACAATAGCGGCTATACATAAGCTGTTAAGGCCTCCTCTTATGTCAAGGCATAGCTCTATCGAACAAGTTTAAACCTGCATCGGGATAGCTAGAGTAAGCATGTGCTGCAGTGATGACGTCATTATGCATGTTTAGACTTGCAAATCACTAGAAACATAACAAGACTAGAATCGAACACCGCACTCTATGCCGTTAACCTCACTTTGAAGGACAATAGAGCGTCGCTAACCTCACTGCTGCCATCTTTACGGCAGTAAACCTCAAGGCTGCCACCTTATGCATGTTACAGCGCGGAATTTAAAATCCAACAGCAGAACGTCGCTAACCTCACTCTTGCCATCTTGATGGGCTTAAACCTTACTGTTGCTACCTTGGTTATACGCTTTTGTGTTAGTTTACTATTAATCGCTAAGCTGTTCGCATCATCGAAGTAGAGAGTAACAAATGTCGAGTAGATTTAAAGAAGAATCTGTTAGCAGAAGATAAAAGTCCGTCATGGAAAAACCTATTTCTAGGTATATTTGCGAAGAGTGTGGAAAAGCATTTTCCCGAAGCTATCACAGGAGACGTCATGAGATATCATGTAGGACGATTTTTCAATGCAAACATTGTAGAAGAGAGTTCAAGAACGCATACAACGCTCAACGTCATGAAGCCGCGTGTAATGTAGCTTCATCGGGAACAAAATACAAAGAGCTCAACCATATTCCAGCGAACACTGATTTATGTTTAAAAAGTACACCTCTGCGAGAGATTTTTAATTCTCCCTTGCTGTCTAGGCCTGCTGCAAGTTCTGTTACTGAGCACAAACTTCAAGATAAAGAGAGGCAAGGTCATGATTATGATAATAAGGATAATGGTGTTGATCAAAACAGTAGTAAAGGGAAAGTAGAAGAAGAAAATTCATTGCCATTACAGCTTGATGATTTTACTTCATTTCCTAAGCCTACTACACGTTCTGTCGAAGTGCAAACATCTCAAGAAGAGATGCAAGGTAAAGAAGAAGGAAATTTCAACGCTTCGTCGCTATCGAAACAAGTTATGTTTGTACCTAGAAACGCTACTGCTGAAGCACGTATTACATCAAAACAAGTCCCTGCACATCAACTGTCTGCATATAGACTCAAAGTTCACAACAAGCCTCTGTTACCCTATGTAGATATAAGCTACTGTAAAGACCCCAACGTACTCGTAAAACGTTTACAACTGCTAAGAGCCTATCATGATGCTGGTTACACACAGTACAAAGAAGATATTTTTGAAATAGAGTATGAATTACGCCGTGTAGGTATTATTAAGTAAGCGCTTACCCTCACCTAAGTCATCCATCTGTAGTATATAGTCGATCGAGTAGCTATATTCGTATAGATTATTTCCCAACATTCTCCCTTCCTTAGGGTGTTAACTCCGCCTCTAGTTGTAGAGCCGGTCTCAAGCCCGGATAAAGAGAGGAGAGGCGCCCTAGCCCTTTAGCCCATTAGCCCTTTAGCCCTTTAGCCCTTTAGCCCATTAGCCCTTTAGCCCATTAGCCCTTTAGCCAAGGAATGTGCGGTAATCTAATCTTCTTAGAACAAAGGTATCCCCTGACATGTTCTAAACACATGTTGTATCGAGTACAGTGTTCTATTATAGTCTTGATCACTTATTTAGTGTTCTAAACACTTCAATCAATGTTCCGATCACATGATAAAGTTAACGGCATAGAGTGCGGTGTTCGATTCTAGTCTTGTTATGTTTCTAGTGATTTGCAAGTCTAAACATGCATAATGACGTCATCACTGCAGCACATGCTTACTCTAGCTATCCCGATGCAGGTTTAAACTTGTTCGATAGAGCTATGCCTTGACATAAGAGGAGGCCTTAACAGCTTATGTATAGCCGCTATTGTTTAAAGATAGCTGCTGTGAAGAAAAAGCACGTCGAATTTTTCAAATTACCTGCCACCACATTTCAAAGGTATGAGGTTTAGTGCTGTAAAGATACCTGCACGATGCAAAGCTAACTTTCTTCATCAGAGCAGCCACCATCTTGTGTGAGCACCTCTAGGCCGTATCATAAGCAGCTGTGTATAGTCACCGTCTTGTCGCTGCTACCTCCCGCAAGCACCCCTAGGGCGTCTCATAAGAGCAGCAGCCATCTTGTGCAAGCGCTCTTAAGCTGTCTCATAAGAAGCTATGTATAGTCACCATCTTGTAGAATTAGATAGCTGCCAATGCCAAAGGGCCTAAGTAAGGATCGAACCGTCGATCTCATCATTAGACTATGTTTTTTCATGTTCCTGATACTGCAAACCTAGGTATCAGGTAGAAAAATTTTATCCGTTTTCGAGATATTTAACATTTTGCATTTAAGCCCCAAATTTAATGAATCGAACCTGCACGGCACGTTATACTCTCTACCATAGCTAGACCTGATCATGTTACGAAGACTTACTTCAATACAAGCTAAAACAGAGTGAATGCCAAAGGGCCTAAGTAGGAACCGAACCGTTGATCTCATCATTAGACTATGTTTTTCTTGTTCCTCGTACTGCGAACCGAGGTACTGGGCAGAAAATTTTTTGTCCGTTTTGCTCTACGATGCATCGCTTTCGAGATATTTAACATTTTGCATTTAAGCCCCAAATTTAATGAATCGAACTAGCACGACGTGTTAGCCTCTAAGCTAAGAGCAGCAGCCATCTTGCGCAAGCACCCTTAAGGCGTCTCATAAGGAGACGTGTATAGCCGCCATCTTGTGTCCGCCATCTTGCGCAAGCATCCTTAGGGCGTCTCTAGCCATCTTGTGCAAGGACCCTTAAGCCGCCTCATAAGAGCAACCGCCATCTTGCGCAAGCATCACTAGGGCGTCTCATAAGGAGCCTTGTATAACCGCCATCTTGCGCAAGCATCCCAAGGGAGTCTCATAAGAACCTGTGCATAGCAGCCATCTTGCGTAAGCACACTTAAGGAGTCATGTATAGCCGCCATCTTATGCAATTAACGTCGAGAGAGGACTGCTGAAGAATTTTTCTTTTTAAATTATCCACCACCACATTTCAAAGGTATCTAGCTAAAGATAGCAGCACTGCGTATGACAGGTGACGAATTTACATCTACTACGATAAAGAGGGCAGCACGGTGCTCTCTGGATTAAAGATGGCGGATGACAGCTGTCAAAAAAGCACGTAGCTATGTTTACCAAACAAGAGCATGTGGAATTTGCCGCCACCACATTTCAAACTAAAGAGGGCAGCACTATGCTCTGTTGATTAAAGATGGCGGATGGTAGCTGACAAAAAAGCACGTGAGTTTGTTTCCAAACAAGAGCACGTGGAATTTTTCAATTTGCCGCCACCACATTTCAAAGGTATCTAGCTAAAGATGGCAGCACGGTGCTCTCTTGATTAAAGATGGTGGATGATAGCTAACAGAACTTTTCAAATTGCCCGCTACTACATGCTTAAGGTAGTAGCCATAAAGAGGGCAGCACGGTGTTCTGTAGATTAAAGATGGCGGGTGATAGGTGATGAAATTGCCCGCATGATAGCAGCACGGTGCTCTGTTGATTAAAGATGGCGGATGACAGCTGTCAAAAAAGCACATGGCTTTGTTTCCAAACAAGAGCACGTGGAATTTACCGCCACCACATTTCAAACTAAAGAGGGCAGCACTGTGCTCTATAGATTAAAGATGGCAGATGACAGCTGTCAAAAAAGCACGTGAGTTTGTTTTCAAACAAGAGCACGTGGAATTTTTCAATTTGCCGCCACCACATAGAGGGTAGCACTGTTCTCTCTGGATTAAAGATGGCTGCTTGTCGAAAAGCATTTTTCAAATTATCCGCCACCACATTTCAAAGGTAAGTAGCTAAAGAGGGCAGCACTGTGCTCTATAGATTAAAGATGGCGGATGACAGCTATCAAAAAAGCACGTGGCTGTCAAAAAGCACGTGGATTTGTTTATCTCGAGCTAGTGAGGTTAAGTTGGTAGCACTAAGGTTTAGGCCCGTCAAGATGGCAGCACTGCCGATGACAGGTGACGCAAGAGGGCAGCACAGTGCTCTGTGGTTTAAAGATGGCGGATGACAGCTGTCAAAAAAGCACGTGGCTTTGTTTACCTCGCGCTAGTTAGGTTAAGTTGGTACCACTAAGGTTTAGGTCCGTCAAGATGGCAGTACTGAGGTTAGCGATGCGTTGTTGTCTGTCAAAACGCACGTGGCTTTGTTTACAAATCTGTCAAAAAGCACGTGGCTTTGTTTACCTCGCGCTAGTTAGGTTAAGTTGGCACTACTGAGGTTTAGGCCCGTCAAGATGGCAGTACTGAGGTTAGCGATGCGTTGTTGTCTGTCAAAAAGCACGTGGCTTTGTTTACAAATCTGTCAAAAAGCACGTGGCTGTCAAAAAGCACGTGGCTTTGTTTACCTCGCGCTAGTTAGGTTAAGTTGGCACTACTGAGGTTTAGGCCCGTCACGATGGCAGTACTGAGGTTAGCGATGCGTTGTTGTCTGTCAAAAAGCACGTGGCTGTCAAAAAACACGTGGCTTTGTTTACCTCACGCTAGTTAGGTTAAGTTGGTACTAGTGAGGTTTAGGCCCGTCAAGATGGCAGCAGTGAGGTTAGCGATGCGTTGTTGTCGATGACAGCTGTCAAAAAGCACGTGGCTTTGTTTACAAATTCAAATCTCGCGCCAAAATTCAAATTTCCCGCCAAAATTCAAATTTCCCGCGGGCGGCGGCGGCGGAGGCGGAGGCGGCGGCGGAGGCGGAGGCGGAGGCGGCGGCGGAGGAGGAGGCGGGCGGAGGCGTGCGGCGGCGGAGGTGCCGCAGAACTGTCCAATTATACTACTGCGGTCGTGGCCTTAATTAAGGTACAGCCCCAGCATTTGCCTGGTGTGAAAATGGTAAACCACGGAAAACCATCTTCAGGGCTGCCAATAGTGGGATTCGAACCTACTATCTCCCGGATGCAAGCTCACAGCCGCGCGCCTCTACGCGCACGGCCAACTCGCCCGGTGAAATATTATGTAATTTTGTTATTGTGCAGTTTCCTAAACTGAGTGAATTTCTCCTTGTTTTGTTTGCCGTTCATCAAGAAGTTTGGACATTCTTCCATAGAAGACACTACCAAAAACTATGATCATGCACCCTGGTGCAAGGTGTAAGAAGTTATAATTTAAAGAAGTTTTGTATTTCGAGGTTTTAGTAACTGATTGATGTTTCTTTTTTTTTGGGTTGGCAATATTTCCTTTTTCTTTCCGCCAGTTTTGTATTTAGCCAATCACTAATTTCTGTAATTAATTTTCAATCTATCACAGGCTTCTTGTTCGATTCTGAGTGTAACTTTGCGATCAACCAATAAAATTGAGAGGGTATGGCTAGTTTCGTCTTGAATGATCTCGAACCTTCCCTGAGGGTTTATAAACAGCGGCTTTTCACGTTTCTTGGCCAATTGATCGTCGTCTATCTGAGTGTGTGTGTCAAGCAGGAGGCGGGCGGCGTCTTTCGGCGGCAGCCAGAACATCTATAAGGTAATGGCCACATAACTTTATTCTTCCTTGCAACCGCCGCAGTTTAACCCGAGGGAAAGGTTCGACTCTTTAATTATGTAACAAACTTTTCTAAAATGTAAATCATCTTTTGGCTAATGTAAAAATTTCATAAAATCTTTAACTGTAAATCGGGGATAGAGAGTGAATTACCCTCTCGAGCTCCCCTTCATCTTGGTTTGAGGTGACTACGTTTTGTAACTTTGTTTTTCTTCTGTGAGGTGTTAAAGTAAATTCTATACGAGTCACCTCAGTAGTTTGGGAATAGGCCCTGTTTCAACGGCCTAGAGCCCTTTAGGATTTTAAGTGTTCATTATCTTGGAACGCAGTGTGCGCCTCCATTCATTTTATGTTTCGGGCCGTTTACTTAACCTGTTCCTTTTCTCAAAGGCCCCATAGGTTGGGTATTAAATACCCCTCTATGAATTATTTTTCAAATTGTAAGTGGTGCCCTGAAAGGCCAGAGATTGTATGTTGATGTTGCCTTGAGTAGGCTTGAGAAACTGAGAGCCTGTTAGCTCTTTTCCAAAATGTTGTAAGAGTAACGAATGCCTCTTGAAGGCTAGATGTTGTAATTTTGGGAGCAAGTGCTCTTTGAATTAGGGGATTTCTGCCCTTGAATAAATTTGTGCTCTTTGGTAAATTTGAGCTAAGAGCTCAGGAATTGTAAAACGAGGGACTTGAAGCCCAGAATCTGTCAAGTTCACTAATCTTGTATTTTCCTTGACTTGTTTTAAGATTCTCATTGTACCTGATGTTTCATTATTATAAAAATTGTTAAGTTTGAAGTTCTGAAAATATAACCTTCAAGTTAAGTTTTGAATTAATCTTGATATAGTAGTCAGACCCATTCAAGCCCGCACCTTCTTTCACCTCTGCGTTCCACAGATAACCGTGGAACAATTATTATTATTATTATTATTATTATTATTATTATTATTATTATTATTATTATTATTGAAGTGAGCTTAGAAAGAAAATCATCAGGGAAAAAAATATGTACTTATTTACCATCAATAACTCTGCGTGGGACGTACCAGTTTTTAAAATCGAAGATAATAGAGTATGTGTAATATCATTGTAAGAAACACCATAATATATAAGGAAGACCACAGTATACCTTACCAGCTGCAGTTGACATCGCTGCTATATCTCGCTATTGAGCTGAAGGCTGACCGAAACGATTCAACCTGTGTATAGAATCCAGTGGGTAGTTCGTCCCACGTATCAAATAATACTCCTCCGCCAAGGGAAAATGTACCTGGGCGGCACATCCGACACGTCAAGTCGCCGAGGTCAAAGTAATATCCAGATTCACATGATATTCCTGGAAGGAAAGAAAGGTTAGTCTTTATATTAATCAAGAATGCACCAGCAACATTCAATATTCACAGCAATCACACTAGTTAATTCAAATATCGGACAATACTTTTATATTATTTTCTGTGCAATCGAATATTTATTGCACCGCCTTTTGCATCATGACACCAGAGTTCAGATTACCGAGCGTTTAGGGGCGCGCAGCGGTTAGCTTTCATTCGGGAGATAGTGAGTTCGAATCTCCCTCTCGGCAGCCCTCAAGATGGTTTTCCGTGGTTTTCCCATCTTCACACCAGGTGATTGCTGGGGCTGTACCTTAATTAAGGCCGCTTCCTTTCCACTCCTAGTCGTTTCCTCTCCCGTCGTCGCCATAAGAGCTATCTGTGTCGGTGAGACGTAAAGCAACGGGTAAGACAAAAAGAAGAGTTCAGAGTAAGTTAAATTTAATTGTAGATTACGTAAAGCTGACAGTTTTTACGCACTGTTGGTGTTGTGAGCATTACCACGAGACCTCCAATTTGACGTGGAATCAGAACCAAAGGGACGTAAATTATAATTAATGAAATATTGAAACTGTGTGTTTAGCAACAAACTCTACGTTCAGTCGACGACTCACTTGCGTTGAGTAACATTACGTAATATTTAAAATGATGCAGCCCTAGTTCATGATAGACCAGAATGTGTAGGATACTGCACCCGGTAGGAATTGCTTGTGTTGAAGTGGCACCCATAACCACTGTTAATTCTGTTTGTACCGAGCTCGATAGCTGCAGTCGCTTAAGTGCGGCCAGTATCCAGTATTCGGGAGATAGTGGGTTCGAACCCCACTGTCGGCAGCCCTGAAGATGGTTTTCCGTGGTTTCCCATTTTCACACCACGCAAATCCTGGGGCTGTACCTTAATTAAGGCCACGGCCACTTCCTTCCCACTCCTAGCCCCTTCCTGTCCCATCGTCGCCATAAGAGCTATCTGAGTCGGTGCGACGTAAAGCAACTTGTAACAAAAAAAAAAACAAAAAAAATCGGTTTGTGTCGTTTTGAGATGTCAGTAATATCAGAATTACTGTCCGACAGATAGGAAGTTTTAAAATGAATATTTTCTAGATTTGTGTCTACAAGCCTCGACTAGAGTCTTGGTTTCGTATTATTGTAAAGCACGGAGAAAGGCCATTCACAAAAATAAGTGGACCGGAATCTGGACAACACTTCTCTACAGAACCTTCATCGGGGAAATCTCAAAATTCAGGCAAACTCCTTGCTGTAGCCTATATCCCGTTGCAGGTAAATTTAGGAGTTCGAACTGAGCAATTCTCGGTGCATCTACACCAGTTAGGGAAATAACTTCACAAATACATCGAACACGGAACGCTAGAATCTAAGGCTTTCTAAATAGTTATGTCCGAACAGCCTTTTCCCTTCACCAGTGTCTTCGTCTTGTAGTCATAGCTGCAACAAATACTGAGTTTAGGAACTAACATTCACACATCTATGTATGACCGCAATTTGCACTCCACACTGACTCAGAGACTGGCACACTAGAGAGACGGTGTGTAATCTTTATTGTCACTCAGACCACGTACGGTATAGACCAGAATTTCTCACTGTTGAGCTGCGGAACCCCAGGTTTACGTGTGAAATTTAGGGTGCCTGAGGTATACCAAGTAATTCATTTCTGGAGAACCTAGAATTAAGTAGGCATAAAGGTGAAGACTCCACGGAAAGTCAAACTCTCCCATTTACTTGGTGGTCAACAAATTCCTGATCTCCTGCTCCTGTGTGTAAAGGAGGTCCAGAGGGAGTCTTTCTCGTACTCACTAGGGCAGCTGAGTGAGTCGATATAGAGCAAGCTGGAAAGTGAGGGATATTTTTAAAAATCCTGGCATTACTGGGCATAGCTACTTAGCCTTTTCGTTTGGGATGCTTTCACCTTGGCTACTATTCAGTACGTAATGACGACATTATGATGATTTTACAGTGACATCAACCTACCAGCATAAAAGCCAACTAGCTGAAATCTGTGAAGACATGACGATCAACGGGAGTAAATATTTAATGAGGGTGTCCTTATATACTTTATTTTGCTTACAGTTTTCTTGCTAGAGGCTTTACGTCGCACCGACACAGATAGGGCTTATGGAGACGATGGGATAGGAAAGGCCTACGAGTTGGAAGAAAGCGGCCGTGGCCTTAATTAAGGTACAACACCAGCACTTGCCTGGTATAAAATTGGGAAACCACGGAAAACCATCTTCAGGGCTGCCGACAGTGGGATTCGAACCCACTATCTCCCGGATGTAAGCTCACAGCCGCGCGCCTTTAACCGGAAGGCCAACTCGCCCGGTTTTACAGTTTTCTTTGAGTCGCACCGACACAGGTAGGTCTTACGGAGACGATAGGATAGGAAAGGGCTAGAAGTGGGAATGAAGCGTCCATGGCTTTAATTAAGGTACAGCCCCAGTATTTGTCGGGTGTGAAAATGAGAAACCACGGAAAATCATAGTCTGTTGCCTCATTTTCTTTATTCAAGAATCCCAGATAGTATTTCTTGAGATTTGCGTGAATGGCATTTGTTTGAACAATTCAGTACAAATAAATAGGGTTTATTCTATGCAGAATCTACAATTGTAATAAACACTAGCCTTAGTATGGTCTTAAACATGACGTTTAAAAATCTTTATAACTGTGTTACACACATTCTTTCCAAGGCTTCAACAAGTTTTTAATTAATACTTTCATAGTTACGTTTCATTAATTTACCCGTGAGAATCGTACAGCTTTGCGTAGGCCTACTATGTATAAAAATTACAGATCAAGACAAATTTACTGTTATTTGAAAATGCCCTGTCACATTAAATCAATCAATACTAATCTGCATTTAGGGCAGTCGCCCAGGTGGCAGATTCCCTATCTGTTGCTTTCCTAGCCTTTTCCGAAATGATTTCAAAGAAATTGGAAATTTATTGAACATCTCCCTTGGTAAGTTATTCCAATCCCTAACTCCCCTTCCTATAAATGAATATTTGCCCCAATTTGTCCTCTTGAATTCCAACTTTATCTTCATATTGTGATCTTTCCTACTTTTATAGACGCCATTCAAACCTATTCGTCTACTAATGTCATTCCACGCCATCTCTCCGCTGACAGCTCGGAACATACCACTTAGTCGAGCAGCTCTTCTTCTTTCTCTCAATTCTTCCCAACCCTAATTATTTATTCTAATTATTTATTCTCTGCAGTATGGCGAGGCTAAAACGTATACCTTGCGTGTTAACTTTATTTTTCAGGGTACAAATAAAACCTTTTTACTTACTGCAACTATTAATTCTTGTCGCTGGGTTAGGATTTGTATCAGCACACATGCCGGAGCTAGGCACTTGAACTCGCCATCGTCCCTTCTGGGAGTCACATTCGGTTAACTCATAGTGGTAATCGGCCTGAAATAAATAAATAAGCAAATAAATAAATAAATAAATAAATAAATAAATAAATAAATAAATAAATAAATAAATAAATAAATAAATAAATAAATAAAGGAAGGAAGAAAGAAAGAAAGAAAGAAAGAAAGAAAGAAAGAAAGAAAGAATGGAAGGATGAATTATAACATAAAAATTACAGACTAATACAGAAAAGGACATACAGGGAGCTTTTGAGGTCATAAGTGTTGTGTTATTACTCATGAAACAACTAAGAATTTATAAAACATACTGTATACACAGCAAAAAGTTTACGTGTTCGTCATCTGCTCCTAACCCTAATAGGTTACATACATACATACATACATACATACATACATACATACATACATACATACATACATACATACATACATACATACTGAATCCATGACATTTGAGTCATAAGGAGAGAGTGTCCTAAATTCATTACATGAGGCCGCATATAAATTACAAGTCATGAGGAGCTCTAGCCACATTTTAATCTCTGACCAAACACGGCACGTGGAGAACAGGAGGTGATTCTCATTCTCACGCTACAGAAATTACGTCACCCACATGTGTAGAATGTGCAAGGATACGAAGTAATTTGGCGGAGCTACTTTTTTTAGTAAAAGTACATTTTAAGAAGCATTGGCGACGAAACTGCCGTAGTAAAGGTCAGGTAATCGTAAGTGGGAAACTGCTGTAGTAAGGGTCGGGAAATCGTAAGTGAAACAATTTGGTTGTAAATGGTAAAGACGTTATACCGCTAAATAGCTCCAGAAGGAAAATTGTTGAAAGACGCGCCTGTTCGTTTAAACTCTCATACATCGAACAAAATATAGCGCCTAGCTTATGAGTTAATTTAACAACTCAGCTGGTTAAAGGAAACCCTAAATGTTTATTATCAAAACCGCTACTAAACTAAGCAACTATGTGTTATGTCGTAATCTGCCATAATTACATTTCTGTGGGGTGGAAAACGTGCCTGTAAACTTTTGGCGGTAAATACAGATGGCATGGGAGTGGGAGTAAATTTTATAAAAGAACGCCACGCCATTTGCCATCTCGCATTGTTTTCCGTGAACTTGAGACGACCGCATGTTATTCAGACTAACATTCAAAAACCGGTTGTGGAGGCTAAGTCCCCAGAAGGGAAGGCAGTTTGGCCAAAGGTGGCTATCTGACGTCATCTCCAAGTGGAGAGAGATTATCAGTCGAATTAACGGTATTCCCATGTGGAACCGTCATGTAAATTCACATTAGGACAACTGACGGCCTCCGGGAGATAGTGGGTTTGAGCCCCACTGTCGGCAGCCCTGAAGATTGTTATCCGTGGTTTCCCATTTTCACACCAGACCACAGCCGCTTAATTCCCACTCCTAGCCCTTTCCTATCCCATCGTCGCCATAAAACCTATCTGTGTCGGTGCGACGTAAAACCAACAGCAAAAAACAGACGGCCATTATAATGCCGGAGCCATGTAGTTAAATTAGCTAATATCATTGTTTCACTTTATTGCGTGTGCGAATCGGTGATTTGACGAACGTGTTCGGTTCGCGAGGAAGAGAACGTGTGAAGGGCATGTTTTGTTTATGCCATTATTTTCACGTGAATGATGTCAATTATAAAGACGGAAAGAGTATGTTTTTTAAAGCCACTATCTGTCGAAATGGCTAGGTAAAGAATGAAAGAGGCAGCTGGATCTGTTCAGATGTGAAAACACGTACGACTTCAGGTATGTAGACTACCTTCCCATAAAGTGCATTTTTTTAAGATGTCACCATTTTGTTTGTGTACCTGTGACTCATTTTGGTCATCCATTTTTATTTCGTAAAAATGCCAGAGTAATACGACAAAAGGTCATTTTTTATGTTTCTTGGATAATCGAAAAGTCGCGAAACTAGCGTGTGAAATGTTGTACATTAGTCGATTTGATGGCTGAAAAACGAATATAATGTCTAGAGCAAAGTATCATTTCTGTACGTTTTTTTCTATATTTGTTGTTTGCCAAAGTTAAGACATTAATTTATCATAACATTCTGTTCAGTGTAAAGATGAAATTCCTGTAAGTGTAATCCGTGGTTTACCATTTAGAGCGAGTGCGTGATAATGATGGAATGTCAGCTGTTGCGGAAGGCACACCGTCACGTATTCGGCGCTGTAAATTTTATCAAGGGAAGGTACGAGGCGAGACCGGTGTGTGATTTATGAAATAGGAGTGCTATTCCAAAATTCTGTAAAACCTGTGTAGAATGGGTGTGAGGAAAATAACGGTAAAAATTTCTTGTGAGTCAAGTTGTGAGTTTTGGTTTTGGAAATATTATGTTGTCAATCTCAGGAGAAATGGTTAGTTTGTTACAAAATGTTTTATGTAACAACATGCTAGATCACACAGGAGAGATATTCCATATTATTGTCGTGTAGAGAATTTGTGGTAGCAAGTGTGGTGCAAGTCTTGCAAAGATGAGAAGGAGTGTGGATCAGGTTGTTGAAATCCTGTAATGTTGAAGAGACTTTAGGCCGGGATTTTCATTGTAGGGAACCCGAGGATTTATTTTGTGTAATTTAATGATATGGGAATAGGGTCATTCCATAGTTAGGATTCCACGTGAAACCGTAGAACCGTGATGGATAAGAAAATTTCAAGTGACGTTTTAAATTAAATATCTTCGCAGAGTCGACGTTGGTCAGGAATCGCATTTCATGCCAATTGTCAGTAAGGCGAGGTTTTCATTTGATACAGGTCAAGATAACGTATGTGTTTTTAAGAGATAGCGAGGAGGGTCGTGTTCCCAAAGGCCATAACTCCAACCATTTAGCCATGGATCCGGACGAATAATAATAATAATAATAATAATAATAATAATAATAATAATAATAATAATAATAATAATAATAATAATAATAATAATAATAATAATAATAATAATAATAATAATAATAATAATAATAATAATATACGTAAGTACAACGTCATTTCAGCTGCTTACTACCTTAAGAGACCGCGGTATGTCGGAAATTTGCTTTTAAGATGGATAAAGTGGAATGGGGTAAGCATATATCTGAGGGAAGTGTGTACTTGTCCAGTTTTTTCCCCTGAGAATTGCCCTCTTAGTTTATGAACTAACAGAATTCACCCGACGTAGTTTATATACTATAATGTAAGATTGTATTGATAAGCAATGTTATAGCTAATTATTAGCTTATTTAGCTAGGCTGTGTTGATGTTGAAATGTAGTAATCACGTTTAACCTGCTTTGAAGATGTTTTCATTATTAGAATCACCCCCGCCCCCTCACATGGTGGTACAGCCCTGTTGGGTCTAGATTTACCAAGTGACACTTTTTCTGCTCAAAAGCTTGGAGATTACGAGGTGGCGCGTGGTCAGCGTGGCGAATGCCCTCGGCTATTTAGACCGGGGCCGCTTTCCCATCGCTAGATAGCTCCCCAAGTGTTCTGAAGTTGTCTGAGTGTACCGCGAGCCAGTTCTCAGATCCAGGTAATAGTCCTTTACCTGGCCGGGAACCTAAGCCGGGGTGTCCCGGAAAGAGACAGTCTTTGGATACCTAGACTACGGGACCGGCATAAGATTAGAAAAAAACAAAAAATTATACAACTATGTCTAATTTAATAACTTATCATTGTGGATTTTATTTCTTACAGAAAAAATTGTTAATGATCAGTATTTTATACTCTACGAGTATATAATGAAAGGTACAGTATGTGATACCGTATCTATGTGTATACTGTATTAAAACACTAGATTTTGTTATCCTGAGTTTGAGAACGGCTGAATGGATTGACTTCGTAAAGCATTCTGATGAAAGCTCTTGGACTTTAGATTTGTAGACTATGTTTAAAAGATAAGAAACATGTGCGTTCGTATACTTTAAAATGATTAAAGGAAAATGTTACATTCACATTAGCTATGACATGGACCGTGAGAGCGGTCAGCAGTTAGCTGCAACAGAGCGAGCGCAACGTACCATACTCCCTCCACGAATGCACTGAGAAGACGGATCGTGATTATGGCGAGAGTTACCGGATGTTTCCTATGAATAAAAAGTTAACGTGAATAACGAGCGCTAGGGTCATAGAAGAGCGATCGGTGTTAGTTGAATGCTTCTCTCGTAATAGTAGGTAAAATGGAACTCTAACCACTACGCCTTTACTAATTGTCAAGATGAATGTTGTCGATGGTACAACACTGCCGACCTGAAATAGAAACCGTTTCTGCTGAAGTAGGAGAATGCAAGACTCTCTCTATCCCCTGTCCCTCTACATTTCACAGGGTGTGTTGGCATGTCGTGTGCGGTTGCAGAGTTTTTGCCATGCTCTTCTGTCCTGCGCTAGATGCATCGCTTGATGTAGAGAACTCCCAACCAACTTCTTCATCTGGTCAATCCACCTTGCTGGAGCTCTTCCCCCGGTCCTTGTTCCTTGCACTTTGCCCTGCACGATCAGCTTTTTAATATCTCCAGTTCTCCTTGATATGTGGCCTAATTATCCCGAGTAGGTCTTCTTCATGAGCATGTCCTTGATATTGAACGTCCGTTGCTCGGCCCAGGATACTCTTAGAACCTAGCGGTACACCCACATTTCCAGCGCTTCAAACTTCTTCCTGTCAGCTTTATGAATTGTTTCAGCTGTGGTGATGGGAAAAACCAGAGTATTTACGAGCCTGATTTTGGTGTTGTTAGTGATGGGTCTATCTTTCCAAATATTCGTCATCTTCGCCGTCACATTGCGTGCCATTGCAATGCGTCTCCTGATCTCATCCGAGCAGCCCCCATTGCCCGTTATCAGGGCACCGAGATAAACGAATCTGCTCACCCCCTCAAAGCCTCCTTTTTGTCTCAGGTTTGGCAAGTTTTTGTTTGCCCGATCCACGATCATGACCTTTGTCTTGCCGACCGTGATCTCCATTCCACACTCCCCCGCTGGCTCTTGTGAGCCGGTCCATAATAATCTCCATCTCCCTGGTGCTCGATGCTATGATGAGGGTATCGCCTGCATACCTCAAGTTGCTGATCGTCTTTCCTCCTACTCGAATGCCTCCTTCCCTGTCTTCCAGCACCTTTCTGACAATGTGCTCTGAGTTGATGTTATAGTGCAGAGGTGATAGGGTGCCAAAATTATGTGCTGTGAATAAATTTAAATGAGATTTTATAGCAGCAGAAACAAAGCAGAAAAGAGCTGTTACAAGCTTTGCTTGGACTAAATTCGGAGAAGTACGGGATAATAATACTTTGAAATACATGGGATTTGTCCAGTGCTTCTCATGTACAACAATTAAAATGTTTCAGAATACAGCCGGCCCCTCAGTTCCAGCAAGATACTTGTGTTCTCAGTCTAGCTCTAGTACGAATAAAGTTCATGTAATGCCCTGAGATGAAAGACACTTTTCCAGATGCTTGCATTGAAGTAAGTGCTGTGGATATAATACAGTACAGTTTAATATCGTTAATAGACCACAATTCACTAACTTAATTCATAAAACAAAATCTGTAGAAACAGTGTCTGAGATTCTATTTAAGGTCGACGGTGTTGTACCATCATCAACATTCATCTCGTCACTTAATTAGAATACACCTAGTGGCTAGAGCTACAGTTTACCTACTACTGCGAGAGAAGGATTCAACCAACACCGATCGCCCTCATATGACCCGAGTGCTCGTTTGCAGAGGATTAACTAATATCTTTGTTATTCGATAGGGCCTCACTACATTTATTCTTATGCTATTGGTTTTTATAAATATTTATTGTATTATCTTATCTTGTATTACAATGTAGCTTCTTTGAAGTAGACAACAATAAACCATGTTAAACAAGATGGAGTGTTAAACTGTTCGTGCAAGCAATTCCCAATATCTGGAGCCGGAAATCCGAGAAGAAAGGAAGTAATTGGTACAGTATGTGTGCAAATTGAATTGTAAACTGTTCTGCTTGATAGAGATAACATTGCCCGTGAACCAATGTTTCCAGTAAGAAGACATGAATATGTTTTGAATAACGACACCACGACCTTGTAGCAAATCGTACCAGAAGACAACAGATACTGTAAGCAGCTTAATTTTGGCTATCAAATTATTTTCTGTATAACAGCATGTTCACTAACGCTCAACATTCACGTATAGGAGAATTATGTACTAGTTTGAACTGCACGAGATATCCATCGCATGCACGCGTTTTTTAATTATTACACGCTAGTGTTCTTGACACCCCGTTGACGTCACGTTTCTCGATCACACACTGTAAGCTCAGTTGGTTACTCTGTGCCATCTCACTACTTAATAGAGCCATTTATCCTCTAACTCACGAATACGAATTGTCTCGTATATATAACATGATGGCTGATGCAGAGACGTTGCATAACTTGAATAGGAAACGCACCAGAGAAAGAGGCAATATTACTCGTTTTTGCTAATACGATTAATTCTTTCTGGGAGGAGACTCCTCTAGACGAATACCAGTTCTACAAGGGCCGTATTGAAGAGGCGTAAATCAGGCTCAAGTCACGGACGATGAATACGAGACGGATACATCAACTAGTGAAGAATATATCGAGACTGTTAAACGCAGGATTCAAAGGGTTACACGAGGTATCGATAACGAGCTTTCTAATGCAACTGCAAATTTAACAGTGAATCAGATTCATGATGAAGTGCTTTCTGCCTCATCATTTATACACGCAATTAAATTACCTCCCGTCAAGCTGGAGCCATTTCAGGAGACTTTGAAAACTGGGAACGTTTTTGGGAACAAT
Organism: Anabrus simplex; assembly: GCF_040414725.1. NCBI lineage: Eukaryota > Metazoa > Arthropoda > Insecta > Orthoptera > Tettigoniidae > Anabrus > Anabrus simplex. Next base: position 559,133,727 of record NC_090266.1, read on the forward strand.
TTGAAACTTTCATTGATCGGATCCATCTCTTTCTACGGTTAATAAACATGCGTTTCTTAGAGGCTATCTTGAGCGAGAAGCTAAGTTCTTGATAGATGGAATTGCCATTACGGCATCGGCTTACGAGGATACCAAAAGGATTTTACGCGCACGATATTGGGACAGAAACCGCATAATACAAGCCTACCTAGATTACTTGGAAGATGTCACGCCGGTTAAATTCTCCTCTTCCGAAGCTCTCAACACGGCATTCATTGAATGCAATAGACTTATACGGGCCCTTCTGGCCTTAGGAGAGAACGGTAATGCCTACGGCCGTATACTAGCCCCGAAAACACTTCGCGCCTTCCTCGAGGACGTCTACCGGAGATGGATACTTCACGTGAAAGGGGAAATTTACCCGCAGGCCATATCACAAAGTTGATGGAGTTCCTAGGAGTGGAAACAGACGGTACCGTAAGTGCACGGAAGATTCGTGGGAAGTCTAATGTTCCTAACCTGACACCCACCGCGGCAACTTCACACGTTAAGGCTAAGGGTGTAAAGGGAATACGAAATAAAAATCGGTGAATCCCTTCTCCGTTTTTTGTGAGGAAACTAGTCATTGGGTTCAGGATCGCAACGTTGTTGGTGACGTTCGCAGTCGTAAGGAAAAACTAAGGGCAAAATATTGTTGCTACCTATGCCTAAATTGCGGCCACAATACTGCAGAATGTAGTAAGAAAGGAAGGTCATCGTGTGCCAATTGCAAGAAGGACCATCATGTATCCAAATGCAGTAACACAGAAAACACCAAACCCGATACCATTCAAAAGTTAACCACGTCTGTCGGCAAGATAGGTGTTGCACATTCCGATTTTACTCATCTTCAAATTGCACGAGTGTGGGTTACAGGTCCAACAGGTCTAGCGAAACTAACAAGATGTGTACTGGACCATGGTAGTCAGTCTAGATTGGTCACAAGACCACTAACAGATGAGCTGAAGTTAGAAACCATAGAGAATCGGTGTCCATTTGTCAGTGCCTCTGAAATGCCATCGGCCTCCATAGTCCGACGTAGACTCTTGAAGCTTAAGGATATCTGGGCGAATTCCACAACATCATTTACTGCCTTTGAAAGCACTCACTCTTTGATGCTTCACCCAACTTTACCGCAGGATGTCATTGTACTGGGACACACCTGAAAATTACAGCTATCTGACCCCAATGGACAACCACGAGAACCTTCCTATCGAGAACCTCATAGGCGGTGACCATTATTGGAGGATAATCAAGGATGTCTTTCCCTTTCATTAGTGCCGATTCCTTCCAAACCCTTGGTTGGATACTCAGTTGAAATCGATCAGGTGTTACAGTGAATATAGTGGTAGTCAATCATATTGATAACCATGAAGTTACGCACTCATATGATACGTACATACGCCTCCTGGATTTGGATGCTATTGGGATTACACCAGACCAAGACCGATCTTCAAGTGCGAAGGGCACTGAAATCCTCCAGCAATTTCAAAACTCCTGCCATATTGAAGGTAATCGAAGAGTACAGTAGTTCCTCTTCCAAGAAAGGAGCACGTAAATCTGTCAATTAATCGTGTGAATGCTGAAGATCAATTTCTTTCCCTGCAGAAACGACTCGAAAGAAATAAAAATCTGAGGAACGTCTACTTTTCACAGGTGCTTGACTATATAAAGAAAGGCCATGTAGAAGTTGCTGAACCAGCGCAAGACCCAAATGCGTTTTACCATCTACCACATCATCTGATGAAAAGTACAGGCACGGAAATGTTAAGTAGAGAATTAGTTTCGAAGCGTCTTCACACGAATGAAATTCCCCTTCCATTAAGACGCTCTGGAGATGGGACCGAACCTACTTCCAGAGTCCCTATCAATTCTACTTAGATTTAGAATGTACCCAGTAACAGTCATTGGAGACGTCAGCCAAGCTTTTTTGCAGCTTGTCCTCGACCAACGTGACAGAGATTTAATCAGATACTTCTGCTATTGAGTGATTGACGGTGCAGACGGTCATGAAATAATCAACGACGTAAAAATATATCGATTCACAAGGCTCCTTTTGGCTTTATCTTCAGTGCATTCTTGCTTGCTACTACGCTGCGAGAGCTTGCTGCGCATCATGAGCGAATATTTCCCCAGGCTGTATACGTGTTAAACAAGAACACTTACGTAGGTGACTTCGCCGCAGATGCTCAAAACGAGACTGATGCTGTTTTCCTGTATTATGAGCTTACATCCCTCATGACCAAAATTCAATTGCCTTTGGCAAAATGGGGATCAAATTCAAGTAATTTACAAGAAATATGGGAGTCCGAGGGTCGACAAATCAGCACCAATGTTCAGATGTTGGGAATTAGTTGGAATGCAACATCTGACACATTCTTAGGAGGAACTTGTTGCAAGTCACGTGCACATATTATGACCCAATTGGTCTAGTCTCACTAGTCTCAATGACTGGGAAAATATTATTCCAAGATACATGGTGTAGAGGGATCGGCTGGGAAGAACTCTTACCACCAGACCTTGAACAATGATGGCATCCAGGGTTGACAACACTTCCGACTTTATCATGCATACGTATTCCTCGCCACATGGGCACAGACGAAAATTCTCAAATCCATGCCTTTTGTGACGCATCAGAAAGAGCTTATGGTGCAGCCCTTGCACATCAGAACTGACACAAGGGGCTGGACCAAGGTACAATTAGCCTGCAGTAAGAACAGGCATGCTCCTGTAAGGAATGTTACCTTACCGCTACTGGAAATACTTGCCATATTGATCGCAGCAAGGCTACTACGTTATTTTTATCAGAGGACTGGGTTTTAGAGGCAAACAGCAACTCTGTGGTTCGACTCGACTGTAGCATCAGGGTGGATACGGGAAGTTTCAACAAATAGAAAACATTTGAGTGCAACAGATTAACCAAGATAGAACAGAAACACACACTCCATCATCACAATGGATACACTGTCCTTGCAGAGAAAACAATGATCATCATCTCTCAAGAGGAATACTTGCCGATCGGCTGAAGTCTTTTAAACAGTGGTGGCAAGGCCCTTCACGGCTTATCGACCATCCCTACTCATGGCCTCAATATGCCACTTTTACTTCCGTGCTGCCTGAATCACAAAAGGCAGAACACCAAGTGTTGGTAACTGACACTGTGGGAAACTCCCATCGTCGCTTCAAGATACAGCTCATACCTCAAACTCCTGCATGTGACAGCATGGACCCTATATTTTGTTCAGAACATAAGTTCAGCATAAGAACCTTCTGAAGAACTATCAGTGTCCGATCTCGCCGCAGCATGAATGTATTGGATTAAGGTGGCTCAACTGGAATCCTTCGGCACTGAACTGAATGCTCTTCAGAATAGCTTGCCAATACCAAGAAACTCCGAAATTTATCTATTCATTCCTTTCCTGGAAGATGAGCTGATTCGTCTTGGTGATCGCTTACAATTCGCAAAAAATGTATAGAGATGTCAACGTCATCCTGTTCTACTACATGGACAAAACTGTTTCGCTCAACCTATGATTCGGAACACTCACATTGTAGTTCATCACCTCGGGGTCCGCATTGTACTTTCAGAACATCGGGAAGAATTTTGGCTCCTTCGTGCACACCAATCGATCAAGAAGATACTGTGTAATTGTCTCCTCTGCAAGATGGCCTAAAAATCCTCATGAACAAGCCACTGAGGCTTCACTTCCTTACAACTGGGTGAAACCATCAAAGGCCTTTGAGATTACCGGCACAGATTTCGTGGAACCCCTATATGTTTGGATGGGGAGCATTGTCAGCAAGTGCTATATCACACTTTTTACTTGTGGTACGACCCGTGCTGTCCATTTAGAGCTTTTCTCCGCCATTACTACAGATAAATTCCTATCTGCACTGCAACGGCTTACAGGAAGACGAGGCATACCACATAGTATTTACATGGATATTGCAAATACAGTCCATGCCACCAATAAGGAATTGACAGAACTGAAGACCTCACTCACTGCCTCAAAGACGCATCAACACCTAGCTAAGTACGGGATCTCTTGGAAGTTAAATGATTGCAGGACAGCTTGGTGAGGAGTTTAGGAGTTTTGTGTAAAAGGATGGTGGGCACGACAAAGAGGTGCTTAAGGAGAATATTAGGCAGGGCACAAGTTTCAGAAGAAAATATAAACACTACTCTTATCTTGATTGAAGGAACTCTAAATTCTAGGTCCATCGCGCAAGGAGAGGATGGAGAGTCACAACCACTAAAACCTGCAAATTTTCTTTGCGGAGATCGACTCACAGCAATTCGAACGGGACCGGAAAATGTAGTTAAAACAAACCTGATAAAGGAGTGACGCAAACACTAGAAGTTAGTGAATGATTTGCGGAAAAGTTGGACGAAGGAATATCTCACTCAATTAAGGAGCGTCCATGAAGTCCACCGACCCCACCAAACATCGCCGAGAGTCAGAATCGGGAACGTAGCACTGATCCATGATAAGATACGACCACGTCACACTTGGGAAAGAGGTCGGACAATGGAATTGCAAGAGGGATGAGATGGGGTGGTAAGGACCTCCGTGATGCGTACAACAAATGGAGAGGCAATCGTTCGACCTATTCCTTTAGAGGTTGACCAGGTTGGGGAGAATGTAGAGGATTAACTAATATCTGTATTATTCGATTAGGCCACACTACATTAATTCTTATGTTCTTTGTTTCTGTAAATATTCCTTGTATTTAGAATATTACAATATAGCTTCTTTGATGTAGAAAACAATAAACGATGTTAAACAAGATGGAGTGTAAAACTGTTCGTGTACGCAATTCCTCAGCACGTTATTTACGTTACTTTGTTCATTCATAGGAGGAAAATATAGCAATGTTGATACCGTTGACCGTTTAAATGACCCTCAAACAATATCATGCACCTGTAAGGCCCGACCTATTGTGATCGGGGAGGAAATAATGACAGAAGTATTAAATACGGTAGAAAGAGTAGTTCCAGCGGCTACTACTGATTTGTGAGGAGAAATTATCATTAAATAAATTGCATAAATAATTTCGTGCTAGAGATGCATTTTCTGCTGTATCCATTAGATAGCATTAATAAAAATATAAGGAAAGCGCTAGCGGTTGAATAAGAAATGCGGTTAATCAGCTGCGAAGCGACACAATGCTTCCCAAAGAATAACTACAAACAATACTGATATGGCAACATCCATATTCATTTTATAGCACTCAAGAACGCCAATTGCAAATGAAGATAATTGGATAGATACAAAGATATATATTTCATGCTCAACTGCTTCTGTTAGCTTGTACTGCACGTGCATACACGTCAAACCATTACATGGTAGTTTTTTTATTCGTAGGATCAAAATATATTAATTTTGATACCGTTGACCCTTTAAATGACCCTCAACAATATCATGCACCTGTAAGGCCCGAGCTATCGTGATCGGAGAGGAAATGATGACAGAAGTATGGTAGAAAATGAGTTCTAGCGGCTACTACTGATTTGTGGGCAGAAATAATCATTAAAAACTTTTTTGACTCTAACGGTTCATTGTATAAATAATTTCCTGATAGAGATGCATTTTCTACTGTATCCATGAGATAGCATTAACACAAATACAAGGAGAGCGGTAGCGGTTGAATAATACACCTGAAAGCGAGCGCGGGAGCGATGCCGAGTGAGCGATTACACACGAAGAGAGTTCGGAAAACCGATCTCTAATATCTTTATGCATCCCTCTCTTGCAGCACTCTAGCCACTCCGCCCCGCAACTGCTTACCCGTGTCATAGAATAAGCGACCATCGGCCTAAACAAGCGGAGGGACACAGGCACGGTATTCCTTGATATCCAGAAAGCATTCAATAAAGTCTGGCACGAAGGCCTATTAGCGAAATTAATAGACCTCGAATTCCACCCAGGGTACATAAGATTAATTAAATCATACCTGGAAGGCCGAGAGTTCCAAGTAGATTTTCACAACACACTGTCCAGCACGCGACCGATTAGGGTGGGCGTAGCCCAGGGGTCACTAATAAGCCCAATCCTGTTCATCCTATTTACGAATGACATGCCGACAGCGGAACTCACTACCACGCACCTCTATGCGGATGACACTGCTATCACAGTACAACACCCTCAGCTAGCATGCACCCGAAAGAGACTACAAGTAGCACTGCGAATCCTCGAGCCCTGGCTAACCAAATGGCGTATCAAGGTCAACGTTGACAAATGCCAAGCTGTGTTGTTCACTAGGAAGAACAGACGCACACATAGGCCAGCCAATATCAAACCGCTCAAACTATTTAATCAAGATATAGCATGAAAGGATAATGTCAAATATCTAGGAGTAGTCCTAGACAGAAAACTAACCATGCTACATCACATTAAAAACATCCATCAGAAGACACACGCACGACTGTCACAGATTTATCCTATACTGAATGAAAGATCCAGTATTAACAAGAGAGTAACAATCAACATGTACAAGGCCCTAATTAGGCCAATAATAACGTACACAGCCCCTGCCTGTGGCTAAACTGCTATGACGAACCTGGATAAGCTGGAACTAATACAAAACAAATGCATTCGAGCAGCGCCTAGACTCCCGTATGACACACCAATACGCCACCTACGCGGAATTGCGAAAGTCAGCTCGATAAGGCAACACATACGAAAACAAACACTCCAAATGTACACGAAGTCATGGGTCAATAAGATCAACCCACTGGTCAGTGGAATAGGACGCTACGACGTCGATCTATATACCAAATACCTCACGCCGAAGCACATTCTGTTCAGCCACAGGGTTAGGAGGCCGGGGGTCCAAAAGCGCCCCCCGTCCTAAGCTGACACCAACTCACTACACCGCTTCACTTAATAATACGCACACACACCGCATTGCAAACACCTGTATATATGTACATGTCTATTTACCTATACCCTTGTCCTAGATTATGTTATGTTACAGATCTAGCCATTACAGGGAATCAAGCGAGGGAGGACTGAGAGAAGAAACACACCATGACGAAAGCAACACAGCCTCCCGCCTCCCGCCAGTGACAAGGGAGTGGACAGAAAACCCACCCCTGCAGCTATCATTTAACTATTTAATTGTTTACTTGTTTTACAGGACATGAGAGCGGAAGCGCGGCCCGTACTCTACCAAGAAAAAAGTATAAATGTATATATGATAATGGTGTATGTATGTATATAGTTGCAGGGACAGGTGTGTGCCACCAACACCGCAAAGAAGGGACGGCATCAGGCGAGAAAGAAGAAGCCCCTTACCCTAAGTAAGGCTTGACTCTACTCCCCTTCTCCTTGAAGGAGACTTAGCACCAGGGAGCGCTGGCTGTTGGACCAAGGGACTAACCTGTGGCGCAAAGCCCAGCGGAACCGAGCCGCACCAGGCAGTGACAAGAAGGACTGATTCCCTATCATAATTGACAAATGCTAGGAAAATGGTTATGATTGCATGACACATACTCATAACTAACACAACCTCTGGACTTTCCAGCCCACGTCCTTGCATGTTGCATGTGTTTTACATGTAGGCTCTTTCTATTTTCTTCCTGTGTGGTTTTTCTCTGACCCGTCAATACCACACCTTAACACCATCCTACCAATACAAACTCGCCTGGTAACATGTGTGACATGGAAACAGGCAGATACTCCTTGTATCATTTCCCACTCTTCCCAGCTATCTCGTTCTACTTAGAAACTAATAGCATGTCGGAGGCAATGTAGAATGAGTCGATTGCCACGACGGGGGAGCGGGCTACGCCCCCCCCCCCCAGTAAAAAAGAAAGCAGCACTCTACAACATGCGGTGCGAGAGGAGAGGTGGAAGGGAACAACTACGCATGCACCAGTCAATCGTCTTCCTGATCAGCTATATTTTGGCTTCTTTCAGTCTTGGTTGTAGAGATTCGATTGGTCGAGAGGAAAGCTATGCAGCTTGAAGCGATTTCGGAGAAATTTAAAGTTTTTGTTTTGTTTGTGTTTTTCATGTCGTATCTCCTTATTTTTGTTAGCTTGAGTGATTTCGGAGAAATTAAAACATATTCTTTCTCCCCGACCTGATTTTAACTCTGAGGCTGTGAACTTATCCCATTCCGGTAGTTAGCAAAGTGAGTCGATTCTCCGTGTCATAATTTACGGTCATAGAAAACCGAAGGATTGTATCTATATCACGAGGAAACTACAGAGAGTATAATTTTAGGCTCCGCACTTCTGCTCAGTGACCGCGGGAATACCCAAGCGAGCGCCACATGGCTTGTGTCAGGCTTGGCATGGTAAGTTGTCTTGACGCAGCAGTTCCTAGTAACTATTGGACGTTTAAGGTGTATTATGAGGGTATTATCTCGATGGTTAAACACGCTACAATGCAGAGAACGTTTTAGGTCGAGTATTAAATGCACAAGGAGAAGTAACCAGTTAAAAGGTGCCTTGGAAAACACCGTAGATATTTTCCCGATTCTACAGTACCATCAAAGCGTTCCGTACATCAACTCGTTCACAAGTGGTGTGGTTCCGGTTCTGAAACTAGTAAGAAAAAACAGCGAAGGGGAACAGCTCTCACACAGGAGAGGTTAGAAGATATACAGGCAAGACTGAAAGTCAATCCAAATAAGTCGCTTCGCAGAGTAGCTCAGGAAAATGGTATATCACATTCGTCAGCACGCAATGCAACAAAATTATTACATTTACAATCTTACCGGACTCATTCAGTGATGAGTTCAGTTTCGTTTACTACTTTATTTATTTATTTATTTATTTATTTATTTATTTATTTATTTATTTATTTATTTATTTATTTATTTATCCTTAGCATGTATACAGCTATTTAAATTCTGGTCAATCCTTGTGAGATTTTTGCTGGACAAATTCATTCCAGCAACACTCTCCAGTATCATTTTATCTGTCAGTCACTAATCATTGCCCCAGAGGAGAGCGGCAGGCTTCGGAAGCCGGCACAGTTCTATCCTCGCCGCTAGATGGGGTTTTTATTTATTCCATTTGTTCCATTTATCCCGTTCCTGGTATGTTTCGAGCTGTCAGTGGTAAGTTGGCGTGGAATGACATACTATAAGTAGAAGAATAAGCTTGAGGTGAGCTTTTAAAAGCAGGGAAGATCATAATATGAAGATAAAGTTGGAATTCAAGAGGACAGATTGGGGCAAATATTAATTCATAGGACGAGGAGTAAGGGATTGGAATAAATTATCAAGGGAAAAACGTCCATGTTCGTTGAAAATATTTAAGGAAAAGCTAGGTGAACAATTAAAAATAAATGTAAATGAGGTAAATAATTGATAAAAAATCTGCCACCTGGGCGACCGCCCTAACTGAAGATCAATGATGATTGATTGATTGATTGATTGATTGATTGATTGATTGATTGATTGATTGATTGATTGAACGGGCCGAGTGGCTGGAAACAGTCTGTGGATTTTTATTTTCATGTATATATAGCTGCTGAGTTAAGTTTCTTTTAGTTTCAATGGGCGTAATCAAGCCGTTTCTTTGAGACGATCACATCCGCTCACCATTGCGGGCACTGCGCTCGTCGTCACGGCTTCTCTGCGCTCCTATGTCTCGGTACTCCACTACGAAGTCTTAAATTATACTCCCTGTACTAATGCGCCAATTTAAAATTTAGATTTGGCCGGCATGTTTCTCGCAGCAACCAGGAATAACTTTCAATTATTAACGGAAACAGTGACATTCTCCAACAAAACAACACAAAAATGTCAAGAATGCACTATCCATCGATGGTTCCGGGGGAAGTAGAAAAACATCTAGGCTGTATACCGATGGTTAATACAAAAGTGCTTCACTTTATGTCAGTAGCGTGGGCAAGAATAGCCGCTGTTTTCCTGCCCCAACGGTCGAACAGAGAACAGTGCATTCAAAATTCCTCTAAATAAAATTAGAGTTCCTTGTCTGAATTAAAATGAAACTGCAAAGCAGCTGATGATACTCGATTAGCATGGCTCATAAAATAGTCCTTCATTAACGTCCGTGAATCGTTTTCTGAAATATGTTATAGGGAACGACATTCCTTTCGGCGGGAAAATTTTTGTTCTTGGGGGGAGATTTCAAACACATTTTGCCTCTTGTGCCACACGCTTCTCACTAAAATGTTATTCGTAAGTGTATTAAATACTCTCCTCTTTGCCACTTCTTCAAAATACAAGGTGGCGCGCGGTAAGTCACCTTTTTTTTTCATGAATAACGCATTTGTTGTTGACAAGATTAGTAATTTATTGGTGTAGAAGTAAAGAATACAGCTTGGAAATACAACCTAATGAATCACATGTTCAATATGACTACCGTTTTGTTTTACAACTTCTTCAAGTCGCACACGTGCATTTGTGACGACTCTCCGACACAAATATTCTGGAATGGCGCGGCATAACTCCACAATGATGGCCCTAAGTTGCACTGCATTTTCGGGTTTCCCGTGGTACAGCTTCTCTTTAAGGAACCCCCAAAGTAAGAAGTCACATGGGTTAATGTCCGGGCTGCGAGGCAGCCACATTCTTCCTCCTTCATAACGTTCTGGAAATCTGTTTGACAATGCCCTAAGACCAAGTCTTTCGTGTAGGAAATGAAGCACAACGTTGGCAGTAAGGGGACGTGCTCCATCCTGCATTAACCATTGTGTCTGCAATGGAAGACCTGTAGCCATGAGTTGAGGAAAGAACTGGTTTCGCAGCATGTCTAAATAGCGTTCACCGATTACTGTAGCATCGAAGAAAACCAGACCGATGATTCCATGACTTGACATCGCGACCCACACGCACACTTTCTCCCCGTAGGTGTCTTTCATGTGGATTATTCGCGGAAGTTCACTTGCCCAAAATCGAACGTTCTGTTTGTTCACAACACCGTTCACGTAAAAATGAGCTTCGTCCGAAAACCATGTGTTGTGTAGCACTGCCTCTTGGTCTTGCACGATTGTCCTCCTTGCAAACTGTAGTCTCCGCTCCTTATCTCTCGCAGTAAGCTTATGCGCCAGTCATCTTGTATGGATACAAGCGAAGCTCGGATTGAATAATTCTTTGTACAGATCGGCGTGAAATTCCCAACTCGGCACTGGCTCTTCTTGTTGATTTACTCGGACTACGAGTCAAAGCCACTCGAACTGCTTCAATGTTTTCCGGCGAACGTACGGTACGTGCATATGGCCGCTTACACTCCAAGAGAGATCCAGTACCTGCAAATTTGTGATGTAACTTGCGTATTTTCTGTGGGCTGGGAGCCCACCTTGTGCCGAAATGAGCACGAAACCTTCTCTGTGTCAATGTAACACTGTTCGTCACCGCGAACAGTAACACAATCTTCGTCTTTTGTGCGACGTTCTACCGTCCTTTGTCCGCTATCGCGGCAAACTGAAATGGTGGACTCAAAACGGAAGCGATGAACTCGTAACGACGTCTGGAGTAATGTCCATGAACTGCACGAAGTTGGCCGCACGATTTGAAAGCTATTGCCCCAATAGTATACTTGTAGGATCAAAATTCAATTGGGTGACTTATCGTGCGCCACCCTGTATGACGTTTCCTTAAAAACATGCGGACAAAACCGCAAGAAATGGAATTTTCTGATATTTTGTAATGAATTGGTAACGAAGGCTTCCACTCTGTGGTTGGTGAGGGATCAAATGTTTTTGAAACACCAGCAAGAATTTTAGAATGTGATGATTTCACGATTGAAGTTTATGGCAAAACATTTATTTCTGCGAAAGATGCGATCAGTTTCTCCAAAGTTGCCATTCTTTCATTCAAAAATGAACTCTGTGATGAAATTCGCCTAATATGAAAGTCATGGCGCTTATATCCGGTAGCTCCAAAACGTACATTACCGTCAACTGATTAATTAACGAAGATCAGAGCCACTTACTTCAATTTCCTGCAGAATTCTTCAATTCCTTGGAATTAAATAGTTTGCTTCCACATATCCTTACTCTTAAAATTGGGGACATAGCTGTTATGGTCGTTAGAAATTTGAACGTTTCCCAATAGTTCCTAAACGGAACCTGATTATCTGTAAGAAATATGAAGATTTGGCAATAATAAGTGGAGATAAAACTGGGCAGAGATCTGTAATCCCTCGAGTTGATTTAGCACGTGGGACAATGCTGACGTTGTGCAAAATGTACTGCGGTACTTTGAATGTCATCCTTTACAAGGTAAGCTGACTTTACCTTGCCGTGACGATATAATAATAATAATAATAATAATAATAATAATAATAATAATAATAATAATAATAATAATAATAATAATAATAATAATAATATAATAGTAATAAGTAAGTGATATGGTGAACTATTATAAGAAAAAGACAAGAATGGTGCACAAGAAAGATTCCAATATGAATCTTATCAAGAAAAAAGTGCGTGCATGGAGTGCATTTTGCGTTTATTAAGCTCTGGCTGATCTATTAACAGCAGATCGAGGTTGACTTCCATTATTTTCAGGTTAGAAGTTGAGTGTCTTCACATTTTTCCACGATTTCTTTGGATTTCATGCTAAACCGCCGGTAGGAGGATCAGAAATACATTGGAATTTTGCTGGTATAAACTTTGTGAATGTTATGATTATTCTGTGTGTATTCTACTCTGAGTGGACCTCGAACCTGCTCTCAGATCCAGGTAAAAATACCTGACCCGACCGGGAATCGAACCCGGGGCCTATGGGCAAGAGGCAGGCACTCTACCCCTGCACCACGTGGCCGGCACAATGCTTTCTGGTCTGGCGTAATTATTATACCAAAGCCTTCATTCTAACAGCATTTTGAAAATGCTGTTCATAATTATTTCTTTTCTTGGTATTTGCTTTACGTCGCACGATGTGATAGCAAAGGTCCAGGAGTGGGAAGGAAGTGACCGTGGTCTTAATTACGGTACAGTCCCAGCATTTGCCTGGTGTGAAAATGGGGGAAACCACGGAAAACCATCTTCAGGGCTCCCGACGGTAGGATTCGAACCCACTATCTCCCGGATGCAAGGTCACAGTTGCGCGCTCCTAACCGCACGGCCAACTCGCCTACACTACCGTATATAGGCCTACGTCTGCTTGTATATGCTTACTGCAAGATGACTGACTTCAAACACTTGAAGATATCTCAATATTTTACGCGCACTTCCGTTTTCCTTTAAAACCCTTTTCAGTACCATATAGATCCCTGATAAAGAACACACGTAATGTTTAATAAATCATGCTTAAATGTTTCGTTAAATAAAACACATCCTATCTCGTCGCTTTAAAACAGCCACATTCATTATTAACTAAGAATGATCATTTCGTGAGGCTATTTCTCTCCTAGTCCTTTCCTGTCCCATCGTCGCCGTAACACCTATCTGTGTCGGTCCGACGTAAAAAAGGAAATTAACCATTTAAGGTTAAAATCTCCGACCCGGCCTGGAATCGAACCTGGGAGCCTCTGGACCAAAGGCCAGCACGTTTACCATTTAGCCATAGAGCCGTACAAGTGTTAACAGAGAACTGCTAAATAAATGCAATGCATACCGCAATATGGACCAAAACAAATACATAGCCGATTCCCGGCCAGGTCAGAGATTGTTACCTGGATTTTTTTTTCTATTTGTTTTACGTCGCACCGACACAGATAGGTCTTATGGCGACGATGGGATAGGAAAGACCTAGGAATAGGAAGGAAGCGGCCGTGGCCTTAATTAAGGTACAGCCCCAGCATTTGCTTGGTGTAAAAATGGGAAATCACGGAAAACCATCTTCAGGGCTGCCGACAGTGGGGTTCGAACCCACTATCTCCCGAATACTGGATACTGGCCGCACTTAAGCGACTGCAGCTATCGAGCTCGGTTTACCTGGATCTGAGGGCTGGTACGAGGTGCACTCAGGCTGCGTTCTTAGAATTGAGGAGCTAACTGACTGCGAGATATCGGCACACTTCTAGAAAGCTAAGAATAACGGCCGAGAGGATTCGTCGTGCTTCAGGCCTTTGGGGCGGTCGCTTTGTATGCCAAAGCCCTTCAAGGGCTGTAGTGCCATGGGGTTGGGTTTTTTGGAGGGGGGGGGGGGTGCAGACAGCATTGTGCCTGGCTTACAGAAGCACGGCGTGTTGTCAGGCTGATGACGTCGTTCATCGCTTCAGCGAGGCGACCATTTCTAGGCCGCAGTGGGCCAGCGCATCTTCTATCTGCCACCTTGTACATGCTTTCAGAGGTTGCAGGTTGCTGCGAGAAATGCCAACCCCCGCTGTTGTTTCTTTGGTTCTGTCTTCTTGTTTCAGCGTTTTAGACAGGATAAAGTGTTGAGATCGCATTTTCTGTGGCCTATTAAAATTTTCCACATATCTTTCTGAGTAATCGAATATATCTCCAACATCTCCGTAAAATTCATCTACTCAATGAGTTGCTGCGTGATTTAGATCACGTAGCTGTCAGCATGTATTCGGGAAATAAAGGGTCCGAACCCCACTGTTGGCAACCCTGAAAATGACTTTCAGTGGTTTCCCATTTTCACACCCGGTAAATACTGGGGCTGTACCTTAAGTAATACCACGTCCGCTTCGTTACCATTCCTAGCCCTTTCCTATTTCATCATCACCCTAAGGTCTATGTGTGTCGGTGCGACGTAAATCTAATTGTAATCAAATTCATCTCCCAATTTTTCTAACGTACAGATACATATTGTGCCGAAACGAACGGAAATGCCAAAAGCATACACTATAGTAATTTGTCTTATAAATCGGCCAACTCACGGTTAATTTCTGGATTAATTGGGCGCACGATCAATTTAAGCAATGTACAAATGTCCAGTCGACATAAATCAAATCTAATTAGCTACAACTTTCTTTCTTTCTTTCTTTCTTTCTTTCTTTCTTTCTTTCTTTCTTATTCTGCTTACCCTCCAGGGTTGGTTTTCCCTCGGACTCAGCGAGGGATCTCACCTCTACCGCCTCAAGGGCAGTGTCCTGGAGCTTCAGACTCTGGGTCGGGGGATACAACTAGAGAGGATGACCAGAACCTCGCCCAGGCGGCCTCACCTGCTGTGCTGAACAGGGGCCTCGGTGGGGGATGGGAAGTTTGGAAGGGATAGACAAGGAAGAGGGAAGGAAGAGGCCGTGGCTTTTAGTTAGGTACCATCCCGGCATTTGTCTGGAGGAGAAGTGGGAAACCACGGAAAACCACTTCCAGGATGGCTGAGATGGGAATCGAACCCACCTCTACTCAGTTGACCTCCCGAGGCAGAGTTAACTCCGTTCCAGCCCTCGTACCACTTTTCAAATTTCGTGGCAGAGCCGGGAATCGAACCCGGGCCTCCGGCGGTGGCAGCTAATCAAACTAACTACTACACCACAGGGGCGGACATTAGCTGCAACCATTGTTTAAATAACTGAGACGGAATGGAAGTGAAAGCGATGAGCAAAAAGGAAATAAATGACATAAAGTACACTGACTGACAGAGCAATTGCAACACCAAGAAGGAGTGGTTCGAAAGGGATGAAAGTTGGGGAAAAAACAGAGACGGCACGGACGAATAATTGATGTTTATTTCAAACCGATATGCAGGTTACACAATGCGCACGGCATCGACTCAGTAGGATGTAGGACCACCGCGAGCGGCGATGCACGCAGAAACACGTCGAGGTACAGAGTCAATAAGAGTGCGGATGGTGTCCTGAGAGATGGTTCTCCATTCTCTGTCAACCATTTGCCACGGTTGGTCGTCCGTACGAGGCTGGGGCAGAGTTTGCAAACGGCGTCCAATGAGATCCCACACGTGTTCGATTGGTGAGAGATCCGGAGAGTACGCTGGCCACGGAAGCATCTGTACACCTCGTAGAGCCTGTTGGGAGATGCGAGCAGTGTGTGGGCGGGCATTATCCTGCTGAAACAGAGCATTGGGCAGCCCCTGAAGGTACGGGAGTGCCACCGGCCGCAGCACATGCTGCACGTAGCGGTGGGCATTTAACGTGCCTTGAATACGCACTAGAGGTGACGTGGAATCATACGCAATAGCGCCCCAAACCATGATGCCGCGTTGTCTAGCGGTAGGGCGCTCCACAGTTACTGCCGGATTTGACCTTTCTCCACGCCGACGCCACACTCGTCTGCGGTGACTATCACTGACAGAACAGAAGCGTGACTCATCGGAGAACACGACGTTCCGCCATTCCCTCATCCAAGTCGCTCTAGCCCGGCACCATGCCAGGCGTGCACGTCTATGCTGTGGAGTCAATGGTAGTCTTCTGAGCGGACGCCGGGAGTGCAGGCCTCCTTCAACCAATCGACGGGAAATTGTTCTGGTCGATATTGGAACAGCCAGGGTGTCTTGCACATGCTGAAGAATGGCGGTTGTCGTGGCGTGCGGGGCTGCCACCGCTTGGCGGCGGATGCGCCGATCCTCGCGTGCTGACGTCACTCGGGCTGCGCCTGGACCCCTCGCACGTGCCACATGTCCCTGCGCCAACCATCTTCGCCACAGACGCTGCACCGTGGACACATCCCTATGGGTATCGGCTGCGATTTGACGAAGCGACCAACCTGCCCTTCTCAGCCCGATCACCATACCCCTCGTAAAGTCGTCTGTCTGCTGGAAATGCCTCCGTTGACGGCGGCCTGGCATTCTTAGCTATACACGTGTCCTGTGGCACACGACAACACGTTCTACAATGACTGTCGGCTGAGAAATCACGGTACGAAGTGGGCCATTCGCCAACGCCGTGTCCCATTTATCGTTCGCTACGTGCGCAGCACAGCGGCGCATTTCACATCATGAGCATACCTCAGTGACGTCAGTCTACCCTGCAATTGGCATGAAGTTCTGACCACTCCTTCTTGGTGTTGCATTTGCTCTGTCAGTCAGTGTATATAAGCCTTTGGAAGTGGGACACACATGCATTAGATAATATAAACGGCAATCTTACGTTAAGAGGCGAAAGCAGATTTACAAATTTCGATTGCCAAGCAAACAATGTCAGGCCCAGAGAAATTTGTTCTAACATAAAAGTCAAATACGATGGAGCGGAGCGGCCGCGCGTGTTACCGTGCTACGGCTATGGAGCCAAGCTCTGCATTCGGAAACCTCACCGTCGGCTCTCTTGAGAATGGTTTTCTGTGGTTTCCCATGTTCATTTCCAGCCAAATGCCGGGAGAGTTCGTATTCATAGCCCACAGCCAATTCCTCCCACCTCCTTACTCAGTTTCATTCACAATCATTCATTTCCTCTTCATTTATCCCTCAACTAAGGCTGGCGTCAGGGAGGGCATCCGGCCGCAAAACATGCCATGTCATTTCACCTCACATCATCCCGTCATCCCGTACTCCGTATCAGGAAACAAGGTAGACATATAGTACGCGCACCTTTTAGCGATACATGGACACCCTAATGCTGAAACGGTCGACCTCGGCAAATACAGTAGAGACAATACGCGACACTCAGCGAGATATCGAGGGACAGCTATTGGAGCTCTCTCTAGCGAGTAGACCTGAAAACTACTGATTCTGTCATAAGAGCACGTGTATTTCTGTGTGAAGTTTTTGGTGTTATTTATGCGTTTTCAGTGAGTTGACATAATTAAATAGTAGCGTGTGTCATTCCTTGATATCTCCTCTCAACATGAGGGGAAAGGTATGTGCTGTGTTTGGCTGCAGTAACTATGAAGTAGAGAACAATGCGCGGTCGTTCTTCAGGTTCCCTCGTGACAAGAAAATGTAAGTAATATTGTGTTTGCATATATATTCTTCCAGTGACAGAGATTTTTATAGTACTTCATAATCTTCTGACCTGCTCGACCCATGTTTTAACTGGCTTAAAATGTAATACGCATATTTTATTGTATAGTGCAGCAGTTAACCTTCAGTACCGATGTGTTGTTGTAGGTGTAATCTGTGGGTTTTGAAATGTCACAGAAGTGATTTGGATAAGGTGTACAAGAAAGAAGGGACGTTACGCGTATATAAGAATTATAAGATCTGTTCAGATCATTTCCAGGCCAGCGACGTTAAAAATCCTCGACTATACAGCCAAGGGTATGTTACATTTGTACTCTAATTGTACGTAAATATTCCTCAAAGCATCACTATCGACAACATTTTCATACTTTTCTTTCTTTTATCCCTCTGCTCAGATTAAAGCCGGGATTTTATAGATTTTCTTTCTGTTAATAAGCTTCATGTTAAGAGGAAAAATGTCCAGCTATTAAATGTTAATTCATTGCACCATATGTGTAAGGAATGTGCCGATATTTTTATTGACAAGTGTCTTAATGTGATGATACAATGTTTTTAAATTAGAAAAAAGACAAATCCAACCGTAAGAGTTCAGGCAGGAATGCTAAACCAAAAAAAGTAATGCATAAATGAAAGATCAAGCCATTTCACAGCAGTCCATTTCACACCTTGTTTATATGTCTAATTTCAGTCTTTGAATAATAATCTTTTAAATAATTCTTTATTCATTTATCCAGAATTACTTTAGCAACTTCGAAGTTAATATCTCAATAACACTTTATTTCTAGACGTAATTTATTTATCCATTTCCGTGTATACATTTCCATTGATATTTGAATTTAGCGCGATTTTTTCAGGCCAAGTCACTAGGAGCGCCACCGTCGAATTGTCTCCCATGTTAGCAAGGCTAAATCCGTAAGTGTCGCGTATTGTCTCTACTGTATTTGACCTCGCGTATCTTCGAAATTCGTATTGGCAACCTTTAAATCACAAACTATGAATCGCTTATGCATCGCTGTGTGACATCTGGCGTACACTTTACGTACTAGTACTGTTGTTGTTTACACAGCAAAGCCAAACTATAGAATTCCTACTAGGAACAAGATTCGCATTGAGTTATGTGTGTATGATACAGTTGTTGTCCTAAGATAATAAAGGTTTGGAAAATTCACCACTGTCTGCAGCCCTGAAAATGGTTTTCCGTGGTTTCCCATTTTCACACCAGGCAAATGCTTGGGCTGTACCTTAATTAAGGCTACGGCCGCTTCCTTCCCATTCCTAGGCCTTCCCTGTCCTATCGTCGCCATAAGACCTATCTGTGTCGGTGCGACGTAAAACAACTAGCAAAAAAATAGAAAATTCATATCGATCGATCATATTATCGATTCAATTCATATTTCATTTCCATTCAGTTGGCAGTATAACCGGAACCGGGAGAGCTCCCTCCTTACTCCTCAACCCCGTACAAAGATATCGCTAAAAGGTGCGCGGACTATACATACAAGTCAAATACC
The DNA here is from genome assembly GCF_040414725.1 of Anabrus simplex. Lineage (NCBI taxonomy): Eukaryota > Metazoa > Arthropoda > Insecta > Orthoptera > Tettigoniidae > Anabrus > Anabrus simplex. The sequence continues at coordinate 559,152,998 of NC_090266.1, forward strand.
ATACACGGACTAATCACTGCATTTACAGAACCCCTAAGCGCAGAAATGTCAAATTTCACACGGCGGTTGCCCTTATATCTTAGGTGCTTGCTAAGAAAAGATCTGCAAGGAACCACCAGTAAAGAGTGAAATGGGAGTTAAACCCTGAAAACCTAACTAATAATAATCTATATAAATAAAATTGTAGGGGGTCCGCCGTCTGTAATTTCTTCTGTTTTGCCAATTTTTCAGATATTTATCCGTTTTAGGTCAACTCAAGACCGAATCGGTGGTTTTTACGTTTCGTGTCTGTTTGTTTGTCTGTTTGTCTGTTTGTCTGTTTGTCTGTCTGTTTGTCTGTTTGTCTGTTCCACCATCACGTCGAAACGGCTGGATAGATCTCAACCAAACTTCATATTTAGAGTATACTCATCCCGGGGAAGGTTTCGATATGCATATCGTTTTAAAATCTTTGAATACACGGGGGGTTTATAGGAAAACCAGAATGGTTTTTCCACCATCACGTCGAAGCGGCTGGATAGATCTCAACCAAATTTCATATTTAGAGTATACTCATCCCGGAAAAGGTTTCGATATGCATATCATTTTAAAATCTTTGAATACACGGGGGATTATAAGAAAACCAGAATGGTTTTTCCACCATCATGTCGAAACGGCTGGATAGATCACAACCAAACTTCATATTTGGAGTACACTCATCCCGGGGAAGGTTTCGATATGCATTTTATTTTAAAATCTTTGAATAGACGGGGGGTTTATAGGAAAACCTGAATGGTTTCTCCACCATCACTTCGAAACGGCTGGATAGATCTCAACGAAACTTCATATTTAGAGTATACTCATCCCGGGGAAGGTTTTGATATGCATATTATTTTAAAATCCTTGAATAGACGGGGAGTTTATAGGAAAACCAGAATGGTTTTCCTCCATTTTCTCTTACACTATTGATTATCTGTAAACTTAGTTTACCGTACGTGAAACGTCTCTTCATTATAAACAACTTTCGTTATGTTCGTAATTTACCTTACTCTTCACATGACGGAGAAATTTACAATTTTCCGCTGGTATCATGCTCTGCATTGAGTGACCGACAGACCGACAACGAACCTACAGGTTACCATGGCAACGTCTCTGACTGCATGCCAGCAGGGAAGTAACGTATTGCCATTTTCCTCATCATGCTTTTAAATTCGTGGTTATTCCCTGGGTAGAAGGCAAGAGAGGCGTCAATCGGCCTATCTGCGGGATATTGGCGGAATATCGTTGGATGTTATAACCGCCCTCGAATAGATTAAGTAATAACACCATTAGTCATCTTCTTATTATTTGTTTACCTAAGAATCACTGGACCTAAATTTCTCCTCTGTTACCGCTTTATTATATCCATAACTCACACTAGCATAATTTATTGAGGGGGATTTGATTTTCCAATACATTCACTTGGCATTTACATATTTGTCGTTATCCGACTGTCCTCAGTTATAATCCATTTTCTATTACTTTCAACTTTCTTAACTGTATTATTTTCTTCCTTAATTACGCCGTATGTACGCGTGTGCTACAAACTACTGGATGTATTTCCACCAAGACTCACATTTAGAATACACCTGTCCTTGATAGGTTTTGGGCAAATATTGTTTCTAAATCTCTGAACTGACTGGGGGTTTATACGAAACCGAAACAGTGATTTTGCACTTCCACAAAATATACACAACCAACGTTAATTTAAATCTACCTACCTTGGTAGAAATTAATTTCTAAACCTTTTTCCTCATGTGCATCATTTCGATACGAGGATTAATAAGGGAGATATCATTAACGGACCGTTTTTCTGTACAAGTCCCATCGGACTTAACTCACGAGCGGGTGCGTGTAAAGCGTATTCCTTACAACTTGAAAACTACTGAAGACATTCGAACCAAACTTTGTATTTAGCATCCACCTGTCCAAAGGTAGGTTTTAAACTTAAATAACATTTCATGTTCCGGAATGGACTGGCGGTTTATAGGGAACCGAAATGGTTATTTTACTCTTCCACAATATATACAGAACAAGACCAACCTGACGAAATCGACCAAACGTGATAGAATTCCACCTCTAAACCCTTTTTTTCATGTGCATTTTTTCGTCAGTAGGATTAATAAGGGAGATATCATGAATGGTCACTTTTGCATGTTAAGTCCAGCGCACATAGCCCGAAGGGTGTTTTACATGGAGCAGATTCCTTATCTATATAAATCAAATCGTAACGACTGTGTACCTCTACACTGACTATTTTGGCGAAATTTTCGTACAGCTTTCCGTTTAAGGGGTAATAATGATCATCTCCATAATTTTTGGTTTAGTTACCTGGAATTCCTAATTTTTACCCGCCTCGCCCAAAATCCAGATTTCGGCATAATCTGCCAGAAGAAAAAGAAGATAATTGAAATTTGAAAAAATTATACGTTTTAGCCTGTAACGAACGGAAAACATCCTAGATTATTACATTTTTCACTTTTTATCCCCGAAGAATATCGAAATATGCAGGCAATTTTAATGATGGTGCAGACCTTCGGAAATTCCTATCACATAACAGATTGCACAATCTCCGTTCAATTTGGAATGATCCCTTTTACGCTTGAGTTTTCTCTATTAATCGATGTTAAGTCAGTTTGGAATTTTCACAAGCATAATTCATACTTTCGATTACTTATATGAAATACAGAATCATCATACTCTTCACGAAAATTGGCCCACCCAGTAGCCATCTGTGAGCCAAATTCTATGTATGTAGCTGTCACATAATTATCCGAAAAGTAATGTAATGTGAGATAATCTTACAAAAACGTTACCCTGTTCCACGTTTCTAACTCAATCTGACCCTAGAATAGATGACATATCATAGGACCAGCCATTTAGGGCACTAAATCCGGCGTGTCTTATAGTATAATTCTTTGTCGATATGACGTACGTTTTGTAACAGTTAATCTGTAAATGAAGGTCTTCAATATTGTAAACACGCATATACTTTCGTATGTCGATCTATATATATTCACTGATGTCGATTTGTAGCGATCGAGAAAGGGTGGGTCTGCTAATGTAATGAGTACTCCCCACACCGACTTTTGACTGGCTGTATGAAAGGGCCCTTCTCCAACTCCTGTGTAACTGTCATTAGTAAGGAAGGTCTACAATTGTAATGAATAGTTCGCTTCTCGCTTTGACTTGCAGAAGGCAAGTGAGCATGCAGTTTTGTGTAAAACTTCCCTACCCGATTGTGTTTGGCAGAAGGCAAGGGTGCCCGCCATTATAAACAAATGTCCTCATCTAAAATGTGACTGGCATTAGGCATAGTGGCCTGCTATTTTGATGGAAACTCACCAACTTGGTGTGACTGGCAGTAAGCTGGCTGGCAGTAGGAAAATCGGCCTGACATTATAATGATAACGGCACAACTCAATTTTTAATGGTGGTAGGGAATTTGCCTGCCATTATAAGAAAATCTCCTCGACTGTAATCTGTTTGGGAGTAGAAAATGGGGCCTGCCATTGTAACGAACACTCCCAACTTGATTGTGACCGCGCAGTAGGCAATGGGGCCTCCAATTATAATGTAAACTTCCCAACTCGATTGTGAATGGCAGTAGACAAGTGAGCCTGCCGTTATATCACAAATCCGTAACAAACACTTTACATTGGAAACAACGTATGGGGACATCCCCATACTCTTTCTCGGATAACGCTAAGAGACATGCAATTTTAAAACAATCTTATTTACTGCATGTACACTGTTTACTTCGATATTCGAATACAATGTTGAACACCGTAGCGAAGCACGGGTACATTTGCTAGTTGTTCTTAAATCGTTAGCCGTACAACGTTCTTATAACGGTAGCTCTATTACGTCCTCATTGTTAAAGAAAGTTTTGAAGAAATTCCACCCCTCAGGAGGCGAGATGGGGGTTAACACCAAAAATCAAAAATGTTCATTCCTCCAAAACCGTTGTCTGTACGAAGTTGACATTTCGCATGATGATTGGATTGTCTTCCTTTCCAGGGACTAAAATGGTGACGTAAAAATTCAGCCAGGGATCATAGCCTACAAACCAAGCTCACTTACTCACCCGAAATCATTTGACATATAGCAAAGCAAAGTCACCTCCGTACAGGCCATGAAGGCCCTTGGAGGAGTGGAAGGTAAAGGCTTCCACCATTGTAAATCTCGGCCCGTGACGGGGTAGAATGGTTAGCTCTACGCTCGGCCACCTTTGCCCCCAGGCATTAACCTGGTACTCATTTTTGTGTAGGCTGAGTGAACCTCAGGGCCATACGCACCTCCGGAAGTGAAAATCTCGTTTCTTAAATTTTACGACTTCCTCACGGGGATTAGAACCCACGCCCTTCCTGGCGAACCGAGCACGCCTTTACCGCCTCGGCCAGGCAGCCCCTTCATTTGACATATGCAGTGGGTATTTCACATCATGGTTCCTCTCACTTCCAGAGAATTTAACAAAAATAGTTTTAAAAATCAAACCATAAGGAGGCCAATTTTATATTTTCACACTTGGAGTAAGAATTAGACGTTGAAATAAAAAATAATTCCACCCAAAAATTGGGTTGAATGGAATTGGACCCGATAGCAAAAGTATTTATTTCTCTGAAACTTTTTGACATAGAAAGTTAACATTTCAAATTATGGTCACCTCTATGAGCTGGATGAGAGTTAGGAAAGGTGTTAATGAGCTCGATAGCTGCAGTCGCTTAAGTGCGTCCAGTATCGAGTAATCGGGAGATAGTGGGTTCGATCTCCACTGTCGGCAGCCCTGAAGATGGTTTTCCATTTTCACACCAGGCAAATGCCGGGACTGTACCTTAATTAATGCCACGGCCGCTTCCTTCCACTTCCTAGACCTTTCCCATCCCATCGCCGACATAAGACCTATCTGTGTCGGTGCGACGTAAAGCAAATACCAAAAAAAGGAAAGGTTTTTCAAACATTCATCCCTAATTAAATTAAATGATGTAAAGAGCTGAAAACATATAAGATATATTGAACCCGTAACCTTCAATGCAGACTGAGAGAGAGAGCGCCATTTTGATTATTTTTGGTGACTGTGAAGCTGGGGAGCCACGTACTGTTTCAAACCCGTTCCCACGGGAACGCAATGAAGGCTTTGCCTCGTGTCGACTTCTGAGACCTACGCGGAATTTTAGCGGGACTATTTTCCTAAAAGTTAAGATCTTACGGAAAATTAGAAGCAGGTGTTTTCTAGAATTGAAGAGGGTATTTTTCAAAGATCACCAGTAAAACTTCCATGTTCCTAACTTGAGCAGAAGGAAGATTTCTGGAAATGCATGCCAAGTCACTCAATTGCATAACATCGTCGTAGACAGAAAATAGTGCAAGTAACGCCGTGGAGTTTACATGCCAAAGTCATACAACCACAAATGTGTCGGTAATAGATTCATGATGGTCAGATTTTTCCACGCCAGTTGAATATGAGTTTTATGTGAAAAGTTCTAAGTGAATAAACTGTCCTGTTGCCAGTGTTACATCAATAGAAAATCCTGGAGGGGGGGGGGGGGGTAACCGAACCAATACAACTAAGGGAGGCCACGTTGACTTTCATGATTATTCCAAGTGAAGTCCATCGTGAAGCCACGCATGTCTGTGCCAGGTTAAAAAGGCCAAATTTTCAGCCAGAGTCAGAAGTGGGACTTGTGTTTTTGAGCGAGGTCGACAGTAAAGAGCATAGCCAAAAAACGCATCGAAACAAGTCTTTTACTTTGAAATAACAACGTGGGACTTTAAATGTTAGGAGCTACAAATTATATAAAATTGTATTTCAGATATTAGCAACTTCAGCTACAAACTTAGCCTAAATGCTGTAGGCTAATAGGTATAATTTTTTCTACTCAGTGAGAAGAGGCATAAGACTTTGACTCTGCTATATTTAAAGCCAAATTACTTCCACCGCATCATCTTAGACAGAGAGGCCTGTTGTGAGGTTATTCGCTGTCTATAATACGAGATTCTTTCATTTAACGATCGGACGCTTACAGTGGGGAGTCAGAGTAAACATTCTCTCAACAGGAGGACGTTTTCAAAGTGTTAGGCGGTACCCGGCGGTGGAATTTAATTTCCTATGCAGGCAGAGCAGAACATATCATGCATCCTGTGCGAAAATATGAGGGCTGTAAATACAGTAGTGGAAATATAGATAGAACGCAATATTTAATGAATGAACAAGTACAATTTCATTACATTCCTTCAATGTAGTCGCCCGCAAAGTCTATTACCTATTGTCAAATGTCGGGAAGCCGTTGGGGACCGTTGGCGAGACTTTCTCTGCTGATGACAACGACGGAGGGCCCAACGGCGCGGAGTACAGATGCCACGTCAGGAAATCGGCGGCCTCGGAGGGGTTCTTTCAACTTCGGAAACAAACACGTCGAAGTCACAAGAACTCATATCTGGTTAGCACGGAGGGTGAAGGTATCCCAATGCCATCATTGCAATACGAGCTTGACATTTTGTGCGACATGAACACATGCGTTGTCATGCAACACGATAGAGCGATCGTCTCGCAGTAAACGTAGACATTTGAGCCGCAAAGCCGGACACAGATGTCGCTCTAGAAATAGGAAATAGCAGTCACTCTTAAGGGTTTGTCCCTCAAGCGTAGCATGCGTAAGAATAACACCCTCGTAGTCGTATGCAGCATAAGCTTCACCCTTCGCCACAAGCTTCACGTAATTCTCGATAATATTTTGATGCATCTTTGCCACGGGTAACCTCGATTTTTAATCCACGAATGCTGATCACCTTTTGAAAACATGTTTAGAGCGATGAAATCGACACTCTTCACTTCTACGCCCCACAGCATCAACACTCCAACTGGATGCCTTTAAAAGCACACTACACATCGACAACAGCGCCACCTGACCGTCCCCATATCCTATTTGCTCATCCCCGATCTCCTGCGAGTGTCTGGACTACGTTGATCCTACTATATTTACAGCTCTCGTATGTAATATGTATACAGGTCTGATCATATTTCAGTGTCATGAGTGCGTACTGCAAGAGATAAGAATATCTCGTGTTAATGTTTTTATATGTCATTATTTTCCGCTTGTTGTAAGTCTGTCAAAGCAAGAAAATACCAAAATGAGAGCTCACATGGAAGAGCTAATATTATATAAAAATATGAGATGATTATGATGGTCTAAACTAGAGGAGATAACCAGCGGATCGCGATGCAGGAATTAATCTGAACACCAGATCCCCAGTACATGGTCTCTCAAATAAACTAGGTGTTTGTACTCTGCGCTACGGCACCTGCCTCATCGTACTTATGTCGCGCACGGCCGCCCTGCTTTATGCGTGGACCTGGTGAGTTAGCCGCGCCTGACGTTTTATGCTGTTAGGCATCCCACCGAACGTCGCTGGTATCGTTATGGTCTATTCTCCTTCGCCTCATATCAAGCAACAATCACCTTTAATCACACACTGCACCATTACCTTTGCAAAAAATATGTACCCTATGCGACATGCATCAAATAGGACATGGGTGGACTAACGACTTAAGTCAGAAAATGAAGTTCTGAGAAAAATACGACCAAAGTTTTAGAATCTCTGCCAATCGAACACACAGATATATTGGCTTTTATTTTGAAGTTATATTACAAGTATAATTCTTTCCTAGTGTTAGTAGGTACAGTATTTACTTTCACCCGAAATATTGTTTATATACTACACATATTTAATCACAAAAGACACGTCTTAAGTCGTTAGTCCATGAACATATTTCAAACCTAAGTTTCCGAGTTAATGAGTGTTTGCTCTAATTCTTAACTGCATATTTTATCTTTAAAAAAAAGTTAAATCATAACAAAGTACACTTCTGCACTAGGACATTCACAAAAAATCAATATTTTCTTCTTTTTTTAGTGCATGAAACAACGAATCACTAAAATTGATTTTTAAACATGATAAAGAAATATGTTGGTAAATAATACATCATACAGATGCACTGTTCATTACAAATTTGATTCCTTTTTCCACAGTCACATATACTTCTAAGTCATTAAAGTCATCGGAAGACACACCATCTACAACTTTCCTCAACCACTCTAAATTTTCTGGAGTCATAAACTTGAACAGAAACAAAGTGTCATTCTTTTTTACCAACTTCAGTCCAGGAGGCAACCCATTTAAGATTAAATCGTCATTACGTTCAATAAGAGTTCTTTTCTTTGTGAAAACATTAAACGGCTGTGATAACAAGCCACTGTAAGTTTCACGTGGTAGTCCGCCTCTGTGTTGTAGTGGTTAGTGTGATTAGCTGCCACCCCCGGAGGCCCGGGTTCGATTCTCGGGTCTGCCATGAAATTTTTTTGAAAAGTGGTATGAGGGCTGGAACGGGATCCACTCAGCCTCGGGAGGTCAACTGAGTAGAGGGGGTTCGATTCCCACCTCAGCCATCCTGGAACTGGTTTTTTCCCACTTCTCCTCCAGGCAAATGGCGGGATGGTACCTAACATAAGGCCACTGCTGCTTCCTTCCCTCTTCCTTGTCTATCCCTTCCAATCTTCCCACCTCCCCACAAGGCCCCTGTTCAGCATAGCAGGTTAGCCCGCCGGGGCGAGGTACTGGTCCTCATCCCCAGTTTCATCCACCGACGCAATGTCTCAAGCTTCAGGACACTGCCCTTGAGGCGGTAGATGTGGGGTCCCTCGCTGAGTCCGAGGGGAAAAGCCAACCTTGGAGAGTAAACAGATTAAGAAATTTATTTATTTATTTATTTATTTATTTATTTATTTATTTATTTATTTATTTATTTATTTATTTATTTATTTATTTTGGCACTGTTCTACGCCATTATGGCTGCTTATGTGGATGTTTTATAAGCAAGGCTGGACGAGGAAAGAATGGTTGGGGGTTTGAATCCGCTTGACTGAGCAACAGCCTAATAGCGCAGTAAGTGTTCGAATAGATGGCCTTCTGAAGTCATGCACGTTTCAGCACGCCGTTGAACTGCCATTCGGGCTCTTTGCAGCATTGTAGGTGTTACGGATTCACAGGCTTCCGTAACAAGGTTTCGAAGGCTTTCAGGATTTTCCGGTTGCTGAGCGTACACTACATCCCTCAAATAGCCCCATAGGAAGAAGTCCAGTGGCGTCAAATAGGGCGATCTAGCAGGCCAGGTGATAGGTCATCCCCTTCCAATCCATCGACCGGGATGTGTAACATTCAGGTAGTTGCGAACATCTGCTGACATGTGAGGGGGAGTTCATTCGTGTTCATACCACATGGTTACACGCTCACCCAGGGGCACATCCTGTAACAGCAATGGTAGTTGGTCTTGAAGAAACTGTAGATACCGCGCTCCTGTCAAATGATCCTCCAAGAAATATGGTCCAATTAGGTGATCACCCAGTATACTACATCAGACATTTACTCCCCATCGTGCCTGAAATGCTGCCTGCCTTACCCAGTGGGGATTTTCAGCACTCCAGTAGTGCATATTATGACGATTCACAGAGCCATTACTATGAAATCGTACCTCGCCCGAAAATAAAATGTGAAATACAAACGCTGGATCATTTGCCACTTGCGTCAGTATCCACGCACAGAAATCAGCACGCGTTTCGAAATCTCGTCCGTGGAGCTCTTGATGTAGTTGCAGGTGATACAGACGAGAAAACTGGAATGCAATATCCTTACAACAGACGACAGGCTCTTGTTGCCCTGTTGTGCTAGTGCCCGGGTACTCGTGTGAGGATTCTCCCGGAAAGTGTCCAAAACCATCCCAGCAGTATCACCGGACGTAACTGGTGCCTCTCTAACAGGACCTGTTCGGGAAAGTGACGAAGTTACACGCAAACGTCGCTCTACCCTCCTAAACGTATTTGCGTTTGGTTGTTGTCTGTGTGGAAATTATTTCTGGTACAGGCGCTGAGCTTCCTGCGCGTTCTGTCTTGCTTCGCCGTAGATGAGGAGCATGACAAGATACTCATCTGTTGAATACATAGCGAAGAAATGACCAAGACTGCTAGGCTACACCAAGTGTCAGGCCACTACACATTCAACATGAATGCTATCGGTCGAATGTGGCACGAATGGCCTATTATTTGATCCTCAAAGTTTAAAATGTGAATACAAATATTTACCTACGAACGCAGCATGCGCCAACACGTCTGTGGTTAGTTCATTACACCACGGTGACTGTTGCCTCCAGTTTATCAGAAAGATTAGTCGATATAAAACTCCGTCCCGCTTCACAAACTCACACGCGTTTCCTATTAGTTTGCCATCGCTTTTGGCGATAATTTCTTAACCAATCGAAAGTTTACAATTGGTACGTACATTTTTACATAACCATATGACAGTTTGATGTATTGTGTAAATACCTGTCGCATAATTCTTCTTCTTTATCTGTTTACCCTCCAGGGTCGGTTTTTTCCTCTGACTCAGTGAGGGATCGCACCTCTACCGCCTCAAGGGCAGTGACCTGGAGCTTTAGACTCTGGATCGGGGAATACAACTGGGGAGTGTGACCACTACCTCTCCCAGGTGGCCTCATCTGCTAGTCTGAACAGGGGACTTGTGGGGGGATGGGAAATTTGGAAGGGAAAGACAAGGAGGAGGGAAGGTAGCGGCCGTGGCCTTAAGTTATGTACCATCCCGGCATTTGCCTGGAGGAGAAGTAGGAAACCACGGAAAACCACTTCCAGGATGGCTGAGGTGGGAATCGAACCCTCCTCTACTCATTTGACCTCCCGAGGCTGAGTGAACCCTGTTCCAGCCCTCGTACCACTTTTGAAATTTCGTGGAAGATCCGCGAATTGAACCCGAGCCTCCGGGGGTGGCAGTTAATCACACTAACCACTACACCACAGACGCGGAACCTGTCACATACATGTTTTTGCAAACGTCGTGCAGTGATGACGCAGTAAGTGCTTTAAAGGAGACTGTAGCTTGGTATACGGCAAAGGAAAACCGACCATCACCCCATTGACGTTCGTTGGGATGCCTAAAAGCAGACATGTCAGGCACGGCTGACTCAACTGGTATACAATCTTGCATGACATATTACCTTATAAAAGACACTGAAAGTTTCGTCCTTCCTGAGTTATACAGGCATTGTACAGACATAGACAAAAGTATTCATACCCCTACCCATCCAATACAAAATGCTTTATTGCTGGACCAATACGGAGTACAGGTCAAAATTACAAAACCAAACGTATACATTGTACAGCAGTGTACATTAAAAAGCACAAAATAAACTGGAAGTAAATGACAGTACATAACAAAGCAACAAATTCGTACTACATGACACTACTTGTCTGGACATAAGTATTCATACTGTATCCCAGCAGAGGTCACAACTCAATGAAGAAACAGATAGTACCAACTCGATCAGTAGCGCGTTTGTTTGCCTTTCCTATATATTATTTCTTTTAACCTGCTGGGCATTGAGAACACCATGTTGCATGTTGGTGCAGATGAAATGTTTCCCCATTCTTGTTGTAGTAACTGTTTCAAGTGTGCTCTACTTGTTATGTGGTGTTTTCTTAGTCTGGACTCCAATTCTCTCCATAGATGTTCGATCGGGTTGGTATCCGGCGATTGGGGAGGTGTTTTTAGTGCGTGCGGCGTGTTGTACAATACCCACAAACGAACAATTTCCACGGTATGTTTGAGGTCATTGTCGTGTTGGAAGTAAAACTCACTGCAAATCCCAAGCTTTTCGGTGCTTTTGCGAAAGTTTCCTTTCAGGTTATTCAGATATTGAAATATGTCCATGGTCTCCTCGATAAATACCAACTCCCCAACACCTCAAACGGCCATTGAGCCCCACACCATAACCCCACCCCCGCCGTGCTTCACAATGGTAACAAGGTTCTGCTCATCGAGCTCTGTGTTAGGGCGTCTCCACACTAAGATGCGTCCATCACTTCGGAAAATATTAAATTTTTTCTCATCTGTAAACATCACTGTCGACCAAAACTCATTATCTTTCGCCACATATTCTCTTGCAAATTGTAGTCTCTTCCGTCGATTCACTTTCGTTATGTGCGGTTTTTTTCTTGGGACCCTAGATCGATACCCAGGGAGTGAAGGACCCTCCTTACTGTTTTGTGCGACACTGCATGATGGAAATATTCTGCCAGCTGCGATGCTATTGCCGAAGATGTAGTGTGTGGTTAATTTTTTAATTGTGCTTACTATGAACCTTTCTTCTCGTGCGGTCAGTTTCTTCGGACGTCCATATCTGTTCTTGCTTATAAGAACATACCGTCCTTTTAACCTTTGTATGATGCTTTGCACAGTTGGTTTACTTCTTCCAATGATGTTTCCGATCTCAGAATACGATTTTTCTTGGTGGTGAAGGCGTAGAAAAAGTCGTCTCTCTTCAACAGACGTTTCCCTAGTTTTCTTCGCCATTGGACTAGTACCGTCTCTAACCAGCTGATCAGTCCGTCTCTGTCTGCATCTACTATACAACTCATGCTACGGAACAACACAAGTTTCTGTTTACTCGTTCAAACCCCTTTTTATACACGTAAGGTATGAATACTTATGTCCAGACAAGTAGTGTCATGGAGTACGTATTTGTTACTTTGTTATGTACTGTTATTTATTTCCGGTTTATTTTGTGCTTTGTAATGACCACTGCTGTACACGGTATACGTTTGGGTTTGCAATTTTGACCTGTACTCCGTATTGGTCCAGCAATAAAGCATTTTTTTATTGGATGGGTAGGGGTATGAATACTTTTGTCCATGTCTGTATATCGTAACCACATTCTGTCTGACGCGAATGAGTTCTGCAAATGTATTGTTTCGGATTTCATTCGTAATGTTTTCTTTCAGTTCCTCCAGTGTGTGAGGATTTGTTCGATACACTTTTTCTCTCAGTTTACCCCACAAGTAAAAATAACACATTGTTATATCTGGAGAACGAGGGGCTAACAGACCAGCACGGATCACTCTGTCTGCAAACACTTCCGAGATTATAAGAAGGAAATCCTCTGCTGTATGAGCAGGGGCTGAAACTTGCTGAAACCACCCACGTATTTTTCTTCTTGCGTTAACTGACGGAAGAACGGCGCCAAAATATCATCTTGGTGCCTCTCTGCGTTTACTGTCGTCTCGAAGGAATAAGCCCAATTATTCGTCCTGCACTAACGGCACACCAAACACCAATCTTCCTATCATAATGACGGACTTCATAAACACCATTAGGATTTTCTGCACGCCAATAGCGAGAATTATGATTGTTCACCCGACCATTAAGATGAAACCAGAACTTTTACATACGGTGTTGCAATGATAACTGTCCATCCATGTTAATAGCTGAGATTCTTTTTACAAGTTGCTTTACGTCGCACCGACACAGGTAGATCTTATGGCGACGATGGGACAGGAAATGGCTAGGAGTGGGAAGGAAGCGGTCGTGGCCTTAATTGAGGTACAGCCTGGTGCGAAAATGGTGAACTACGGTAAACCATATTCAGGGCTGCCTACAGTGGGTTTCGAACCTACTATCTCCCGAATACTGGATACTGGTCGCACTTAAGCGACTGCAGCTATCGAGCTCGGTAGCTGAGATTCAGACTGGCGACTGATGTTTGCCTGGTCGAACACGTTCAGGCTGCTTGCAAGGTCGAGAACTATGCGCTTGCCCCCCATACTGGAGCTTAAGTATCGGAGAGTAAAGACGCCGCTTCAATGCTCTTAGTTTATATGAGAGACCCTGTATGTATTGTACGCGAACCTTCTCTTGATCCGAAGTTCCCATTCAGTACTATGGAGCTCAGGGATCAAGAAATGTTTCGCGTACTATAGTATGTGCTGGTGCGATGTCAATGTTCCATTTGTATGCGTGCTGTATTAACCTTGTTTTTCAGTAGTAAATATGTTAATTTCCGTTGTTTTATTTACGTGTGGATAAACTACCGAAGGGATAGCGACATCCGCGTGTTCAAATAGTGTCACTTGTTTTGTGGAGGGAAATATGGTTGTTATGCCCATTTCAAGACGCTGGAGAGTTCATTTTTATTTATTTTCATGTCAGAATCACGAGTGTGAATTTTTCTTATGGACCAGTTACAAAATTTGAAGTCATTGTTGTTTTCTGTGAGTATTTTTTATCTTTTAAACTAAATTCGTGACATTATGATATCTTATATGGGTAGAGTCAGTGTTTGTGAGATTTTGTGATATTAAATGCCGCAGAGAATAGGGTAATCTGCGTCGCATCATGTGTATTATTTCCTCGTATGTCAAAGTGTTCTGTAGATATGAGATGAAGTTCTGATGTTTCAATCGTCAACTCTAAAAGTAAAGGTCATTACCATCATGTTTTTAAAGGTGTAGCATAATATTTGGAAGATAGTGCCAGAAATGTTGGTTTAAGCTAGATAATGAGGGAGTGATAATGCCAGGATTTGATTGTTGTTCTGTTCGAGAGTATGCCATAGATATGTTGTATTTTCTAAAGTAGGATGTTGTGGAGAAGTCAAATTCGTTACCGTTTAAGTTGTTTTGAGTCGAGGAAACGTTGTAAGTTAGGTCCAGGTATCTAAGTTCAGAGAGCCCTGTGGTAGTATTTGTCATTCCAGTCTGAGAGTCATGATGTCATATTGTGGTAGTAATGCCGAGTTCTTGTGTGAAAAGACCCGATGATTTGATGTTGAACGGTATTCCGACATTTTCTCGCGTAATTTATGTGATTCGGATTACACACAAAATCCTAGGCGCGCAGCTGTGAGCTTGCATCCGGGAGTTAGTGGGTTCGAACCACACTGTCGGCAGCCCTGAAGATGGTTTTCCGTGGTTTTCCATTTTCACACCAGGCAAATGCTGGGGCTGTACCTTAATTAAGGCCACATCCGCTTTCTTCCAACTCCTAAGCTTTTCTTATCCCATTGTCGCCATAAGACCTATCTGTGTCGGTGCGACCGTTTACAATTAGGAAAAAAAATCCTAGAATCATATGTCAACGTGATCGTAGTAACCCCATCTACGAAGTTCGAAGTTTGAAGTGAAGTGTTTTACGGATCCGATAAGTCGGTGGATCTCATTATGAGATGGTCGTAATGATATTCCAAGAATAGTAGTTAGAATATTTCAGAAATTACTGTGTCCACATTGCCAGTGAGAGAAGTTTGCATTTAGAAGGAGACAGTTCGCTCGCTTGTGTATAAAAGATAACGTGACCGGAGGGTGCTCAGATAGGAACAGCTGGTAGCTGATAGTTTATTTGTAGCCATTGAGGACTTGAGTTCAACTACACGAACATTTATTTTCGAGTCTATAATTATATTCAAGGAAGACTGACATGTAATTAATGCTAATTATTTTCATGGTGGAGTGATGGGTATTTTGTTAATATTTCACGGTAGATGGTAACTTCAACGGTCCAGAGTTCGTTCTTTCGGTAGTATTGGGGAACAAACGCAGTGAGGCTTGTTGAGCCTACGATGTTCTTACAGTGGTTCAAAAAATTATTGGTCTGTCCATAGCCGTGGTATGAACGGAACTGTATGGTACAAATAATGGTGCATATAATGGAATTATACATATGCAGATATGTAAGACCGTCAAGTACATCAGTAGGTTGAATGTAGAGCCAAGAAGATTCACGCTGTTTGCAAACGGACCAATAATACAACGGCGTGCGTCATTACACGCCAAACAAGTATTGGTCCAGTACACAATATCATTGTGACATCGTGCTGTCTGCTGCATTTGGCTCATTGTGTCTGTGCTGAAATGTCGGAATGTAATATTCAGCACTGTTTCCGTCTTCAGCTAGCAATGGGAAGGAAAATGGAAGAAACAACCGTGGAAGAAAGAAGGATTGTAGTGCGACGATTTCAGGAAGGTAAATCTATCAAGGGCATAAGTGAAATTAGTGGAAGAGCTGTTACAACTGTTAAAATATTGTGTACAGGTACAAAAGAAAATAGACAATAGAAAATAGACAAAGAAGTGGCCGTCCCACAAACTTATCAGTACAAGGCAAACGGCAAGTTGTACGTAAAGTGGCCCAAAATCCTCAGCTAAGTGCGCCGAAGATAGCAGTTGCGTTACAAAAAGATGTAGGAGTGCAAGTGTCATCTTAAACCATCCGAAATGTGCTACGCGAAAGAGGATATGAGGGAACAACAGCCCGTAGAAAGCCGTACATCAGTAAGGCTAACAGAAAGAAGAGACTTGCGTACGCTAAAGAGCACAGAAATGACAACTATGAGGAATGGAAGACAGTCGTTTTTACTGATGAGAGTAAATTTACCCTCTTCAGGTCAGACAGGCAAGTGACTGTGTGGAGGAAAACGAATTCAGAACTTGAAGAGAAGAACCTGACAGCCATAGTGAAACGTGAAGATGGTTCCCTGATGGTATGGGGTTGCATGAGTGCGAATGGTGTAAGTAAATTTGCCTTTATTGAAGGGACTATGGATCACAAAGCATACATTAACATCCTCAAGACACATCTTCCATCAAGTGTACAAAAGATGGGAATCTCAGCAAAGTCTACGTTTACGCAAGATAATGACCCCAAACACACAGTCCTGAATACGAAGCTATGGCTGTTATATAATACACCGGGTTGGATGGAAACTCCACCACAATCTCCCGACATTCAACCCCATCGAGAATTTGTGGCACTATTTGAAGCAAAACCTGAGAAAGCATGCAATATCAAACAAAGCTGACCTGAAGTAAGCCTTACTCACCGAATGGAATAACATACCAACGAAAACTACGGAAACCTTGGTACGATCGACGCCAGGTTAGCTGAGATTATAAAGAGGAAAGGAGGACCTACCAAGTACTGAAACGTTCAATAAGGATCAAGAAATTGCGTTATGTTAATTCAGACCAATACTTTTTTGGTGGCAAGTGAAAATGATTGTTTTAAGTTATGAATTTTTAGTTACAGTATATGGACAGGGAAGAATTATGTTTTTCTTACAATGTACATGTTACACTAGATGATAAATAATCAGGGATTCTAGTATATGTCAATTTTTATCATCATTCCCTTAGATTCCTCGTCCTCATATGTAGCATATCTCGACAGACTAATACTTTTTTGAGCCACTGTATATCATCTGGCATGCACAAGGGACTTGTACCACATAAAACTACGTGGACGGAGGGTACCTATACTTTAGTCAAAGGGAGTACCAAGACAGTTGTGTATAATTGTGTTGATTTAGAGTATTCATGTTTTAGTTTAGGATTGTTCTATAGCGTGTGCATGAAGTTATTTCGTGGGGGAAATCTTGATTTAGTGCTTACCCACTACGATACTTTATTTAATAATTTTATTGTTGTGTTTTCTTAGATCTAGTACTGGAAAATTGACGTAGTAAAAATAGTACGCGGTAGTCATGCACAGGAGTTTTATTCTTACAGGCACTTCGAGAACCACACGAACGTTCTCGTAAATGAAAATAACTTAAAAGGAAAGTTTGAAATACATATTTTTAAAATCAATCAAGTGTAAGATTAACAAGATTTAAGGAAAACCATTTCTCCGATCAGTAATAGTTTTGTTTTAATCTACGTGTGATAGATTCCGACACTTTCATTGTTGAATAAATAAAATAAAATCGTGATTTGAATGATAAGTTAAATCCAAGTTATTATCTTGAGAACCTGGGAGTTTCAGATGTTGCTGTTGTGGGGAATTAAAATTAGTAACTTAAAGTAAAGGGAATTGTTCGATTTGAAAGAACATAGTTGTGTAAAGTGTAATGTTGAATATTTGTTTCATTTTTATGTTTGAATTTGTTAGCACAAGAAGTGTGAGAATTTATTAATTGACCTTCAGTCATCACGCTCCAAGATCAGGGGTCATGTTGGCCATCAGCCTTACTAACTTACATCTGTAACGTAATATTTCGAAGTTATCGGTCCATGACACAGTCGCAAGTCACTCCGATGCAATTAAGGGTCCAAACAACGTGACACGTATCCTGCGCTGGTATCAAACTGATGGGCCTTAATTATAGCAAAAGTCCCGAGCTCGGTTCCCAAGAGCTGGAATACCACGAGTCAAGATAGTTTAACATGCGATCTCATAAGGAAGCCGAATAAGAGGGACTTCAGGGACTTTTGGGTTGATCATCCTAAATTTAAAGGAATGGTTTTCAATTTAAATAGCCCTTCAGGTAGTAAATACAGTCACATCATGAAATCGTGCGATCTCATATTATTTCAGTCTATTAATTGTTAATATATATATATTTCCTAAGACCATCAAATTTATTATTATAAAATCGTCAGTTTTTTATGACAAGTATATTTCAGTAGCCCATATCAGCCCTTAACTCCAAGTAGTTCGGTTATTCCTTAACACCCACAAGTTATGTCAGCAAGTAATAAAGAGCCCTTAAGCGACCCTGTAAAGAAGAGTCTAATAAGAATGCCACCGACCAAGTATAATGCGACATAAACTTGCTCAAAGGGTTCAATATTTACTCCTCCGAAACCGTGCCTGACTTTCTGTACCGGAGCAGTCACCTCATCATCAGATAGCACCTCAGTAATTGTTTGTTGTTAGGTAGACTAGCGGACTTCCAACCAACCCTCAGATACAGGTAAGAATCTCTGAGCTGACCGGGAATTGAATCCGGGACCTCCAGGTAAGAGGCAGGTTCGCTATCTCTAGATTGCGGAGCCGGCTTATAATTTAATCTTTCTTTCTTTCTTTCTTTCTTTCTTTCTTTCTTTCTTTCTGAATCCGTTTAACCTCCAGGGTTGGTTCTTCCTTAGGACTCAGCGTGGGATCCCACCTCTACCGCCTTAAGGGCAGTGTCTAGGATCGTGAGCCTTTGGGTTGGGGATACAACTGCGATGGAGGACCAGTACCTCGCTCAGGCGGCCTCACCTGTTGGGGCCTTGTAGGGTTAAAATTTCGATCTGGTCGGGAACCGAACCCGGAGCCCTGCAGTATGCTGACAATTAAGCCAGGGAGTCGGACCAAAGTAAAATCCTATCCTCATTCTGATATGGTGCAGCTCATTTTCGGCACACCCCCAATTGAGGCGGGCTGCATGAACCTTAAAATGGTTAATTCCCTTGGCTCGGGGACCGTGTATATTTACTGTATCCAACATCCTTGCATCTCGTACACTAAACACAACACTATCATCCACTATAATAACACGCAGTTTCCTACACACGGCAGATGTCACGCACCCTCGTCGGTGGGTCTGCCTTACGAGGGCTGCAGCAGGCTACAAATATTCACACGAATTTATTATTATTATTATTATTATTATTATTATTATTATTATTATTATTATTATTATTATTATTATTTTAAATTTTTTCTTGCTAAATATGTTCACCCTCCAGGGTTGGTTTTTCCCTCGGATTCGGCGGGGGATCGCACTCTACCGCCTCGAGGGCAGTGTCCTGGAGCGTGAGACATTGGGTCGGGGGATAAAACTAGGAAGGAGGACCAGTACCTCGCCCAAGCGGTCTCACCTGCTATGCTGAACAGGAGCCTTGTGAGGGGACGGGAACATTGGAAGGGATGGACAAGGGAGAAGAAGGAAGCAAACGCGGCTTTAAGTTAGGTACCATCTCGGCATTTGGCTCGAGGAAAAGTGGGAAACGACGGAAAACCACTTCTAGGATGGCTGAGGTGGGAATCGAACACCCTCTACTCAGCTGACCTCCCGAGGCTGAGTGGACCCCGTCCCAGCCCTCATACTACTTTTCAAATTTCCTGGCAGAGCCGAGAATCGAACCCGGGCTTCCCGCGATAGCAGCTGATCACGCCAAGAACTACACCACAGAGGCGGACGTTATTATTGTAAAGAGGATAGATTTGCTTTTCTGGGCCATTCGCATTTAATACAGCTTAATGTTTAGATATATTTTCCTGATGTACCTACTTATTTTACAGTTAGCTTTACGTCGTACCGAGCTCGATAGCTGCAGTCGCTTAAGTGCGGCCAGTATCCAGTATTCGGGAGATAGTAGGTTCGAATCCCACTGTCGGCAGCCCTGAAGATGGTTTTCCGTGGTTTCCCATTTTCACACAGGCAAATGCTGGGGCTGTACCTTAATTAAGGCCACGGCTGCTTCCTTCCCAGTCCTAGCCCTTTCCCTTCGCATCGTCTCCATAAGACATATCTGTGTCGGTGTGACGTAAAGCCAATAGCAAAAAAATAGCTTTACGTCGCGCCGACACAGATAGGCCTTATGGCGACGACGGGATAGGAAACGGCTAGGAATAGGAAGGAAGCGACTGTGACCTTCATTAAGGTACAGACCCAACATTTACCTGGTGTTGAACCCATAATTCTACGATGAGAAAATTATTTTTAATTCCAAATATTTATTTCAGCTACAAACTACTTTTTGAGAGCAGCCATGTTTTTATTTCAAGAGTCTGGCTGTCTCGTGGGAACGAACTCCCCGTACCGAGCCAGCCGCAAGATCGTGAAATACCGGGACACTTCGGTGGACTTCGAATATTGAACAATTTTTCAAATTTAAGAAATTCTTCATATTGGCGACGTGGTAAATCCAGGAACAAAGAATCTAAATTATTCTTAAACCCTATGTGAAGACAGAACCCCCAGGGTAAAAATAAATGCAGTTAAGCCTAGAGAAGAATTTGCGTCCGGCTCCCGAACTAGCGACACGTGCCAAGGCCGATGGATGAAGAAAAACCCGTGAAACGCCAGGGCAGAAATAATTCATTTCGCCTGTTGCGAATATGGGAAAAATATGAAATTAACACCGTAATGAATCGTAAGTCTGTCCGAAGTTATGGAACAAGTTTTAGAAGAATAAGACTATTGGGTGCGGAATTAGCATATTACACAACCAAGCTTCATGGTGTGGGTAGCGTCCTCCCATAGAGTATAAAAGAAATCTCCCTACGTATATTTCACACTCTCTGTCTGGTCGTTGGAACGGCGAAGCCCACGTCACTCGTCAGCAGGAAAGTGCGAAGATTTGTTCTCCCAGTAACTTATTACATGTTCGTGTCTATGGTTCAAATATACTGTTAAAGTAGAAGATGATAGAAATTTTCTGAACTGCCGCTAATGGGAACTTTGAAGGTTTAGATATTTGGGTGAAGAAGTGATAGAGTTTCTCTCTGTATTCAGTGTGTGCGTATACTATTTGTTAAAGTCTGGGAGTTGGCTGCGAGCTCTGGTTTCTTATCTGTTGGAACACCTGGCCCTTAGTAGGGTGAGGGGGAAGCAGGAGTCTTGCGAACACAGTGGCCGCATTCATTTTGAAAAGAGTGCTCGTCGCCTGTTAGACGTGGTGAAAGTGCGTTGTAAAGTGTTGTGTAATTTAAGTTATATATATATATCTATAAGAAGACTTATAAGCTAGCCATGGGAGGCTAGACAAAGAGGTCTGCTGGCTAGATGCAGCCAGAATCCAGGATGGTGTCTACGATTACAGGTCTGTGAATATTTTGTATCAATGTTGTAGTTAGAATATTGTTTGTCCCAACTAACTTTCATTGTGTATGTCGGGTTGATATCTAATAATGATCAGGCTAATGTATTACATTCCTGGTCGTCGTGTGAAACTCTTCAGTGCTGTAAAATTCACGTCGAGAAATTATAAAATGCGAAGTTTAAATATTGTGTTAACATTCTGTGAGATATCGTCCAAATTGAGTAAAATCAGGAAGGTGATAGCGATAATGTAGTCGTGGCTATTGTCTTAATTTCGAATATCGTTTGAACTCAGAAAATATTTGTCGAAATAATAATAATAATAATAATAATAATAATAATAATAATAATAATGATGATGATGATGATGATGATGATGATGTTTACAGCGGGATAATTTTTTTCTGGGTTAAAAGTGCATTTAACAGGTATGTTCTACAAGGTTTGCGTGTGTCTAGAAAATTCCAGTGAAATCCGATAAAGTTATGTTTTATTCATGGGAAGTAAAATTTTGTGACATCGTGTATGTCGGTGATATGGAAAATCACTGTGTGTTGTTGTATTCTTGAGGTCCGAAAGTTGTAGTAAAAATAAAATAAAAACGTATATTTTTATAAAAGTTGTTTGTCACGAGAGGATTGAGGTTTGAAAAGTATTGAAATATGAGAAAAGGGATTTATGGCGAAGGGTTTATATATGTTGAGATAAGACGTGTATATATGTTAAAGGCAAAGGAAGCCTGTATATTTCATGTAATGCCGCCGTGGGAAGGCGATGAGAATTAATTTTTAAGACAGGCTATATTTGCGATGGCGAAGAATTTTTGAGACAGGCTGTATATTAAATGTGATATTTATGTGGCAGGCTGTAGTATATTCCGCTAACAATCCGAAAGCTGAGACCAGGAGAAGGTTGGTTCGAGATGATTATTGTGTGAGGCACAGTAAAATTTCAAGTTGAGATCTCAAGTGAAAAACGATTTCTGGTGAAGATTGTAACTCTTGGTAGTAAAAAATCAAGTGACTAGTTATGTAAAGTCACTATAATGAATATTATAGTAATATGACCTCAAGGATAGAAGAGCATTCTGAATACACGGTTGGTGTTGTTTGACTGTAATGATAAGTTTCCAATCGGTACATTTCATAAATTATAAGACGGTAATTTATCATTAAATCGGAAACATTGTAGGATGAGATATTGGACGTTATTAAAGCGATATGTTTGGCTGTGTAGATTCATTGGGTTTCGTTTCACTGGATCGTCATGGATGTGAATATTTGGAAAATGACGGTAGTGATTTGAGGGCTTCACCCTAAAATTACAGTGTGGATTTTTGCGGTGGTGATGATTATTGTTTGGCGATAGTCAAGTAGTGTTAGATGTGTGTTGGAAGTCATTATTATTTTTCAAAACTTCATTGCGCATGCTGAGATCGTGTTTGAGTTGTGGATTGCGCGCCACGCGTTATTTATTTTCAAGTTCACGTTTTAGTTACAAGATAGAGACTTAGTTTCATTTCCCGACTTGCGATCATTCTGTGGCAAGATTCGTTTCATTGTGTGTTATTAGTTTCGACCAGGTTTACAGCCGAAGTATCTAAGAGTGTGTTTGAAATTACGATTTTGCCTAATATGCTAGAGAAAGCGTATACGACCCAATTTTCGCTCGAAAATAGATTTAGGACGTCACATGTTATCCTAGGAGTATACTGATTATGAGACGTCCTAGTTCACGCTCAACGATAGGGTTAGGAAGGTGTGTGCGTACATAGAGGTTAGTGTTAGGGTGTGCAGACATTAGGTAAGCCCGACGATAGGTCTGGGATTCAGCTGTACATACTCAAGTCTTAGATTAGATGTTTTTGCGAAGTGACTTGAGTGAAGGTAGTGTCTGCAGTAGTGTTTGCAATGTGAAGAGTGTTAGCTCAGTAATACTGATGCCAGGTTTGCGCGCAACTCTCATCGGCTGGAAGGTGTTTACGTACGATTATGGAACCCCGAGTGGCATGTGAGGGCTGTCCAATATTGGGTACTGAGTTAATGGTGATTGAACATTTATTGCAGTTTGCGATGCGTGTTTGAATTTATTTGACTTCAGTATTTTATTTTATTTACGGACTTAATTGTGTGTCGTTCTGACTTCCGTTGTGCTTTGCTAGTGTGCGTGCTGACACTCAGCGTATTTGTGTGAGACTTGAGTTACGAATGTGGGTTCGATTCGTCAGCCGGTAAAATATTTTATTTTCAATTTTTGTCGTTCTTTCATTTTTATACGTAGTTGAGTGTGGTCAATTGATAACTTTGTAGGTAGTGTGTTGGGAAAAACAATAAGTAGATGGATCTGTGATGGTAGTCATTGTTAAAAAGGAAAGAATTCTGTATTTTATTTTATTTTACCATGTGGACTTGTAATTTTATTAAGCGTAACGTAACAATTTATAACCTGAAAGTTGGTTTTATAATAATATTTTTCAAGTGATTTACCACTTTTTATTTAAGTTCAGTGTTTGGCATTTCTTCTAAATGCGTGATGAATAAGTGTTTCCTGCATTTCGCAGTTGTATTCCTTCAGAACGACGTAACGTAAGATCCTCTCGGATCGTGTTTTTGTTGGTTCCTTCTGAACAGCTGTTTGGGTGATGCACGTTTTAGCATCGGGATTATTGTACAACTTAAGGGTGTCATGAAATGACAATACATGGTGGAGTTTTGTTTCAATTGTGAATGCTGCTGTTAACTAGTAGTGAACACCATGCTTTCCAATAATATTTCGCAACCTATCCCAAGCAACTAATAGTCAATTTGGTTCGAATAAGGGTCCATTCGGCGGGTGTTCCGTATCCGAAGGGGTATTCGACTGGTGGATAACCTTAATTAAGAGAAAATCCGGCGTTCTACTTGTTGAAGGTCAGATTTTCCATGGATCGTGTGGATTAATTCTCAGTTATCGTTTGGATTAATAGGTGCCCGATTTTTCGGGATTTCTTTTCACTTTTTTAAGTTTCGCTGTCCACTAATTTATGAGATTCCTACTTTCTCCGAAGAAAATTCTTCGATATTGTAATCATTAAAAACAACGCTATGCAATGTAACTGCGTTTGAAACATTTAATAATTAATAATTAATTTTAGGTCAGGGATTTATATAAATAAATTTTTGTGTGTAATTAATGGATTCAATAAAAGTTAGTAAGCACATATTTGCTCCTCATTTCAAGTAGGTATGTCCTCTTCTGAACCCCATCGTTTGGTTAAGATCGTGACCGAATTATTTCCGCACCGACCCCAAGACTTAAGAGTTCAGTATTGCTCTACTGCAGCAGCTGTGGTCGACCAGCGATGGAACGGTAAGTCAAGGGTTCAGTGTGAAAATGAAAAGTACCGACGTTTATACTACAACACCGGGCAAGTTGGCCGTTCGGCTAGGGGCGCGCAGCTGTGAGCTTGCATCCGGGAGATAGTGGGTTCGAATCCCACTGTCGACAGCCCTGAAGATGCTTTTCCGTGGTTTCCCATTTTCACACCAGGCAAACGCGGGCTGTACCTTAATTAAGGCCACGGCCGCTTCCTTCCCTTCCTAGGCCTTTCCTATCCCATCGTCGTCATAAGACCTATCTGTGTCGATGCGACGCAAAGCAAATTGTAAAAAAAAGTATACTGCAACACTCGGAGTTAGAGTTGTATCGCACAAATGCCTAAACAGCACTATGTTTGGATCGACAGTGAAGGCCCAAAAGAATAAAAGGGAAGACGATCATAACAGTGTGATCAGAAGGACATATCAAATAAATGGATGAGATGTCAGGATAATGGGAAGACTATGGGAAGTCTACACTACTTAATACTAATTTCATGGTACACGCGTGCACATAAATGGTGTCCCGACATAAACAATTGACACTGCCCCACTCCAGTACTGAAAAGGAGGGGAAAGAGTGAAGGTGTAGTGTTGAAGGCCACTCCAGTACCGAGAAGATGAGGAAGGGAGTGAACGGGTAGTGCTGAAGGCACGGTGTGTGTATTCCGTGTAACACTGCAAGATGGCTCCTATCTTATCACAAGTGAATCGAGGCCGTATTATTGGCATATGGGAGACTCACATGGTTCCCCAAGCAATAGCTCAAGCAATACCATGCAGTCTTAAGACAGTTTGGAGATGGGCAGAAATATGGCAAGAACGAGGTGATGAAGGATTGGTAGATCATAGCACACATAACAAGGTTGCTAGAAGGACTGCTAGGAACAGGATGCTGGAAGCGTTTAAACTATGGACAATTCTCCGTTTGCGACTATCGGTGATGCGATTGCCGCATTGGAATTGCCAGTAAGCCGGACTACCGTAAGTTGCCGACTGCACGCTGCAGGTATTCACAATCGCCGAGCTGTGAAAAAGGGGCGACTTTTTCCTATCCACAGAGAACTTCACTTAGGCTTTACAGTACAAGAAAGTGTTACTCCACGACGGGAATGGGAACTTACAATTTAGTTGGAAGAAAGGGTACTTTTCTCCGATCGAGGTAAACAGCTGAAGTGCTGGCGTCCAGTTGGAAAGTGTTATGAAGAGCACTTTGCCCAGGGTCACGTCACATGAGGCGTATTGGGGTGGATAAGTGGTGCCGGTCCAGGAGAGTTGATAGAGGTCACACCACATACTGCTTGTGAATATGTGGACATTTTTAGAAGGTGCTGTTCTTCCTAGTATTCGAGCTATTTACCTCGTAGAAGAAGTTCCAGTTATCAGGATTGTGCAGGATAACTGCTCTGTTCATACTGCACATGCAGTTGAAGTGTTTTCTTCAAACAGCAACCCGACGTTCACGTGCTTGACTGGCCTCCCAAGTCGGCTGAATTAAACATAATAGGACATGTTTGGGCAAGGATGGCAAACACGTCGGTTCCAGGTGAGGAGAAAACAAAGAGTGGCTCTGTTAATGCACTGCCATCGATTTGGGCGAATCTGAGGAATGAACCAGACTTTTCCCAACATCTAATAGATTCGATTCCCAAGCGGGTAGAGCAAGTGAGCAACAGGAACGGGGTATGGACTGATTATGAATGTTCTGAAAGGAAGGATAACCCGTCACGTACACTTGTTGTAAAGTCAGTATTTGTCACAACTCTTTAGTAATTTAAAACGCATTTCACAATTAGCTTTGTGTTCATTTCCACTTTTCTTTTCTTGAAATGATGTGACTATGGACAGTGCATTTTGTTTATTATTTTACCGTGCGGTTATTTTATTTACATATTTTCTAGCAAGATGCGATACCTTCATATTTTTATAAGATATTTCTGTAAACATTTGTTAATTTTGTGATAATTATTTATGTCGAGATGTTGCAATAATAGCATTTTTCTTGTATATCTTAAGACACGACTTTGTATTTTATGGAAATTGAATTTTAATGATATTAAATTATTTTCAGATGTATTTTCTTATTGCTCGAGAAGTAATAAGTATCCTCAGTTATTTTTATAAAGAAATGCTTATTATCCGCGAAACGTTTAGTGATACCTCGTTTTACGGGGGTAAAGAGTAACGAGGGAGCTACCCGGGTTCCAGTAATACCGCCAACTGAATGGAAATGGAATCTGAATTAAATCGATAGTATGATCGATCGATATGAATTTCCTAAAACTTTATTATTTTAAGCCAACGACTGAGTCACACACACAATATATAACATTATATAACATTTCTCGATGCGAATATTGTTCCTAGCATGAATTCTCAGAAATATCACTTTCACAATCGTCACCGCTATCTGCAGTACTATTAATTACAATCTTGTCCATGGCTATTTGCATTACACCGTCGTGCCTCCAGTATTCCTCTTCCAGTTCTTTCACCTTTCTGCAATACCCCTCCCAATCTGTGGCAGATACTGAATGGAAGGCCTCGATGGTCAGTCGTCGTAAGTCAGCTGCTGACATATCTCCCGTATTATTTTCCTCACTCATGTTCAATCCTAACCTATATTTTGTCTTTGCTATGTAAATAACTACAGTACGTAAAATGTTGCAATTATACCGCCAGATGTCTCACGGCGATGCATAATCGATTCATAGTTCTTGTGTCAAAGGTTGCCAATACGAATCTCGAAGATAACCGAGATCTACCGATTCAGCACTAGGAAGTCGAAGTAGCACTAAAAGTTTCGCGGATAATACACATTTATACATCAACATCTTATTTCAGCATATTACTTTTCTATTTATAGAATTTATTGTAATTATATATCCGAGTTGGTAAATTATGATGATATAACTTCAGTAATGTCCAGGACAAAGTTACGAACCAGTAAATGATGTTTTCAAATTACGACCCGATATAACGCAGCTACAAAATATTCCTAACTAGTACCAAATACTTTTCGTTTAAAAACCTCATTTACCACTTGATACTGTAATAATGCAGCAATGCGTTAAGCGAGAAAGTGGGTGATTGTGCCTTCGGCACTACCCCTTCACTCCCTTCCCTCCTGTATTGTACTGGAATGGCTTTCAACACTACCCCTTCACTCTCCCCCCTCCTTTCCAGTACTGGAGTGGGGCAGCGTCGATTGTTTATGTCGGGACACCATTAATGTGCACGCGTGTACAATTGTGATCAATTGGTCTAGACTAAGGAAGGGACTATAATGACGGAACAGTTTTGAATAATAGAGAAAGAGAAAGTTAAGTTGTGTTCTATTCCACAACATTCCTTTCCTTTTGCCGGGGTGAGTGGCTCAGGCGGCAGAGCGCTGATCTCCTGAGTCTAGCTTGACAGGTTCGATCAAGGCTCCATTCGTTCGTATTTGAAGGTGTTCAAATACGTCTGCCTCGTGTCTGTAGATTTATTGGCACGTAACAGATTTCCTACGGCAAAAATTTCGGCACATCGGTATCTCCGAAAACGGTAAGAATGTAGTTAGTGGGAAGTAAAACCAATAACATTATTATTATTAGTCGTAGTAGTATTGTAGCCTCCGTGGCTCAGGTGGCAGCGCGCCAACCTATCACCGCTGGATTCCATGGTTCAAATCCCGGTCAGTCAATGTGAGATTTGTGTGTGAGAAAGTGGAGGCGGGTTTTTTCTCCGGGTACTGTGGCTTTCCCTGTCATCTTTCATTCCAGAAACACCCTCCAGTATCTTTTCATTTTATCTGTCAGTCATTAATCATTGCATTCTCAGGCGGCCTCACCTGCTATGCTGAACAGGGGCCTTGCGGGGGATGGGAAGATTGGAAGGGATAGACAAGGAAGCGGCCGTGGCCTTAAGTTAGGTACCATCCCGGCATTTGCCTGGAGGAGAAGTGAGAAACCACGGAAAACCACTTCCAGGATGGCTGAGGTGGGAATCGAACCCATCGAACCCACCTCTACTCAGTTGACCTCCCGAAGCTAAGTAGATCCCGTTCCAGCCCTCGTAACACTTCTCAAATTTCGTGGCAGAGCCGGGAATTTAACCCGGGCCTCCGGGGGTGGCAGCTAATCACACTAACCACTACATCACAGAGGCGGACGGTGAAGATTTTCAACACTCCAATAATGAAGGTTGTGACGTTTAACAGTTCGTTGTTGTGAAATCTGGATTCGTCACTAAAGAGAATGCTCATTAAGAAATCCGCATCACCTTCAGCTCTTTGCAATATCCATTTTGAAAATTCTATCCGGTTTTGAAATTCATCTCCGAGAATTTCCTGGTGTAGTTGTTGATGGTAGGGGTGGAATTTACGGCGAGGAAATATGCGCAATACAGATGCATAGCTAATGTTCAGTTCATTTCCAATGGCCCGTGAGCTTGTATGCGGTTGTACGCAATTGAATTTTGAACAGCTTCTTCCTTGTTTTCAGACGTCACTGGAGCATCCAGAACGGGGGTTAATGTGTGAAAGGACCCTGTTGCACGCAACCATCTTTCGACATTTCTAAGTGTACCTGCAGTTGGCAAACTTCGTCCAGGTAATCGTTCTTGATACAAACGTGGGGCTTTCCGTGAATTCCGCCTTGCTTCCCCATAAAATATTACCATATTCAGATAATCATCCCGTGAGTATATAATGTTTGCTTTTGCGCTAATCGTACAATAGGTGTTCGCATTTTGCTACAAAGATTGTGTTGTTCTGTTTCATAAGCCCTACGTATGAAGTCCAGAGAGCCGTTAGTCGTTCTTCGTCGAACGTGCACATTTGCTTGGTTGAATGGGTGTGTCATAGTGTTGACAATAAGTTCAGTGCGCTTCATTCGTTGTAGCCATTTGCCATGTGAAAGTCGCATGTTATTGTTCCTTTCTTATGTATGCTTTCTTCGCAAAGTTGAAAAATGACTTTTCAGACTAACGAAGTTAAACCATGACTACGAATGCCTTTACGAGTGTAATATAATAATAAAATTGAAAAGCTCGTAACTACATTCGAATTCTGAATCCTTGTCAAAGATCACACGTTGGCTAGTGTTGGCTACTGAATGCATGATTCGAAGCAATGTATCGATTCATTCAAGTGTCCGAGTGAATCGATTCACAGGAATGACGAGCTCACGGCACACGATTCAGTTCACTCCCAGCGGGCAGTGCTGAGTGGCGCATTCACTGGACGTTGACGGGGAGCCGAGCTTCCGCTGCAGCGAGTCAGTGAATCATGGCACATCGAAAGAATCGTGAACGAGCGCGGCTCAGTGAGACACAAGATACATATGGCTCCTTATCGGCTCACTGGACACTGGCGGGTGACGGAGAACCGGGCTTCCGTTGCAGCGAGACATACAGTGAGCCATAGCACACCGAAAGAATCGTGAACGAGCACGGCTCAGTGAGACACAAGATACACACGGCTCCTTATGGGCACACTGGACAGTGGACACTGGCGGAGAGCCGGGCTTCCTCTGAAGCAGTACATACATATCCATAGTACACTGAAAGAATCGTACGCTAAATGGACTCCCGAGCTCAGCTCATTTGAACATAATACCCACTTGCATTCACTGTCCTCTTCTTACAGGGAGGTTTAAATAATAGATGGATTTATTTTGAGTGTTAAAAATGTAGTCAAAACGTAATTCTAAAGTAGCTAGTAAGTAGGTAGGCTATTAGGTTATACTATTTATTAGTTTAATGAATATTAGTATTATAACTTAGTTGACATTTGACAATTAATTAGACTCGACTCTAGCCTGCCCTATGACTATGAGTCATGCTCATGACCACTCAAAAGTGCCTGTTTTATATTGGGAAGAACGGCTCAGTATTGTCTCAGTTCGTATGTCACATCGTTACACAAGACTTCAATAATATGTGGACAGTAAGTGAGCCGACTGACGCAATAACTTAACCAACAGTGTGTTGAATCAGAAAACCAGTGGGCCACTGTACATCTCGGGTAGCCTATACAAAATATGACGATTTAAAAAATCCTCTGCTGAGAGAAAAATACAGTACATATTTTCAAAAATGACTTAGCGAGTTGGACGTACGGTTAGTATCGCGTAGCTATGCGCTTGCATTCGGGGGATGGTGGGTTCAAATCCCACCGTCGGCAGTCGTTAAGATGGTTTTCCGTAGTTTCCCCATTTTTACACCAGGAAATCCTGGGACTGTACCTTAATTAAGGCCATGGCTGCTACCTTCCTAATCCAGGACCTTTCCCATCCTGCGTCGCCGGAAGCCTTCGATGCATTAGAGTGACTAGCATTTTTTTCTAAGAAAGGAGTTCATAGTATGAAGACCAGATGGCAGCAATGAACAATGAATGCTGTTGCTGCTGTCTTACCAGTACATACTACACAGATGCAGTAGGAGCGGTGACTCGCCGTGAATCGGATCACTGCACCGATTCAGTAACGTGAATGGAATCAAATGAATCGGTTCAGCAAAATGAATCGAAATTCCCATCACTAATGTTGGCTGCGATTAGTACCATGCTGCCACTCCAGGCGATCAAGAGCAGCTCTCGTAACTCTATACTAATGGAGTAATCTAGTCTATCGCTTCGAAACTGATCTTGTATGTTACAAGTTCTGAAGTCGAATGTGCAGACAGGTTTATACTGCTGCAAACACCACAGTGTGCAAACGAATCATGGCCCTCTTAAGCCCAGATAGTTGCAACCATTCCCTACGCGTAGTGTGTGTACCTATTACTTGGTTGAATGAATCCACTATAATGTTTCCGGTGGTATTCTCAATGTATATGTCCGTAATCTGTGCCTACGTGGCGATATTTATTATGACTTCCTTTAGAAGAATATCTGAGACTTCAAGTCTTGGTAACGGATGTCTAGGCGAGTACGAAATTAAATTAAAACAGGTATGACTCAAGAACGATTTGAAACCGCACTGCTCTAAGTAGCTTAGCCACTTACATCTTTCTTGCATCATTCCGCGCAGCAACTCCCAGCGTGAATGTTCATATCTTATAACTATGTATTCATGAGAAGAGCGAACGTTCTCGCTTCGAAAAGTTACTGATATGTTACAGCCTTATGGCCCGATTTTAGGCCGTTACTGAACGCTCCAACGGTGGTAATTACATGGTGTAAGCTATCACGTCTGCTGTACAGCATTTGAGTGCCATAGATTATAAAATACTGTGAAAAACATGTTTCTGTCAATGAGGCTATACAAAATGGTGGTGAATTGACATGCCTGCAATTGGTCCTAATCTATCACGCATTCTATGATACCGCGACCAACCTTTTCCATCAAAAGAAAATGGTCTCTTGAACCAATCGGGTTCGCAATTCTCTACCGATAGCTATAGGAGTGGCTACGATTTGTACAGTACAGTAAAATTTCGTAAAATGGACTAGAGTTTTGGACTCCACTCTACATAAAAAGGTACAGTGTTTTGAGGTGGGCTCACTTACTGTCACTTGTACCGTTTTTGCATTGTGCGGGGAAGTCTGCATCGGGCTAACTGCACATGACATTGCTGTAAGATGTTGCGCAAATGGGACTAGGAGACATTTAATTCCTAGCTGGTTGCATATGTTCGGAAAAATAGGGGCAGCTGTACCACCCGATATATCGTAAATGTTTTTCTAGTGCTCCCGGGACCAGTGATGCATTCTTGTGATTTATGTTGTTTTATTGGAGCATGTCAATGATTTCATTAATAACTGAAAGTTGCTCCTGCTTCGTTATGAGAACCATGTCGGCCAAATCTAAATTGAAATTTACCACATTAGTATACGGATGATCGACTCACTTTGCTAACTACCGGAATGGAATTTAATTAATAATTGAAAGGTGTTCCTGGTTTGTTATGAGAATCATATCAGTCAAGTCAAAATTGAAAATTAGCACATTAATATGACACGAAGGATCGACGCACTTCGCTAACTACCGGAGTGGAAGAAGTTAACAGCCTCAGTGTTGAAATTTCTCCGAAATCACTCAAACTAACAAATATAGGGAGAGACGACACGGAGAAGGAAGCGCTTAAATTTATTCGAAATCAGTTGAAGCTAGCAAATACTGGGAGAACTACAGACGAGACAGTAAAACTGCGCTGAATAGCTTCTTCTCTGCCAAGCTACTCGCTACAACACAGGCTGGAAGGAGATGACCAGGAAGACGTCCGACTGCGCATGCGTGCTTCCTCTTTCCACCTCATCCTACCGTGCCACATGCCTCACCGCCTTCACAGTTCAGGCGACCAGGAAGTACTGGGGAGAGCTTTGGCCAATCAGAATGCTACATTCTTCCATAATAATTTGACAATGTACGGCAAGAAATGTTTATGCTCTTAAAAACACTCTGCAAATCTACGGGCGAAGAACTTTCGTCAGAATGCTTTACGATGTTAATTCGTTCAGCCGTTCTCCCAAACTCGCTGTAACAAAAAATAGCCGAGTGTTTTCAGTATAGTCCGCCTCTGTGGTGTAGCGGTTAGCATGATTAACTACCTGGGCGAGGTACTGGTCATCCTCCCCAGTTTCATCCCCCGACCCATAATCTGAAGCTCCAGGACACTGCCCTGGAGGCGGTAGAGATGGGATCCCTCGCTGAGTCCGAGGGAAAAACCGACCTTGGAGGGTAAAAAGAAGAAGAAGAAGAAAATCCTCACTAGATAAGGGGATCTCGATTTCAGATACAGTGGGGCGTCAACGTTTGGTGCGGTATAATAGGTGGCAAGGTAATTGGACCACATTTCTTCTGAGGAAACCTCACGGGACGACGCTATCTACAGTTTCTTCGTGAATACCTCCCGCTCTTATTGGAGGACGTACCACTTATGATACGGTGAAGGATGTGATTCAAGCAGGATGGAGTTCCTCTACACTGGCAGGAGGAACCACTTGCATAGGATATATCTTGGACGATGGATTGGACGAAGGGGTCCTGCACATGGCCGGCTTACTTATCTAGACTTTCGCTCCGGGATTATTTAAAGGAAAGAGTCTACGAACAGGAGCCAGTGAGCCCGAATCCTTTACGGCGGCTCATCACAAAAGCCTGCAGGCAGGTTCCACCACATATGTTGCAGCAAGCAAGAATATCTCTCCTCCACCGTGCTCAGATTTTCTTTAACGATGGAGGTGGTCATTTTAAATATTTGCTTCATTAATCGAATGGCCATACACAAGCCTATTTTACCTCTGTCGCTAATAGCTTACTTAACTGCAAAGAGCTCTTTTAAGAGATACTTAAAACAAACGTAGCAGAATACCTGCAATATGAAAACTGATCATGATTTAGATTTGTCTTTAACAACGAAATGAAAATATTCTTCCTACATCAGACTCGAACCTCCATTAACGAGCACCGGTTTCCTCCTCTAACTTTTGGCACGCTCGGCTATCATGAGCTGTCATTTACTGCCGTCATGTCAATACTATTTCTAGTCATTGAACCATCATATTCTCAGTACATGACGTTTCTGTGATACCGAATTTCCACGATTCTTTACCATCATTCCGTATTTTATCAATAATGCTGATTTGTTTGACACGAATAAACGAACTATAGAAAGCGCAGTAAGACCAGACACTGCTATGAGTAGCCAAAGTCAATATCTTTAGGTTAGGCTATAATCTGTGGGTTGCATAAAACTGAGTGAGTAGGGGCAGCTGCCCTACCGCTAAAATACAAACGTGCTTCAATTTAGAGCTTCATGGTATATCAGTAACGTGGACAGGAACAGTCGCTGTTTTGCTGCCCAGCGGTTGAACAATGCACATTAATTTCAAAATTCCTCTAAATTTAAATGAGAGTGTCGGAAATCTCCCAGAACAAATTGAGCTGATTTTCGTGGATTTTTTTCCAGTTCTCGAATCAGGTAATTCTGGTGAGGGACCCATACACTGGAACCATACTCTAATTGTGGTCTTACCTGAGACTTATATGCCCTCTCCTTTACATCCCTACTACAACACATGAATAACCTCATAACCATGTGAAGATCTGTAAACTTTATTTACAGTCCCGTTTATGTGGTTAACCCAATGAAGATCTTATACTGTGAGTACTATTAATGCATTTTTATTTGAAGTCAGCAGTAGTTTTTATTCTTCTTGCTGTAGTGACTCCTTAGATTAATGAGTGTAAATAGGTAAAACTACCTTAGCGTTATTTCCACTGTGTGTGGAATAATTTTGAAGAGGGAGCAGTGCTCCGTACGACCAGTTAAAGTCACCCCAACTCTAGGTTCGACCCTTCATTTCTTTATTTCCAGCCCTCTCAAGGAAGAAGACTCTTTTCAACAGTAGAATATTATTCCGTATTTCTTGACACATGTTATGGGTTATGTTTAACGTGCATTGAACAACTAATGCAGATGGAGGGCCAGCATCTTGCTCAGAGTAGGATCTGTAAACGTGTCAGTAAATCCACTAACTCGAGTCACAGGTCTTTTGACAAAAATGCCGACCAACTGTGCCTATTTTCGATCCTACAACCTTCTGTACAGAAAGTGATTGTTTAACTTCTGACCTTCTTCTTCTTTTTCTTAATCTGTTTACCCTCCAGGGTTGGTTTCACCCTCGGACTCAGCGACGGATCCCACCTCTACCGCCTCAAGGGCAGTGTCCTGGGGCTTGAGACAATGGTTCAGGAGGATAAAGCTGGGGAGGAGGACTGGTACCTCGCCCAGGTGGGCTAACCTGCTATGCTGAACAAGGGCCTTCTGGGGGGAAAGGGAAGATTGGAGGGGTTAGACAAAGAAGAGGGAAGGAAGCGGCCGTGGCTTTAAGTTATGTACCATCCCGGCATTTGACTATAGGAGAAGTGGGAAACCAGGGAAAAATACTTCCAGGATGGCTGAGGTGGAAATCGAACCCCCCTCTACTCAGTTGACTTCCCGAGGCTGTGTGGACCCCGTTCCAGCCCTCGTACCACTGTTCAAAAGAATTCGTAGTAGAGCCGGGAATCGAACCCGGGCCTCCGGGGGTGGCAGCTAATCACGCTAAGTACATCATCATGGAGGCGGACTTAACTTCTGATGATTTCCTAATTCTGTCTGTGGGCGAATAACAATGAAAAGGATAAAATAACACTCGCTCGCTCTTCATACTCAAGATATTCTCACGAAAGCCACGACGTGAAACTACAGTGTCATTGCTCAGAACAAACCTCGTGTAAATTTAGGGAACTGAAGAGACGTGATCAGACATATGGGTGTAAACACGCAGTATGAAGTTTAGACTGTATTCATGATGTAAATACCTTTAGAGCTCAGCAGGAGACGGTAATCCAGGGGAATTGAAACATACGGTATGATCTTAAGTTGACAGAGTATGACAGGTAGCTCAATATGTGACATTAAATCAAATAAATCCTTTCACCAACATCTGACTCTACATCACAACGTTATTTCAGTTGAGTGTGTTCGTGAAAATAACCTAATGGGAGAGATTAAATAGGACGTCCTACATTTACAGCGCAAGTATCATATAAACCATTCTATACCTTAAAATATAAACAATCTTATGACCGTTGCCATGTTTTAGGATGTCAGTAAGAAGCCACAGCATAGATACGCGTGTTTATCTCTATGGACGTGTAGTAGTAATTACAATAATAATAATAATAATAATAATAATAATAATAATAATAATAATAATAATAATAATAATAATAATAATAATGGCACAATACCTCTTTGCAAGGGTCCCGATCTTGATCTTCAAAGGAGCTGCCTCCTGAGCGTAGAAGACAAAATGATGATAAGATCATTATGACCTTGTGTGCAATTAACATAACTGTTAGTAGTCTAAACGTCTAACGTTTATGAAAACACTTTCAGAGTAATTGCGTATTTCGTGGCACTCTGGTCGACCCGCTGACACACACTCGGTTCAAGCTTGTTGGGCACTGCATTCATCGATCGACTCTCGCGATACACGAGACAAACAGTTTGTTTCCATAGCAACGTCTCAGCTGGGGGCTTAGTGGAACATGGCTAAACAAATAAGGAACCGTGGACCGATTCCTCTCATACAAAGAGAGGGAACATTTCTTATATCATCAGTCTCCAAGGCAAGTATTTAACACCATTATCTTAAAATGTGCACATCGAGGAATATTCCGTTACGTGCACTGCATGTGTAAACATTTACTTCAATGCTTCATCATTCATACCGGGGAGTAACGGAGTTCTGTCTGGTATTCTGATCATTCAAGTACATGATGGATAATTCTTAGCAGGGAAAAGATGGAAAATAGTATGGGTCTACTAGTAAACAGCTAGATGTATATATGATCTCCTTGGTGGCATGTTTTCTCTGAAATCGTGAACTGTACTGTGTATTAATATCGTCAGTAGTGCCCATGCTACAAATAATAATAATAATAATAATAATAATAATAATAATAATAATAATAATAATAATAATAATAATAATAATAATAATAATAATAATAATAATAATAATAATAATAATAATAATAATAATCTTCCTTTCCTGCCGCTTTTTCCCACACCTGTGGGTTCGCGGGTGCGAACTGCGTCGCACATGTGGAATTGATCCTGTTTTACGGCCGGATGCCCTTCCTGACGCCAACCCTATATGGAGGTATATAAGTACTATTGGCGTGTTTCTGTGGTGGTTGGTAGCATAGTATGTTGTCTGGATATGATGAGGAGAGTGTTGGGACGGACACATACACCCAGTCTCTGAGCCAGAAGAATTTATCAGAAGCTATTAAAATCCCCGACTCGGCCGGGAATCGAACCCGGGACCGTCTGAACCGAAGGCCAGTACGCTGACCAACGAGTCGGACAATACTACTACTACTACTACTACTACTACTACTAATAATAATAATAATAATAATAATAATAATAATAATAATTCCACCACTTTTCCCACACCTATGGGGTTGCGGATGCGAACTGTGTCACACATATGTGAATTTGGTCCTGTTTTTACGACCGAATGCACTTCCCGACGGCAATCCTTTGTGGAAGGATGTAATTACTATTGCGTGTTTCTGTGGTGGATGGTAATGTGGTGTATTGTATGAATTTGAAGAGGAGAGTGTTGGGAAAAACACAAACCGCCAGTCCCCAAGCCAGGAGAATTTAACGAGATGCGATTAAAATTCCCGACCCGGCCGGGAATCGAACCCGAGTCCCCTCTGAATCGAAGGTCTCAACGGTGATAATTCAGGCAAGGAGTCGGACAATAATAATAATAATAATAATAATAATAATAATAATAATAATAATAATAATAATAATAATAATCTGTTCTCCTTTTTTCGTGGATTAAACCAGGATACTTTGTGGACAGACTCAGCCGAAGTATGAAGTCGGCCACCATAGACTAAATTTATGGATAACTACACAGGTACAATATATCGTATCTATTTCTATTATGAAAAGCCAGAAGGCTAACTGACTCACTGACATTAATGTTTACCCACTTCCAGAAGAGATAGAAACTTGAAATTCGGCAGTCTGATAGCTATTATGCTGTAACCCAAGGAAAAATTCCAAAAAGTTCAAATTTTAAATTCTTACCCCCTCCCCCAAACAAAATGTCGGTCGCAATGTTCCAGTGCGCTAGCAAAATAAAATTTCATAAAATTATAGTTTTCAGCCAGTAACCGACGGAGAAATTGCGAGATGATCAAATATTTAATATTTCCCCCCGAAAAATATCGAAATATTCAGACAAATCGAATGACGGTGCAGACCTTCTTCCGATGTATTTTGTGGCTAAACGGTAATCGCTATCAACAAACGGATTGCACTTTCGCGGCCTAAAATAAAGAGATCTACAACTTTTTGCTAGTTGCTAGTTGCTTTACGTCGCACCGACACAGATAGGTCTTGTGGCGACGATGGGACAGGACAGGGCTAGGAGTGGGAAGGAAGCGGCCGTGGCCTTAATTAAGGTACAGCCCCAGCATTTGCCTGGTGTGAAAATGGGAAACTACGGAAAACCATTTTCAGGGCTGCCGACAGTGGGATTCGAACCTACTATCTCCCGAATACTGGATACTGGCCGCACTTAAGCGATTGCAGCTATCGAGCTCGGTGATCTACAACTTTGGTCCTATGACTTTTTGTCGAATCACTACCCCTTCCACCTTACATCGACCTTCATTTTCCCGGTTTTGGTCAATTTTGTTTATTTTCCATATATCATTTTACCCATTCACACAATTATAATAGAAATAGAAGCACGAAATTCATCAGGCTCCTTGCCATGACCTTTGGACATATGTAAATCAAATTACGTTAGTCTAGCTACCACACATGTAAGCAAAATCGAAGGAAATATCCGGAAACTATACTGCATTTTCAGCCTAATCTAAGGTTCTAAAGCAATCTAACATGCAGCCGATGAGATACGACAAAACGTCAGAAAACCAAAACTGAAGGCCGTTTCATTGATGGTGCGCCTGCCAATTTTCAAGACTGTAACTGACTGCTGAGTTGGCAAAATATTTTTTCAACATGTGAAATACGTACGAAATTTTACGTAGATCGACTTCTATTTATTGAATAAATAGCCGAGATATGACAAAATATCTTATGACGAGAAATGTAGGCCACTAAAAGGGTCGTCTCATAGCGCAGTCCGTTTGTCGATAGCTCGATAGCTGCAGTCGCTTAAGTGCGGCCAGTATCCAGTATTCGGGAGATAGTAGGTTCGAACCCCACTGTCGGCAGCCTTGAAAATGGTTTTCCGTGGTTTCCCATTTTCACACCAGGCAAATGCTGGGGCTGTACCTTAATTAAGGCCACGGCCGCTTCCTTCCCACTCCTAGCCCTTCCCTGTCCCATCGTCGCCATAAGACCTACCTGTGTCGGTGCGACGTAAAGCAACTTGCAAAAAAAAAAAAAAAACAGTAAATATGGTACTTTGACGAGCATGAGTTAGATGCAGGGCGTGTACCGTTCTGATTACAGTGCTTACAGAGGCAGAGGGGTTTCTTGAAATGATTCTTAAGTTCTTTTTTTAAATTCTGAATTTATTAACAAAGTTCAAATCATATCACCTTCATACAGCAGATATGCAGGAAATGGTTCTTTCCTCGTCCTGGGGATGTACTCGAAATCCGGCTGCCCTCCTCGTACTGCCATCAGTCACCTCTCGGCACCATGGAACCACGATTTCTCCCACGATGGAAATTCTAGAAGTTCTGGAATATCCATACGACGTCCAGCAGATCGGGATAACGTAGTAATGTGAGCATTGATATTTGGTTGCACGGGGAATGACTTATGACTGTACACATTAGCACCTGGGACACGGAAAGCGTTTCTTGAATAACGGATTTGAATGTTGAACAAAGAATCACTCGTAGTGTGACGTAATCAAACGTCAATAAAATTGACTAAAGAAAATGTGATACTTGAAACAGCTTGAAATTATCACACGCGAAATATTTGCTTAGGGTTACGTGCAATTTTAACTCAGTCACTGAAAAAGAAAATGTTTCACTTGTAAACCAATTTGGTTCATTAATTTGAAATTAAATGAAATAGGTTTCACTCTTCCACAGTCCGTGGTTTGATCACACAAAAGAAAATACTGTCTATTGAAAACTCACAGTTTAAATGCACAGTTCATTACTAGTCACAAATAGTTTAATTTGTGGTAAATGTACACCTTAAACACAGTCTAATGTCTTCCATGAATGTAAAGTTTGAATATGTAATCCGTTTCTTAACACGGTTCAATATCTACCATGAATGCAAAGTTCGAATATGTAATACACAGTCTATCGTTAACTCACAGTTCAAGGTCTGCACAAATTAAAACTAATCACAGTCCAATGTCTACTCTGCATACACGAGATATTGGAAAATCTCACGATTTCTATAAGTCCGAAGACACAGTAATAGATTGAAGTTAATTCATTAATTAATCACTTGTCACAGTCTGAAGAATTCTGGCACACAAAGTTTCCGAAATATTTCAATTAGTTGGCAATGCGAATGTCGTTCACAATTTATCACT
Organism: Anabrus simplex; assembly: GCF_040414725.1. NCBI lineage: Eukaryota > Metazoa > Arthropoda > Insecta > Orthoptera > Tettigoniidae > Anabrus > Anabrus simplex. The sequence continues at coordinate 559,193,841 of NC_090266.1, forward strand.
GTTTGGATTGTTTCATCAATCATTGGTTATGAACACCGTTAAGAAATGTAAGTTTGAAACATCTGCCCGAATAAATCACCATTAAAGTTTAAATCAATCTTAACTGAGGATAGATTCTATCACTCGTGAATCGCTGGAACTCGGCGAAATAAAATTATCACTTGCAACTCGCTGAAATATTTATAAGTTCAAATATGGAGTTTAAGTCTTTAACTCGGCAAAATGAGATTATCACTCGCGTAGCGTTGAAATTCTTTTAAGTCCGAACTCAGTACTGTGGAGTTTAAGTCTTTAACTCGGCGAAATGAGATTATCACTCGCGTGGCGTTGAAATTCTTTTAAGTCCGAACTCAGTACTGTGGAGTTTAAATCCTTAACTCGGCGAAATGAGACTATCACTCGCGTAGCGTCACGGTCCCCACGAGCCGACCGCCCGCTGCTCGCCGCACGACCTCCACACACACTGTGACACACGCCGTTCTGCTGAGTTTTTTTTTTTTTTTTCTATACGGGGGGCCCCCGTAGCCCGCTCCCCCGCCGTGACCATCGACTCAATCTACATGGCCTCCGACATGCTATTAATTTCTAAGTAGAAAAGAGATAGCTGGGTAGAGTGGGAAGTGATACAAGGAGTATCTGCCGGTTTCCGAGTCAGACTCGCTACCACGGCAAAGTTTGTATTGGTTGGATAGTGTTAAGGTATGGTATTGAAGGGTCAGGGAAAAACCACATAGGCAGAAAGAAGAAAGAGCCTACATGTAAAACCTGACATCTTTTGATAGCACATGCAAGGATGTGGGCTGGAAAAAGACCAGAGGTTATGTTAGTTAGGAACAGGTAACATGCACAAAACATAAACCAATTCCTTGCAATTTTTGTTATTATGGGGATCAGTCCTTCTTGTCACTGCCGGGTCGGCTCGGGTCTGCTAGCGTCTGGGCTTTGGGCCACAGGTTCGTCCCATTGTCCAGCAGCCAGCAGTCCCTGGTGCCAAGTCTCCTTTTGGAGAGGGGGGAATTAGAGCCAAGCCTTGCATGCAAGGGGCTATCTTCTTCCTCCTGTCGATGTCCCTCTATGCGGTGTTGTTTGAACACACTTGTCACTGCAGATCTAAAACTAAGATTATTAATAGCATATGTATATACAAGTTCTCATTGGAGTGCCGGCTGTTTGCCTGCTCTCATGTCCAGCTTACAACCTAGATAGGAAGGAGATAACAGATAGATATTAGTGCTGTTTATAGGGCGCGGGCTGGTGTTCCGCTCCCATGTCTCTGTAGGGGGGCGGGGGTGGATTGACACGTCCTTGGCCGTCTGGCTGCGTTGCCGTCGTCTTCTTAAGTTGTACTTTTTGTCAATCTTCCTCGCCTGGTCCCTGGGTCTAGGACAGCTGAAACATATTTACATATTTACATAGGTGTCTGCAGTGTGTGGGTGTATGTGGTATATAGGTGTCAGCTTGGCGGGAGTGGGTTGGCTATCGGCCCCTCGCCCACCCAACCCTGTGGCTGAACAGAATGTGCTTCGGTGTAGGATACTTTTTGTACAGATCAACGTCGTAGCGTCCGATCCCGCTTATTAGCGGGTTGATCTTATTACTCCATGACTTTCTGTACATGTTTAGTGTCTGTTTACGTATTTGGTGCCTTATTGAGCTGACTTTCGCAATACTGCGTAGTTGGCGTATTGGCGTGTCGAAAGGGAGTCTGGTCGCTGCTCGTAGGCATTTATTTTGTATTAATTCCAGCTTATCCAGGTTCGTCATTGCAGTGTACCCCCACGCTGGGGCCGCGTACATGATTATTGGTCTGATTAAGGCCTTATACATGTTTATGGCTACTTCCGTTTTAATACTGGACTTTTTGTTCAGTATAGGATATAGCTGGTTAAGTCGTATGTGTGCTTTTCTTTGAATATCATTGATGTGGTGTAGCATGGTGAGCTTTCTGTCTAGGATTACTCCTAGGTATTTGACTTTGTCATGCCACACTATATCTTCGTTGAAAAGCTTTAGCGCTTTTATGTTGACTGGTTTGCGTGTGAGTCTGTTCTTCTTAGTGAACAGCACTGCTTGGCACTTGTCAACATTGACCTTGATGCGCCATTTCGTTAGCCAAGGCTCGAGAGTTCTTAGTGCTACTTGGAGCCTCTTTCGAGCGCACGCTAGCTGTGGATGTTGAACTGAGATAGCGGTGTCATCAGCGTAGAGGTGTGTGGTAGTGAGTTCTGTCGTAGGCATGTCGTTTGTATACAGGACGAAGAGGATTGGGCCGATAAGGGACCCTTGGGCTACGCCCGCTCTAATCCTGCGAGTACTTGACAGCGTGTTATGTACGTCTACTTTGAACTCTCGGCCCTCCAGATAAGATTTAATAAGTCTTATATAGCCTGGGTGGAATTCGTGGTCTATTAGTTTCGCTAGTAGGCCTTCGTGCCAGACTTTGTCAAATGCTTTCTGGATATCAAGGAAAACCGTTCCTGTGTCTCTTCGTTTGTTGAGACCTATGGTGGCTTGTTCTATGAATCGAGTGAGCAGTTGTGGGGCAGAATGTGCGTTCCTAAAGCCAAACTGCTCGTTGCGAATTATGCCTTTTTCCTTGATATGCCCTATTAACCTTTTCAGTAGTATTTTCTCGAATACTTTACTGAGGGCGTCCAGAAGGCTGATGGGTCTGTAGTTGTTGGGGTCTGACTTGTCTTTGCCTGGTTTTCCAAATACGAGGATCCTAGCCCTTTTCCATTGTTGAGGGTAGTATTGTAGTCTGAACATTGCATTGAAGATGCTGGTAAGTAGTGTTAGGGCTTTGTGAGTTAATTTCTTAATTATTATGTTCTGGATCTCGTCTGGGCCTGGCGCCTTCTTGGAGTTAAGATGACCTATAATCCACTTAATTTCGTGTATATTTGTCCTCTTAACCTCCGGCTTAGGTGCGTTTTCAAGGAATTCTGCTACCTTTGCCTCAGTTTGCCTGATGAAGGCTGGGTCAGATGGTATTTCGTTTGGGGTGAAAGCCGCCTCTATGGAGTCCGCTATGATTTCGGCTTTGTCACGGTTCTCGTATACCGGGCCGTTGGGTCCCTTGATGGTAGGGATGTTGTGTGGTTCTCGCGTGAAGTGTCTCGCTAAGTTCCACACTGGCCTGGTGTTGGTGTCGAAAAGTTTGAGGTGGTTGTTCCACTTTTCCGACCTGTATTCGAGTAGTTGCTTTTGTATTTCCGTGTTTAATTCGTTTTTCATCTCGCGGTCTTCGTCTCTGTGATGTCGAGCCCAGTTACGCCTGTGACTGTTGCGCCTGCGTATTAACTCTTTAATGTGCGCTGGAATCTCGAAAAGAGGTGTTTCTCTGTGTTTGCTTAGCGGTATGCTCGCAGTTGTGGCTGTTTGAATTGCTTCTACGAGGGTTTTGACTGCTTCGTCAATTTGGGCTGTGCTGTCTATTAGCATGCCTTCGCTTCCCTGTAGGAGTGTGTCTAGCTTGCGTTCGAATTTGCCCCAGTTGGCTGCTTTATAGTTGAGCCGGCGTCTGGGGTTTTTCTCATATTCCTCTGGGTTCGCATCTAGTGTAAATATCACTGGTTGGTGCCTCGACCCCAGGTCGTTCACTACCTTAATGCTATGCCTTTGAGGAATATGTCGCAATAGGGCTATGTCAAGTATGTCGGATACGTGATCGTTCGGTGCTAGGAACGTGGGCTCACTGGGGGCTGTTACCACATAGTCCTGGGATAGCATGTGGTCATACAGCCTTGTGCCTGCTGGGTTTGGTTTCAGGCATCCCCAGGTGGCGTGTTTCGAGTTTAAGTCGCCTCCTAGCACTGTGTTTCGATTTAGCCCTAGTACTGTTTCTATGTCCTGAGTGTTAAGGCTTGTCGGTCTGGAGTATGCTGCTATTACATTTATGAGTGTTCCCTGCACTGGTAGGGCTATTCCACATGCCTCTAGCGTGACCAGCTCTGGTATGTCTACCTCCATGTGCTTGATGTCCTTCCTTACCAGGACTGCCACTCCTCCAACTTTGTTAGCCTTATCGCTTCTGTGCATTTTGTAGCCTCTTATAGTGAACTTCCTCCCCGGAGGGAGGAAGGTCTCTGTTAGGAGAGCTACGTGTATTGAGTTCGCGGCTAGGAAGGCTTCGAGTTCATATTTCCTGGACCTGACGCCCTGGCAGTTCCATATTAGAACTCGAAGCTCCTGCGTGTTATTGTTATTATTATTATTATTATTATTATTATCTTCGTTGGGTTGTTCAGCCATCCGGGGTTAGGAGTTCGGAGATTGCATTAGCCAGGTCCCTTAGCCAGGGGTAGGGGAGCATGTTGGCCATCATAACCCCAGTGGTTATGGCTACCGACAGGTTCAGGTTCGGGAAGAAGGTTTTCAGGATTTCTTCTATCCTTTCCCTGAACGCCTTTACTGCCATGTTCCCCGCTGGCTGTTGTGCCTGTATCTGTGTTGTTGGTGAGATTGGTGTGGTGAGAGGTGAGGGCGAGGGGGGTGGTGGTGCGGATGCCGGCTGACTATCGGCAGGTTCTCTGCGGGGGGTGGAGCTGGCCTGGGGTGGGCCTTCTAGTAGCTCGGGAAGTGCTGGCGTGGACTTAACCTGCCTTTGTTTGGTTTCTTGGGGCTGGGCCTTCTTGTTGTTCTTACTTGAGGTCTTAGCTCGGACGGTGGTGGGGGCTGGTTGGGCTGAGGGCCCGTGGTTTTGCTTGCCTACCGTCCGTACGGGCTTGAAATTTAAAATGCCTCCGCCTGATGGGCGCTGGTTGTCTGAAGGACCTTGCTTTTGGCCCTTTGTGCCTGACGAGCCTGCGAGACCTGAAGGGTCCTTTGTACCTGATGGGCCTGGGTTCTTCTTGCGTGAAGCGCCTGTGCCTGAGGGGCCTGCTTGGGCCTTAGGGTTGCCACGCTTATTACCCTTTGGCCCTTTGCCTTGATGGGCGGCTTCGTAGTCCTTGCGGCTAGGACAGTCTTTAAAGTTGGCCGCGTGTTTTCCCCCGCAGTTAGCGCACTTAGAGTACGCGGGGTCGTTGCCGTGGGGGCAGTCGCGGGACAAGTGGGAGGCGGCGCATCTGCGGCATCTGGGCTCCAGTCGGCACGCCGCCCCTGGATGGCCATGCCTCTGACACACTCCACATTGGGGGCCAGTGGCTGGGGGGCGGTATGGCTCGACCGACACCAGCATGTTCGCGAGCATCCGCATTTTCCGCAGATTGTCCGCGTCTGGGGTGTCCGCCACTGCAACTAGGAATAGGTTGCCCTTGGCTGGCCTATTCCCTGCCCGCATCCGCACAACGGAGAATGCGGGGATATCCTGAGCTTTCAATGCAAGCTGGATTTCGTCCGCATTACTTCCGTTAACGGGGGTCCTCACTACGAACCGCTTCATAGTGCTATTGGGCAATATTCTTACAAATGTAATATTCAGCCGTTTTAGCACCTCGATAGCGGTTTCGTAGCTCTCAAAGCTCGTCATGTGCAGCCGAATCGCTATATGTGCGTCTACTCTCTCCGTTCTGCTGAGGGAAGCAGCTTTCAATTTATACACGATCCAAGCCAAAATATGTCTTCACATTTCGCTCAACAACTTCGTAGTCTCTTGCTGGACTTTTACCAAACCTTGTAGGAATGGAGATAAAATACGGGGCTACGTGGTGATGTGGTTGATTTTATCCAACTATTACTGTGAGGAAGGTTATTAGCCGAAGAAACTTTTGGAACATTCCATACTGACGTAGGCTCTCTCTGTATCACGGGGAGGCAGGCTGTGACGTCAACCCGCTCTACGTCACACTTACAGGTTGCTCGCTGTTTCTGGCTGACTTCTGCTGCTGGGCCGGCGCGTAGCGCGAAGTTTTAAATTTTAACTGCGGAGACTTAGTTCCGTACCGCTGATCCCGGCACAGTACAGTTTTGCCACAATAAATTTCCAAACGAATTTCTGCACAATTAGCGTGGTCATTCCCTGGCTCTATCTATATCTATATATAAAATAACATTTCCTGACTGACTGACTGATTCATCATCGCCGAGCCAAAACTATTAGATGTAAAGAAATGAAATTTTGGGGATACGTTAATATTAGTGTGTAGGTGCTCATTAAGGGAGGATTTCTGGATATTCCGGCGCTAAGAGGGTGAAAAAGGGGAGCCGAATTTTAAAATGAGGATACCTATATCTCAAAAACTTAAAAGTTTACAGACGTAAAAATTGGTATTTGGAATCTCCTTTAAAAGTAAAGAAAGATGTATTGTTTTGTTTTCGGAAAATCCCATTAAGGGGGGGTGAAAATGAGGGAGAAGGGGTTGAACACCTTTTATGAGGAGACTTATATCTCGAAAACTGAAGATGTTACAGACATGAAAATTGGTATTTGGAATCACCTTTATTATAAAAAAGGCGTATTTTTGTGTTTTGGGGTAATCCGATTAATAGGGGTGAACAGGAGTGACAAACGGGGTGAATTTAAAAAAGACTATATCTGCAAATTATCTCAGGAACGTAACATATTACAGATTCGAAAACTGGTATTTGGAATTTCTTGTAAAAGTAAAGAAACATAAATATTTTTTCGGAAAATCCACTTAAGGGGGACTGAAAAAGGGGGTGAATTTTTAAAATTAGCATATCTGCAGTATATCTCAAAAAGTAAACATGTTGCGGACGTGAAAATTGGTATTTGGAAACCCTTTAAAATGAAAGAAACACGTATTCTTTTGTTTTCGAAAGAAAACCTTATCGGGGGAGGGGTGTGTGAAAGAATTGAAAAATAAATTGAATTATATGTATGAGAATATATCAAAAGCAAAGTCATCTCCGTACAGGCCATGAAGGCCCATGGAGGGGTGGAAGGGAAAGGCTTCCACTGTCCGTAACCTCGGCCCTTGATGGGGTAGAGTGGTTAGCTTTACGCCAGGCTGCCTTTTCCCTCAGGAATTAATCTGGTACTCATTTTTGGTGTAGGCTGAGTGAACCTCAGGGCCTTGTGCACCTCCGGAAATGGAAATCTCGTTTCTTAAATCTTTCCTCTTCCTGACAGGGATTCGAACCCACGTCTTTCCGGGCGAGCCGAGCACGCCTTTACCGCCTCGGCCAGGCAGCCCCTACGAGAATATATATACCAAAAAATCTAAAGATGTTACAAACGTGAAAACTGGTATTTGGAATCTCCTTTAAAAATAAATACATTTTGGGAGGGGGAACCAACGTGGTAGGGGGGATGAAAACGCAGATGAATTCCTTTTACGATGATAAATACATCTCAAAACTGAAGATGTTACAGACGTGACAATTCGCATTTGGAAGCTCTTTTAAAGAAACGGGTACTGTTTGTTTTTGAAAAATTAACTTGAGTGGGGAGTGTGAAAGGAAGTGAAAATAATTGAATTTTTTTGTAGAGAAACTTATATCTCAAAAATTAAGGTTACAGACGTGGAAATTGGTATTTGGAATCTCCTTTAAAAATAAAGCAACAGGCATTTTTTGGGTGGGGGAAACCAACTTAACGGGCGGGGTTGGATTGAAAAAGGAGTTGAATTCCTGAAATGATTATACTTAGATCTCAAAAAATGAAGATGTTACAGACGTGAAAATTTGTATTTGGAATTTTATTTCAATATAAGGAACAAGTAATCTTTTGTCTTCGGAAAATCCACTTAATGGGGGTGAATTAATTGAAAAATTAGTTTAATTCTTTGTATGAGGATACTTATATCTAAAAACTAAAGATGCTACAGACGTGAAAATTTGTATTTGGAATCTCCTTTAAAAATAAAGAAACACGCATTTTTGGAGGGGGGAATCAACTTGGGGGTGGGAGCGGTGAAAAGGAGTTTAAATCCTTTTCATGAGGATACATATATCGCAAAACTGAAGATGTTACAGTCGTGATAATTGGCATTTGGAATCTGCTTTATAAATTAAGAAACAAGTACTTTTGGTTTTCGGAAAATTCACTTCAGTTGGGAGAGTGAGAGGAAGTGAAAAAATTTAGTTCTTTTTATGGAGAAACTTAAATTTCAAAACTTAATGTTACACACGTGAAAATTTGTATTTGGAATCTCCTTTAAAAATAAAGGAACACGCATCTTTTAGAGGGGGGAATAAACTTAACGGGCTTGGCTGAAAAAGGAGTGAATTCTTTTTTATGAGGATACTTATATCTCAAAAACTGAATATGTTAGAGGCATGAACATTTGTATTTGGAATCTTCTCTCAAAGTAAAGAAACACGTTTTCTTTTGTCTTCGGAAAATCCACTTAAGGGGGTGAGTGAATTGAAAAATTATTTGAATTCTTTGTGTGAGGATACTTATATCTCAAAAACTAAAGACGTTAAAGACGTGAAAGTTAGTATTTGGAATGTTTTTGTTTGAGTCATCAGTCTATAGACTGATTTGATGCAGCTCTCTATGCCACCCTATCCTGTGCTAAGCTTTTCATTGCCGGGCTGAGTGGCTCAGACGGTTAAGGCGCTGGCCTTCTAACCCCAACTTGGCAGGTTCGATCCTGGCTCAGTCCGGTGGTATTTGAAGGTGCTCAAATACGACAGCCCCGTGTCGGTAGATTTACTGGCACGTAAAAGAACTCCTGCGGGACTAAATTCCGGCACCTCGGCGTCTCCGAAGACCTTAAAAAAGTAGTTAGTGGGACGTAAAACAAATAACATTATTAAGCTTTTCATTTCTACGTAACTATTGCATCCTACATCTGCTCTAATCTGCTTGTCATATTCATACCTTGGTCTACCCTTGCCGTTCTTACCACCTACACTTCCTTCAAAAACCAACTGAAGAAGTCCTGGATGTCTTAAGATGTGTCCTATCCTTCTATCTCTTCTTCTCGTCAAATTTAGCCAAATCGATCTCCTCTCCTCACTTCGATTCAGTATCTCTTCATTCGTGATTCGGTTTATCCATCTCGCCTTCAACATTCTTCTGTAACACCACATTTCAAAAGCTTATATTATCTTTCTTTCTGAGCTAGTTATCGTCCATGTTTCACTTCCATACAATACCACGCTCCACACGAAAGTCCTCAAAAACATCTTTCTAATTCCTATATCAATGTTTGAAGTAAGCAATTTTATTTTCTTAAGAAAGCTCTTCCTTGCTTGTGCTAGTCTGCATTTTATGTCCTCCTTACTTTTGCCATCGTTAGTTATTTTACTACCCAAGTAATAATATTCATCTACTTCCTTTAAGACTTCATTTACTAATCTAATATTTCCTGCATCACCTGCCTTCATTCGACTGCACTCCATTACTTTTGTTTTGGACTTATTTATTTTCATCTTGTACTCCTTACCCAAGACTTATTCTATACCATTCAGCAGCTTCTCAAGATCTTCTGCAGTCTCAGATAAAATAACAATATCATCGGCAAATCTCAAGGTTTTGATTTCCTCTCCTTTGATTGTGAGTCCCTTTCCAAATTCCTCTTTGATATTTCCTTTACTGCCTGTTCTATGTAAACATTTAAAAGGAGGGGGGACAAACTGCAGCCTTGCCTCACTGCTTTCTGTATTGCTGCTTCTTTTTAAAAGCCCTCGATTCTTATCACTGCAGACTGAATTTTATACAGATTGTAGATAATTCTTCGTTCTCGGTATCCGATCCCAATCATCTCCAGAATCTTAAATAGCTTGGTCCGATCAACATTATCGAATGCCTTTTCTAGATCTACGAATGCCATGTACGTGGGCTTGTCCTTCTTGATTCGATCCTCTAAGATCAGACGTAAAGTCCGGATTGCTTCACGTGTTCCTACATTTCTTCTGAAGTCAAATTGATCTTCTCCCAACTCAGCTTCAACTTGTTTTCCATTCTTCTGTAAATAATACGTGTTAAAATTTTGCAGGCATGAGATACTAAACTAATGGTGCGGTAGTTTTCACACTTGTCAGCACCGGATTTCTCGGGAATAGGTATAACAATATTCTGCCGAAAATCGGATGGAACTTCTCCTGTCTCATACATCTTACACACTAAATGGATTAACCTTGCCTTGCTGGTTTCTCCTAAGGCAGTCAGTAATTCAGAGGGAAATTCATCAATTAAAGGTGCCTTGTTCCTATTTAGGTCACTCACAGCTCTGACAAACTCTGACCTCAAAATTGGGTCTCCCATTTCATCAGCATCAACAGCCTCTTCTTGTTCCAGAACCAAATTATTTACACCTTTACCTTGATACAACTGTTGGATATGTTCCTGCCATCTTTCTGCTTTGACTTCTTTCCCTAGAAGTGGCTTTCCATCTGAGCTCTTAATATTCATGCACCTAGATATCCTCGATTTTCCTGTATGCAGCATCTACCTTTCCCAGAATCATACAACCTTCGACATCCTTGCACTTCTCCTTCAGCCATTCTTCCTTAGCTGCCTTGCACATTCTGTCCACTTCATTCTTTAATCGCCTGTATTCTTTTCTGCCCTCTTCATTGCTAGCATTCTTGTATTTTCGCCGTTCATCAATCAGGTCTGGTATCTCCTGAGTTATCCACTGATTCTTTGCTGGTCTTTTCTTCCTTCCTAACATTTCTTCAGAAGCTCTACTGACTTCATTTTTCATTATTATCTACTCTTCCTCTATTGTGTTTCCTTCAGCCTTTTCATTTAGCCCTTGTGCAACATGTTCCTTGAAAGAATCCCTCACACTCATTTCTTTCAACTTGCCTAGATCCCATCTTTTTGCATTCTTTTCTTTCTTCAATTTCTTCAACTTCAGATGGCATTTCATGACTAACAAGTTGTAGTCAGAGTCCACGTATGCTCCTGGGAAAGTTTTGCAATCCAACACCTGGTTTCTGAATCTCTGCGTAATCATGACGAAGTCTATTTGATACCTTCCAGTGTCTCCAGGTCTCATCCACGTATACAGCCGTCGTTTGTGGTGTTTGAACCAAGTATTGGCAAGGACTAAATTATGATCAGTGCAGAATTCAACCAGCCGACTTCCTCTATCGTTCCTTTGACCCAATCCAAATTCTCCTACTGTATTACCTTCTCTTCCTTGGCCTACCACTGCATTCCAGTCTCCCATCACAATTAGATTCCCGTCACCTTTTACATATTGTATTAAATCTTCTATCTCTTCATATATTCTTTCGATTTCCTCATCATCCACTAAACTAGTAGGCATATAGACCTGCTGTATTGTGGTGGGCATTGGTTTAGTGTCTATCTTGACGACAATAATTCTTTCACTATGCTGGTCGTAGTAGCTTACCCGATGCCCTATTTTCTTATTCATTATTAAACCAACTCCTGCATTTCCCCGGTTTGATTTTGTGTTGATGATTCGGTAGACGCCTGACCAAAAATCCTGTTCTTCCTGCCAACGTACTTCACTTATACCAACTACATCTAACTTTAGTCTATCCATCTCCCTTTTCAGATTCTCTAACCTACCACAACGATTCAAACTACTTCTAACATTCCACGCTCCGACTCGCAGAATGTCAGTATCCATCTTCCTGATGATTGCCCCCTCTCGTGTAGTCCCCACCTGGAGATTCGAATGGGGGACTAGTTTACCTCCGGAATATTTTACCTGGGAGGAAGCCATCATCAGTACATCATTAATACAGAGAAAGCTGCGTGTCCTCGGGAGTTAGTTACGGCTGTAGTTTCCCGTTGCTTTCAGCCGTGTAGCAGTATCAACACAGCTAAGCTATATTGAGTATTATTACATGGCCGTACCATTCAATCATCTAGACTGCCGCCCTTGCGACTTCCGAAAGTTTGCTACCCCCCTTTCGATGAACCTTTCCTTAGTCTGGTCTCTCAACTGATACCCATCCGATATGGTTGCACCTGCGGCTCGGCTATCTGCTTCATTGGGACGCGCAAGCCTCCCCACCGCGGTAAGGTCACATGGTTCACAGGGGAGGGTATTTGGAAACTCCATTAAAAATAAACACGTATTTTTAGAGAAGGGGGTATCAACTTAACGGGCTGGGGTGAAAAATGAGTTGAATTACTTTTATTAGGACACTTATATCTAAAAAACTGAAGATGTTACAGACGTGAAAATTAGTATTTGGAATCTCCTTCAAATATAAAGGAACACGCATTTTTTTTCGGAAAATCGTGGCAAGAGGTGTGGGGTTGAAAATAAGTAAAGAAAGAGTTGAAATATGTTTATGAGGATATTCTATCTTAAAAACTGAAGCTGTTACAGACGTGGAAGTTGGTTTATTGAATTTCCTTTCAAAATAAAGAAACGCGTATTTTTTGTTTTCGGAAAGTCCACTTAAGGCGGGAGAGGGGTGGAAAGAAGTGAAGAAGAAGAATTTCAATAATTTTTATGAGTATACATTTATCTAAAAAACTGAAGGTGTTACAGATGTACAGACATGAAACTGGTATTTGAATCACCTTTAAAATTAATGAAATACGTATTTTTATGTTTTCGGAAAATCCAATTAAGGAGCTGAAGAGAATTGGAAAAGCGGGTGAAATTTTAAAATGAGTACAATTGAGAGGAGGCGATCAGCACTCCTAATACACTTGTTTAAAACCTACTTGGCACTAGGCCGTTAATGCGAGGGCTAATCCCATACTAAAGAGGTGACTTAAGAAAGAAACAATTTACGTTACATTAGAAGGGAAGAAACGGTTGTGAAAATAAGTTCACCTCAATGCAATATGAGTGGGAGATCGAGAGGGTTAAGCACTCTCTATCCCAATATGTAGTTTTGAAAGAGAATAGAGGCTAAGAGTCTTTACATTTTAGGGAAAGTTACATGGTAGAAACGCTTCGGACCCGCCCCGAGAGTTAAACTGCTGAGCTAGCAAGAAAAGAAGTTATTAAAAGGCCATTACCTTGGTGTTGAACTGCTCCCCGAAGAAAGAGGCGCTTCCCGCCCCTGCTATGTACTTTACACACTGAAAGATGGTACTGAAGTGGCACCGAGACCCGAAAATCAGCAGTTTATATACTCTCGCGGAAAGTTCGAGGCGTTTTTGGAATGAGAACACCCTCCCACCAGGATTTTATTGGTTCACCAAGAAACCCCCTGCACAATACGAAGAAGAAACATATTATTGGTTGAAAATTAATTCGAGAAATTCGGGATTGGCTAAATTCAAAACAAGGGGAAAGAAAGGGTTAATATTGCCAACTTAAACAATGACTGAAAGAAATTTAGCAAAGAACAAACTTTTGAAATTAAATTTTCTCAACAAAAACAGTTCTTTCACTTCGCACTAGGATGCACCGTTGTAGTTCTTCAGTAGTGTCCTCTAGAAGAGAATGTTCACACTTCTTACTACAAGCAAAACAAAAATACATCGAAAACAACACAGTTCAGAAACTTCAAAATTTCCAAGTTATCTTCAGGGTAACTTGAAAATTAACACATAAGAGAAAGTTCAGACTTCTCCCAGTAGGGGAGTTTCAACTGGCGCAAAGTTTAAATAAGCGGCGTGGAGGTGTACCGCCCGGTACACTTTTTATGAGGATAGTTATATCTCAAAAAATGAAGATGTTAGAGGCATGAATATTTGTATTTGTAATCTTCTTTCAAAGTAAAGAAACACGTATCCTTTTGTCTTCGGGAAACCCACTTAAGGAAGGGGTGAATGAATTTGAAAATAAGTTGAATTCTTTGTATGAGGATACATATCTCAAAAACTAAAGATGTTAAAGACGTGATAATTGGTATTTTGAATCTCTTTTAAAAATAAAGAAACACGCAGTTTTGGGGAGGGGGCAATCAACTTAACGGGAAGAAGGGGGGTTTAAAAATCGTTTGATGTTCTTTTATGAGGACACTTATATCTCAAAAACTGAAGATGTTACAGACGTGAAAATTCGTATTTGGAATCTCCTTTAAAAGTAAAGGAACACGCATTTGTATTTTTCGGAAAACCAAAGTAATGGGTGTGGGGTTGAAAAAATGTAAATAAGGAGCTGAAATATTTTTATGTATATGTTTATCTTAAAAACTGAAGCTGTTACAGACGTGAAAGTTGGTATTTTGAATTTAATTTCAAAATAAACACGCATTTTTTCTTTTTGGAAAGTCCACTTACGGCTGGAGAGGGGTGGAAAGAAGTGAAGAAGAAGAAGAAGAAGAAGAAGAAGAAGAAGAAGTTGAATTAATTTTATGTGTCTATTTAAAATCTCAAAAACTGTAGTTGTTACAGACGTACTACCATTAAACTGGTATTTGGAATCTCCTTTAAAAATAACGTCCTGACTGACTGATTCATCATCACTGAGCCAAAACTGCTGGGCGTAAGAATATGACATTTTGAGGATACATTTATATTATAATGTAGGTGCTCACGAAGGGAGGATTTTTTGATATTCCGTCGCTAAGGGGGTGAAAAGGGGGTGAATTTTAAAAATGAGTGTATCTATATCTCAAAAAAGACATGAACATTGGTATTTGAAATCTTCTTTATAAATAAGGAAACACGTATTTTTTCAGAAAATCCTCTTAATGGGTGTTAAAAAAGGTGAAAAAGGAGTTGAATACCTTTTATAGGCGTACTTTTATCTCACAAATTCATGATTTTTCAGTTATGAATCTTGATATTTGGAATCTCCTTTAAAAATAAAGAACCGGGCGAGTTGGCCGTGCGGTTTGGGGCCCGCAGCTGTGAGCTCGCATCCGGGAGATAGTGGGTTCGAACCCCACTGTCTGCAGCCCTGAAGATGGTGTTACGTGGTTTCCTATTTCCATACCAGACAAATGCTGGGGCTGTACCTTAATTAAGGCCACGGCCACTTCCTTCCCATTCCTAGGCCTTTCCCGTCCCTTCGTCATCATAAGACATATCTGTGTCGGTTCGATATAAGGCAAATAGCAAAAAGACACGTCTTTTTTTCTTTTTGAAAAATCTACTCAAGAGGGGGTAAACAGGAGTGACAAACTGGGTGAAAAACGTAACATGTTACAGACGTGAACGTTGGTATTTGGAATCTTCTGTAAAAGTAAAGGAACACGCACAATTTGTTTTCTGAATATCCTCTTACCGGGAAGTGTAAAAGGGGATGAATTTTTAAAATATGCATCGATGCTGGTATCTCCAAAACTGAGGATATTACAGACATGAACATTGGTATTTGGAGTTTCCTTTAAAAATAAATAAACCCTTTTTCTGTTTTCGTAAAATTCACTTAAGGTGGTTGTAAAAAGGACTGCAGAAGGGGTTAAATTACTTTTATGAGGATACGTATATTTCATAAATTTAAGATGTTACAGACATGAAAAATTGTATTCGGAATCTTCTTTAAAAATAAACACGTAATTTTTTTTTTGAGAATCCAGTTAAGGGGCTGGGGTGGGTAAAAAGAAGTGAAGAAAGCGTTGAATTATATTTATGAGGATATCTATATATCATATACTGAAGATGTTACAGACGTGAAAATTGGTATTTGGAATCTTCTGTGAAAGTAAAGTAACACGCATAATTCATTTTCTGAAGAGCCGCTTAAGGGGAAGTGTTAAAGGAGGGTGAATTTTTAATGAGCATATCCACAGACTATTTCAAAAACGTACCACATATTACAGACGTGAAAATTGGTATTCTTATCTTTTAAAAATAAAGTAACACGCATTTTTGTTTCGGAAAAGCACTAAAGGGGTGGGGATTGTAAAAAGGGCTGAAAAAGGGGTTGAATTATTTTCTGAGGATATTTATATCTCAAAAACTAAAGGTGATACAGCCGTGAAAATTTTTATATGAAATCTCCTTGAAAAATAAAGAAGCACGTATTATTTTGTTTTCGGAAAACCCAATTAAGGGGGGATAAATGAATTGAAAAATGAGTTGAACTCTTTCTTTGAGGAGACTTACATATCGAAAACGAAGGATGTTACGAACGAGGAAATTGGTATTTGGAATGTCATTTAAAAATAAAGCCGCACGTATTTTGTGGCGTGTGAGGTGGGGGATGGAATCAAGGGGGGCGTAAAAATAGTTTAATTTTTATGGGGATAAAATGAGAAGTGGACTTAAAACAAAACATCCGTAAGGGTTTTTTGACTGGGGGTGAAGAATTATGACAAAAGTATGCATTTATATGAAACCGTTTGAATTATGAAGGTAAAATTTCAAATGATATCCTAGGTATTAAATAACAGATGGTTAAGATCCGAAAACAAAATATTCATTTCTCCCTCCAAAAGTGTTTAAAGTACGAAGACAAAGTTCCAAATCTATATATATATAAAGTAACTTGTCCTGACTGACTGACTGACTGACTGATTCATCATCGCCGAGCCAAAACTACTGGATGTAAAGAAATGAAATTTTGGGGATACATTCATATTAAGATGTAAGTGCTCGCTTAGGGAGGATTTTTGGATATTCCGTCGCTAAGGGGGTGAAAAGGGGGGTGAAATTTTAAAATGAGTGTATCTATATGTCAAAAATTTAAAAGTTTACAAATGTAAAAATTGGTATTTAGAATCTCCTTTAAAAATAAGGAAATACGTATTTTTTGTTTTCAGAAAATCCCAATAGGAGGGCTGAAAAAGGGTGAAAAAGGGGTTGAACGATTTAATCAGGATGCCGGTACTTATAACTCAGAAACTGAACATATTACAGACCTGAAAATTTGCACTTTTGATCTCTTTTAAAAATAAAGAAACACGTATTTTTTTGTTTTCGCAAAATCCAATTAATGCTAGGGTGAAAAGGTGGGTAAATTTTTAAAATGAGTGTATCTATATCTCAAAACTTTGAAAGTTTACAGATGTACAAATTGGTATTTAGATTCTTCATTAAAAACAAAGAAACACGTATTTTTTGTTTTCGGAAAATCCCAATAGGAGGGGTGAAAAGGGGTGAAAATGGGGTTGAATGCCTTTAATGAACATACCTGTATCTCAGAAACTGAAGATATTACAGACCTGAAAATTGGTGTTTGGGATCTCCTTTAAAAATAAAGAAACGCGTATTTTTTGGATTTCGGAAAATCCAATTAATGGGGGTGAATTTTTAAAATGAGTTCATCTACATCTCAAAACTTTTAAAGTTTATAAATGTAAAAATTGGTAATTAGAATCTCCTTTTAAAATAAAGAAACACGTACATTTTATTTCCAAAAATCCCAATAGGAAGGGTGGCAAAGGTTCAAAAATGGGTTGAATGCTTTTAATGAGGCTACTTATATTTCAGAACCTGAAGATATTACAGACCTGAAAATTAGTATTTGGGATCTACTTTAAAAATAAAGAAACAGGTATTTTTCGTAGTTTGGAAAATCCAAATATTGGGGGGGAAAGGGGGTGAATATTTAAAATGTGTGTATCTACATCTTAAAACTTGAAAAGTTTACAGATGTAAAAATTGGTATTTAGAATCTCCTTTAAAAATAAAGAAACATGTTTTTTGTTTTCGGAAAATCCCAATAGGAGGGGTGAAAAAGGGGTTGAATGTCTTTAATGAGGATACTTATATCTCAGAAACTGAAGATATTACAGACCTGAAAATAGGTATTGGGGATCTCTTTTAAAAATAAAGAAACTTTTTTTTTTTGCTTTTGGAAAATACAAATTGTGGGGGTGAAAAGGGGTGGAATTTAAAAAACACTGTATCTATATCTCAAAACTTTAAAAGTTTGCACATGTCAAAATTAATATTTAGAATCACCTTTAAAAATAAAGGAACACGTATTTTTTTGTTTTCTGTAAATCTCAATAGGAGGGGTGTAAAAGGGTGAATAATGGGTTGAATGCCTTTAATGAGGATACAGATAACTCAGAAACTGAAGACATTACAGAACTGAAAATTTGTATATGGGACCTCCTTTAAAAATAAAGAAACACGTACTTTTTGTTTTTGGAAAATCCAATTAATTGCGTTTAAACAGGAGTGACAATTTGGGGTGAATTTTTTGAAAGACTATATCTACAGAATACCTGAGAAAGGTAAAATGTTACAGACGTAAAAAGTGGTATTGGAAATCTCCTGTAAATGTAAAGAAACATAGATGATTTGTTTTTGGAAACTCCACTTAAGGGGAACTAAAAGGGGGGTTAAATTTTTAAATGAGAATTTCTACAGTAAATCTCGGAAAACTTAAAAAGGTTACAGAAGTGAAAAATGGTATTTTTTATCTCTATTAAAAATCAAGAAACGTGTATTTTTAGTTTTCCGAGATACCACTTGGGTGGAGGGGGGGTAAAAGTGACTGAAAATGGTATTGAATACTTTTAATTAGGCTACTGATATCTCAAAAATCAAGATGTTACAGACGTGAAATTTGATATTTGGAATCTGCTTTAAAAGTAAAGAAACACGTATTCTCGGAAAATCCAATGAAGTGTGGGGGGAGGTGAAAGAATTGAACAATTAATTGACTTAATTGTATGAGATTACTTACATCAAATGAAAACTAAAGTTGATACCGGCGTGAAAATTGGTATTTGGATCTTCTTTAAAAACAAAGAAAAACGCGTTTTGGGTGGGGGGGATCTTCTTGGGCTGCGGGAGAGAAAAGGAGTTGAATTCATTTCATTAGTACACATAAAACAAAAACTGAAGAAGTTAGAGTCCTGATAATTGGTATTTAGAAGATCCGTTACCATTAAATAAACAAGTATTTTTTTGCCGGAAAATTCACTTAAGGGGGGGGGGAGGAGTGTGAGAGGAAGTGAAACAAAAGTGAATTATTTTTATGGGGATACTTATATCTCAAAACTGAAGGTAATAGACGTGAACATTGGTGTTTTGAATCTCCAAACCAAACCAAACCCCATAGCACTACACCCCTTGAAGGGCCTTGGACTACCAAGCGACCGCTGCTCAGCCCGAAGGCCTGCAGCTTACGAGGTGTCGTGTGGTCAGCACGACGAATCCTCTCGGCCGTTATTCTTGGCTTTCTAGACCGGGGCCGCTACCTCACCGTCAGATAGCTCCTCAATTCTAATCACGTAGGCTGAATGGACCTCGAACCAGCCCTCAGGTCCAGGTAAAAATCCCTGATCTGGCCAGGAATCGAACCCGGGGCCTCCGGGTAAGAGGCAGGCACGCTACCCCTACACCACGGGGCCGGCGTGTTTTGAATCTCCTTTAAACATAAATAAACTCGCCCTCTTTTAATTATTTGTTGGGGGGTAAATAAACTTAACGGCGGTGGGGTGTAAAAGGAGGTGAGACCAATTGATTTTACTGTTCATAATGTACTTATAAGGAGCCTCCGTTGCTCAGGCGGCAGCGCACCGGCCTCTCGCAGCTGGGTTCCGTGGTTCAAATCCCAGTCACTCCATGTGACATTCGTGCTGGACAAAACGGAGGCGGGCCAGAATTTTCTCTGGATACTCCGGTTTTCCCTGTCATCATTCATTCCAGCAACACTGTCCAATATAATTTCATTTCATTTGTCATTCATTATCCATTGCCCCAGAGGAGTGCGACAGGCTTCGGCAGCCGGCACAACTCCTATTGTCGCCGCTAGATGGGGGCTTTATTCATTCCATTCCTGACCCTGTCGAATGACTGGAAACAGGCTGTAGATTTTCGATGTACTTATTCTGATCATAAACCGATCATTTTTAATCTTTCCTGGGTTCGTTTCCAAGAGCCATCTTTTTCTTCGGAGAACGTTCTTAGATTACAGTAGATTCTCCTGGCATCTAAATAAAAATTTGAACACCTTTGAAATAAACGATAGGAATGAGATTGACCGTCCAATTGTTCTTTTCTATAATAAGGTCTTAATGCACGGAAATATATCATCCGTATCGCCAGAAATCCCGCACACTTGCCTACGCGCGACAATGGTGCTGGTCACATTGTCAACAATGGCAATGGCAGCAGATGTAATTTACCGCCAAGTAGCGGTCTTGCATCTTGCTATGGGGTCCACAACATCTATAATAATATTAATAATAATAAGATTGCTGTCCGGCCGCGGGTTCAGTACTGCCAAGGCACCCAAGACGGCACCACGCCG
Organism: Anabrus simplex; assembly: GCF_040414725.1. Lineage (NCBI taxonomy): Eukaryota > Metazoa > Arthropoda > Insecta > Orthoptera > Tettigoniidae > Anabrus > Anabrus simplex. Next base: position 559,213,751 of record NC_090266.1, read on the forward strand.
GATCTCTTCAACGATTTGATCCATATTAAAATGCTTATAGGAAAGGATGGCAAAGATTTAGGGATCCAACTGTCCGGGTGGAATACCTGGACCTAGCCCGGGAAGTACGAAATCGATTGCTGGAAAGAAAGATTGAAAAATTGGGAGGAACCTTGCCGTAATCTCTCAGAAAACGAGTCAGATCGCGAATTTCGGCGGATTCTCTCAGAAAACGAGTTAGTTCCTTATTCTCAGATTTTACATACCGATTTTCACTACATTCTCTTTACACATTTTCTCGTGACTCGGCGCTGATATGGACTTAGTAACCAAAATCCAAATTCATGAATATCTCTGTGATTATATGCGGTACGGTAACAATGTATAAAACATAAGTGATCGGAAATTTTATAACTTCTTGCATAACTACTACTAACTTACTACATAACAAAAGTTATGTTAGTTATGTAGTATTTATCGATACGACCACTAGTAACATAAATAACTTATTTCAGAATTACATTTCAGGCCTTCCCCTAAACTACCATTTCACTCAGCGTGAATTAAATAATTTGTAGCCTAGATTGCAGTGGTTCATCACCCGACTTTGCATACCGATTATCATTAAATTCTCTTCAGCCGGTTTTTCGTGATGCGTGTACTTATATACATACATACATACATACATACATACATACATACATACATACATACATACATACAGACAGACAGACAGACAGAAATTACGGAAAAGTAAAAAATGCATGTCCTTGTTACTGTGGACATGACCGACACAGAAATTCCATTCTTTTCAAATTCTGAGCAATGTACAGACAAAACTCTTATTTTATATATATCTCAGCGTGAATAAAATAATTTATACCCTAAATTTTAGTGGTCATCACCCGACTTTACATTCCGATTTTCATTAAATTCTCTTCAGCCGTTTTCTCGTGATGCGCGTACAGACAGACAGACAGACAGACAGACAGACAGACAGACAGACAGACAGACAGACAGACAGACAGACAGACAGACAGACAGACAGACAGACAGACAGACAGACAGACAGACAGACAGACAGACAGACAGACAGACAGACAGACAGACGTAAATTACGGAAAAGTAAAAAATTCATTTCCTTGTTACTGTGGACTTGACCGATACAGTAATACCGTTCTTTCCAAATTCTGAGCAATGTACAGACAAAACTCTTATTTTATATATATATAGATTACATTAAAGGCCTTCCGCTAAACTACCATTTCACTCAGTGTGAATGAAATTATTGATAGCCTAAATTATAACGACTTATTCCCCGACCTTGCATGCCAATTTTCGTGAAGATACGACCACTAATATAATAAACATTTGAGAATTAAATTTTAGGCCTTCCACTAAACAACCATTTTTCTCAGCTTGAACACAATTATGTATAGCCTATATAGTAGCGACTTATTTCCCATCTTTGTCTACCGATTTCCATTAAGATTCGACCACTAATAATATAAATATTTGAAAATTAAATTTTAGGCTTTCCCCTAAACTGCCATTTCACTCAGCGTGAATACAATTATTTATAGCCTAGATTGTATCGTCTTATTAACCCGACTTTGCATACCGATTTTCATTAAGGCACGACCATTAATAACACAAATATTTGGGAATTAAATTTCAGGCCTTCCCCTAAACTACCATTTCACTCAGCGTGAATGTAATAATTTATAGGCTAGATTGTAGTGCTTCATCACCCGACTTTACATTCCGTTTTCCATTAAATTATCTTCAGCCGTTTTCTCGTGATGCGTGTACAGACAGACAGACAGACAGACAGACAGACAGACAGACAGACAGACAGACAGACAGACAGACAGACAGACAGACAGACAGACAGACAGACAGACAGACAGACAGACAGACAGACAGACAGACAGACAGACAGACAGACAGACAGACAGACAGACAGACAGACAGACAGACAGACAGACAGACAGACAGACAGACAGACATAACGGAAAAGAAAAATATGCATTTCCTTGTTACTGTGGACATGACCGATACAGAAATACCATTCTTGCCATATATTTTATTATATTTTATATTATATATATATATATATATATATATATATATATATATATATATATATATATATATATATATATATATAGATTACATTAAAGGCCTTCCCCTAAACTACCATTTCACTCAGCGTGAATGAAATTATTGATAGCCTAGATTATAGCGACTTATTCCCAGACCCTGCATACCAATTTTCGTGAAGATACGACCATTAATATAACAAATATTTGAGAATTCAATTTTTGGCCTTCCACTAAACCACCATTTTTCTCAGCTTGAATACAATTATGTATAACCTATATTGTAGCGAATTATTTCCCATCTTTGTCTACCGATTTCCATTAAGATACGACCACTAATAATAGAAATTTTTGAAAATTAAATTTTAGGCTTTCCCCTAAGGCCTATATTATATCGAATTATTACACCGACTTTGCGTACCGATTTCCATTAAGACACGACCATTTATAACACAAAAATTTGAGAATTAAATTTCAGGCCTTCCCCTATGTTACCATTTTGCTCAGCGTGAGTATAATAATTTATAGGCTAGATTGTAGTGGTTCATCACCCGACTTTACATTCCGATTTTCATTAAATTCTATTCAGCTGTTTTCTCGTGATGCGTGTACATACATACATACATACATACATACATACATACATACATACATACATACATACATACATACATACATACATACATACATACAGGCAGACAGACAGACAGACAGAAATTACCGAAAAGTGAAAAATGCATTTCCTTGTTACTGTGGACATGACCGATACAGAAATACCATTCTTTTCAAATTCTGAACAATGTACAGACAAAACTCTTTTTATATATACCTCAGCGTGAATACAATAATTTATAGCCTAGATTGTAGTGGTTCATCACCCGACTTTACATTCCGATTTTCATTAAATTCTCTTCAGCCGGTTTCTTGTGATGCGTGTACAGACAGACAGACAGACAGACAGACAGACAGACAGACAGACAGACAGACAGACAGACAGACAGACAGACAGACAGACAGACAGACAGACAGACAGACAGACAGACAGACAGACAGACAGACAGAAATTACGGAAAAGTAAAAAATGCATTTCCTTGTTACTGTGGACATGACCTATACGGTAATGCCATTCTTTCCAAATTCTGAGTAATATACAGACAAAACTCTTATTTTATACATATAGATTACATTAAATGACTTCCCCTAAAATACCATTTTACTCAGTGTGAATGAAATTATTGATAGCCTAGATTATAGCGACTTATTCCCCGATCTTGCATACCAATTTTCGTGAAGATACGACCACTAATATAATAAACCACTAAACCACTATTTCTCTCAGCTTGAATACAATTATGTATAGCCTCTTGTGATGTTTGGGACATCACTGCATGTATTCAATTATTGCACTATATAATTAATTGATAAGATGTATATATTTAATCACTGATAGGTCATTTTTAAATTAATATTTATAGGGTTTTAATCATCCATTTCACATCATTTCATTTCTTTGTATCGCGGCCATAACGTATTCTGAACGAACCACATATTGGGTAAAGTATTTCAACATCATTCATATAAATAGCTTGCAGTAAATTTTCCAATAGCCGTTGTTAGGTGACCAGAGTCTGCAGGCTAATTTCTGCCCATTTCCAGGAAAAGTACGTCATCAAGGTTACGAGAGACCCTACCCTCTCCACATTCTGAAGAGACAGTTGAAACAGTATGAACGCCGACTTTTCGAACTTCGCTACCTGACGCTATATTTCAGCGGGAAAGTTCAGCCTGTGTGAATGGACGTAATGAAGTAACGTGATGGATTCCCAGCAATACATAGGAGAAGGGATGAGACCTCGAATCTTACTGGACCATGTGATATGGCTGATGGAGGGAGACTTGTGACGGCTATATACCCTCCGACAAGAGCTGGAGAGGACATTCTTACTCGTAAGCAGATTGTCACTCGTATTCGGACATTCTTACTCGTATTCAGATTCTTTTTCTTACTCTGAGACACAGAGACACTCTTGGAAGACACTCTTACTACGATTCTACGTCTGCACATCGGAGAAGATTTTAACTTAGTTCACTTCGCATCTGAGTAGTACCGTAGGATACTGCTCAAAAGTTACTCTCATTGGGACTTGTAATCTCAATGACGAGAGGTATAGTCAACGGGAGACCGGTTTTGACTAGTATAGGGGAGGAGAGCTTTTATTATGAATTTAGTTACGCTACTGTTCCGTAATACGGAAGAATACAAGTGTATTCTCTCCATGAACATAACACATGGTGGTTTTGCATTTAAAATTAGGACTCATTACGACTTTATGTAAGGAGTACAGTAGGAAGTGTTAAGGCAGGAAAGTCATATTACAGCTAGTGTATTATGCACGAAGCAGAAGAAGGACTGGAATCCAACAACAGATGACGCAGCCGGTACGAGAGATCCATCTATCATCAGCTTCAAGATAACAGACTCTAAAAATGGTGAGCTTATGGCATAAGTTACTGCAAGTCTTCGCACAACAGTTTATTTTCTTAGAGTTCATTTCATTTAATTTTTCTTTTGCTTCCGCAAGTTCAGATTTCGTTAATTCGCCGCTACTTCACGTTTTTCATCTTAATAAATAGCTGTTTTAATTTGTATTTTCTGAAATTATTATTAATGGTCCTTAAATTCCAAGTTAGTGTACTTAATGATTTGTGTTCCATCACCTCACCCGTGGGAATTTTTTGAGTCTCATTACGTATTATTATTATGATTATTATTAATAATTATCAACTTTCGTTTTCAAGCCATAAGCTTGAAGGCTGGCGCCCATGGGATATTGTTTATGGAGGAACAATGAGATATTAATTATTTATTTATATTAATATTAAAGTGACCCGCCACGTTATAATTTTGTCACACATCTGTGGGCCGAGTGGGTACGTCACATATTGATGCCGCAAGTGTGGGGCTCGTAAATCATTAAGTACTTGCATAGAAGGATAAAATCAGTAGTTTGGGGGTAACTGTTGTGTATCCACAGTATATTTTTCTTGTGTGTTTGATTCTGGGGGTGGCATGGCTGAGTAAGAAGAGAAAGACATGACGCTGCGTAGTGGGCACGTGCTGAAGGGTAGTTATTTATATAATTCTAAGGAAGAGGTAGATAAATGTGTAGAGGAGGAAACTGATATTAGAAGCGAAGATAGCGGAGGGAATAAGAGAAGGAATGACGAAATTACGTTAGATTCAGACGATAGTACGATGGGGGGCGAGGCGGAGGTTAGCCCTAACATTGAGAGTAATAATAATCAGTTACTTGAAATAATGCAGTTAATGTTAAGTAAGATAGAGGATAGTAAATCTGAAATAAAAAATGAAATGGAACAAAATAAGTCTGAAATAAAAAATAAAATGGAACAAAATAAATCGGAAATAAAAAAATGAAATGAAACAAAATAAATCTGAAATAAAAAAAGGAATTGGAACAAACTAAATCAGAAATTAAAAATGAAGTAGAACAAACTAAACGAGAATTAAGTAAGGCATTGAATGAACACAAGGTCGAAGCTAATAAAAGGATGGACGAACATAGCAAACAGTTACAAGAATTATTTAAACAAAATGATAGATTTAACAAGCAGATAGAGGAACAGAAAGACACAACTAACCAAAACAAACAAGAGGTAGAAAATAAATTTGTAGAGCAGAGGAGTGAGTTGTTGGGATTAATGGAAAAAGAAAGCAACAACACCAGAAAGGAGTTAGAGACACAGGTCACAGGGATTAACAATAAAGTTGAGACCCAAAAGGAAGAAATAAGAGAATTTAAAGAACAGGTACAAAACAATATCGATACTGTTAAGTTTATGATAGAAGACAACAGTAGAGACCAAAGAGAAAAGTTTGCGATAGTGGAAGGCAATACAGTGGAGATTAAGACGTTGAAAGAAAAACAGAATACAGTAGTGAATGAAATTGAGAGAAGAGATAAAGATGTAGATAACCGCATAGCGATGGCAGAAGCACGCATACGACGAGAAGTAAGAGAAAGACAAGGTAACACTGAGAGGCAAAGTGATGGAGGGATTTACAGTAAGGAAATCAAATTACCGAAGTTTAATGGGAAACAAACTAACCCACTAGAATTTGTTAAGATAGTAGAAAAACGGTTTGGGAGACGGATTGAGGAGGGATTTATGGACTGGGAAGAGGCGATCGACATTATTGATCATGCTTTTGTGGGAGAGACGCGTTCCTGGTTTTCAGTCTATAAAAGTAACATGAAAAGTCTGAAGGAATCTAAGACGAAGTTCACAGACAAATACTGGAACGAAAACGTTCAAAGCCGCGAAAGAGAAAGGGTAGTATTTGGGAAATTCAAACTTAATGAAGGCGTCTCTATGACTGAATATTTCTTGTCACATGTTATGATTTGCCAGAATTTAGACGGAATCACGGCTGATTCAGATGTAGTCAGATTACTGTTACGACATTTTCCGAACAGGGTACACGAAGCAGCGTGTATGCAAAGTACTAAATCTATTCAGGAAATGTAGCAGTTATTAGGGAATCTCATTACGTATTATTATTATTATTATTAATAATAATTAATTAATAATAATAATAATTAATTAATTATTAATAATAATAATAATAATAATAATAATAATAATAATAATAATAATAATCAACTTTCGTTTTCAAGCCATAACCTTGAAGGCTGGCGCCCATGGGATATTGTTTATGGAGAAACAATGAGATATTATTTATTTATATTAATATTAAAGTGCCCCGCCACGTTATAATTTTGTCACACATCTGTGGGCCGAGTGGCTACGTCACACTATATTGTAGCGACTTATTTCCCATCTTTGTCTACCGATTTCCATTAAGATTCGACCACTAATAATATAAATATTTGAAAATTAAATTTTAGGCTTTCCCCTAAACTGCCATTTCACTCAGCGTGAATACAATTATTTATGGCCTAGATAATATCGACTTATTACCCCGACTTTGCATACCGATTTCCATTAAGACACGACCATTAATAACACAAATATTTGAGAATTAAATTTCAGGCCTTCCCCTAAACTACCGTTTCACTCAGCGTGAGTATAATAATTTATAGCATAGATTGTAGTGGTTTATCACCCGACTTTACATTCCGATTTTCATTAAATTCTCTTCAGCCGTTTTCTCGTGATGCCTGTATAGACAGACAGACAGACAGACAGACAGACAGACAGACAGACAGACAGACAGACAGACAGACAGACAGACAGACAGACAGACAGACAGACAGATAGAAATTACGGAAAAGTAAAAATGCATTTCCTTGCTACTGTGGACATGACCGGTACAGAAATACCATTCTTTCCAAATTCTGAGCAATGTACACACAAAACTCTTATTTTATATATATAGACTAGCTGATGTACCCGTGCTTCGCTACGGAATTCTACATTTTGTACAGGGTTCTAGGTTAGGTAGTGTACACGTTGTGAGCAAGATTGTATGAAATTGCATAGCTCATAGCGTTACCCTAGAAACGCGACCGGGAAGTCACCAAACATCTTTTCTCTTATTATGAGGACTGAGTTTGGGAATTTTCACTGTAATGGTAGACCCGCTTGCACACCATCAGTCACAATCAGGTTGGGGAACTTTCATTATAATGGTAGACACTCACTCTCCACCTGCCTTTTTACATCCTAGAAAGACTGTTTTAGTGGTTTTCCCAGCTGGAATGAACATATATTACAATGACGTCAGTAGGAATGGCGCGATAAAAAGCAATGCTTTCATATGAAATACTCGATCAAATGAAAAACCACACATTTTCTCACTTTTAACGAACAGGATTGCGCTGCCGATCTAACAGTCCAAATTTCCAGAGCTGGAATGACCAAGGTGCAGACTGCCGTGGGCCGTGAACACTCTTCGTCCCTTTTCGGTGGGGAGAGGGTTGAATTGTGGCTACTCCCAGGACAAAAACTATGCCCTTTTACTAATCGGTTTCCTAGGAGTACCGATGAGTCGGAAAGTATCAATTCACTACACTGGCGGCGGAAAAATCCATCTGAATTGGGGGGCAAATTTTTCCTCGAAGCCAGAGGAGAAACCGCCTCTTCACTGCTAATTTGGAATAAAATGAATGTAGAATTTAATAAAAATGCAGTGGAAAAAGCTTTTCTCTAGAAAAGGCTCTTTTCAGGGTTGAATTTTGAGTTATTTAGTGAATTGTGGTGCTATAATTTGGAATAGCCCTAATTGTTATTCTAGACCATACCATACTACTACTACTACTACTACTACTACTACTACTACTACTACTACTACTACTACTACTACTACTACTACTCTACTAAATGAGCCTCTGCCTTAAGTATGCCCACTGCTCATTCAAAACAGCGCGTCAGAGTAGGGATCGAAAAGCTAGAATACTACGTTGTACCGCTGTGTGTTACGTATTAGCTGTGTCAGAAAATGTATGAACCAGAGGAATGGCATGCTAAAGAATAAAGTTTTCTAACTCCCTGGCTATTTCCCGCCAATATTCAGTCAGGCTATTATACTTGGTACGCAGCAGAAATCCCATCTATCGGAGTTGAGACGCAGCATAAGAGACAAAGAACATGTTAGCTTTCGATATTGTAGGCCTTCACATTTAGTTTTCCTCCGACTCTGAAATACCACTCTTATAATAGTCGGTACGTTAAAACTGAATAAAACATAAATGACTGGAAATTGTATTCTCTATAACTTTTGTTATGTAGTACTTTTCGATAGGACCAATGACATAGGTATTTAAAAATTACATTTTAGGCGCCTTCCCCTAAACTACAATTTCATCCTGGGTGAATACAATTGTTTATAGTTTAGACTGTAGTTTCATATTACCTGAATCTATATGCCGATTTTTATTAAATTCTGTTTACCTATTTTCTCGTGGCTCGGCGTTGATATGGACTTAGCAACAAAAATCCAAATTCATGAATATCTGTGTTATCATAGCCAGTACGGTAAAAATGTATAAGACATCAATGGTCGGAAAATTAAATTTATATAACTTTGGTTATGTAGTATTTATCGATACGACTGCTAATAATATATATATTTGAGAATTAAATTTTAGGTCTCCCACTAAACTACCATTTCACTCAACGTTAATTAAATGATTTATAGCCTATATTGGAGTCGCTTATTCTCCGACTTCGCATACCGATTTTCAATGAGATAGGACCATTAATAATGCAAATATTTAAGAATTAAGTTTTAGGCCTTCCCTTTAACTACCATTTTACTCAGCGTGAATATAATTATTTATAGCCTATATTGTAGCACCTTATTCCCCGACTTTGTATGCCAGTTTTTATCAAGATAGGACCACTAATAACATAAATATTTGGACATTAAATTTAAGGCCTTCCCCTAAACTACTATTTCAATCAGCGTGAATAAAATTATTTATAGTCTAGATTGTAGCTATTTATTCTCCGACTTTGCATACTGATTTTCATTAAATTATCTTTAGCCGTTTTCTAGTGATGCGTGTACATACATACATACATACATACATACATACATACATACATACATACATACATTCATACAGACAGACAGACAGACAGACAGACAGACAGACAGACAGACAGACAGACAGACAGACAGACAGACAGACAGACAGACAGACAGACAGACAGACAGACAGACAGACAGACAGACAGAAACTACGGAAAAGTAAAAAGTGCATTTTCTTGTTACTGTGGACATGACCGATACAGAAATACCATTCTTTTCAAATTCTGAGCAATGTACAGACAAAACTCTTATTTTATATACAGTATATAGATTGCAGTAAAGATCTAAGGGAGTGGGCATATAAGTCTCTGGTAAGAACAAATTAGATTATGATTCCTGTGTGTGTGACCCTCACCAGTATTACTTGGAAAGGAATAGACTTAGAAATGTCTGTGGAATAAGAAGAAATTGATGGAACTTCCTAGGAAACTGAGTCTAGCGAAGAAGTCAGCTTAGCATAACATGGTGGCAAGCATAATTGACAGTCATATAAATTTAAGTGAAAAATAGAATGGTATGTATAGGTACTTTAAAGTAGAAACAGGTTCCAAGAAGTACAGTACGGGCATAATGAGTGAAAAAGGGGAGTGTGAAAGCGAGGATCTTCAGAATGCAGAAGTATTCAGTCAGCAGTATCTAAATATTGTTGGTTACAAGGATATTGTCCAGATAGAGGAGGTGACTAACAAAGAAGTATTAAAGTTTACCTATGACAACAACGACATTTACAGTAAGACACGAATTTTGAAAAATAAAACAGCAGCTGGAATTTATAAATTTTCTGTGGATTTACTAAAGACAATGGGTTGGGATATAGTACCATATCTGAAGTACTTATGTGATTATTGTTTACATTAAGGAGCTATACCAAATGAATGGGGAGTTGCTATAGTAGTATAAAGGGAAGGGTGATATACATAAAGCTGAAAATTACAGGCCAGTCAGTTTGACATGCATTATATGTAAGCTTTGGGAAAGCATTCTTTCTGATTATATTAGACATATTTGCAAAATTAATAACTGGTTCGATAGAAGACAGTTAGTGTCTAGGAAAGGTTATCCCACTGAGGCTCAACTTGTAGGATTCCAGCAATACATAGTAGATATCTTGGGTATAGAAGGTCAAGTGGACTGTATCGCGATTGACTTATCTTAGGCATTTGATGGAGTAGATCACGGGAGACTACTGGCAAAAATTAGTGGAATTTGAACTAGACAAAAGAGTGACTGAATGGGTGACTATATTTCTAGAAAACAAAAATCAGATATATACATAAGATATGAATAAAGAAGTGGAATCAGAGATAACGCTTTTTGCGGATGATGTTATTCTGTATAGAGTAACAAATAAGTTACAAGACTGTGAGCAACCACAAAAAAAAAATAACCTCGATAATATTGTGAGACGGACAGCAGGCAATGGTGTGATGATAAACCTGTTTAAAAGTCAGATCGTGAATTTCACAAATAGGGAAAGTCCTCTCAGATTTAATTACTGCGTTGGTGTGGTGAAGGTTCCTTATGCAGGTCATTGAACGCACCTAAGTGTCAATATAAGAAAAGGTCTTCATTGGGGTAATCACTTAAACGGGATTTTAAATAAAGGATAGAGATATCTGCACATGGTTTGAGGGTATTTAAGGATTGCAGTAAGGACGTAAGGGAGAGGGCATATAAATCTCTGCTAAGAACCCAATTAGATTATGATTCCTGTGTGTGGGACTCTCACCAGTATTACTTGATTAGAGAACTGGAAAATGTCCAAAGAAAAGCAACTCGGTTTGTTCTGGGTGATTTCCGACAAAAGAGTAGCGTAAATAAAATACTTTTTAAAGTTTGGGCTGGGAGAAAGGAGACGAGCTGGGAGAGATTTTGTGGAATGTCATTAGTAAATGAATAAGTTCTAGTGGTCTTTTTAAAAGCTGAAAACACAATATGAAGACAGGGTTGTAATTCAAGAGGACAAACTGGGGCAAATATTCGTTTATAGGAGGGGGAGTTACGGATTGGTATAATTTACCAAAGAGGGGCTGATGTGACCAACATGTTAGGCCCTTTTAAACAACAAGCAACAATTTACGAAGGGGCATGTTCATTTAATTTCCAAATTCATTGCAATCATTTAAGATAAGTCTAGGAAACAACAGATATGGAGTCTGCCAGCTAGACGACTGCCCTAAATGCAGATTTGTAGTGACTGATTAACTGATTGGCTTAGACAACTCCGTTCAAATAGAAGACGAAAAGGAGAAAGAATAATTATATGAAGGAATTGAAAGATACAATTCAACACATGGATGTTGACTCGGGTTTCATCAGTCATTAGAAATCAGGCGAAGCATAAACAAAACCTTTCAAATGAATTTCCCATATGTGGGAATAACAAGAAGACCGAAGAGCCAGTTTCAGAAGGCTCTGCCCCTATCTTAAGTAATTTATGCTGCTGGCAAGAAGTAGTGCCGGAATGTAGCAACATCACTGCACTCTCCACTCTCGCGCCATCACCACAGCACAGACAATGAAATGTTGAAAATGCAGGTATTTATGTGAATCCCCAGGAGTGCGGTGCAGAACGTAAAGGTAGGGGTAGGAGGGAAAATGAGCATACTAGAAGAAGCGTGGGGAAAGCGTGGACACGTGGGGAAAGTGTGTGGAGGAAAGGGAACCAGGGTAGAATGTTATCCAGGAATTAGGTTGAGGCAGATGTTGAGGAAAGTAGAAGAGAGGGAGGAGGGGAAGGAGAAGGTGGTAGTGTTTCACGTTGGAACCAACAACGTAAGGCAAGCTGATATAAGTACCAACATAGTTGGAGATGTGTGGGATCTGGTAAATGCAGCACGGGTGAAGTTTAAGAAAGCGGAGATTGTTATTAGTGGAATACTGTGTAGGAGGGATTCTGACTGGAGGGTGATTGGGGATTTAAATGAGACTATGGAGTGGGTATGTGGGAAACTGGGAGTGAAATTTCTAGATCCTAATGGGTGGGTAGGAGATAGGGATCTGCGCTCGGATGGCCTTCATTTAAACCGCAGTGGTACGTATAAGTTAGGAAATTTGTTTGTAAGGGTAATAGGGAGGTACATTCAGGGAAACGGGATGGCCTAGGGAGCGGTGATAAGGGAACAGGGAACTGGAAATCAAGTAGGGATGACATAAAATTGTTAGTGCTGAACTGTAGAAGTATTGTAAAGAAAGGAATAGAATTAAGTAATTTAATAGATATATATTTACCAGATATTGTAATAGGAGTTGAATCATAGCTGAGAAATGATATAATGGATGCAGAAATTTTCTCACGGCACTGGAGTGTGTATCGTAGAGATAGGATAGGAAAGGTGGGAGGGGGAGTTTTCATTCTGGTGAAAGAAGAATTTGTAAGCTACGAAAAAGTTAAAGATGAGACACATGAAATTCTAGGTGTAAGGCTCATTTCTAAATATAATAGGCAACTTGATATATTTGGAGTGTACAGATCGGGAAAGGGTAGCACTGATGCGGATTCGGAATTATTTGATAGAATAGTCAGCTATGTGGGAAACGACATGGAAAGAAATGTGATTGTAGCGGGAGATCTGAATTTGCCAGATGTAAATTGGGAAGTAAATGCGAACGACAGGAAGCATGACCAACAAATGGCAAATAAGTTAATATGGGAAGGACAGCTGATTCAGAAAGTGATGGAACCAACCAGAGGGAAAAATATCCTGGATGTGGTGCTGATAAAACCAGATGAGCTCTATAGGGAAACTGAAGTAATAGATGGTATTAGTGATCATGAAGCTGTTTTTGTGGTAGTTAAAAATAAATGCGATAGAAAGGAAGGTCTTAAAAGTAGGACTGTTAGGCAGTACCATATGGCTGATAAAGCAGGTATGAGGCAGTTTCTAAAAAGTAACTATGATCGGTGGAAAATGGTAAATAAAAATGTAAACAGACTCTGGGATGGGTTTAAAGAAATTGTTGAGGAATGCGAAAACAGGTTTGTACCTTTAAGGGTGGTAAGGAATGGTAAAGACCCACCTTATTATAATAGAGAAATAAAGAGACTAAGAAGGAGGTGCAGACTGGAAAGAAATAGAGTTAGAAATGGCTGTGGAAGTAAGGAGAAATTGAAGAAACTTACTAGAAAATTGAATCTAGCAAAGAAGGCAGCTAAGGATAACATGATGGCAAGCATAATTGGCAGTCATACAAATTTTAGTGAAAAATGGAAGGGTATGTATAGGTATTTTAAGGCAGAAACAGGTTCCAAGAAGGACATTCCAGGAATAATTAATGAACAAGGGGAGTGTGTATGTGAGGATCTTCAAAAGGCAGAAGTATTCAGTCAGCAGTATGTAAAGATTGTTGGTTACAAGGATAATGTCGAGATAGAGGAAGAGACTAAGGCCAAAGAAGTAATAAAATTTACATATGATAACAATGGCATTTACAATAAGATACAAAATTTGAAAACTAGAAAAGCGGCTGGAATTGATCAGATTTCTGGGGATATACTAAAGACAATGGGTTGGAATGTAGTACCATATCTGAAACACTCATTTGATTATTGTTTGGTCGAAGGAGCTATACCAGATGAATGGAGAGTTGCTATAGTAGCCCCTGTGTATAAAGGAAAGGGTGATAGACATAAAGCTGAAAATTACAGGCCAGTAAGTTTGACATGCATTGTATGTAAGCTTTGGGAAGGCAATCTTTCTGATTATATTAGACATGTTTGTGAAATTAATAACTGGTTCGATAGAAGGCAATTCGGTTTTAGGAAAGGTTATTCCACTGAAGCTCAACTTGTAGGATTCCAGCAAGATATAGCAGATAACTTGGATTCTGGAGGTCAAATGGACTGTATCATGATTGATCTGTCTAAAGCATTTGATAGGGTAGATCATGGGCGACTATTGGCAAAAATGAGTGCAATTGGACTAGACAAAAGAGTGACTGAATGGGTTTCTATATTTCTAGAAAATAGATCTCAGGGAGTTAGAGTAGGTGAAGCTTTGTCTGACCCTGTAATAGTTGAGAGGGGAGTTCCTCAGGGCAGTGTTATCGGACCTTTATGTTTTCTTATATATATAAATGATATGAGTAAAGGTGTGGAATCGGAGGTAAGGCTTTTTGCGGATGATGTTATTCTCTATAGAGTGATAAATAAGTTACAAGATTGTGAGCAACTGCAACGTGACCTCGAAAATGTTGTGAAATGGACAGCAGGCAATGGTATTTTGATAAACGGGGCTAAAAGTCAGGTTGTGAGTTTCACAAATAGGAAAAGTCCTCTCCGTTTTAATTACTGCGTTGATGGGGTGAAAGTTCCTTTTGGGGATCATTGTAAGTATCTAGGTGTTAATATAAGGAAAGATCTTCACTGGGGAAATCACATAAATGGGATTGTAAATAAAGGGTACCGATCTCTACACATGGTTTTGAGGGTGTTTAGGGGTTGCAGTAAGGATGTAGAGGAGAGTGCATATAAGTCTCTGGTAAGACCCCAACTAGAGTATGGTTCCAATGAATGGGACCCTCACCAGGAATACCTGATTCAAGAACTGGAAAAAATCCAAAGAAAAGCAGCTCGATTTGTTCTGGGTGATTTCCGACAAAAGAGTAGCGTTACAAAATTGTTGCAATGTTTGGGTTGGGAAGAATTGAGAGAAAGAAGAAGAGCTGCTCGACTAAGTGGTATGTTCCGAGCTGTCAGCGGAGAGATGGCGTGGAATGACATTAGTAGACGAATAGGTTTGAATGGCGTTTATAAAAGTAGGAAAGATCACGATATGAAGATAAAGTTGGAATTCAAGAGGACAAACTGGGGCAAATATTCATTTATAGGAAGGGGAGTTAGGGATTGGAATAACTTACCAAGGGAGATGTTCAATAAATTTCCCATTTCTTTGAAATCATTTCGGAAAAGGCTAGGAAAGCAACAGATAGGGAATCTGCCACCTGGGCGACTGCCCTAAATGCAGATCAGTATTGATTGATTGATTGATTGATTGATTGATTGATTGATTGATTGATTGATTGATTGATTGATTGAAGCGAGAAGCGATATTTGATGTTATAGACAATTTTGAGAAACATCTGGCATGCGGTAGAATATGGGGCAAGGTAGAGAGAGCGAGGACGTGTAGAATATACGGAGAAGCGATGAAAATTGTGTTTGAGAAAAATACTGTTTGGAAAGTGTCGGAAGGTAAGAACAACATTACAATTCGTTAAACATTCTTAGACAGATTTATCACGCATATTTGATTAAAAACCCTATCATCTGTAACTAGACAACACTGAAAGTTGTGGCTTGTAAGAAAAAGAAATATAAATGACGGATTACAGTAGATGTCGTTGCAAGTAATTTACCTTTCCTTGAAACAAGTTGTACCCTAAATATGTTTGATATCTTGAATAGGAATAAATTTAATGACTTATTAAGCGTACATCTGTGCTGTATAACAAACTTGTTGGTGTCAAGGCATGGTATTGTTGAATGGCCTGCTCAGTCCAAGGAGAGATGCCTAATCCTGAAAGTTTTGCAACGTCTTTAAACGAATGTTAGTAGTGAAAAGGAAGTGAGGAGCAGATATTTTGAAATATGACTGAGGCCTTCAATTTTTACTTTCATACCAAGCTATAGATGTTCTAAGATGCAGACCTATTAGTAAATTATTTAAGCTCTATGTGCACACAGTTATTGTATTTATTGTTTCGAGCTCATTATAACTCCGCTATTTATCAGGCGTGATAAAGAATTTTCCGTTTGAGGCCGTTGCTGCAGTGGACATGCTAGCGTAATGTGACTCTGACGCGGGTATATAAGCACGGACATGTAGGCAGAGGGGTTAGTGTGGCAGCCGTGTGGTGCCGAGGTGCGTGCGTTAAATGGGACCAATTGAACTATGGCTATGTCATTACCAAATGCGTCCAAACAGGACCAACGTGCTGTTATTCTGTTCTTGGCTGCCGAAGGACAAACGCCGGTGGACATCCATCGGAGAATGAAGACTGTGAATGGGGCATCATGTCTGGCACCGTTGTGCAATCGTGCACCATGTACTGGGAGGTCATATTTCGACCCAAGAAGTTGGTCGATCTAGAAGGCCAGCCTCATCCATTACGGACAACAACAAGCGGGCGGTGGATGAGGCCCTATAGCCTTGATCTCTCCCCATGCGATTATCACGCCTTCGGTCCCCTTAAAAAGGCCTTAAAGGGTCGATGCTTTCTGTCAGACGACGATGTACAGCAGGCGTTTATAGACTTCTTCACGCAGTAGGACACGGTATTTTACTACACGGGGATTCTCAACCTGGTGCGTCGGTAGGATGAGTGCCTCAGCGTTCACGCCGACTTTGCCTGATTGGTGTCCAAATTCAGGACTGTACGGTCGTCGAACGGTAACTTTTTGATCGCCCCTTATACAACAGTTAGACACTTATTATCACCATGCAGAGCTATCTGATGTCTCATAACTGACTTCATGAGCTTGCACGTCACTGGTGTTGCCATTACCAGCAACAGGTTGAACCTCCTCCATAGCTCTCTGCAGTTGGGGACGTCAAGGATTGTGTTGCCCTGAATATAAATTTGCCGAATGAAATAACTCTTGACGGCAGACTCCTGCGCATCAAACCAAAACCCTCATAACTTGGCAGCTGACCGTTCCACTTAGCGTTTGCATTACAACTGATAGTGAATCGTTTAAGAAGCTTAAACGGAGACTTCCCACACAACATGCTAATTTCACGCGTTTCACGTCTTGGAGAAAGTAATAAATTGACAGACCATGTTAAAACAGAACAATTTCGTGACCATCTACAAGATATGCTGAAAGCGATGTTGTTCCTAAACTACTTGATACATGGCCTGTTAAACAAGCCAGATTACGAGTCCTCTATAGCTTCTACTTCTGCATTCAGCTCATGATTATTTAGTAAGTGACGGTACCTACGCTCGGGGTCGACCACTGTTAGGTGACATGAAGAATTCTTCAGGATTTGAGAGCAGCTCCAGGTCCAAATTGTCAAAACTTCATTATTTTCAATAACAATGATCTTGTGCTTATATCATCTGTACAAATAGGGGCTATTGAGCAAATCTGTATAAATATATAGCGAGCGTACAAGATAGGGGGCAAAGCTTAGACTTTCTAAATTGAGTTTTCTTTGCCTTAACACTGGAAGTATTAGGTATCATATCGTGCAGCAAGAAGGCGAATGTATCTCGTTCGAAACGTAAGCGATGTCCATCACACCTCTGTCTGCAATGAAAGCAACACACAACTCACTTGGGCATTCAAGTTTGAACGTATATATAACTCATGATTGGAGTGTCCGACTCGTTGGCTGAATGGTCAGCGTACTGACCTTCGGTTCAGAGGGTCCAGTGTTCGATTCCCGGCCGGGTCGGAGATTTTAACCTTCATTGGTTAATTTCAATGGTCCGGGGGCTGGGTGTTTGTGATGTCCCCACCATCCCTGCAACTCACACACCACACATAACACTATCCTCCACCACAATAACACGCAGTTACCTACACATGGCAGATGCCGCCCAACCTCATCGGGCTGCACTCGGCTAGAAAAAGCCACACGAAACTATTATTATTATTGGAGTAAAGAACCTACGGGAATGTCTAAATTTAGACGACGTGCGATGTGTTGTGGACGGTGGAAACCTACCTAGTTTCATAATCAAGACTTTGGTGGATAATTTTCAATTCAGCGTGACTACTAATCGAGAACTAGCAGTCACATTGAAGCACCTTTACTGGCTCAAGGCCTATTTCAGTTTCACGTATTTAAACCCTTCACGAAGACAGTCGTTCTTGTTATATTGTGTGAAATTCACAATAATTATTTGGATCATCCAAACCTTGTTCACAACTTCCATAATCTGTCACTTTCTAGTCCCTGCGATGACGACGACTACTAAGAAGATAAGGAAGAACTCTCTGTTGAAGTATTTACCGACTAAAAACACTAAGGCTGATGACACACGGAGCGGTTTTTGCCGAGTCGGCAGCCGCGTCGGCCGCCGCCTGTGATTGATACACAGAGCGGTTTTTGCCGACTGTGACGAAACCACTGCCTGCTCGAACTGCATCTAAAATGACTGCTTATAAGCAGTCATCGGGTGCGTATCGAGCAGGCAGTGGACAAAACACATTAGTGAGCGTGACGTTAGGTGAGGAAGCTAGCTAAAATTACCGAAAAATAAAGGATTGTTCTTATTCTTATTCCAAAAGACTACTTACTCTATATGTCCTTTTACGTGTATATTATTGAATTTCAAAGATACTTCATGATATCTAATACAAGAATACCTACCAATGATGCAATCGCCGCGTAAATTCAGCCACGCCCGACTAGAGCGAAGCATCAAGTCAGCCGTGATTGAGCTGAATGTAATAAATCTATGGCGCTAGAGCGCGCACAAAGTCTTCAAAACGCTCGCTGCACCGCCAGCTACACGACAGGCCGAGTCGGCAAATCTGCCACCTGTCGGCGAGCACCGCTGCGTCTGTTTCATCCCATCTGATACAATAGAAACATGCGCCGACTCGGCGGCCGACTCGGCTGCCGACTCGGCGAAAACCGCTCCGTGTGTCATCAGCCTAATGCTGCTTGCTTGTTGTTTTAAGGGGTATAACATCGAAGGACATCGGCCCAAAAAAAAACACTAATGAAAGATCACGAATCTGGCAAAACGAATGACAATTACGTCTTTCACCATACTGCGTCTTAAAGCCCATTATAGTGCCCTGACGTGAAACTAATCTTCAGGCCACGAGAGGCTACTCACAAGGATATCGAGTTATCTGCGGAATCATACACGACTATTTCGAAGAAACAATCGGTATTACAGAGTTACAGGGCAGGAATCAAGACAGCAAGGATGCTGGCGTTTCTCGAGTGCTTGTCGACATTTATTGGATGCGGAACGGTAGAAGAGTTGTGTAATTTCCTTGGGAAAAGGAGATAATCTATTCGAGCAGTCTATAAAGACGGAGAACAGATTCTAAATTCTTCAGAAGTGAATGAAACAAGATGTATATTTGAAACCCGTGTATGCGAAAATATATTTAACTTGCTCCACCGTACTGCAATATACAACAGAGATGTTAATTAATGGAGAATCGTGTTCAATTCATTTGCTCGCATGCAAGGTTCCTTAGCCTCAACCCAGATTAGCCTATTGTCCTATACATAGGACGTCGAACGTTTTGGAGCTTTGGTCCTGTTCAGCTACTCATTGGCTTGTAGCAGTTGTGTTAGTATCCTTGTAAAGATCTTTCTTGTAGTAATTTCTAATTACATAGCTTCCATGTCCAATCAGACATAGCCGTCGTATATATAGGACGGTAGAATAATACAAAGAAGTTCATACTCACTACCATTTATTACATCAGTCAAGCTAACTGTGACACCAACTCATGTTTTGTATTTCCGTATGTAGGAGAGGCCGTATGAAACATGACTCTGGTGCCAACAGAAGCTGTAATAGCTGCTGCAAACGCAGTGCGATCCAGCAAATTCATGCGGCGAATACGGCGGTCTTCCCTCCGTAGTGGCCCGTGTGCGTCCGAAAACCTGTCTTCTAGAGACAGTGACTTCCCATGTGCATTGTTGCAACACCGATGCACTGTGGATACATCCCTACCAAGTCTTTCTGCAGTATCGCAGAAAGAACATCCACCTTCTCGTGGTAATATTACACGACCTCATTCAAACTCAGCAAGTTGCGGATTGTTGTGTCCTAATACAGGGGTGCAGAAATTTTCCCTGTGTTGAGGAGCCAGGCCAAACGTTTAGAAGCCAGCAAGAATCTTACCAACCTGATGCCTACAAATAATCAAGTTGCGCTTCTTAGCGTTGTTAACATCGGTGTTACTTTTCCTCATCTGCATTCATTAAAACTTGAATAATGACAAAGGATACGCGTACAACCAAAAATTGTAACACAGTACCACAGATTCATTATACTTTTGCCAACAAGTGATTGTGAATAATTACTTCTCAGTTTTTCCACCAATGGATCTGTTGCTGTAACAGATAAGGGCCAGCTGAGGTATGCATGTATACTATCCACTATTGTTTGTTCGATGTTTCTTATTTATGGATATACATCGATAGTCCACTGCTGAGAAAAAATATACATATTCTCTTTGGTCTCGCAGTTATTTACTTTCGACAAGATCGTGGAGTGGTTTTACATATACAGTGACATCACATGATATGTCACGGGGCTTTTGTTGCAGATTGTTGGGTAAGAGGAGAAAGAAAATATGAAAAGCTTTCGGGGGGCTGAAACGTAGGCGCTAGTATCAAAAAACGAAGAAGCCGCGGAGACCTGGTGTCCAGGATTTCTGCACCCTGTCCTAACAGAATCAATTTTCAAAACCAGATATCATATGTAACTTTATTACATAAAGCAAGTCTATCCGCACTTGCGTACAAAAATAATGCTGATGACTTTCAGAGAATGAGAGACATGTAAACAGAAAGGAAATACCTTCCATAGAAATTTGGATATTTACAATATTAAAACTTGAAGAAAGACTGCTGCGATAAATTATACGTTCATCTGAACAAAACTATTCACAATATGTATCACAGGAAAGATAGCCGCGAGAAAACACAAGTGGTCTGAAAGCTCAACTTGTAAGATTCCAGCAAGATATAGCAGATATCCTGGGTTCAGGTTGACAAATGGACTGTATCGCGATTGGCCTATCTAAGGCATTTGATAGGATAGATCATGGGAGACTACTGGCAAAAATGAGTGCAATTGGACTGTACAAAAGAGTGACTGAATGGGTGGATATATTTCTAGAAAAGGGAACTCAGAGAATTAGAGTAGGCGAAGCTTTATCTGACCGTGTAATAAATAGAAGGGAGTTCCTCGAGGCAGTATTATTGGACCTTTATGTTTTCTTATATACAACCTGTGACAATAAAGTTCGGTGGATAGTCCTGTACTATCAACATAGATGAACAATGCATGGCAGTGACCTTACTGTCCTTCGAAATAGTCCCCTCCCATAACTATTCACTGCTGAGATCGGCGATACATGTCCTGGAAACTTTGCAAGAAGGCTTCCTTTGGGATGGTGTTCAAAAGTCTCGTCACGTTTCGTTGTATGTCAGGAATGTCGTCAAATCTCTTTCCTTTCAAAGCGAGTTTGATGCGTGACTTTCCGGCTCTGATCTTCTTCCGACGAGGGGATCCCGGAGAACGCCATTCCATACTTTGCCGTTTCGTTTCAGGGTCGTACCTGAGACACTAGTTTTCATCCCCAGTGACAATACAATTCAAGAAATTTGGTGTCGAATCCGCCGGTTCGACAAAATCCTGTGAAGCCTCTAAACGCGCCTGCTTCTGATCGTCAGTCAAGTGATATGGCACAAGACGAGAACACGTTTTCCTCTTCCCTAACTTCTGGGTCATAATTTGTCGCACGGATTCACGGTTAATCTTCAGTTCATCCGCTATCATGCGCACAGTTAATCGCCGATCGTTCGTGATAAATGTCCTCACCTTCTCAATGTTTTCGTCACCGGTCTTCCGCTACGAGGGTTGTCAGAAACACTTTACCGGCCTCCTCGAAAATGGCTGAACCACCCGTACGCACACTTCAAGGACAGTGCTTGATCTTCATAAACACGTACCAGCATCGCATGCGTTTCTTTCGGTGTCTTGCCAAGCTTAAAACAAAAATGTACATTGATCTCTTGGTCGTTCAGAACCAACGCACTAAACACGCACTGTGTCAAACAGGTCGTACACAGCACACAGACGATGCTCAACTGAACAACGTTGGGAGCAGGTGGTCAAAACCTGCTGCTACGTAGGTGCAGCGTTGTGTGTCGCCAGTGTTGACGGATCGACCGTTCTGACTTCATTCACCGGACTTTATTGTCACAGGTTGTATATCAATGATATTGCGTAAGAAGTGGAATCAGAGATAAGGCTTTTTGCAGGTGATACTATTCTGTACAGAGTTATAAATAGGTTAAAAGATTATGAGCAACTGCAAGATGACCTCGATAATATTGTGAGATGGACAGTAGGCAATGGTATGATGAAATTAAAATGAAATGGCGTATAGCTTTTAGTGCCGGGAGTGTCCGAGGACAAGTTCGGCTCGCCAGATGCAGGTCTTTTGATTTGACCCCTTAGGCGACCTGCGCGTCGTGATGGGAATGACATGAATGATGATGAAGACCCAGCCCCAGTGCCAGCGAAATTAACCAATTAACGCTAAAATTCCTGACCCTGCCGGGAATCGAACCCTGGACCCCTGCGACCAAAGGCCAGCACGCTAACCATTTAGCCATGGAGCCGGACAGTGGGTTAAAAGTCAGGTTGTGAGTTCCACAAATATGAAAAGTCCTCTTAGTTTTAATTACTGCCTTGATGGGATGAAAGTTCCGTATGTTGATCATTGTAAGTACCTAGGTGTTAATACAATGTGATTCAGCAGCCCCTTCCAATATCGTTTGCTGTAGCTCAACAAATGTGCACACTGTTATACGGGTGCTATTACCCGGCAGGTGTACTCTATGGTACTAACGTTCAGTGAGCACATTTTGCGCACGATTCCCGAACACTAGCGAAATGTTATATCATCCGTTCGCAAGATATGACGACCATGCAGCAACGTCCTTTTGCCATGTAACTATGTTAATGTGTTGTGCCTCGTGACCGGGTGTCACGAAGAGGGGAATCTTCTTCTTCTTAATCTGTTTTGGCTTTTCCCTCGGACTCAGCGAGGGATCCCACCTTTACTGCCTCAAGGGCAGTGTCCTGGAGTGTGAGACATTGGGTCGGGGATAAAACTGGGGAGAATGATCAGTACCACGCCCAGGCGGCCTCACCTGCTATGCTGAACAGGGGCCTCGTGGGGGGATGGGAAGACTGGAAGCGATAGACAAGGAAGAGGGAAGGAAGCGGCCATGGCCTTAAGTCAGGTACCATCTCGGCATTTGATGGAGGAGAAGTGGGAAACCACGGAAAACACTTCCAGGATGGCTGAGGTGGGAATCGAACCCTCCTCTACTTATTTGACCTCCCGAGGCTGAGTGGACCACGTTCCAGCCCTCGTACCACTTTTCAAATTTCGTGGCAGAGCCGGGAATCGAACCCGGACCTCCGGGGGTGGCAGCTAATCACACTAACCACTACACCACAGAGGCAAACTTACCACTTCTCTTCCAGGCAAATGCCGGGATGGTACCTAACTTAAGGTCACGGCCACTTCCTTCCCTCTTCCTTGTCTGTCCCTTAAAATCTCCCATCCCCCCGCAAGGCCCCTGTTCGGCATAGTACGTGAGGCCGCCTGGGCGTGGTACTGGCCATCCTCCCCAGTTTCGTCCCACGACCCGATGTCTGAAGCTCCAGGACACTGCTCTTGAGGCGGTAGAGGTGGGATCCCTCGCTCTATCCGAGGGAAAAACCGACCCTGAAGGGTAAGCAGACTAAGAAAGAACTATGCAGTAATTCATGTCTTAAACACCGAACCTGATGGCGTATGCACTCAGCTCCCGTCGTACTACCAACAGATTTCTAGCAATGTAGCGTAGCGGATGTGGTTAGGCGTTCGCCTAGCAATCGATTGAATGTATCAGCGGCCGTTCGAATCCCGCCTCGTTCGAATATTTTTGCATCGGTATGGCGTTTGAATTCGTAAACAGAGGCCCACGTTTACTACATTCAAACAGTGGAATGAAACTCTTATTCATCTTGTGCCCTGCGCATACTCCGCTGGTCATTCGGCATGTTTTCCGCAGAGGAATACGTTGACATGCTCCTCATTTATGGGGAAGCAAGCCAAAACGCGTGCGAGGCACTGCGTCTGTGTCAGGAACGATTTCTCGACAGGTGACACCCGGCTGCTACAGCATTACGCCGTGTTGAAATACGCCTAAGGACAACAGGCGTGATTCCCAACCAGCCACCAGTCCGCGATAGGCCCGTTACATTTGGTGAAACAGAAGAGGCCGTTCTGGAGGCAGTTCATAATAATCCACACATCAGTACAAGGGCGATTGTATAACAGCCGTCCGTCTGGCGAATACTGCATGAACATAAATTTCACCAATACCATTTTGATCTACACCAAGAGCTCCATGGGCGGGATTTCGAAGCTCGAATGGAGATCTGTCGGTGGCTGTTAGGCAGGCTGGACAATGATGCAGCATTCGTATCGCATATCTTCTTCTCGGTCGAATCGCGCTTCCACAATAATGGGAACGTCAATCGCCACAACATGCACTATTGTAGTCCGGACAATCCTCACTGGATGCGACAGATTGCCCATCAAGTACGATGAGGAGTGAATGCTTGTTGTGGAATCTTGGGGGATCGCCTGATTGGAACTTATTTCTTTGAGGGCCATTGGACGGGCCCATGCTACATGCACTTTCTGCGTCAGGAAATCCCACTGCTGCTAGAAGATGTGCCCTTACACGATCGTTTGACGATGAGGTTGCAACAGGATGGAGCTCCACCACATTCGACTTTTCCCGTGCGTATCCATCTGAACGAGGAACTGCCAGGGAAATTGATAGGAGGAGGAGGGGGCCCTGCTTCTTGGCCCGCCAGATCACAGGATTTAACGCGGTTAGACTTCTTCTTGTGGGGGCATTTGAAGAACGGTGTTTACACTCAAGCGCCAGAAAGCCCCGACCAGCTTCGCCAACTCATCACGGACGCCTGCCGAGCAATTACATCTGGAATGCTTCAGCACGCAACACGATCTATTGGACACTGGACCCTAATGTGCATAAATCAAAACGGTCATCACATCGAGCATTTGCTGCGATAATACATTGTCAGGGCAGTTGTGTTCCTATTATTTACGCTCTGTATGTGTCCGGCCTGCTAACAAATCGGCCCTTCTTAGGGCCACAAACACATTCATTCACACACAATTTGCGTGAAAGCGGGTATTAACTTACATTGCGTGCGTGTCGGTGCTACGTGAAGCCACTAACAAAAAACATTGCGTGTGGTACGCATTAAAGAAATATTTCAAAATTTGTAACCTTCGTCCCGGACTCGAACCTCCCACCTGACACACAAGCTCCTCCGACACGCCTTTAACAATTACACTACGGTTCCACACACCACACTGGGTAGCTTACAGCAAGCATTAGCTTTACTGCGGTCACAGTATCAATTCAGTGTTTCGCTGGCGTGTCAGGTTCATATGGTCTAGAAGGCACACGCATGTCTTCCAGTGTTTAATACAAGTATAACAATACGGCGTCCTATCATGGTGAGGCGGTAAATACCAAAATATACGGTTGTGTTATCTGAGCATACCGGCAGGGCAGATGTTTTCAGGACGGAATGAATAGTGTGGGTTTTATAAAAATACATTGGAAGAGGCGGCTGAATCACGCTGTATAAGGAAAAATCTTCATTGGGGTAATCACATAAATATCATTGTAAATGAAAGGTACAAATCGATGCACATGGATATGAGGGTATATATGGGTTGTAGTAAGGATGTAAAGGAGAGGGCATATAAGTCTCTGGTAAAACCTCGAATAGAGTATGGTTCCCTTGTATGGGACCCTCACGAGGATTACTTGATTCAAGAACTGGAATAATAATAAAAAAACGCAGCTCGATTTCTTTTGGGTGATTCCAGACAAAAGAGTAGCGTTACAAAAATATTGCAAAGTTTGGGCTGGGAAGACTTGGGAGATAAGAGACGAGCTCTCGACTAAGTGGTATGTTCCGAGCTGTTAGTGAAGAGATGGAGTGAAATGACATCAGTAGACGAATAAATTTGCTATTTTTTGCTAGTGGTATTATGTCGCACCGACACAGATAGGTCTTATGGCGACGCTGGGATAGGAAAGGCCTAGAAATTGGAAGGAAGCGGCCGTGGCCTTAATTAAGGTACAGCCCCAGCATTTTCCTGGTGTGACAATGGGAAAAAACGGAAATACATCTTCAGGGATGCCGACAGTGTGATTCGAACCCACTATCTTCCTGGTGGCCCTCCTCCCGGCTCGGTGACCG
This sequence comes from Anabrus simplex, assembly GCF_040414725.1. NCBI lineage: Eukaryota > Metazoa > Arthropoda > Insecta > Orthoptera > Tettigoniidae > Anabrus > Anabrus simplex. The sequence continues at coordinate 559,240,442 of NC_090266.1, forward strand.
TGGGATAGCGGGTGGCCCCGCTGCAGTGCTGGCTTCACCCTCCTCCAGGCTGGCTGGCGGTGTCGGTCGTAGCTGGCATCTTAGTGCATTCCGTGCCCTGTGGGATGCACAGCGATGTCTGCATCGTGAAGGAGGCGTTAGCAGGCCAGGCCTGCGTGGCATCCTCAGAACGCCCGGGGTCGTCCGTTTCCGTGGCGCCTTCCTCCGTCCGGGGCGCCTTCCAGGTCTGCGCCCCGGTGGTGGGCCTTTCTTGGGTGGCCCTGGTAAGTGGTGGACGTTCCTGGTTGACAGCCTTGTCAATCTGCAAGTACTTCGAGAAGTACTGCAGTTCAGCCTGGGTCGCTCCTTTGCGACGCTCGGGAGCGTCACCGCCCTCCTCGGTCCGCGACTCTGGGGGAGCCAAGAAGCGTGGGTCCACGCCCACCTGCCTTCTGGCAGTCTTCATCTCGGCGCTAGACGTCTCCTGTGACGAGGTCCTTGGCTGGGCCGTCATCATCCGCTGTGTAGCTGCCTCCTGGCTGCCTGTGACGCACGGCCTTTTTCTGACACCAGGTAGCCGGCCAACCTGGAGTTATTGGATGCCATTGGATGCCATTGGATGCCATTCTCTCGTAGAGCTGAATGTGGCTCGGGTACTTACAGCGGATGATGACGGCCCAGCCAAGGACCTCGTGGATGAGCTCGGTGATCGTCTCTCCCCAAAGATGCTCCGCTATCACTGCAAGGAGATCGATTATAGTAATCGCCTCCTTGTCGTTGTACTTCTCCTACCGCTTGTGCACCATCAGTGCTCGGAGGCGCATGTCGGGGACGGCCTCGGAGTTCAGCCTCTCGTCGAAATCTTCCACTGCAGCCCCGCAGTCGAAGTCGGCGGGTCTCAGTGTAACTTCAAGCTTAACCATCCTGGTCTTCCTGAAACAATAGCCCGAAGAGAGCTAGCGCTGAAAAGTGTTACCTGACAATGCTCTTAGCATATAATGAAGAGTACACACCGTAGACAAAGCTCTCTTGAAGATGTACTAGTGTGTACAAGTTGTCTGAATAGCACTTGGTAAGCACAAATAGCCTGGCAAGGAGAGTAACTCAGTGAGAAGCACGAACGTCTGCTCGCTGTGACTGCCAAATTTGTCCACTCCTCACAGGGATCGTCTCGTTGGTTCAGGCGGGGTCTGAGACGTGAGTAATTATAGCCCAGCGCCCTGTTGAGGATTTCGGTGAGGGGATTCCTTTATACCCAGCTGCAGCGGTGACGTATCCGTTAAGGCATGCGCTGAGCTTTCCGGCTAGATCAGATTGAAATATTGCCGAAGAGCTGCGCGCGGCATTCGATACCACACCACAATACTGATACTGCCTTCTTCGTCCCCTTAAAGGCATGTTTGACCATACCTGTTGTGCCTCACACTATAAACACCGGTTGATGACTAACGCTCACGGAAAGTACAGCGCGTATTTAAAGCAAACTTGATTTGCAAAGTCATAGTGACGCTACTATCACCACTCTTCATCAAATAGTACGCAAATTTGAATAGGCGTCATCTTTCAGATGTGCAAACACGCCTCACGAATTTCCAATATCTAGCAAAACTCCTTCTTAGTGTTGGGATTTAAATTTCCACCATTATATGAACAAAAAACTGCTATATCAACGACCAACTAAACGTTCGCAACAGTGAATCACCACAAATTTTACGACCCACTACGTCTGAAGTCACTTCTATTTATATCTGATAAGATTTTCTTCCAGGACACTTGGTGCAAGATATTCTACCTACTAATATTGCCAGAAGATAGAGTGTCTGACCTCTGGATCTATATTGCTTGGCTTCCCATGGTTTTTCAGGATGGATTAACATGTCGAAATCAAACAGCGAAATCCCTTTGAATGTTACCCATGATACCTATGAAAGAGCTTATAGGGCTGAATTGTAATTCAGTCTTTCGCTAATAACATACTGTAAAAGGAACGCCCGTGCTTTAGTTCAGTGGAGAGCATGGAGCATTGTTGGATGCGCTTGTGAACGGTTGGCTGCTGAGAGAGCTCTTGCATTATTGTAGTGATAAAGTTTTTAAAACCTACTGAAATTGTTTAAATATTGTGTGTGTGTCTGTGTGTGTGTGTGTGTGTGTGTGTGTGTGTGTGTGTGTGTGTGTGTGTGTGTGTGTGTGTGTGTGTGTGTGTGTGTGTGTGTGTGTGTGTGTGTTCCATTTAGTGCTATTTATATATTGGTGTTTAGTGATTGATGGTAGAAATTGGGAGTAGTTGTATTTATTTCAATTTTATAACAAGTCATTCAGTTGGTGGTCAGTAGATAACGTTTTCTAGGTTAAGTAGATTAGCTAGGTGTATCTTGTTTCGAATGTAGGTTTAGGAAATACTTTAGGTAGTAACATTAAATTTTAAAACAATATTTTCAAATATCTATAGGTTCGTTGGTATAATACTTACAAAGGCAGATTATCATAAGGAGTTGTACCTCATTGTAACTTCCGCCGCAACTTTTCCGATATTTCGTATGGATAACCGTTCAAACGATCACGAAGGTAATAATTTATTAAATTAAATAACACGATGTGCCTGTAAACTTCGATTTAAAAATAAGTTAAAGAGAATACACGGTAATTTCACTGGATAATTACGGTAGTTAAAAGTTTTAGATTGTTGAAGATTTTATTAGAATTCTATTAGAATTGTTGACGATTGTTGCCACATGTACATGGTAGTTGTGTGGGTAAATACAAAATCAGTTGATTACTTTACTCGGATAATTGGAAGTCTTAGTTCCCTGCATACTTTTTACTTTCCACCTTCGTTTATTCATCGAGTAAAATTAATAATCAAATTTCTATATCCCAATAATATTGCAGTTCAAGCGCCCAGCGTAGTTTTGACAGAAATCATTGTAGACAACATCTTATTTTTCAGCATTTAAGGACACTTTTATTCTCCGTCCCGCGTAGTGGGGAAAATAGTAGTAAACCACCAGCGGTAAAAATTCATATAACCTCATCTCAGCTGAGAATTGTAGTGTAGATACAGTATATTTAGATAGAACCGTATCTTGCCTGCTATATTCGTGTGTATCTTTCGTGAGTATCTATTAGAGCATAGTGCTAATACCTGTCTAAGCATTTAGCTTTGTTGGTAATCTTTGAGTACAGTAGTTCTTGAAAACTTCAAATTTGCAATTTTCATTTCTGTTTGTCTTAGTAGTGACATACGGTACCAGTATTGTAATTAGGACACGTCTGAAGGTAGTTTCAAATTATTGTAGTGTACTGTACAGTAGTATACGAGTAATATCTCATTTGAATTTAGCGTGCTTATTTTATACTTGTAAAATATTTGTGTAGTATCGGTATAGTAGAGGTATCCGTAGAAACTCTCTTACTAAAATTCTGTTGTTGTAATTAGGATAGGCTTACTTGCAGTTTAGAATTGTGTAATTCTTGTGTATTCCTTTCGGTATTCAGTAATAAACAGCAGTTTTTTTTATCCTGTTAGGGTGTTGTAGGATAAAAGAGTTCGACTAAGTAGTATTGTAGTGTAGTCGTATATTATCTTATTGTCGTGTAATCTTTGAGTACTATCCCAGACAATACATCACTCCGTTCATTTTGTTTGCACATAAGTTATTTTTTTCCTTTCGTTTTCATTGTTTCGTAAAGAATGGTTAAGGAGTGCCAGTGTAGGAACTGTGGGTGAGACGAGACATTGAGGGCTATAAGCGAGGAGTTGGAGAGTTTGAGGGAGATACTAAGGATTCTCACAGAAGGTAGGAAGGAAGATAGGCCTCCCTCAAACAATGTACACGTTACAGTAGGTGTACAAGAGGGAGAGGAAGGAAGACAGGTCGTCTAATGTTCTAAGGGGAAGGAGATTGCAGGCTAAGGGCTCTATTCAGGATCAGAATTCAGGACAGGTGTCTGTGCGAAATCGGTACGAATCACTCCAGGTATAAAAACAGAGGGAAGATGAAGAACATGGAACTGTTGCTGAGATGTGTGGAAGTAGGAGGAAGTGAAAAGGTAGGAAAGGGAAATGTAGAGTAGAGGATAGGAAAAGACAGATGGAACAGGCTCATGGGAAGGAAAAAGGGAGGAGAAAGTAGCTTTTGCAGCTATCACGAAAGATAGGGCTGACCAGACGGACAGGAGATCAAATGAGGTGGGTGAGGTTGAGTCTCTGGTCATTGGGGATTCCATCGTTAGACATGTGGAAAAAGTGTATGGAGGAAAGGGAACCCGGGTAGCGTGTTATCCAGGAATTAGGTTGAGGCAGATGTTAAGGAAAGTAGAAGAGAGGGAGGAGGGAAAGGAGAAGGTGGTAGTGCTTCACGTTGGTACCAACAACGTAAGGCAAGCCGATATAAGTACCAACATAGTTGGGGATGTGTGGGACCTGATAAACGCAGTACGGGTGAAGTTTAAGGAAGCGGAGATTGTTATCAGTGGAATACTGTGTAGGAGGGATACTGACTGGAGGGTGATTGGTGTTTTAAATGAGACTATGGAGTGGGTATGTGGGAAACTGGGATTGAAATTTCTAGATCTTAATTGGTGGGTAGGAGTTAGGGATATGCGCTCAGATGGCCTTCACTTAAACCGCAGTGGTACGTATAAGTTAGGACATTTGTTTGGAAGGGTAACAGGGAGGTACATTAAGAGAAACGGGGTTGCCTTGGGACTGGTGATAAGGGTACAGAGATCTAGAAGTGAAGTAGGGATGACATAAAAATGTTGGTGTTGAACTGTAGAAGTATTGTAAAGAAACGAATAGAATAAAGTAATATAATAGATATATATTTACAAACTATTGTAATAGGAGTTGAATCGTGGCTGAGAAATGATATAATGGATGCAGAAATTGGAACTGGAGAGTGTATCGTAGAGATAGGATAGGAATGGTGGGAGGGGGAGTATTCATTCTGTTGAAAGAAGAATTTGTAAGCTACGAAAAAGTTAAAGATAAGAAACATGAAATTCTAGATGTAAGACTCATTTCTAAAGATAATAGGCAACTTCATGTCTTTGGAGTGTACAGACCGGCAAAGGGTAGCGCTAACACTGATTCAGAATTATTTGATAAGATAATCAGCTATGTGGGAAACGACATGGAAAGAAATGTGATTGTAGCGGAAGATGTGAGTTTACCAAATGTCAATTGGGAAAGAAATGCGAACGACAGGAAGCATGACCAACAAACGGGAAATACGCTAATATGGGAAGGACAGCTTATTCAGAATGTGATGGAACCAACTAAAGGGGGAAATACCGTGGATGTGGTGCTGGTAAAATCAGATGAGTTCTATAGAGAAACCGAAGTAATAGATGGCATTAGTGATCATGAAGCTGTTTTTGTTGTAGTTAAAAAGAAATGTGATGGAAAGGAAGGTCTTAATAGTAGGACTATTTGGCAGTACCATATGGCTGATAAAGCAGGCATGAGGCAGTTTCTAAAAAGTAAATGTGTTTGGTGGAAAACGGTATATAAAGAAAACAGACTCTGGGATGGGTTTAAAGCAATTGTTGAGGAATGTGAAAACAGGTTTGTACCTTTAAAAGTGGTAAGTAATGGTAAAGACCGACTATATTATAACAGAGAATGAAGAGACTAAGAAGGTGCAGGTTGGAAAAAAATAATTAGAAATGGCTGTGGAAGTAAGGAGAAATTGAATGATCTTACTAGGAAACTGAATCTAGCAAAGAAGGCAGCTAAGGATAACATGATGGCAAGCATAATTGGCAGACATACTGTGCCCGTCATAGTCAGTCTGCGAACACGAGACACCCCAGGGGTGCTCAGTTCGGTGGCTGTAGGCTTATAAAATAAATGAATGTGGCAGGATTTTCATAGGGTTCATCAAATAAGCACGTTCCAAGTATAGAACAAATGTGACACTTTTATTTATTTTAAATGCAATATTGGCCATCCTGAAATCTGTGATTATGATTATGATCGTTACGTTATGGAATTTAATATGGCTCTTGATGTAACAAACCTAGGCACAATCAAATGGGATGGTACACGACAGTTATTTCCCTGACATTCTAACAGAGTATTTACATTGTGAAAAATTTTTTTCTCGTCTTTAAAGTTATTAAATTATTGGTTTAAAGTTGAATTAAAATTTTCATTCAGAAAAATGAGGTCTGGGCCAAGCCTTCATCGATAATCTGGAAAAAATGCAGTAATTGTAAGAACGAGTATAATAAAGAAATATCCAAGATTCAAAAGTTAACACTCATAGCAAAAATAAAATTTACAGTCGTTGTCTTAACAATAAAATGAAAAATTGAATTTGCCTTGGTTTTCTCTAAGTTAATCCGAGACGTCGGATATACCTGTTCACGTCGTCTCACATCTCTTTCCGTGAGAATTATGCTGAACGTTAAGTATTTGACCAATAATTAAACAAAATAAAACGCCTCCTTGGCTTGCAAACGTAAGTAAATGGGGAGAATACCATCCATGTGGAAATCCTGTCCACTATCAATCGATAATATCAGTGTCACATATTTCAGAACAGAACACATAAAAATAATCCTCTAAATACTAACAAATAACTACTTCTACAGCTAACTACGGAAATTGTCAAGAAGACTGTAAGTACCAAGAAGAAAATATCTACACTATGTACATGTCGACGAGTGTCGATCAACCGTATTACTCTCCTGTTAACGAATTTATTGAGTTACAGCAAGATTGAGTTATCACATGAGAGCGAAAAATTGCATCAACGAATGAGCTGATAGTCACGAATCAGATATTATTTAGATATTTCGTCGAAGACCTGTTCTTTAGACCTAAGGCCTTCTCGAACATTCATCTGTACCTTGAGCTTGAAATGACTGGATTACTTGAGAAAATTTGGGATATTCCCACGAATTAAAAAGTACATCGATTAACATGGACTTTCATTTTCTTCATCTGAAGACACTAACATTAGGCTACACTGCATCTATCGCGCATAATCCATTAACATGTGAAAAGCTCAGTTTCACGAAGATTTGTGCCATGCACAATTATTCCATATACTCTACACGTACAGTGTACCACAATGACGACCCTAACTTGTCGCATCCTAATCTCAAATATGTGTAGCCGTGAAATATCAGGACCTACCAACGTCCTACAAATACATAATATCCACTTAAAAGTGTCTCGATGATTAATTACTCCAACTAATTATCACATGCTCCCAATGCACATGTTCACATTAAATTCGTACATAGAATTCGGACTCAATATCCCGATGACACGTTATCTCAGACACGAGGTACAAGTAGAAGTTCCATTACAAGGAAAATATAGAAAATGTGGACGAAATATCCTACCATTAAATCCATCGGACATAAATTAATTCATATTCGTGACGAAATTTACTCAATAAGCAAAGATGGTGTCGATAACACATGGATAACTCTATCAGAACCCTCACTGTCAAATTCATGGCCACATGGTCATTAAGTAATCACATGTGTCAGTTTTACGACGTATTCGAGCAAATAAACAACCATAAAATGTGTCAAAATAGCTTACTAAGAAGAAAGAAAGAATAGAACAAAACTACATAGAACAGATATAAATGAGACGTAATCGACTTAACTTATAGAGAAATCTTCATGTCTGGAAGTCTGGGTTCTCAATCAGCCATGCCAGGATGAAAGAATCTGCATCCCGACGCCGCCAACGATGGTCAAAGGTTTAGAACTTCATGGTGAAGCACTGGTAATCCATGATGTGAGATTCCGTCCTCTTCTGGAAATATTCACGTCCACGTCTTCCGCGTCCACTCGTAAGAAAGCTGAAACTTACACAAAATGCTTTAGAGTAGGCTCCAAACACACACGTAACTGTATTTTGGAAATGACACGTACTTAAGGGATTAATAACTGCACATTCGACGTCTGATCACAGCACTGTCCTAAATTGTATCCAATTTTCAGACGTGTAGAGCACAGGAGTGAAACCAGTATTCACGACGTTCCACGCTGAGCGACTGAAGGTGATAGTCCAGGAACACGCCAGTGTGTGAGAATGAGTATTCGTATCACATGACTTAAATATCATGTCTGGTGCACATGCACGGAAGTAAAGTCAATTTAGGAACTAAATTCTTCTACTGTACGAATCTACAACTTCATCACCATTTTAGCCACAAGGTCGTGCAAATTAGTTCAAAATTTCAGTTTTTAATTTATATCCTCCAAATGTGCTATTCTTTTATCCAGTTTATTTTACTATAGTTCTTGAGCCTTCCGTAATTATGCACGTCGCCACCGAAGATATTACAAATATTTCATTCATTTCATTCATATCGTTCCTCGCAATTACAGGTGACACGCTCTGGCCTCCTTCTTTCACTCGCCAACCTTCATTTTTTATTTTTATTCCGTTAGCCAGCCGGCCGCTCTCCGCACAAAAAACTCGTTCTCGCCCTTGTCCAAGGTCGCGCGCACCCCATCTCGCCGACAAGCGAACACAAGCCGCACCAACACCTGTTCACTCATTTGTGGCCTCACGGTCACAATACAAATATTAGTGAAAAATGGAAGGGTATGTATAGGTATCTTAAGACAGAAACAGGTTCAAAGAATGACGTTCCAGGAATAATTAATGAACAAGGAGAGTGTATATGTGGGGATCTTCAAAAGGCAGAAGTATTCAGTCAGCAGTATGTAAAGATTGTTGGTTACAAGGATAATGTCCTGATAGAGGAGGAGACTAATGCAAAAGAAGTATTAAATTGTACATACGATAACAATGACATTTACAATAAGATACAAAAGTTGAAAATTAGACAAGCGGCCGGAATTGATAAGATTTCTGGGGATATACTAAAGGCGATGGGTTGGGATATATTACTGTATCTGAAGTACTTATTTGATTATTGTTTGTTTGAAGGAGCTATACCAAATGAATGGAGAGTTGCTGTATTAGCCCCTGTGTATAGAGGAAAAGGTGATAGCCATAAAGCCGAAAATTACAGGCCAGTAGGTTTGGCATGCGTTGCATGTAAGCTTTGGAAAGGCATTCTTTCTGATTATATTACACATGTTTGCGAAATGAATGACTGGTTCGATAGAAGGCAGTTCGGTTTTAGGAAAGTTTATTCCACTGAAGCTCAAATTGTAGGATTCCAGCAAGATAGAGCAGATATCTTGGATTCAGGAGGTCAAATGGACTGTATCGCCATTGACCTGTCTAAAGCATTTGATAGGGTGAATCACGGGAGACTACTGGCAAAAATGAGTGCAATTGGACTAGACAAAACAGTGACTGAATGGGGTGCTATATTTCTAGAAAATAGATCTCAGATAATTAGAGTAGGCGAAGCTTTATCTGACCCTGTAATAATTAAGAGAGGAATTCGTCAAGGCATTATTATTGGACCTTTATTTTTTCTTATATACTAAATGATATGAGTAAACAAGTGGAATCAAGGAAAACAACAGATAGGGAATCTGCCACCTGGGCGACTGCCTTAAATGCTGATCAGCTTTGATTGATTGATGGACTCCAGGGCATGTACGGTCCCTCCTCAGAGTGTCAGAGAGGGAGAGGTAGTATAGTAAGTTCTTATTAAGTTGAAAGTTGTGTTTATTTAAAAATCGACAAATTATATCACCTTTTACAGACGAGCAGTTGAGATTTTGAATGTCCAGGTAGACGTCGTCCCTCGACGTCGGCGTCGGTGATGTCCCACGTTGTTGAACTCCTTCTCCCTCAGCACAGAACTCCCCTCAGCACCATGGCACCATGTTATCTCACGGCGGTTGACGATCGTGTACGTTCGGATGAGGCTCGAACCTGGGAAGCTGACGTCTGTTGAAATCTGCGTGCAGCGGGGAATATTTAATTAGCTTTTATTCCACCGAAATCCCATGAAAAGAATAGAGAAATGTGTGGACTTCGCACAGAATGCCAATGGAATCTGATACGACACTTCTCTACCGCACCGCACTAAATAGTGTTACACGACATTGTTCGAAAAATTCACAAGTCCTACAGTTAGAAGGGTTGGACGCGAACACTTCGAAGAAATTCAAATAAATGCAGTATCACAGTTTGTGACGATGAGGAAAATTAGCACAATTCAAAATGTGAAAATAATTATCGTCTGATACACTCGTCGACGAACTTGAAATTAATGGGGTAACACAATAATCTGGAACCTCCTATGACTTTAAGGTTCAGTCTTACGAAATGGGCACAGTCCAATGAAAATTAATAAATTAAGTTGCTAGGACACAGTTTTACGTAATGCTTGAACATGATAAAATGAATGTACCCTTCTATGAATGCAAGTTAGAGCACACGCAATCTTATGAAAATAAATCACATTCTTTCACAAAGGCACAGTCTTATTTGAGTACGCCCTAATGGAAAGAAACTAAGTTTTCACGAAGGCACAGTCTTATGAAATGAGCTAAGCACAATCTTACGAAAAGAAGCTAAGTTTTTACTGAGGCACAGTCTTTATGAATCGAGCTAAGAACAGTCTTACGAAAACATAGTATTTGAGAAATGTTCATGCGGAACAGTCCCGTAAACTAAATTAGGGTACAGTCTTTGCGAACCGAAATGAAATTCACAAGTTACTTCGTGATTGTTTCAAATATCAATCATCCAAGCCCTTTAAGTTCGACACTTTTCAAAACCAATTCTAATCACTCATGTATAGCTGTTTGTACAAGTTAGTCACTATCAGTAACTTAGATAATTCGCCCCCTTCAATTCCACACGAAGTTCAAGTCCTAAAATCGCACTTCTAACACTTAGAAAATGTATCACTCGCGTCCTGTGATCGTCACCCATCCGGACAGCGTAACGATCTCGAGTACGACATCCACAGCTGGTCCGCACGATGTGGCAGCTGGGATGCGAAGACAGATACTGAATTCTACTGATCCAGCACGCTTCTTTTATACGCGTGGGTCAGACTGCGAAGTTTCAAATATCGGTACAAGATTTTTCAACTCGGCTATTCTTCCGCCGATCTTCTTGAAACTTGGTACATTATTAGGGGGAGGTGGGGTCTGTGCTTTTGTCTCTTCGCGCTTGAAACCTCAAATTATCTGTCAGTCGGCTCAACAGTACGAGCGTAAACCTGAGTACATGTTCATAGAGATACAGGTCGCTACTGTTAAATGCTTGGTAGGTGTAGTATACAAACCGCCTAAAGCTCGCCGTCTGAATGACTTAGAGACTGATATTAACAGACTGTTACCTATGTACGAACATTTTATAATGATGGGAGATTTTAATACAAATCTTCTAGATCCAGATTCTTCCGAAGCCACCCATCTATTGAATACGTTTCAGGCATGCAGCATGGCGGTCCTCCCACTTTCTCCCACTCACCACACTAAAACTTCACACACACTACTGGACCTAATAGTAACGAACAACCCTGACAGAGTATTACATCACGGCCAGACATCTGCTCCCGGACTGTCAGCCCATGACATCATCTTTATGTCTTACGCACTGCAATGCCCTAAACATAAACCTAAGTACGTGACTTACCGAGAATATAGCCGTATTAACAACGAAAAGTTATTGAAAGACGCTTTTTCGATGCCGTGGCAGGAGATAACTCATAAAACTAATATTGACGACATGGTCACCACTTTCAATAACGTGATACTACAAATTTTTGACAAACATGCCCCTATACGAACAGCACGCGTCTGTAAAAGACTCTCCCCGTGGCTAAATGATGATATTAGAGCAATGATGGCTAAGCGGGATGCAGCTCATAGGAAATATAAACATTACCCGACAGAGGAAAACTTTATCTATTACAAACGACTACGTAATAAAACGACTCAGACAGTAAGAAACGCTCGACTACGGTACGCCCATGACCTTATAAAACCTGACGTAAGACCCGCTACTTTATGGAAGTCAATCCGCCATTTTGGACTAAATAAACCGGACAAGGTAGACGATTTCGAAGTTTCTCTTGATGAAGTGAATAATCACTTCGTATCCTCCCATGTACAATTAAACGAAGAAGCAAAAGAAAATCTTTTGTGTGCAAATTACAACACACCACCCGTAGGCAGAGACAAATTTTATTTTAGTTATGTCTCACCCCTTCAAGTGAAAGCGGCTATCATGCGAATCAAAACTAAATCCACAGGAGTGGACAATATATGTATCATAATGCTAAAGAAAATTATCGACGCTATTATTCCAGTATTGACATTCATATACAATTTCTCCCTTCAAAATAGTGTATTTCCAACTGTCTGGAAAATGGCCCTGGTGCATCCTTTACCAAAGATAAAATCTCCTAGACTAAACAGTGACTACATACCTATAAATATACTGTCAATAGTAGCCAAGGGACTCGAACACTTAGTGCATAATCAAATCACCAACTATCTCAACGACCACGACATATTAGACCCACACCAGTCAGGTTTCCGACGCAATCACAGTACATGTACTGCCTTACTAAGCGTGACTGACGATATAAGACAGGCTATTGACGAGCAAAAACTGACTATCCAATATTATTGGACTTCAGCAAAGCATTTGACTCTGTAGACCATGAGTTGCTCCTATCCAAACTTTATCACCTAGGGTTCTCTTACAGTACTCTGAGATGGTTGGGAGCTTATTTACACGAACGTCAACAACGTGTCACCAATCAAGGTGCATTTTCTTCGTGGCAATATGTAAAAAGAGGTGTCCCACAAGGGTCAACCCTTGCTCCTTTGCTATTTTCTGCCTATATCAACGACCTAGCTAAACAGCTGACACACTGTAAACGTCACATCTGTGCTGACGACGTACAATTGTACATCCATGCAAAACCAACAGACGTTTTGACAGCAATCGAGAAAATTAACATGGATTTAGAGGCCATAAATAAATGGTCTTACCAGCATGGAATTATTTTGAACCCAAAAAAGTCCCAAACTATAGTAATTGCCCACCCAAGACTTATTTCCGACAATTTCCGCATGTCCATCCCTGACGTACAACTTCAAAATCAAGTTTTGCCCTTTTGCAAGAGCGTAAAAAATCTCGGAGTAACCATTGACCAGCACCTCTCGTGGACGGATCAGATAATATCTGTGAGTAGACGAGTTTTTGCTACGTTGCACACATTAAACAATTTCAAATTTACTTTTCCGTTCAGTTTAAATAAGAAACTAGTTGAAACCCTCGTTCCTCCAACATTCGATTATTGTGACGTAGTTTACAAAGAAGTGAAACCCGAGCTTCGAGATAAATTACAACGTGCACAGTATGCATGTGTAAGATTTATATGTAATCTGAAATTTTCAGATCATGTTACCCAGTCTTACGTCGACCTCGGATGGCTACGCCTTGAAGACAGACGCAAGCTGCATACCCTGACTTCATTGCACCGAATCCTTACCTTACAATCCCCATCTTACCTGTATGAACGATTTCATAGACTTTCTGAACACCATGATAAAAACACCAGAGCGCTGAGCTCGACATTGCTCGCTATTCCTATGCATAAATCCTCAACCTACAACAATTCCTTCACTGTTGTGGCCAGCCGTGAATGGAACTTTCTTCCGCAGGAGGTCAGAGGGATATCAAACCACGGAAGATTTAAAAGTATGTGTTCAAAATATCTCTATGAAACGAGCTCGTAGTGCGACAGTCTTCTTCTTCTTCTTCTTCTTCTTCTTCTTCTTCTTCTTCTTCTTCTTCTTCTCCCCATGGTCCTTCTTCCTCTTCTTATTATCATTATTGATTATTATTATTATTATTATTATTATTATTATTATTATTATTATTATTATTATTATTATTATTATTATTATTATTATTCATCAGTAGTGTTAGAAAGTACTCAGGTGTGGTTTTCCTGCATAGTTATCCTTATCACTATCCCCATTTTGCAATGTTTTTCACCCACAGTAAACACATGAAAACTGAACATTTCGTCAATGTGATATACTTCTGGAATTGGACAAATTAATTGTAAATATTAGTAGGTTTATCTATATTATTATTATTATTGTTATTATTATTATTATTATTATTGAAATTGTAATTCGTTCTTTGTTGTATGTTAATTTCTTCGCAGGAAGCAAAATGTTAATTTATATTGTGTATTATAATAGTTATTTTTATGTACAGCAGGATAGCATAGTACCGTAGTAATTTGTTTGTCTCTTTTTTCAATTATTCAGTATGTTATATATTTTTATGTTAATTATGTATTTCACTGGTTAATTGTAAGACAGGGACACGTGTCCCTAACTTTGCCAGTTAAAATAAATCATGTCTATCTATCTATCTACATGGTGTCGTGGTTAAAATTTTGATCGGACATTCCATTATGGAGATAACGAAATAGAAGCAATGGAATGTTCTATAGTGACGTGACTTGGCCTTGGCTGGTTCCCCACAGCGAACGATCACCTGCCTCACTGTCACATCCGCTGCCGGAGCGCTTAGCGGTCTTTTCAAACCCTTGTAGATGGGTGTTGGCGCGAGATGTGTATGAAATACTTTGACGGCGAATGTCGACAGGGCATTCCCGTTTCAATACATATTGTTCATCTAGTCTGCAGTAAAAACATTTTGTCACTTCTAAAGAAAGTGACTCTTCACAGACTAGAGTTGATTCGGTATTTATGGATCACATCTTCTTCACAATTTCTGACAGGAAGCTTTAATATATTCCTTTCACATCACTTAATTAAATTATTCAGCTGTCACTCTGATACTGGTCTGCAGTAATCCAAACCTTTGAACAATAGCAAACAACCATGAGACAGAAATTCAACTCGCTACACGACCTGATAAACAGAAAAGAATCGGACATGGACACACAAACTTGTGAGAAATATGTAAATAGATAGAAATGTGCCGTTCAGAAGGCCAATATTCTCCTCAAAGTAAAGTGAGAAGGAATTTATTAGTCGCCTGTAGCGTCTACTTCTACGGTCATATTTAGCAAGTTAAATTTTCTAAGACTGGGCTGGAACCGTTTGTGCTTGATTTGCATGAAGGCAAATAATTTATTACTTATGTAACTTATTTTTAGTATTATTTTATAGAATATTTCAGGAAGAATAAAATACATTTGTTTCTGTGGAAGGCAAATAATGTGCTCATGTTTGTTGTTTGTATTACTTTGTAGAATGCTTCAAGATGAATATAATACACTCCAAAATGTTACCAGAAATGTGCGACTACAAAATATTAATACGAATCCTTTACATGGATTTTGATAGTAGAAGTTTCTGGGATATAGGCCGTAATCCAATGAAGCTTTCGTAGTACAGACCATTAAACTACGGCGTACAAACCCTATTATCAACATCATGTCAGTCATGAAAGTCGAAGTTCGTTAAATTGTTTAGAAGAACAAGCTATTTGTCGATGGTAAAGGAGTGGTTATTACTACAACACCAGAAAAATTAATCCAGGTGATCCAGTGACGAAAGTCTAACCATGGAGGAAATCTAAGTTCAGGACGATCCTCAGTTGCACAAGACGTGGTTCTATGCACTGTGTTCGATGAACACTCACGACTATACGTGAATTACCGTTAAAACCCGGTGTTTATAAAATCACAGATGCTGCGGAACTCCATCATCAAATAAAGTAAATAAACATCGATCTGTAGATCTATAAGATCAGTCAGGCGAATACATTCGGAAAAATATCCTTAGACGAGCGGTACTAGAAGCACGATGAAGAAAATTATGTTTAGTAACTGTGAGACGAGAAAGAAGTGGAGTTAAACTAAGAATCAAACAAGGTATTTTGAAGCAAAATGTGATAATCTTCGTTTGGTGGAGATGTGAATGTGTTATTCACTTCGAATTCGTCTCAAATGCTCATGTAATTGCTCTGAGTTCTACCGTGAGGAAAAAATCGGGTTTTTGAAGTGTAAGATGGCCCTTCACAATCAAATATATAGATAATGCGCTCTCCTACAACAATATGTTATAGTAATGTTATTGGTTTTATCGCCCTTTCAGTTGCTATAGATTTTGCCGGGGTTGTTTTGGTTTACCCTCGAATGCAGTCATTTTGAGCCAGGATCGAACCCAATAGAAAGTCAACGACAAACCTACTACTCTACTGAGGTTTTCAGTAAGTCTATGCTCGAGCGCATCGCAGCAAGATAAATCCGAGAGGAAATCCAAAAATTGGATGGAATATTATTGCTACTTTATCCAGCATTCAGTCCAAATACCGTGCCTTCCGATTAGAATCGATTTCAGTCTATATCATCATCTTTTTGATGGAAGACAATTAGGTAAGATAAGCCTGAATATGCCAGAGATGCTTGTGTAGATGTTTCCCCCTCCAGATCCTGGGACTGGTAGTCTATTACCACCTAATTCGGATGCTCATATAGAATAGGTGAAGGCATACATAATGATTGCTGATGTTTTGAAGAATTATTTTTATTGTTTTTCTGTCAATGAAATACTACTTTTAGGAAAGTGTATTTCACCCACAGCATAAAGACGAGCCTCTTTGCTTCAATATATACCTTCATTTTACACCCTTATGAAAAGAATACAAGAAACATACGTTTATGGGCTTAAAATAACGGATATGAACTAAATGACAAGAAAGAATAGTATTTAACCTTTATATTAAGACTTATGCGCATTGTACTTTATTGCAAATCTCAAGCTAATTATTCATATTTCTTTTTCAGGGAAAACTTAGAACTCGGAGTGAAAGCAACAAATATTGTGCTAGAGAGGATAGAAATGGATTCTCTAGTGACCAAGTGTTATCAAGTATAAACCTAAACAATCATTTTGAACTTTTGAAGGGAAACCAGTCGAAGTTATTGCAATATAAAGATCTGATCAATGATACCATAAAGGGGAAAGAGTCTGGAAGTAGACGGAAAACACGTGATAATTATAAGGATAGAAAGAAACCACATTATGATGACTGCGCTGAGCGAAACAATATAACGTCCGAAAGAGATGAAGTGATAAACAAACTTTCCGTCCGTAAGCATATAAGTCACTCTCCACAATGGGATGAAAACTGGAGTTCAGGCCTTCATCCTTCTCGTCGTCTCTTCATGCACCATACGCTAAGCAGCGTGCGTCGCACTGCTGCATACAAGAGTAGCAAAGTACCGAGAGATGAGCTGGACTTCATACTCAGTACGACTTATGAACATAATAGAGAACTTTTTCCTGAGAAAGTAGACGTCTACTTACAGCCTGAAACACAGGGTGCTGATACCTGGTAAGCCACAATTAGTCTTCTAAGAAAATAAGATTTTAAGATGTTATGGTTATGAAATCAATGTTAAGAAAATTATTGCTTCGAAATACTTCCAGTGGGTACATTTTTCTTCTTTACCATGACAATTCATTAAACTCACGTCAAATGCATACACAATTAATCATATGCATAGCTGAGGTTGGCATCGTCTGGCTCTTTGGATGAGTAGTCAGCGTCGAGGCCTTCCTACAGGCTGAATTCCTCGGTCGCGTTGGGAATTGTAGTCACGTCTGGTTAATTTCTCTGACTCAGGGACTGTGTTTTCGCGTCCATCTTAGTGCACTCCTCTTTATTCACGCACAATACACCACACAATCAATCTCCACAGATATACTCAGTAGTGAATACAACTCTCCCCAAAGGGTAAGCGTCAGAAAGTGCATCTGTCCGTAAAATAGGACCAAGACCACATGCGCGACATCGCTCACACCCACGGTTCCGCTAGGGAGTGGAAAAAGTGGCTGAAAAGGAAGAAGAAGAAGGAGATCTGAGGTTGGAATCCCGGAGATGACAGTGACTTTTCTGTTTGCAGGTTTCCATGAAATCTTGGAATCCTCTCTAAGAGGATGTTATATTACTTGAAATCCCATATACGTATCGCTATGTACGTCTGCCGATTAGTCCCGTCTCTTGGGGGGAGACGATTTTATATGACACTTTTACGGCCGGATGCCCTTCTTCAGTTGCGGAATTTATGAAGATGAAATGAATATGGTAAATGAAACTGGGTAAGGAGGTGGAAGAAATCGACTGTGGGCTATCAGTAGGAACTAGCCCGGCATTTACCTGGAAGTAAAAATAGGAAACCACAGAAAACCATTATCAAGACAGCTGACGGTAGGGTTCGAAACTATGCGTCTTCCGAATGCGGGGCTTGGCTCCAAAGCTGAGCGCGTTAACTCCTCCACCCAATATTATTTCACGCATTACACTCCCAGAAACACATATTGTCTTACACATAAACACACGGGGCTGATGATTAAAGATGCCTGCAGCTCCTAGCTTGGTTCAAAAGCATATTTTAGTGTCGTTCTCAATGTCCTAGGTATAAAAATGTTCATTTTCTCTAATAATACTGTAAAACAACAGCTCAGATCACTGTTGCTACAGGTTCTTATAATGTCTGGAATCACAAGAATAAGCGACCTACTCGTCTACGTGAATTTCACTTTCTTCGTTGTGCGATGGTTAGGTCTTTGTACTTGTGCATCCGTTCACAAACTGATCAGAAGACAGCGTTTTCTTTTCTTGTAGTTGTGGATATCGAAGTTGCCTGATTTATAGGAATTCAAGCATGGCGATAAACAGTCCGTGTGCTTAATGCATATACAATTTAAAGACATAAGTAACTACGATACAATAGGAACTGTCCCGGGAGTTACCTGGAAGTAAAAAGAAACAGTTGTATGATTATGATTAATTGAGCTATCATCGAGAAGGAAGTGGTAGTGTTCTATTTTATGTTATCTACGTTATCGCAAGACACCCGAACATACAGCGGTAACCACGATAAACACTTCTACCATGACCGAGAATGAGATTATGACCCACTTCATTTTAGAGTCTCCTTGGCTGAGTGTAGGCTACGTCGTTCCATTTCTCCAAAACAATCGTCCTCTCTGTACAGTATTGTTCTCTTAGCTGAGTGTACACTCTTCCCTAAAATAACACACTTCACTTTTATTCCCTTATCTGAGTGTACCCTGTTCCACTTCCTTATAACAACCCACTTCCTTTTTAATCCCTTAGCTGAGTGTAGGCTGTTCCACTTCCTTATAACAACCCACTTCCTTTTTAATCCCTTAGCTGAGTATAGGCTTTTCCACTTCCTTATAACAACCCACTTCCTTTTTAATCCCTTAGCTGAGTATAGGCTGTTCCACTTCCTTATAACAACCCACTTCCTTTTTAATCCCTTAGCTGTTCCACTTCCACAAAACAACCCATTTCTCTTTAGAGTAATATACCTTTAGATTTGTGTACTTCGTTCCAGATCTTTAAATAACCCATTTCTCCTTAATCAATCAATCAATCAATCAATCAATCAATCACAACTGATCTGCATTTAGGGCAATCGCCTGAGTGGCAGATTCCCTATCTATTCTTTTCCTAGCATTTTCTTAAATGATTGCAAAGAATTTAAAATTTATTGAACATCTCCCTAGGTAAATTATTCCAATCTCTAACCCCCTTTCCAAGAAAAGAAGTTTTAACCCAATTTGTCCTCTTAAATTCCAATTTTATCTTCAATATTTTGACGTGTTCTACTTATAAAAACACCTCTCAAACTTATTCGTCTTTCCACTAACAGATCGGAATATACCACTTAGTCGAATAGATCGTTTCCTTTCTCCAAGGTCTTCCCAGCCCAACTTTGCAACATTTTTGTAACGCTACTCTTTTGTTGGAAACCTCCTAGAACAAAGCGAGCTGATTTCCTTTGAATTTTTTTCAGTTCTCGAATCAAGCAATCCTGGTGAGAATCCCATACCCTGGAACAATACTCTAGTTTGTGTCTTGCCGTAGACGTATATGCCCTCTCCTTTACATCCTTAGTATAACCCCTAAACACCCTCATAACCATGTGCAGAGATACTAAGCACTTATTTAAAAACCCAATGAAGATCTTTCCTTATATTAACACCTAAGTATTTACAAAGATCCCCATAAGGAACGTTCATCCCATCAACGTTGTAATTAAAATTGACAGACCTTTTGTAATATCGTGGTCGCCACGACATAAACATAACTTGATTGCCCCTCTGAATGAATTGTGTATATATATATCATGTATCATATGTAATTTTGTTCATTATTAACGTCTATCATCATCATTTAAGTAATTTGTACGTAAGAACGAGAAATAATTTTTAATTGTTATATATTAGAATATTCTGTTGAAATGTTAAGTCAGTAGGATTTGCGCTAACAGGCTAACTGGTGTCTCGCAATAGTCCAGGAAGGTTAATTTTGGAAGGTTCTTGGAAACGTACGCAACAGTATGAGGGAAGGACACAATTTTGTTGTTGGGACACTAAATCACCCCGTATGACGTGCTCCTATCAGAAGGGCTTGTTCTGTCAAGGACAGACACTACATCTATATATCGACAGGGTGGCGACGTACATGAGCTCTCATTGGAACGACATAACAAGGGAGGAAGTGGTAATATGAAGAGGATTTATATAGATCTACACTGCGTGGTGAAGATCATTCTGCATCCAGCTTTCTTGAGTCTCCATTCTCAGGTAGTCCACGGTTTTTTAGAGTCACTCTGCTATCTGAGTGCATCGCTTATGAGGTGCTTACACTCAATATTTCTTATCGGCTCTGTGAGGCTTACTCAGTTTATTTAGAAAGCCAAGTTCATATAACATAGAAGGACTGGATGTTTTCAGTCCTCTCTATCCAATTAATTCCAATGTGAAATTTCATATTGTAAGGCTGGTACTATATTTTTGTACTCAGTAAAATAGGGAGTGATAGATTCAGGGTGGAATCCATTTCATGAAGCAGATGCCGAGGATGATGCTGTTGGAACAGGGACGACAACTATCAACCACGGAAGCAGACAACGAAAAGATCAACCTCCGGTGAGAATTAGTTAGCCCTGTTATCGCAAGTCCGCGCGTGTTGTGTTTACTTGTAATCTCAGTCAGTAATTTTCAATTTTGGGAATAACTCGTTTTTTACGTAATTTCATCCTTTTATGGAATAAAACCTTTTTTCTTTGTACATCGTTAAATAATTTACTTTTTAGTAGGTTCCCTATGTTTTTTCACATAGTATTATTTAATGGTTAGTATCCTTATACCTCTCGACCGGGATAGTCTCATTAAATTAAGTTTAGTATTTTTAGATCTAAATTCGGTTTCAAGTGGCATTTAATTTCGCAGCCTGGCACCCAGCTTGCAGTTGTTGCTAATTATCTTGATTGTAACTAGTGGGCATGTTAATTACGATCGACATTGAGGAGCAAGGTCTCAACCACAATTTATCTTGTCAGAATTAAGTTTGTTCTTTTCCTATTTGTGAAACTCACAACCTGACTTTTAACCCCGTTTCATCATACCATTGCCTGCTCTTCAGTGGCTTAAAAAAGTTTTGCTTTGCCCATAGCCGTGGTTTGAACGGAAGAGTATAGTACAAATAAAGGTGCACATAATGGAATTACACGTATGTAGATATGTAGGGTCCGCCTCTGTGATGTAGTTATTAGTGTGATTAGCTGCCACCCCGGAGGCCCGGGTTCGATTCCCGGGTCTGCCACGAAATTTGAAAAGTGGTACTAGGGCTGGAACGGGGTCCACTCAGCCTCGGTAGGTCAACTGAGTAGAGGTGTGTTCGATTCCCACCTCAGCCATCCTGGAAGTGGTTTTCCGTGATTTCCCACTTCTCCAGACAAATTCCGGGATGGTACCTAACTTAAGGCCACGGCCGCTTCCTTCCCTCTTCTTCGTCTACCACTTCCAATCTTCCAATCCCCCACCAAGGCCCCTGTTCAGCAAAGCTGGTGAGGCCGCCTGGGCGGGGTACTGGTCATCCTCCCCAGTTGTATCCCCTACCCAGAGTTTGAAGCTCCAGGACACTGCCCTTGGGCGGTAGAGATGGGATCCCTCGCTGAGTCCGAGAGAAAAACCAACCCTGGAGGATACACAGATTAAGAAGAAGAAGATATGTAGGACAGCCAGGTACATCAGTAGGTTGTATATGGAATGAAGGAGATTCACACTGTTTGCAAACGGACCAGTAATACAACGGTGTGCTTCATTACACGCCAAACAAGTATTGGTCTTTTAAACAATATCATCGTGACATCGTGACATCGTGCTGTCTGCTGCAACTCCGGCTCATTGTGTTTGTGTTGACACGTTGGGAGGTAATATTCAGCACTGTTTCCGTGTTCAGCTAGCAATGGGAAGGAAAATGAAAGAAACAACCATGGGAAGAAAGGCTGATTGTAGTGCGACTATTTCAAAAAGGTAAATCTTTCAAAGAAAAGTATTGAAAGTATTGGAAGAGCTGTTACAACTGTTAAGAGTAATATGTACAGGAACAAAAGGACAAAGACAATAGAAAATAAACCAAGAATTGGTCGCCCCTCAAAGTTATCAGTACAAGACAAACGGCAAATTGCGATTTCAGTAGCCCAAAATCCTCAGCTAAGTGTGCCGAAGATAACAGCTGCGTTACAACAAGATGTAGGAGTTCAACTATCATCTGAAACCGTCTGAAGTGTGCTACGCGAAAGAGGATATGTGGGCAGAATAGCCCGTAGAATGCCGTACATCAGTAAGGCTAACAGGAAGAAGAGACTTGCGTACGCTAAAGAGCACAGAAATGACAGTTATGAGGATTGGAAGACGTTGCTTTTACCGTTGAGATTAAATTTACCCTCTTGAGGTCAGACAGACGAGTGACCGTGTTGAGGAAGACGAATTCTGAATTTGAAGAAAAGAACCTGACAGCTACTGTGAAATATGGAGGTGGTTCCCTGATATTGTGGGGTTGCATGAGTGTGAATGGTGTGGGTCAATTAGCCTCTATTGAAGGGACTATGTATCACAAAACATACATTAACATCCTCAAGACACATATTCCATCCAGTGTACAAAAAATTGGACTCTCAGCAAAGTATATGATTACGCAAGGTAATTATCCCGAACACACAGCCCTGAACACAAAACTATGGCTGTTATATAATACACCGCGCTGGATTGAAACTCCACCACAATCTCCAAGACATCAGTCCCATTGAGAAACTTTGGCACTATTTGGAGCAAAATGTGAGAAAACATGCAATATCAAACAAGGCTGACATGAAAGAAGAATTACTTACCGAATGGATAACATAACAAAGGAAACTACGGAAACCTTGGTACGATCCATGCCAAATAGGTTAGCTGAGATTATGAAGAGGAAACGAGGACCTACCGATTACTGAAACGTTCACGAAGGATCAAGAAACTGCATTTTGTTAATTCAGACCAATACGTTTTTTGGTGGCAAGTAAAAAATGTTTGTTAAAGTTATGGTTCTTTTTATTTATATGGACATGGAAGAATTATGTTTTCCTTACAACGTACATCTTACACAAGATGAAAAATAATCAAGGATTCTAGTATATGTAAATTTTTATAATCATTGCCTTCGATTCCTCGTCCTCATATGTAACATATCTCGACACACCCATCCTTATCTGAGCCACTGTACATCTCACAACACCGGGCGAGTTGGCCGTGCGCGTAGAGGCGCGCGGCTGTGAGCTTGCATCCGGGAGATAGTAGGTTCGAATCCCACTATCGGCAGCCCTGAAAATGGTTTTCCGTGGTTTCCCATTTTCACACCAGGCAAATGCCGGGGCTGTACCTTAATTAAGGCCACGGCCGCTTCCTTCCAACTCCTAGGCCTTTCCTATCCCATCGTCGCCATAAGACCTATCTGTGTCGGCGCGACGTAAAGCCCCTAGCAAAAAAAACAAAAAAAAACATCTCACAACATTTTCGAGGTCTTTTTGCAGTTGCTCACAGTTTTGTAATTTATGTTTTATTCTATTCAGAATAATATCATCCGCAAAAGACCTTATCTCCGATTCCAGTCCTTTACTCATATCATTTATATATGTAAGAATACATAGAACTCAAAATATACTGCCTTGCGGAATTCCTCTCCTAATGATTGCAGGATCGTATAAAGCACCTACTCTAATTCTCTTAATTCTATTTTCTGGAAATAGAGCCACCCACTCAGTCATTCTTTGGTCTAGTCCAATTGCACTCATTTTTGCCAGTAGTCTTCCATGATATACCCCCTCAAAAGCGTTAGATAGGTCTATCGCGATACAGTCCATTTGACCTCCTGAATCCAGGATAACCACTATATATTGCTGGAATCGTGCAATTTGAGCTTAAGTGGAATAAATTTCCTAAACACGAACTGACTTCTATCGAAGCAGTTATTAATTTCTCAAACATGTCTAATAGAATCAGATGCTTTCCCAATGCTTACACGCAACGCACGTTAAACTGACTGGCCTGTAATTTTCAGCTTTATGACTATCACCCTTTTCTTTGTTCACATGGGCTACTAGAGCAACTCACCATTTATTTGTTATATTTCCTACATGCAAACAATAATAAAATAAGTACTTCAGCTAAAGTACTATATGCCAACCAACTGTCCTTCAGTCATCAATCAATCACTACTGATCTGCATTTAGGGCAGTCGCCCAGGTTGCAGATTCCCTATCTGTTGTTTTCCTAGCCTTTTCCTAAATAAATCTATGAATCCATAATACCAAACTTTAACCTGGCCTTCTAAATATTTTTCTACTACACGGAGCTTCTTCTGCTCTGGTACCTTCATTTCTTTGAAATATTCTTTAATTCCTCTAAGGTAGGCTTTCGGAGTTAGCTGAGAAGTACCGTTAAATTTCTTGGATTGGGCCTCAGTAGTTCGAAACATATTTACTATGTGCGGGGTACCGACATTGCGTTGCATACTGTCCGGGTTTGTTTGTTCTATCAAATTAACAACAACGTCCGGTGACTCACCCGACTCGACGGTTTGTCTTGGGTACAGTCATTGTTAGCTTCATTGCCTGCTGTGTGGAGCTTTGTTTGTCAACCAATAATTTTACTAAGGTAGATAAATGTTTTCCCTGAGTCTGGATTGCTTGAATTTTGGTCTATCACCTCACTCACTTCATGCCGTATGGATTATCCACTAAGCACGAGCTCCCCTTACGTGGTTGCCATTTTCGCTGCTAGTTCTTCTATTTTGGAAGACATGCCCTAAGAGATTGTCAAGGTTTCAGCTCTTAAGGTCGAAATGTCATTACTGTTTTCCTTTAATTTTGTACAAAGTTTAGCTGTTTCTTTCCTAGTTTCAACCTCTACAGCTTCTATTTTGTCTTCCACCGCTTCGATTCCTTTCGATAACTGTTCTCCCTGGTTTTTAATCATGGATATAATTTCGTTTACGTTCTCATTAAATATCCTATTTTTATCACTTAATTGTTCTTGTATTTCAAGCTGAGCTTTTGCCAGCCTCTGAATTTCGTCTCTCGTTCCTTGTCTGTTGTTATTATATGCCTCCATTAATTTATCTTGGTTGGCCTGTAAATCTTTCTTGAGCTTTATCTGACTCCGGATAAACTTGATTTCTAACCCTTCTTCGCACTGTTTAAGTTCAGATGTTACTTGTTCATGGATAGCGTTTATGTCGTCCGTAACTTTAATAATCACTTCATCTAACCTAACCTGGTTTTGGGTAGTTAACTCTTTCGCAAGGGTAGCGTGGCTAGCTTCTTATTTACTTGATAACTCGGTCTGACTCGATTCTAATTTACTAGCGGTACTTTCAAGTTTATCTGACAACTCTGCCTGACTAGTTTTAGTTCATTTGATAACTCTGCCTGGTTAGTTTCTAACTTCTTAGGCACTAACACTTAACTCGCTAATCGTTTGTATCAGTTGATCCCATTGTACTTGACTGATAGACATAACTACTATTATTCGAGAGGTAAAAACGAAGAGCTAGGGCTACAGCAATATACAACCAACATTATGCAAGACATCGCAAGATTCACTGAAGAAAATTATTTTATCCTTTTAATTAGGGTAATTAGCACAATAAATTTAGCAATGATTATCACAACCATACGTCAAACAATAACTTCACAGTGTTCATACAACAACCTAACATTTATTTACTATTGTTGTGTGTTCATGGTTTCAGTCTGGGTTACTAAAGAAAATATATCACTATTGGCTTACCCACAAATGTACACAACGCTTGGTGTATTTAATAACGAAGAAAAATCGCAACACGTTCGGGCGCCAAGAAACTTTTTGTCTATTTCTCCATGTGCCAATTTGATGGCATGTGTGGCGGCGATCCTCTTGTAGATACTTGCCTCGGCTATTGAAAAGAACATTTGCTTACCGCACACGTAGAATCTTACCTCAGGGCTGGACCATCCAAATGTCTCCTCGAACTAAGGTCGACGGGGGATCCTAACAACTACTACGGGTCAGGCCAAACTACAATTAACGTACCCAGACTGATTTAAGACCAAATGACTAAAATTTATTGACAAAAACTTGAAATATAAAATCAAACAAAATTATGAAGTTAACTGAAGTTAGATAAATTGGAATAACTTTACTATCGTCCATAGGAGCGCAAATGCAATAGAATAAGATAATATCTTGAAATCTAGGTCAACTCACCCAACAACAAAACTGTCACCTCGCTGAACTCAAGAATTATTGAACATCAACAAAATTTCTGAATTAATTACAATAAAAATGTTGATAACAATAATTTAACAGTTAAGGGAATTGACACAAATAATTCCTAAGTCCGACAATGTAAAAAATGAGATCATTATATACTGTTAAAAGTGTGAAAAAATTTCACCCATGAACACACACTCTATCGTCAAATTAAACATAATTTCTCCCGAAAAGAAATGTAGGCACAGTTTTTACGAAGTGAATAAACACATAAATTAATTTTCCACTGAGGCACAGATTTTAGAAGTATCTTAACACAGTCTCTCGAAAAGAAATGTAGGCACAGTCTTTCACGAAGTGAATTAACACAGTCTCTCGAAAATAAATTAATTTTCATTAAGGCACAGTCTTTATGCACCAGGTTAATCACACTCTTTATAAAAGCAATGTCTACGTGACAGCAAGACTCTGCAAAACGAAATTCACAAGTCAAAAGAATGTTAATCAGCTAAACCGAGTCTATCACTTGCATTACTATTGAACAAGTCTTCTGAGGCAACTTATTTCCTTTCCACGAAGTTAAAGTCCTACGAGTATACGTTCGACACTTAGACACTCGAACCTTATCGGGTATCATCTAACATCGGCCCTTAGCCGGACAAAATAACATATTATACTCCCAAGCTGGCCCGTACGGCGTGGCAGCTGGGACACGACGAAACACACTCTGCTTTCTACGGGGCTGGCGAGCTCCTTTTATCCCCGCAGGTCGGCTGGCAAGACTAAAAATATGAGGTTCTTTAACTTTCCATAACTCGGCCATTCTTCCGCCGATTTGCTTGAAATTTTGTACAGTGATATTTGTTATTTATGCCTACAAAATGACGTACTTCAAATTACGATCGGATATCCTTTTCGGGCTATAGTGATATCGAAGTAATGGAACATTCGATCGTGACGTCACTCGGCCTTGGCTGGTACCCTGCAGCGAACGATCACCTGCCCGCGCTGTCACACATGATGCCTGCGCGCTCGACGCTCGTTTCAAATCTTCACAGACGAGTGTTAGCGGGTTTTCCACAAGAAATACATGGATGGCGAATGCTGACAGGGCATTCCCGTTTCATCTCTCCCCACCTGCTCGGGGAAAAAGAAAAATGCTGTACGATTTCCTTTTTATCTTCTTGTAAAGTATTTCTTGAGTTTGGCAGCGTTGAAAATTCCCTCGACGTTACCATCCATTTTTCATACCTCGTAGGCACCGGTATCTAGTGCGGTATGTATCCTGAAGGGTCCTACAAACAAGGGACAAAATTTAGCGTAGATTCCCTGTTCAGGATGCGAAACTGCAGGCTTGCGTATCAACACTAGGTCGCCCACTTGTAAGGGTTGCCGAAATTTGCGATGTCATTGCTTTCTCTCCCGGATTTCAGCAGCATGCCGCTGTTGCTGAAGTGCCTTAGTAATGCGAGTGTGTTGTATCACCGCCGCATCAGGTGGACCAGGCAAAGTTTCATCCCAGGGTCTGTCAGGAGTGAGGCCTTTGTTTACCCTCAAAGGGATGTCCTGAATAGACCCATGCATGGTGGTATTGACGATCCTTTGCATAATGGGAAGGACCTAGACCCATTTCCAATGCTGTTGGATACAATATAATCTACAAAATCTCGCGATATCTCGCATAGCACGTTCGGCTGGTTTGGCTTCCGGATGCCGGATTGAATTCATGATATGTTTTATTTCAAGCTCTTCTAATGCCGCTTGAAATTCCAAGGAGGTAAACTGAATTCCGTGGTCCGTTAAGAGAAATTCCGACTTGCCCATCTTGGGAATTATGTTTCGACAAATCCTCCGGAGAATATTCCCGGTGTTTGCCTTCTGGATGGAGAGCAACATAGTGTATTCGGCAGATACATCTATGGTAACGACAATGTGTCGGTTGGCACGTAACGCCTTAGGCAAAGGTCCATACAGGTCCATTGCGAAGATTTGGCCGGGTTTCTCAGGGATTAAAGGTCGTGGATATTCCTCGAGGAGCCTGTTGTTGGGCTTAATTTTTAGCAAACATCACAAGTCCTAATGGGGTTACGGAAGTGACGGCGCAAGTATTCCCACGCGAATCTTTCTCTAATTAGGTTGAGGACCTTGTCCATACCGGCATGTCCAAAGATGGAATGGCAATGCCATACAATAGCAGTCCTTATCCGGGGAGAAGCATAGATGCGATACTTCGTTCTGTTGTGGTCAATGTATTTGTGGAGTAGACCATCATTGTAGCAAAATTTCCGAGCTATCCTTGAAATACGAGGATACTCATCAACATCCGGAGTGATGAACCCTTTAAAAAAGCGAATCAATTCATGGCTAAGAGAGTCTCTTCCTTGAGCTTGCGGTAGGTACTTAATACATCGCAAGAACTCTCCATCCTCGTAGTTCATTACTTCGATCGCATGGATCGTAACCGCATCTACCGGATTCCGACTCAGCGCGTCGGCGAGGATATTTTTCCTTCCGGGCCTGTGAACAACGGTGATGTCAAATTGCTGTATAAACAGCCCCCATCGGGTTATCCGTTCGCTTGTAATATCATATTTGAGAATGAACGTCAGTGCTTGATTGTCCGTGTAAATAATCACTGGATATCCAAGTA
The DNA here is from genome assembly GCF_040414725.1 of Anabrus simplex. Lineage (NCBI taxonomy): Eukaryota > Metazoa > Arthropoda > Insecta > Orthoptera > Tettigoniidae > Anabrus > Anabrus simplex. The sequence continues at coordinate 559,269,609 of NC_090266.1, forward strand.
TTACCTTCTTCCAGTAAAGGAGAGAATGTACTATGGCAAGAGCTTCTAATTCCGTGATCGTGTAACCTTTCTCATGAGGCCTTAACTTGCAGCTCATGAAGGAGAGGAAGATGCGAACTCCGGGTTCTTTAGGATTAATTTGAAAAAGAGCTGCTCCGATCCCTATATGGAAAGATAGTTCATAGTTAGGATAGGCCAGTTGAACATTATCCTTCAACATTTGTTTTTTGCCACAAATGGCTTTTCGCAAACATCAGACCACTTCCATCTGTTGTTCTTCTTCAACAACTGTTGCAGAGGTGCCACTGTCTCTGTAAAATTAGGGCAGTATTGCGCGAAGAATTGGCAGACACCCAGGAATTGCCTGATGTGCTTTATTCCGGTGCGTTTGGGGAATTCTAAACTGCACTGAATTTTAGGCGGACTGGGCCTAATCCCATCCCCTCGAATAAGGTGGCCTAAAAACAAAACCTCAGATTTAAAAAATTGGCTCTCCTTGGCGTTAATTTTGAAGTTCTTGGGCTGTAATTCCTCCAGTACCATGTGAACATCTTGCACATGTTGCTCTAGGGACTCAGACGCGACGATAATATCGTCCATATAAATGGTGGTGATCGCCTTTACTTCGTCGGAAAGTTGTTCTTCTAAGGCCCTAATGAGAACTGCACCAGAGTTCGTAACGCCGAAAGTAAGTCTGTAAATGCGTAAGTGACGTAGTCAAATATGAACCAGGTAAATTTCCGACTATCTTCATCTAATAGGATGTGGAAATATGAAGAAGCCATATCCATAGCGGAAAATATCTTCATGTTGTGAAATCTCCTGATTACATCCCGGAGTAAAGGAGGATGATCATATTCTAGCACAAGCCTATCGTTCAAAGCACTTGAATCAAGGCATATGCGCAAACTACCATTGGTTTTTCTCACTAAAGCCAGTGGATTGATGTAGGGCGTAACACATTTCGAGATGATACCATCATTCTCCATCTGTTTAATGATGGCCCGATCTTCTTCCAAGTATTTCATGGGTATCGGGTAAGGCCGTTTCTTATAAGGCGAAGTGTCAGTAACATCTAAGTGGTGTTTAAAACCTTTGATAACTCCAGGTTTATCAGAAAACAACATGAAGATCTTTTCCGCTATTGATATGGCTTCTTCATATTTCCGCATCCTATTGGATGAAGACAGTCGGAAATTTACCGAGTTCTGCCGCTCCATCATCATAATCTGGGCTTTCAGCTACACTGGCATAAATTGTGAAGTTGTAGTGGTCCTTGTAAAACTCATCGTCGATGATGGACGCTACCTGGTCCTCTACGTGTCCCACTTCCTGGGATCTGCCTCTTCGTGGATGCATTCTTCGACAGGCGGAGCCTCGCTCGTCTTGTCTTCTACTATGTCCACCGCGGTCTCGAATCCCGGATGTTTCACCTCTTTACCGGTAACCAGCTGTAGCTCTACATATTTGACGTCAAAAAGTGTAATTAGGCTAGCAGGATAATCAATGATTTCCCCATGCTGTATGAGGAAATCTGATCCAAGGATCAAATCAAACTTCATCTGATCAATATTAAGAATAGATGTTGGAACTTAACACCACCAATTTCTAACTCAAGAAACGCCTGAAATTTGCATTTAATAGCCTTTTTGGGGACTATGCCTTTAACCTTGACTTGAGGAACAGGTACGATGGAAATGTTGGTTGTCTCTTGCGCCACATCTATCAATTTTTGTAAGATTAGTGAGGCTTGTGACCCTGAGTCCACTAAAGAATTAACAGACATATTGCCTAGCTTAATGCTTATAATTGGTAGACTGCGCTGTATCTGAGGCTGTCGTGATGTCGAATCCTCATACAGTAAATCAGTATCCTCTAAGTATCAATGGTTGATGGCTGTACTACAGATCATTTCTCCTTCCGCCGGGTTTTCAGGCAATCTCCTTATTGCTTTGTGAGAATTTTTGTTTGCACCCGTGGTTTCGGGATTCATTTCCTTTCTCTCATTTCTTCCTTGTACCTCTTCCTGGTATTCCAAAGAAGCTGCTCCAGGTAGACCTTCTTCCCTGTTCTTATTTCTCACGTATTCTCTTGTCTCTCCTACGTTTCTCTAACTCTTCCCGCTGGGAGTTCCTGTTATCATTAGTCTGGCTAGCTGTCTGCCTCCACGAAGGTCCTTGTTGGAACGCAGGCCTGTCTTCGTAGGGACGCTTTCTAAATCTTCTGTACCGGAACGGTACGTCTCGAAGAGTTCCTCTCTCTTCTTGTGGTTCTGGGTTTAGTCGAACCGGAGTCTTTAAGTCCACGGGGTTAGTGTAGTTTCTTTCGTTCTACGGGGTTTCGTTACGTTCTGAATATGAGCAGTATCGAGTTTACTCAGGACGTCATCAAGCTGCTCTAAGTCCTGAACGTTTGCCGCTACCAATATCTCCTGAAAGTTTGGAGGGAATTGCAGTGTCATCACCTGAATAATTTCTTGCTCTGACAAAGGAGGGTCGAAAAACTGCATCTTTTTAAGCTGAGATATGAGGAAATCTGAGTATCGTGAAGAATTTATGGAAGTATTTTATTTTCTGGAATATAATTGGAGCTTTATTGAGTGCTGAGTTTCAGAACTCCAGAACCGTCTAAGTAAGACTTCCTTAAATTCTTGATAAGTCCTGATACCGAATTTGAAAGCAGTGTACCACATTAACGCCCTGTCTTCTAACAATCGAGATGCTATACGTAACTGACGGTCAGTTTTATGTGGTTCTCCTGGAAATATTCTTCAAGGTTAAGGAGAAAATCTTTAGCTGTATACTCCTCCTTCTCTGAGAATTTAGCCGGTTTTTCCTCAGTCATTTTGAAAGGTGTGGAAACATTCAGGGTTTCTCCACTAGTATTATGAAGGCTAGATGAGGAGACGTCCTGTTCGACTTGGGAGACTTTACTGCTAAGAGATTCCATATTTCCTTGGTGTTCAGGTTTCACGGTTTTAACTTTCCCCTGCATGGAATTCTCACCCTCTTTGACTTTCCTTTCTAAGTTAGTTTTAACTTCCGCTATATCGCGACAGATACAAGTAATCTGCGTGTGAGCGTTATCTAGTTGTGTCTTGACACATTTATCAGCCTCCTCTTGCTGAGTTTTCACAAGATTAATTTCGTTTCCTAACTTCACCAAATTAATTTTAACCGATTCATGAAGGTTGTCTTGGATAGAAGGCATTTTGGCTTGTGCAAGTGGCAATTGAGCATGGGATTCATGAAATTCTCCCCTTGAAACCTCTACCTCCTTAATGACTTCTTGAGAAGAAGGGAAAGCAGTTTTTAAGTCTTCTGCTACTTGTGATTTGATGTCTTATTAATTTGATGGTTCCTAAGTCACGTGTTAATCTATTATTTATTTCCGTGAACTTAGAACTATTCTTTGGTTGGACTCTTCAAATCGTTTCTCAATTACGGCACCTGCATTATTGAGTCTACGTTCCAGATTACGATTTACTTCCGCAAACTTTTCATCGACAGACTCGGTTAATTTTGCAAGGTTAGCCTCATTAGCTTCCCTAAGCTGAGTTATATTATTATTGGTGGCTTCATTGGCTTCACTAAGCTGACCTAAACTAACATAAGTGGCCTCCGTACGACTTTCCAAGGCGACGTTAGATTTTCTAAGTTGAGCTCCTAAAGTATTATTAGTGGCATCAATACGACTTTCTAAGTTAACACAAAGTAGATTCATGCCAGTATTAGTGACATCAATACGACTTCCTAATGCAGCATTAGATTCAGTAATCTTACGCCCTAGATTAGCGTTACTTTCCGTAATCCTGTCATTTAGACTGACTTTTAAAGCCTCAATAGAAGCTAATATACTCTCCATATTAATATCGTTATTTTCACAAAATGCAGAAAATACAATCATTCAATTGATACGTAAAGTCACCATTATTATCCAATGGTAAAGTTCAATAGTTCACTAACACAAAATATTAAACACTTATATGAGACTGTGCATAAAATCGAATATTATGCCTGAAAAATTTAAGTACACAAAAATCACTTTGCCATTAAAATTAATCAGAGATGGATGCCATAGATTTAAGACTTTATCAAAGTCACTAAATTGAAATTGTTGAAGTTTATAGTATACAGCTCTGTCTTCAGAACTGAACTTGAAAGTAAAGATATCACTTTTCTTATTTGAGTTATTTAGTGTCACTTTCTCTTTAATCGGGCCCCAACGTCATGGGTGCCAATTTCTTACACTACCTTCTCTCTGTAACAGGAACGCCCGTACTGTAGCTTAGTGGAGAAAATGGATTGACGCCAGGGCGTGTACTATCCATGCTCAGAGAGTTGGAGAGAGAAGGGTAGTGCAAAGTTCTTTTAAAGTGGAACGTGCAGTTTATTCAAGAAAAACAGACAAATCATATCACCTTTACAGACGAATGGTTGGAGTTTGAGTGTCCAGAAATATATAGAGAAGGCGTCATCCCCCGGCGTCGGCGTCGTCCCATGTCGCTGAACTCCACCTCCTCATCATGGCACCACGTCATCCTTGTCGACCTTCGATGTTTGAAAGGGACTCGAACCTGAAGCCTGACGTCTGGTGATAGTGCAGCGTGGAACAGTTGATTAGCTCTGGATTCCACTAAAGTCCCATGAAGGGAGTTCAGAAATGTATGGGCTTCGCATAGAATGTCAAACTCCTCTATCGCATTTCATTGAAGGTTGTGGCACGACACTGCACAAGTTCCACTGTCAATAGTGTTGGACGCAAACTACATCGAAGAAATAAATTCAGAATCACAGTTCCGTGATGATAATGAAAGTTAATACTGTTCAGTAAATGAAATAGTCACTGACGAACTTGGAATGATAGGCAACACAAAATCTGGAACCTTCTGAGGTTCAACCGTATGCAACGTCACTTAATCTCAGTTCAAAGAAAAGAAATAAATTGAGTCCCTCGGACACAGTGTTTCGTACTGTTCGTACTGAATACGGTGAAGTGAATGCAATGATCTACCACACACAAACTTTGAAATACATTAAAGTTTCTATGAAGGCAGTTTTAATTGATCACAGTGCAGTCTCGTGACTTGAAACCAAGTTTTCGTACAGGAACAATTTATGAATTGTAACACGTAGTCTTGTGAAAAAACTAAGTTCCAGTAAGACATAGTATTTACGAAGTAACTTAACACTGTCTCTCAAAAGAAATGTAGGCACAGTCTTTTACGAAGTGAATTAACACAGTCTCCCGAAAAGAAATGTAGACACAGTCTTTTACGAAGTGAATAAACACAGAAATTAATTTTTGCACTGAGGCACAGATTTTACAAGTAACTTAACACAATCTCTCGAAAAGAAATGTAGGCACAGTCTTTTACGAAGTGAATTAACACAGTCTCTCGAAAAGAAATGTAGGCACAGTCTTTTACGATGTGAATTAACACAGTCTCTCGAAAAGAAATTGATTTTCACCAAGGCACAGTCTTTATCCACCAAGTTAATCACACTCTTTATAAAAGCAATGTCTACGTGACAGCAATTAATGTACAGTCTCTGCAAGACGAATTTCACAAGTCGAAAGAATGTTCATCAGCTAAACCGATTCTATCACTTGCATTACTATTGTACAAGTCTTCTGAGGCAACTTATTTCCTTCACACGAAGTTAAAGTCCTAGGAGTATACGTTCGACACTTAGACACTCGAACCGTATCGCGTATCATATACCATCGGCCTTTAGCCGGACAAAATGACAGAATATACAGTACTCCCGCATCTGGCCCGTACGGCGTGGCAGCTGGGACACGACGAAACACATTCTGCTTTCTACGGGTTTTTTTGGTTGCGGGGGCCCCCGTTGCCCGTTCCCCCGTCGTGGCAATCGACTCAATCGACATTGCCTCCGACATGCTATTAGTTTCTAAGTAGAAAGAGATAGCTGGGAAGAGTTGGAAATGATACAAGGAGTATCTGCCTGTTTCCATGTTAGACACGTTACCAGGCGAGTTTGTATTGGTAGGATGGTGTTAAGGTGTGGTATTGAAGGGTCAGGGAAAAACCACATAGGCAGAAAAGAGCCTAGATGTAAAACCTGACATCTTTTGATAGCACATGCAAGAATGTGGGCTGGATAAGTCCAGAGGTTGTGTTAGTTAGGAGAATGTGTCATGCAATCATAATCATTTTCCTAGCTTTTGCCAATAATTATGGGGAATCAGTCCTTCTTGTCACTGCGTGGTGCGGCTCGGGTTCGCTGGTTAGTCCCTTGGTCCAGCAGCCTGCGGTCCCTGGTACCAAGTCTCCTTTAAGGAGAAGGCGAGTAGAACCAAGCCTTACTTAGGGTAAGGGGCTTCTTTCTCGCCTGTTGCCGTCCCTTCTTTGCGGTGTTGATGGCACACACTTGCCTCTGCAACTATATACATACATACATTCATACATACATACATACATACATACATACATACATACATACATACATACATACATACATACATACATCATTATCGTATATACATTATACTTTTCCTTGATAGATTGCGGGCCGCTCTTCCGCTCTCATGTCCTGTAAAACAAGTAAACAATTAAATAGTTAAATGTTAGCTGCTATAGCGGGTTTTTTGTCCACTCCCTTGTCACTGGCGGGAGGCGGGGGGTGGATTGGGTCGTCTCTTATTATGGCTATGTTGTCTTCGTTATGGTGTGTTTCTTCTCTCAATCCTCCCTCATTAGATTCCCTGTAATGGCTAGATCTGTAACATAACATAACATAACATAACATAACATAACATAACATAACATAACATAACATAACATAACATAACATAACATAACATAACATAACATAACATAACATAACATAACATAACATAACATAACATAACATAACGTAACATAACATAACATAACATAACATAACATAACATAACATAACATAACATAACATAACATAGGACCAGGGTGTAGGTAAATATACATATATACAGGTATTTGTAGTTCAGTGTGTGTGCTTATTCTTAAGTGAAGCGGTGTAGTGAGTTGGTGTCAGCTTAGGAGGGGGCGTTTTTGGACTCCCGGCCTCCTTACCCTGTGGGTGAACAGAATGTGCTTCGGCGTGGGGTATTTGGTGTATAGATCCGGGTCGTGCGTCCTATTCCACTGACCAGTGGGTTGATCTTATTGACCCATGACTTCGTGTACATTCGGAGTGTTTGTTTTCGTATGTGTTGCCTTATCGAGCTGACTTTCGCGATTCTGCGTAGGTGGCGTATTGGTGTGTCATACGGGAGTCTAGCCGCTGCTCGAATGCAGTTATTTTGTATTAGTTCCAGCTTATCCAGGTTCGTCATAGCAGTGTAGCCCCAGGCAGGGGCTGCGTAAGTTGTTATTGGCCTAATTAGGGCCTTGTACATGTTTATTGTTACTCTCTTGTTAATACTGGATCTTTTATTCAGTATAGGATAGAGCTGTGACAGTCGTGCGTGTGTTTTCTGCTGGATGTTTTTAATGTGATGTAGCATGATTAGTTTTCTATCTAGGACTACTGCTAGATATTTGACCTTGTCGTGCCATGCTATATCTTGATTAAATAGTTTGACCGGTTTGATATTGGCTGGCCCATGTGTGCGTCTGTTCTTCCTAGTGAACAACACAGCTTGGCATTTGTCAACGTTGACCTTGATACGCCATTTGGTTAGCCAGGGTTCGAGGGTTCGCAGTGCTACTTGTAGTCTCTTTCGGGTGCATGCTAGCAGAGGGTGTTGTGTTGTGATAGCAGTGTCATCCGCGTAGAGGTGCGTGGTAGTGAGTTCCGCTGTCGGCATGTCATTCGAAAATAGGATGAACAGGATTGGGCCTATTAGTGACCCCTGGGCTACGCCCGCCCTAATCGGTCGCGTGCTTGACAGTGTGTTGTGAACATCTACTTGGAACTCCCGGCCTTCCAGGTATGATTTAATTAATCTCATGTACCCTGGGTGGAATTCGTGGTCTATTAATTTCGCTAAAAGGCCTTCGTGCCAGACTATCGAATGCCTTCTGGATATCAAGGAATACCGTGCCTGTGTCCCACCGCTTGTTTAGTCCGATGGTCGCTTGTTCTATGACCTAGGTAAGCAGTTGCGGGGCGGAGTGGCCGTTCCTAAAACCGATTTGTTCATTTCGAATGATTCCTTTTTCCTTGATATGTGCTATTAGCCTTTTCAGCAGTATTTTCTCGAATACTTTGCTGAGGGCGTCCAGGAGGGTGATAGTCCTGTAATTATTAGGGTTAGATTTGTCCTTGCCTGGTTTGCCAAATACAAGGATTCTCGCCTTTGTCCACTGTTCCGGGTAATACTCCAATTGAAACATTGCATTGTATATTTTAGTGAGTAGTGCGAGGGCTATCGGAGTTAGCTTTTTGAGTACCGGTATTATGTTCTGAATCTCATCTGGGCCGGGTGCCTTCTTCGGGTTGAGGTGAGCTATTATCCACTTAATTTCGTGGATATTAGTCTTCTTAACCTCGGGCTTAGGTGCGTTTTGCAGGAATTCTGGTACCTTGGCCTCTGTTTGTCTAGTGAAGGTGGGATCTGATGGTTCGTCATTGGGTCTAAAGGGTGCTTCCAGTGAGTCAGCTATCACCTCGACCTTATCTTGGTTTTCGTTTACTGGTCCGTTAGGTCCCTTAATTGTTGGGATCACGTGTGGTTCTCGCGTGAAATATCTCGCTAAGTTCCACACCGGTCTGGTATTTGTGTCAAACGTACTCAGTTTGATATTCCAGATCCCCGACCTGTATTCCATTAGTTCGGTTTCGATTTCAGTTCTGAGTTCGTTTTTACGTATCCGGTCTTCATCGCTGTGGTATCGGGCCCAGTTGCGCTTGTGTTAGTTGCGATTGCGTATTAGATCTTTAATGTGGGCCGGTATTTCGATGTTAGTGTGTTGTTTAGGTTTGTGTACCGGGATGCTCGCTGTTGTGGCTGCCTGGATCACATTTATGAGGATTTATCCGTTTGGGCAGGGTTTACTATTTGTAGGAGTGAATCGAGATTTCTTTCGAATTTACCCCATTTGGCTGCTTTATAGTTGAGTCGGCGCTTGGGGTTATTCAAATATTCTTCTGGGTTCGCTTCCAGTGTAAATATCACTGGTTGATGCCTCGATCCTAGATCGTTTATAACTTTTATGCTGTGTCTTTGAGGAATATGTCGCAGTAAGGCTATGTCTAGTATATCGGAGACCTGATCGTTCGGCGCTACGAACGTGGGTTCACTGGGGGCTGTTACCACATAGTCCTGGGATAGCATGTGGTTGTACAGCTTTGTGCCTTCTGAGGTAGGACTCAGGCAGCCCCAGCAGGCGTGTTTCGAATTTAGGTCGCCTCCTAGGATCGTATTTCGATTTAGCCTTAGTACCTTTTCAATGTCTTGTTTGTTAAGGCTTTTCGGTCTGGCGTATGCTGATATGACATTGATGAGTGTTCCTCGCACTGGCATGGCAATTCCGCATGCCACCAGCTCGAACAGTTCCGGTAAGTCTAGTTCCATATGTCTAATGTCCTTCCTTACCAGAACTGCCACCCCTCCGACTCTATTAGCCTTATCGCTTCTATGCAATTTGTAGCCTCCTATGGTGAACTTCTTCCCCGGTGGGAGGAAGGTTTCTGTTAGGAGAGCTACGTGTATGGTATTCGCGGCTGGGAAAGCTTCGAGTTAGAATTTTCTGGACCTGATGCCCTGGCAGTTCCAAATTAATACTCGAAGCCCCTGCGTGTTATTATTGTTATTATTATTATTGTCGACGTGTTGTTCAGACATCTCGGATCGGGATGTCAGAGGACGCATTAGCCAGGTACCTTATCCAGCGGAATGGGAGCATGCTGGCTATCAAAACCCCAGTGGTTATGATTTTCGTGAGGTTCAAGTTCGGAAAGATGCCTTTCAGGATTTCTTCTATCCCTTCCTTGAACGCCTTTACTGCCATGTTCCCCTCGGGCTGCTGTACCTACTTCTGTGTAGGTAGTGGGGCAGGTGTGGTGTGAAGGGCAGACGTAGGGGGCGGTAGTGCGGATGCCGGTTTGCTATCAGCTGGTGTCCTGTGGGGGGTGGAGCTGGCTTAGGGCGGGCCCTGAGGCAGCTCGGGGGGAGCTTGCGTGGTCTTAACCTGCCTTTGTTTCATTGCATGAGGCTGGGTGTTCTTTCTGTTTTTGTCGGAGGTCTTGGCTTGGACGATGATGGGGGCTGGTTGGGCTGAGGGCCCGGGGTTTTGTTCACCCTCCGTCCGTATAGGTTTAAAATTTAAGGTGCCTCCGCCTGATGGGCGCTGGGTGCCTGAAGGGCCTTGTTTTTGGCCCTTTGTGCCTGAAGGGCCTGCAGGGCCTGAAGGGTCCTTTTTGCCTGAGGGGCCTGATTTCTTCTTGCGTGAAGCGCCTGTGCCTGGAGGGCCTGCTTGGGCTTTAGGGTTGCCACGCTTGTCACCCTTTGGCCCTTTGCCTTGATAGGCGGCTTCGAAGTCTCTGCGGCTGGGACAGTCCTTAAAATTAGTCGCGTGTTTCCCCCCGCAGTTACCGCACTTAGAGTACGCGGGGTCAATGCCGTGGGGGCAGTCGCGGGACAAGTGGGAGGCGGTGCATCTGCGGCATCTGGGCTCCAGTCGGCACGCCGTCCCTGGAAGGCCCTGGCTCTGAAACACTCCACATTGGGGACCAGTCGCTGGGGGCGGTACGGCTCGACCGACACCAGCATGTTCGCGAGCATCCGCATTTTTCGCAGATTGTCCGCTCCTGGGGTGTCCGCCACGGCAACTAGGAATAGGTTGCCCTTGGCTGGCCTATTCCCTGTTCGCATCCGCACCACGGAGAATGCGGGGATATCCTGTGACTTCGATGCAAGCTGGATTTCGTCCGCATTCGTTTATGGGGGTCCTCACTACAAACCGCTTCATAGTGGTGTTGGGCAATACTTTTACAAAATTAATATTCAGCCCTTTTAGCACTTCGATAGCGATTTCATAGCTCTCAAAGCTCGGCATGTGCAGCTTCATAGCTTCATGCGCGTCTACTCTCGGCCTAGAGAAGTAATAATTTCTCTGTTCATGCGGTAGCTTTTTGAGGAACTCCATTTCAAGTGTCTTGGTGTCCTTGGTGTAGACCGTGAGGGGTGGGGGTATTGACCCCCCTGTTTGTTGTGGTGATTGAAGTAGGCTCAGCCGAGTCTGCCTCTTGTGTGTGGTGTGCTGCGGCTGGGTTGAGCCGATAGATGTTTCTGTGCTGCTATCGGCTCGGGTACTTGTCTTGCGTGCCCCGCCTTTCTGAGCCTTGCGGCTCAGGGACTGGGGTTCCTTGCCTTTCCCCTTCACCCTCTTCCTCCTTTTAGCTTCCCTGAAGCAGTCTCCCTGGTTTCCTGGCTGGGTGGCTGGGACCTCGGGTTCGGTCACCCCGTGCTCGCGGAGTCCCTCTCCATCGGGGCTTTCAGATTCGGCCTCCCGGGATGTACCTGATAGGTCCATCACCAGTCGAGCCTCGTCCGATACCGAGTCCGAGTTTCTTGCGCGCACGTTTGGGAGTTAGACTTTAGTTGGCGCCTTCCGCCGAGTCTGTCTCTTCTCTCTCCTTCCCCTGTGCGCTGTTGCCTCTGCGCTCAGGTTGGGGGAACTGGGTCCCGCTTTCCCGGCGTCGGCTGGCTGACCGATGGGTAGGGTTTGAGAGTTCGGTTTTTGTTGGGGGAGAAGTAGCCTCCAGGTTATGTTGTTCCCCCTCAGTCGCTGGCTCAGGGCAGCCATGCGACTGTTCCTTCCCGTGCTCGGGTTCCGGCACTTCGGGGCTTAGCCCTGGTTCCCGGTCTCCCTCACACAACATCACGCACGCCAGCTCGGGCTCCAGGTGCCGCTTGCTCTTATTTCGGGGGTCGGCTAAGTGGCTGGACGGCCGAGTGGGGAGCGGCTGCACCGGTATCTGCGAACTGGCCTGTACTGACGGGGTGGTGATCGGAGATGTCGTGGTGGCAGTTGTGTTGTTGGTGGTGGTGTGCGCATAGTTTATCATAGCGTGTCCCGTCAGGTAAACGTCTCGCGTCAGGTTTACTTGCAGTGAGTCGGTGGTGAAGTCTGCTCTCATCTCCTCCAACGCTTTTCGTTTCCTGCTCTCGGAGCACGCCAGGCGGTGAGTCACCCCCAGCTCCCGCTCGGACGGGTCATTGACCGGAGCGATGGATGGTAGCGATACGCTATGCGCGCTTGCTGCGTGTAACCCTAATGACATATTCAATACATTATTATTAAATAATGTATTGCCGATGGGAGTGATTGGCGGGGAGCGGAGCAGTGATAAATGCTCTTTGCCCTCCGATGATGAGTTGAAGGCCGTTGAGTGGTCAGAGTGCCGTGATAACGGAAGCTCCTTACTCTCCGTCAGTTCTCGAAGTTCGTCGTTGAATGTCTGTATGGTTCCGGGCTCGCCGACAAATTGCTCTTTCCGAAGCGCATTATTGCTCTTTCTGGTAATGCGAGCCTGGTCCCGAGTGTGTTCATGTAGGGATATTCTAATTCGAGCTAGTGGGCGCGGGATGATCCGTTGTTAAGCGGGTCCCTGGACCACAGAGTTCCCTAACTAACCCTAGGTACCGAGAAGCGGTAATCGGTTGGGGCCATTAAGACCAAGTCGTCAGCATAGGCCAGACTGCTTACTATATTTCCACCTAACTCAATCCCTCCCTGCCATTTTATAAATTTCAGCAGATGATCCATGTAAACTACGAACAGCAAAGGTGAAAGATTACAGCCTTGTCTAACCCCTGTAAGTACCCTGAACCAAGAACTCATTCTACCATCAATTCTCACTGAAACCAATTGTCAACATAAATGCCTTTGATTGATTTTAATTATCTACCTTTAATTCCATAGTCCCCCAGAATAGCGAACATCTTTTCCATCGGTACCCTGTCATATACTTTCTCTAGATCTACGAAACATAAACACAACTAACTATTCCTCTCATTGCATTTTTCATTTACCTGGCACATACTGAAAATCTGATCCTGACAGCCTCTCTGTGGTCTGAAACCACACCGAAGGTACCTTACCAATACTCCATGCTAATCCTACTACTTTATGAAGCCATTTCATCCCTGCTATCCCACTATACTTCACCATTTCACGTCTAGTTTCATCTATTCCTGCTGCTTTATGACAATGGAGTTTATTTACCACCCTTTCCACTTCCTCAAGCATAATTTCACCAACATCATTTTCCTCCTCCCCATGAGCTTGGCTGTTCGCAACACCACCAGGATAATTTCCTTTTACATTGAGAAGATGTTCAAAATATTCCCTCCACCTCTCCAGTGATTCCCTGGGATCTATTATGAGTTCACCTGAATTACTCAAAACACTGCTCATTTCCTTTTTCCCTCCCTTCCTATGATTCTTTATTACTGTCCAGAAAGGTTTCCTTGCTGCTTGACCTAGCCTTTCCAGGTTATTACAAAAATCTTCCCACGACTTCTTTTTTGGATTCAACAACTATTTGTTTCGCTCTGTTTCTTTCATCTACGTACAAATCCCTGTCTGACTCGGCCCTTGTTTGGAGCCATCTCTGATAAGCCTTCTTTTTACGTTTACAAGCTACTCTCACTTCATCACTCCACCAAGATGTTCCCCTTTTCCCACCTTTACACACAGTTATTCCCAGGCATTCCCTTGCTGTTTCTACTACAGCATCCCTGTATGCCACCCATTCACTTTCTATATCCTGAACCTGCTTACTGTCTACTGTTCGAAACTTCTCACTAATCATATCCATGTACTTCTGTCTAATTTCCTCGTCCTGGAGATTTTCTACCTTTATTCGTTTGCAGACAGATTTCACTTTCTCTAACCTAGGCCTAGAGATACTTAGTTCACTACAGATCAGATAGTGGTCTGTATCATCGAAAAATCCGCGGAAAACTCGTACATTCCTAACAGATTTTCTGAATTCGAAGTCGGTTAAGATATAGTGTATTATGGATCTGGTACCCCTAGCCTCCCATGTGTAGCGGTGAATAGCCTTACGCTTGAAGAATGTATTCGCAACTGCTAAACCCATACTAGCACAGAAGTCCAGCAAACGCTTCCCATTCCCATTAGCTTCCATATCTTCCCCACATTTATCAATCACCCTTTCGTATCGTTCAGTTCTATTTCCAACTCTCGCATTGAAATCGCCCATTAGCACTACAGTATTCTATCCTTGCTGTTGACCCTGACCACGATGTCACTCAATGCTTCATAAAACTTGTCAACTTCATCCTCATCTGTACCCTCACATGGTGAATACACGGAGACCTTTCTCATCCTAATTCCTCCAAATGACAAATGTACCAACATCATTCACTCATTTACGTGCCTAACAGAAACTACGTTGCGTGCAATGGTATTTCTGATAAAGGGCCCTACCCCAGACTCTGCCCCTCCCTTTCTAACACTCGTCAAGTACACTTTATAATCTCCTATCTCTTCCTCGTTATCTCCCCTTACCCGAATATCACTTACTCCTAGCACATCCAGATGCATCCTCTCTGCTGACTCAGCCAGTTCTACTTCCTTTATTCCATAAGCCCCATTAATATTGATAGCTCCCCATCGAATTCCATTTCGTTCACCAAGCTGTTTCCAAGGAGTCCCTCGCCTGTCAAATGGGAGTGGGACTCCGTTACTCCCATAGTCCGAGGCTTGCTTAAAATGTTCTGAGCTCTGTAAATTAATGAAGCAGCATGCTACTCTACTTGCACATATTCCAAGTGAGGATATCTCCTCTAACGGGTCATGGACCACCGGTGAATTGTATAGTCCTAGCCACCTAAGTACAAAGAGGGCCATGGCTCAGAATATGTCCGAGATGCCCACTCCCATTCCATAGCAACTGATATCCCGACTCTTAGGACCACTTACTAGGCCACTCAGCCGTTGCCCATAGTTCACGAACTAGGACGTGACTACAGTAACCTACATCATGAACCATTATTATTATTATTATTATTATTATTATTATTATTATTATTATTATTATTATTATTATTATTATTATTAAGCACATGAATTCAAATTTTGCCATATAACTAATCTATATCATTCTACCCTACACGGACAACGCTTTGCTCACCGTCATTACTAATTACAAAGGTAATAAATTCAATATTTTCTTTTCCTCATTGTAGGACCATCGGCTGCTGCTGCATTCTGTATAGCGAAGTTATTCCATGGTTGACATTGGATATCGTAATCACGTTATACGACGCGTAACACACACGGATTGAATATATTTTAAATACACAGATCACACGCATTACTTCTTTCACATTTCTTGATGCTCATCCTATGCTACAGATTTACTTACAAAAATAAAAATTTATACAATTAGATTTTGACCCAGGTTTGTATCTTGAATAAAACGATTCAGCTAACCCACATTGTTCTTTACCGATTACCTGTTCTGACTTCTGCTTCCTTCTGCAGCTTCCGATTCTCTCATTTGTTTGTAAACAGGATTTGTGGTCAACTACCTATTTCTGTTGAACTAGCCTCTACGGAATGTGTCCTTGACCGTCTTCACCTCCCGTTATCGGAATGGATGGCTGTCAGTTAGCCTGATCTCGTACACACTGGGACGTTAAATGAGCTTACCCATTCTGTCCTTCAACTGCTACCGTCTTTGTTAAATTTTACGAATCGGTAGATTTTTGTAGCTGTTTCATTGACCATAAGCTCCCTTCAAAGTTTAGCGTTTTGAGATCATTAAATCAATTATTACTTTTCCAATGAAACACGTCTGATAAACGTTTATGTAGTACCACTTACGAATGTTCATCCTTTCGAAATCGTAGCAAGGCATAGCTCAGCGGACATCTTGGCATTTTTCTATCTTTCTACACGAAGTTAGTACCGATGCGAAGCGACTGATGCTAATTGACGGGCAAATCCCGTTGATAAACAGATCATAACTGAGTCCTAACTGACAGTAAGTCGTAAGAATGAATGTATCGCACTGTTTGCTAACTGCCAGACTTAAGACTGTACACAGACTGCAAGTTCAACTAACTGACGCATACTATTCAAAAACACTCACTGTAGACTGGTGACCAACACTGGTGATTCAAAACCCACTGTTGGTTTTACGGCTTCCACGACTTATTTTGTAAAATTCTCACACCACGCCCGTGAACTAATTATTGAAGAGGGGTTAGCGGAATGATACGGTTATTTCACGTTCATTTTGCTAATGTCTGCAGCTTAATTAATCAACTAATTATCGTCTATGAGTCCAAAGTTTGGTGCCATGCATTGCTCCAAAATATTATAAAAATATTTCGTTCACATTCAAATAAACTGATAACCGTCACTGGTGTTATTTCTTCTGCTGGATTTCTAACACCTTACCGCCATCCGGCGTCTTCTTTGGGCGAATCCACTTTACACATATTTACGACGTAGTTGCCGATAACTAATAATTCAGGTTATAATTTAGCATCTAATCGTCACAAAAATTATGTTTAATTATATAAAGACGATAGCACAGTATTTCGGTCTTAATTCATTTCTCAGTAGCGTAAACGAACTAACTGAGATTATTACTTCCGTAGGCGGTTAACATTTTCGATTTTGTGATTGGTAGAATAATGCCTACGTCGTACCACAAGGACCAAACCACTTTACCAAGGGGAGTAGGGTGTCACTTTGTCTCCTTCCGATATCTTCCATTCCTCTTCCCTCTTCTAGGTATGGAAT
Source organism: Anabrus simplex (assembly GCF_040414725.1). Taxonomy (NCBI): domain Eukaryota; kingdom Metazoa; phylum Arthropoda; class Insecta; order Orthoptera; family Tettigoniidae; genus Anabrus; species Anabrus simplex. Next base: position 559,286,350 of record NC_090266.1, read on the forward strand.
CTATTGTTCCGACATCCGCATTCACGTGGGAAGATTTCGACTGGGATGTCCCCGGTCAGCTCATTAGATTTTATTGGAGGCATTCACGGTTTTAGGTCTTACCGGAACGTGACTACAAGCAAGTCTTGGAGATGTACCTCAACAATGGGAGGCCTCTTTGTTGCTGTCTAGTGAATTTCCTTTACTGAATTCGCGGTATGCAGTTTTCAGGTATCAAAATATGATAAAATGATTAATTTATCCAAGAGCCTATTCGCCTTATGGGCGTACTATGTTGTTGAAATTGATAATATTGTCCATCAGATTATTTTCTGCACTATTCATTACCAATGCTGAAAGTCGTATTTCTGACATTGTACTACTTATAAACGTTTTCACTCGTTTCAGAGTAGAGAAGCACCTTTCAGGTTCAGTCGTTGTCATGGGTGTGGTCAGTATTATTCGGAGCAGAGTGAATACTTCTGTGTAGTATTCATTAAGTCCAGTCCTCAACATTGTCTCATACAACCTCATAAGTACGGAGAGACTTCGTAACTCCTGCCTTTGGTATAAACCTTTCTGTTCGGTCACCAGTCGCTCTTTGCACAAGAACGGGTAGGCTTCAATAGTGACATCGAGCTTACTGGATGGAAAGTTGTTGGAGTCAGTAGATTCTTCAAATAGAGATGTACTGAACAACTTCGCAGCGGACAAATGCTTAGTTAAAGCAAAGCAAATCTTTCTATTGCCTGACGGTAAATAGTGTCAAGCTCCTCTTTTACAACTGTGCCCTCATTGTTTCCTTTCCTATTCCTAGCAGGAGAAGGGTTTTCTTCAGGTTGATCGAGAAATAAACGGATCTTGTTTCTCTCTATATTGTTAGCGCGGATAAATTCATTCACTCCCTTATGAATTAGCAATGAGTTAGCAAAACTATGTTGTAGCTATACAATATGTCCAGGCGAGGCATGATGCAGCGGAAAAACGTAAGCCAGAAATTGAAGTCATTAAAATTTATCATGCGTAAAAGGCCTGTGGCTGCTTGTACAGTTGCTTAATTCCTGTTATTTTGAAGTTCCTGGAAACACTCTTGCAGAGACTCTTTATTTTCGCAGACTGCGTCAACGAGTCGGCTATTAAAATCACACCTGGTATTACATACGCAAGGGATCCTTTAAATTATGCCGTCCAACACGGCTAACCGTGAAGGCGATTTGGATAAAAATGCTGGTTTCGTGTCTAGACTGCTGAAGAAAATTCGGGCTTGTCGATTCTGTGATGCGGTTTTCTCCATAATTATTGGTACGCATGGCATTGCACAAAATATGCATGTTGCTAAGACTTTTGAATTATCTGTACACCACCTTTAACACATCTCATTACCGCCGCCCCGTTGTATGTTTGCGCGATAAGTTTATCAGTTTCGCCATTCAAAACAATCTCTAACACCATGGCACTACAGCCCTGAAGGGCCCTAGCCTAGCAAGCGACCGCTATTCAGCCCGAAGGCCTGCAGATTACGAGGTGTCGTGTGCTCAGCACTACGAATCCTCTCAGCCGTTATTCTTGGCTTTCTAGACCGGGGCCGCATTCTCCCCGTCAGATAGCTCCTCAATTCTAATCATGTAGGCTGAGTGGACCTCGAACCAGCCCTCATATCCCTTTACGGGATTTGATACCACAACATGGCGGATAGATGTGTGAAGTGCTCCGAGAAATTTAAAGATAACAATATGAAGGTAAAGTGTAAAAAGTGCCTTAAGTGGTTTCACATGAAGGAAGAATGCACGAGGTCAACCAAACACGAAATAGATCGCCTCCTTAGTCTTCCAAAAAAGGATAGGCTATGGATATGTTTGACCTGCAACTCGGCGTCACTCGAAACTGAGCTTGATGTTCCACCAGACTCAAATTTACAAGACTCCATTTCCACAAAATTCAACGTAATATTAAGCAAACTTGGTGAACTAGAGTCAGTGTATAAAGAACTGAAGACATCTGTCCAATTTGTCAGTGACAAATTTGACGATTTTAGTGTTGAGGTGGGTAAAATGCAATCAGAACTGATAGTGCTGAACAACACAGTACAAGATTTAAAATCGAATAACTGCACCCTTTCCGGAGAAGTGACACAGCTGAAACTCGACGTTGAAGAACTAAAACAATATTCAAGAGCTGTTGTTGTTTGAGTCATCAGTCCATAGACTGGTTTGATGCAGCTCTCCATGCCACCCTATCCTGTGCTAACCTTTTCATTTCTACGTAACTATTGCATCCTACATCTGCTCTAATCTGTTTGTCATATTCATACCTTGGTCTACCCCTACCGTTCTTGCCACCTACACTTCCTTCAAAAACCAACTGAACAAGTTCTGGGTGTCTTAAGATGTGTCCTATCATTCTATCTCTTCTTCTCGTCAAATTTAACCAAATCGATCTCCTCTCACCAATTCGATTCAGTATCTCTTCATTCGTGATTCGATCTATCCATCTCACCTTCAGCATTCTTCTATAACACCACATTTCAAAAGCTTCTATTCTCTTTCTTTCTGAGCTAGTTATCGTCCATGTTTCACTTCCATACAATGCCACGCTCCACACAAAAGTCTTCAAAAACATCTTTCTAATTCCGATATCAATGTTTGAAGTGAGCAAATTTCTTTTCTTAAGAAAGCTCTTCCTTGCTTGTGCTAGTCTGCATTTTATGTCCTCCTTACTTCTGCCATCGTTGGTTATTTTACTACCCAAGTAACAATATTCATCTACTTCCTTTAAGACTTCGTTTCCTAATCTAATATTTCCTATATCACCTGCCTTCGTTCGACTGCACTCCATTACTTTTGTTTTGGACTTATTTATTTTCATCTTGTACTCCTTACCTAAGACTTCATCCATACCATTCAGCAACTTCTCGAGATCTTCTGCAGTCTCAGATAAAATAACAATATCATCGGCAAATCTCAAGGTTTTGATTTCCTCTCCTTGGACTGTGATTCCCTTTCCAAATTTCTCTTTGATTTCCTTTACTGCCTGTTCTATGTAAACATTGAAAAGGAGAGGGGACAAACTGCAGCCTTGCCTCACTCCTTTCTGGATTGCTGCTTCTTTTTCAAAGCCCTCGATTCTTATCACTGCAGACTGATTTTTATACAGGTTGTAGATAATTCTTCGTTCTCGGTATCTGATCCCTATCATCTTCAGAATCATAAATAGCCTGGTCCAATCAACATTATCGAATGCCTTTTCTAGATCTACGAATGCCATGTACGTGGGCTTGTCCTTCTTGATTCGATCCTCTAAGATCAGACGTAAAGTCAGGATTGCTTCACGTGTTCCTACATTTCTTCTGAAGCCAAATTGATCTTCCCCCAACTCAGCTTCAACTTGTTTTTCCATTCTTCTGTAAATAATACGTGTTAAAATTTTGCAGGCATGAGATACTAAACTAATAGTGCGGTAGTTTTCACACCTGTCAGCACCGGCTTTCTTGGGAATAGGTATAACAACATTCTGCCGAAAATCGGATGGGACTTCTCCTGTCTCATACATCTTGCACACTAAATGAAATAACCTTACCATGCTGGTTTCTCCTAAGGCAGTCAGTAATTCAGAGGGAATATCATCAATTCCAGGTGCCTTGTTCCTATTTAGGTCACTCACAGCTCTGTCAAACTCTGACCTCAAAATTGGGTCTCCCATTTCATCAGCATCAACAGCCTCTTCATGTTCCAGAACGAAATTATCTACATCGTTACCTTGATACAACTGTTGGATATGCTCCTGCCATCTTTCTGCTTTGTCTTCTTTCCCTAGAAGTGGCTTTCCATCTGAGCTCTTAATATTCATGCACTTAGATTTCCTTTCTCCAAAGGTTTCCTTGATTTTCCTGTATGCAGCATCTACCTTTCCCAGGACCATACAGCCTTCGACATCCTTGCACTTCTCCTTCAGCCATTCTTCCTTAGCTACCTTGCACTTTCTATCCACTTGATTCTTTAATCGCCTGTATTCTTTTCTGCCCTCTTCATTTCTAGCATTCTTGTATTTTCGTCGTTCATCAATCAGGTCTAGTATCTCCTGAGTTATCCACTGATTCTTAGTTGATCTTTTCTTCCTTCCTAACATTTCTTCAGCAGCCCTACTGACTTCATTTTTCATGACTCTCCACTCTTCCTCTACTGTGTTTCTTTCAGCCTTTTCATTTAGTCCTTGTGCAACATGTTCCTTGAAACGATCCATCACACTCTTTTCTTTCAACTTGTCTAGATCCCATCTTTTTGCATTCTTTCCTTTCTTCAATTTCTTCAACTTCAGATGGCATTTCATGACCAACAAGTTGTGGTCAGAGTCCACGTCTGCTCCTGGGAAAGTTTTGCAATCCAACACCTGGTTTCTGAATCTCTGCCTAATCATAATGAAGTCTATTTGATACCTTCCAGTGTCTCCAGGTCTCGTCCACGTATACAGCCGTCGTTTGTGGTGTTTGAACCAAGTATTGGCGAGGACTAAATTATGGTCAGTGCAGAATTCAACCAGCCGACTTCCTCTTTCGTTCCTTTGTCCCAATCCAAATTCTCCTACTGTGCTACCTTCTCTTCCTTGGCCTACCACTGCGTTCCAGTCTCCCATCACAATTAGATTCTCGTCACCTTTGACATATTGTATTAAATCTTCTATCTCCTCATATATTCTTTCAATTTCTTCATCATCCGCTGAACTAGTAGGCATATAGACCTGCACTATTGTGGTGGGCATTGGTTTGGTGTCTATCGTGGCGACAATAAGAGCTAATAATATGAAAATATCCGGGATTCCGTACCACTCAGAAGAAAACTTAACCGAAATTTTCCAGAAAATTGGAGATATCCCTGATGTACCAATACATCCGGACAGCATCGACACTGTTCACAGGGTTTCTTCATTCAACAAAACCAGTGTGAAGCCCGTAATAGTCAGATTTGTCCAACGCTGGAAAAAGGGTGCTCTTTTGAAATCAGCAAGACGCCAGAACATCCTAACCTCTTCTCTCCTAGGCTTTGGTGGTCCAAAAGTGAATATCTACTTGAACGAACACCTTACGCTCTACAATGATTCTCTCTTCAAGAAGGCTCGTGATGCTAGGACAAAGGGAATTGAACGTGCATTTGTGAGACCAGGGAGGATTCTGGCAAAAATCTCTGCCACCTCCCTCGAAGTATTTACAATAAAATGTGAAGACGATATTGAAAAATTGATTAGGCTCGCAGCATCTAGGCCTAAATGAGCTGTCAGTCTTCACAGATTCCTTCTTATGTTTTATATTTATGTACATTTGTTTCTCTTCCTCTTCTTTTAAACTACACTAATGACAGAAAGACAATGGAAATCATACTTCCAATATAGTGACTTGGTTACCTCACTTGGAACAATTGCTCCAACCTTGAGAATAATGTATCTCAATTCTCGTAGCATACGAAATGGTAAGTTAGAGATGATTGCTGAGCGCATAGAGTTAATTCAGAATATCGATTTTATAGTTGTTGTCGAAACATGGTTGTCTGTAAACGGTGATGAGTCTAACTTTTACAATATCACAGGTTATGAAGCATTTCATTCCTTTAGAATTCCTTCTGAAAAATCACTTAAGCGTGGGGAGTATCAATTTACGCTAAAAACAAATTGTGGCAATGTAATATCATCTATAATGTCCAAAAGCATGATAATATTCTGGTTCTGGAGATTTCTAAGTCAGGGTGTAGTTATATTATTATAGCTGTTAACAATCCATTCGCTTCAAACTGGACACAGGTATGTGATGACATAGAAATAATACTCAACAAAATAAAACATAGAAATATAATTGTTGTTGGTGACTTTAACATAAATTTACTCTCAAATGCAGTATTAACTAATGAATATAAATCGTTCATGCAGACCTATGGCCTTAAAAACTGTAACACAATATACCCTACCAGGCTGAGTTCGAACAATTCACTAATCGACCACTTTCTATGCAGCATAAAACTTAATAACTGGTCTGTAGATAACATAATTGATGATATGAGTGACCATAATCTCTTGCTCTTTAGTTTAGATATTTCAAAAACATCTAATTATAGGCCTACTCCCAGTGACCCAAAACGACACTCATATAAACATATAGATTATGAAAGGGCTAGATCATATTTTGAGCAACACCAATTCCAGTGGGTAGATGGTGGGGACATAAATGCTTCATATGCTGCTTTAACTAGATACATTCAAAGTGGTCTTGACTATGCATCGACAGTTAGAAAATTTCATCATCAAAATGCAAACACCATTCTGAATGCATGGTACACGCCAGAACTTGCATCACTCTGCAGGCATAAAGCACTTCTCTACGGTAAATTGAGAAAACACCCACACAACAGTATAATTAAAGAAGAATATAAAAGTTACTGCAATAGAGTTACAACTCTGAAAGGACTCTCAAGAAGTCGTACTATGATAATCAATTTAAAAACAATCTACACAACACTAAACACACCTTGCAACTCATAAACGAAGTTCTTGGTAAACCTTCAAAGTCACACGTATCAAGCTAGGGAATGAATGTTTTGAAGACAAAAGTGACATTTTTAATGCCCTGAATAATCATTTTATCTCAGTCCCTGCCACACTATCTTCAAATATTGTTCCACATCCTGAACATACTGCTACAATCAATAATCATCCTAATTCCCTTTTCCTAGAACCATGTTCTCCAGAAGAAGTGTCTACAATAATCAATTCTCTCAAACATGCTCGCTCAGTTGCTAGTGATGGTATTTCCAGTAAACTTCTCAAAATCTGTAATCGAGCACTCTCTGGTCCAATATCTGAATTTATCAACTGCTCTTTGGCAAAAGGCATTGTCCCTGATTCATTAAAGATCTCTAGAGTGGTTCCTATACACAAACAGAATGATAGATCCGACCCTGGAAACTACCGACCCATCTCAGTACCACCTGAATTATCTAAAATCTTAGAAACTGTTGTCAAAGTTAGGCTTATTAGTTACCTCGAAAAATGCAATTATTTTTTCAGATTTCAATATGGCTTCAGAGAAAAGGCTGGGGTGAATCCTGCCTTAATGGACATCATAATTAATTGAGCTTCAAAATTATATTGATAAAGGTTACAAGACTGCTGGGCTGTTTATTGATTTAAAAAAGGCTTTTGATACTGTTAGCCATGAACTTATGATATACAAACTGGAAAAGACGGGTGTGAGAGGTCCCTCGCTGCTCTGGTTTAAGGATTTCTTATCAAATCGACAACAATATGTTCAGATTGGCATGAATAAAAGTGAGCTACAAAATATCTGCTTTGGTGTACCACAAGGTTCCATATTGGGTCCAATTTTGTTTCTTATATATATATATATATATATATATATATATATATATATATATATGACATAGCCCTGTGTTCTTTTAAGGGTAAAATATCACTTTTGGCAGATGATACTTCACTGTTCTATTCATCAAATTCTGAAGATGAAATAGTTGCAGATATCCAGCATGACTGTTATATCTTAGATGAATGGCTGAGAAAAAATCTTCTAACAGGCAATTACTCAAAAACTGTCTGTATGATGTTCGATAAATCACAAAATGACCTAAATGCAACTACAAATATGTTATTTGGCACTACGAAGTTGAAATGGGTTAAAGAAGTTAAATATCTTGGACTAATAATTGATAGCGCCCTCTCCTGGACACCTCATATATTAAACGTAAAAAATAAAATCTCTGTCTTGGTTGGTATCATTGGCAAGATTAAGTACCTACTAACAATTGACACTCTTCGTCTAATTTATTTCACAATGATATAATCTCGACTTTCTTACTTGTGTTTCATGTGGGGCAAAGCAACCCAAAATAACTTAAATACTTTGGAGGTCTTACAAAACAGGGTTATTAGATTTATGTATGGATTTCATCAACTATATTCTCGAAATAAAGTGTACTCTGAAACAAATATATTACCTCTTACGAAATTAATCTCATTAAACGCATCACTTCTTATTCATAAAGTCTTGCATAATAAAATGTTCACCAACTCCGAATTTCCTAAAGTCACTGACATCCTTTCATATAAGACAAGGCAAAAAATAAATTACATGTTCATCAAAATTATACAACAAGGTTTGGCACTAAGGGAGTGCAACACTTACTAATATCTGAATATAACAGCATTCCTGACAATATAGCACTCATCTCTAAAACTGTGCCATTTCGTAATAAGCTTAAGAAATACCTGTTAGGCACTATAAATGTGTAACAGTTATTTCTCTGATATTTTCATTTCCAAATCTTAAAAGTCAAAAAGTTGTTCCTCCTGTACTGTTAGTCTGATAATAATCCACTTAATATAATCCTATCCATTAGGTAAATTGTGATACTTAAAGTATATGTAAAACCACTATTATTACTCTTTCACTTTTAGACCTTATGCGTTAATCCGCCATTGTTGTGATTATCTATGTATTGTTCCTCTTGACAGAGCTCTTGCTCTCTGGAACCCTATTTATCAATCAAATAAAAAAACAGTCTCTAGCTGCTCTAAAATACACTGTGCAATCCTTCTGCATTCTGAGTTTCAGGATTGGAGAATCCCCAGAATCTCTCGTACACAGCACTATCTACTTCATACGGGAAAACAATAACCTGTTGAGTAAGTTCAGAAACATTCGTCGTATCATCCGACATTACAGCTAAAAATTTTGTTCGTTTAATTACACTTCGTATTTCTTCTTTGCACACCTCAAGAATATATTCTAGAAGCTCATTCTAGATAACCTTGGATGTCCCCTAAAGACGGTGGACTTCGATAAATGGGCTTTGAGAGAATCATCTAACTTCTCAGCAAATACTAATAATCCTCGGAAAATGATGAGATGATGAATGATCACTCTTATCATGACCTCGTAGTGGGAGTTCAAATTTACCAAAGAATTTTATAGTCAAATATGTTTGAGAGCATTTCTCGTTTTTTTGCGCACTTTCTCATTATATCTGTTTGTTTCTTGTCTGTAGGCCTCGGTTAGCTGTGAAGCAATATTCACTGTTCGTAGCAGAGCTAAGTCAACCTCGTTCTTGGGGTCTTTAACTGATTGTTCATCTTTTTTATCCTATTCACCTAAATGCTTCAAACCCACCACTCCGGGTTTTGACCAAGTTATATCACGTCCAAACAACAAACACGGAAAGCAAAACCGAGCATTTCTCAGGTCGCAACCAGTTAAATACTTCCACTTATTATACGCTGGAGAATTTAATAGTGAAAATTTGTTGCTTACTTGACGATGGTTGACACATAGACAAGTCAGGTGTAGGACGACCGGCATCCTTCATCTCATTCTTCTCAGCGAGCGTTAATTGAGAAAATGAAATGCCGTGTAAACACCTAACACTATTCTTTTCCATGCCTATTCATAAAATGTTAACTACAATAAACAGCCTCATTGACGCATTGAAACTGGTAAATGCTCACTGTACACTTTATAAATACTGATTGTTAGAAAGCGTAACAAGTACGACACATTACTTGCTCTTCGAGAATGGCTGGGGGCTGGTCAAGCTGTGGTCCGGCTGGCACGCTGACGCGCCCGACTCCTCCACATCTTCCATGCGCAGAGTGAACTGTGCAGCACGCGGGTACGGCACAGCCCGAATCGTGAGAATCCAGCCTTGCTGCTTGCTAATGACAGTGTGTCACGTACTCTTTGAAGCGCTACTGCACTCAGCCTCTCTAGCCTTGGCAGATTTAGAATGATTTACACTATTTTAAATATTTCAAAGGAAGTAAACATTTCGGATATGCAATTATATTTTTGTTCGCAAGCACTGGGAAGAGCTGCAGCCCTGCAGCCCGTATGGAGAAACAGCGTCAGATAGCTACCCATTCAGTCACTCATTTGTCTAGTCCAATAGCACTCATTTTTGCCTGTATTCTCCCATAATATACCCTGTCAAATGACTTGGATAGGTCAATCACGACACAGTCCATTTGACCTCCCGAATCTAGGATATCTACCGGTACTATATCTTGCTGGAATCCTGCAAGTTGAGCTTCAGTGGAATAACCTTTCCTAAAAACGAACTGCCTTCTATCGAACCATTGATTAATTTCGCAAACATGTCTAATATAATCAGAAATAATGCTTTCCCAAAGCTTACATGTAACATATGTCAAACTGACTGGCCAGTAATTTTCGGCTCTATGTATATCACCATTTGGTCGGGCCTATGTTAGCGGAACGAACGGTCGTGCTCTGTGGAGTGTGCCGGGCGAGCGGAGCAGAGTGGGGAGCTGACGGGGCGAGTAGAGTGTGACAAGGAAGATGATCGGCGTACAACAATATAGGGCCATCATAGGTAGATGGCAGGGAACAATGAAGAAGAATACGTCCAGAAGCAAGGAAGTGAGTGTGGAACTGGGATTGAAGGGTGAGATGTTATTGGCGGTAACGGTGGTCTCAATGCTCTTGGTGATTGGGGGCTGGAAGTGAACCCAGGCCCTCAGAGCAGTGGAAATATGAATTGAGAGGACATAGAGGTGATAAAGAAAGTGGTAAAGGAGGTAGTTGAGGAACTCTGCCCGTTTGAGCAGTTAAAGCAGATGATTCAAGAACAAGTCAATGAACACGAGAAGACGAGGTTGTGGATCCAAGAAAACTCGAATGAAGTTTAAAGGAAGAGTGGAAAAAAATGAGAGAGAGATAGTATTGCTAAGGGAGAAAATAAAAAAATATGGAAGAGGAAGTAATGTATTTGAAGAAAGAAGTAGCAGACCACAATCTAGAACGGAGGAAGAAAACCATATTTATTTACGGTATACAAGACGACAAAAGAGAAGCAAAAGTGGACATTATCTATAAGGTGGTAGATGTCATACAAAAAATAATGAAAATTAATTTTAGTGAGGTAGTTATAGACAAAATTGAGAGGGTAGGCAAGATGAGGGGGCGTAGACCTATAAAGTTGACGCTGCTATCATCACTAATGGTGGACATAGTAATCAGAAACGCCGGAAACTTGCAGAAGGAAAAAATATGGATTAAACCGGACTTGGGAAGAGAGGGGAATAAAAATTTTAAACTCCTGGAGAAACATAGGATTAAGGCAAGAATGCAAGGTCTGCGGGCACATATTAAGGGTCAGTAACTGGTGGTGTCCAATGGTAAGTGGACCCGCAATTGGACGGTGCCGAAACTTCAGTCTTTGGAACAGTGTTTAAAACAGGTTGAAACGAGTGCCGGAGAAGACAGACATTATGAAAAGGCAAGTTCAGGAACCAGTGCGAACAAGGGAAACAGTGAGTTGAGTTATATTAAAGTGGAATTGAGTCCGGAGGAAAGAAGGAGAAGGCAACAAAATTTCGACGAGTTTTGGTCTGACAGTGAGAAAAGGAAAATGTGGGCCAGAGAATTAGGTAGAGAAATAAGAGGAGAGTCCGGTGGAGAGGGCTGTTGAAGCCCTAGTGGGAGTGAATGTGTTGTGCAGAGTGAGAAAGTTAATAAGGGAGAGGAAGTCAATAAAATTGAGATTCTACATAAAGAGAGAAGTAGGAGCTTAAAAGTTGTAAGTGGTATATAGTAATATAATTTAGAGTTGATTGGGAATGTCAAGTGTAAGTGAATGATTGCGGAGTTGGATGGAGTTTTTGGTAGGTAATGAAGTGTGTTTATTTATTGCTGAAATGTGGAGGTGGAGAAGTGGTGGTATATGTAATGGCAGAATTTAAATGTGGAGAGGGATGAGAATTGAGAAGTGGTGTTTGTTTGAATAATTGTCTTGAGGTGTGTTATGAGGTGGAGTTGAAGTTGTAATTGGTATGTAGTAATGTAATTTGGAATTGATCTGGAGTGTTAAGTCTAAGTGAAAGATTGTGGAGTTGAGTGTTGATATAATAGGTATAGTCAGTTAATGGAGTAAGTTGTAATTGGTATGTAGTAAGGTAATTTGGAATAGATCTGGAGTGTTAAGTGTGAAGTGGCGGTAGGAGATTGGCAAGTTGATGTAGTATTGGTGTCTGTATAGTGAATTTGGAGTGTAAATGAATGATTGTGGAGTTGGATGGAATTTTTGGTAGGTAATGAAGTATGTGTTTGTATAGGGAATTTAATGGTAAAATGTATTTGGAGGTATGTGGAGTTGGAGGTAGGTATCTGTATAGTGAACTAGATGGTGATGGTAGTATGTGTTGGTATAATAGGTATAGTGAAATAATGGAGTAAGTTGTAAGTGGTATGTGTATGTTCAGTCGTCAGCCCTAAGGCTGACTGTATCCTCAACAGCTGCGCCATCAGCTGTCATAGATTGCCTAGGCATCACTGAAGAGGCGTACTAGGTAAGTGGTATATATTAAGATAATTTAGAGTTGATTGGGAATGTTAAGTGTAAGTGAATGGTTGCGGAGTTGGATGGAGTTTTCTGTAGGTAATGAAGTGTGTTTATTTATTGCTGAAATGTGGAGATGGAGAAGTGGTGGTATATGTAATGGCAGAATTTAAGTGTTGATAGGGATGAGAAATGAGAAGTGGTGTTTGTTTGTAAATTTTGGTTTGGTGGACGTCATGGCAAATTTAAGGTGGAGTATGGCTTGGTATTTAAATTGATTAAGCATGGTTGAATATGATGAGCAGGAACAGATAAGTAGTACAAGGATGAAGTTGCAACGTGAGCAGAATACGTAATGACAGAATGTAAGTGTAGCGAAGACATTATGATGAGGTACACATACCCGGCTGGTGATGTAACGTATGGAATGTGCAAGGGTTTTTGTGTCTAGTCAAGTGGGGCATGAAGGTCTTTGACATTCTTAATACCGCTTAATTTATTTCAACTTTATTATGTATTTTAATTATATTATATTTAAACTGCACATTCTGGAAAGACAATATAAATATTCAGGGGAGACGTTGGAGGTGGCATGAAAGGGCCGAGGATGACTGCCGTGGTGACTCTCACTTTGGGGGTTACGTTTCGGGAGTATCCGAGGAATTTCATGGCATGTCCAAGGAGTACGTTTGATTATTATTATTATTATTATTATTATTATTATTATTATTATTATTATTATTATTATTTTGTTTGTTCATTTCAGTTTTTTGCGTGTATTATTTTTCTTTTCTTTTTTCTGTACAGTATGTGGAGTTTGAAAGAGTGAATTTTGGCATAGGCTGGACATTGTTATTTTTCTCATTTAACGGATCAAATGGGTATTTGTTACTGTAGATCTAGAGAAAAATAATAAAGTATCATATATCACCATTTTACTTCATACGGAGGGGCTACTATAGCAACTCTCCATTCACATAAATTCATGGTGCGAATTATCGGTCTTCTTCAGGGTCAAGCGAATTGTCCCTCAGCCGTGCGCAATGATAGCCAATGGACGTGTATTTGATCCTGACTACTTGGAGCGCTGTGTCTAGTGACTGTGGTGCATGCGCAGCGAAGTGAAAGTTGAAACCCATCAATCAAGTTTACGGATTATCGTTGTTCCAGGCAAAGACTGCTAGACGAAGAAACGCTGTGAGGACTGGAGACATTTGTACGCTGCCACTAATTACTGCAGAATTGTCATTTCATTGTCGTGTACAATAGTGCGTTTGCCTTTGTGTTCAAATTGGGTATGTTAACCTTTTTGACACATACATGCATTTTACCTATGAACAACGGCTTGGGTTACCAACATGACTCGTCGTTATAGGTAAATTAATTACAGGCTGTTCATAAAATGTGAACTTTCATGACAGTATCTTGTATGGAGACAGCACTTACTGATTACAGAAGAAAACTGTGACATTGAGTGATGTTAGTTCAGTGTGACAGAAACAACTGCTTACAAAATGTAGATAATATCTTATATAAAACCATGTCTCAACGAAAACAGTTAATGAATTCATATTTCGTTACCTCCTAAGCATTAAAAACAGAGCATAGACTCGTTGATATTGCCTTCTGGAAGTATATTTGTTATGCCTTTGCAATGGCTATTGATGTCAATATCCGAACATTACAGAATTTCCCTTTCAAATATGCATATATTCAATCTCCGGTAGGCAGTTTATACTCCGCATGGCATTACTTCTAAATGGACGTTTCGCAATATAAATGAGCGTCGCCTTACCCCTGTTGCAAGTGCGCTACTACCGCGAGAACAGCTGATGCAATACTACCGCGGTAAACAGCCCTCGTAACATGAAATACCTACCGTATTCAGAAAAGCCAATGAATCGGGATTGAAAACAAACTCACAAAAACTGCACTTTCTAACAACATCCGACACTAAAAATAGAATATACAAAGGGAACACTCTACTGATTTCACAGTCACTTCCTTAGCAGTTGTCTTTTCCGAACTACACTGAGACATGCTAAATACACACGAACGAAGTACACTAACTAATACACGGATGTAAATAAATCTACAGCTATCGTATATTTTTATACACTGAACTATTAAACCTGTATTGTACTAATTTATGCTCTGCTACACTGTAAACTACCATATACTGTACTACATTAGAGATATAAATACTAATATAAAAAACACTAATTATTGAAGAAAAATGCAAAAGATCTCTAACTGTACCTAAAATCATACACGCTGAGCGAGATACGTTAACCACGTAGTGAATGTAAATATTGCAGTTGGCAACTAGGTTTCGAGATTGCATTCTGCCGATATAAGTCGATATGAATGTTAGCTCGGGATTGGTTGGATGTCCATGTTTCAGCGTATTACCACCAGAAAGAGCTAAAATCGGCCAAAATGTCTATTTAGAAGTAAAGCAGTACGGAGTACAGGCCTTCGTAAGACTCACGGTAATCGACAAGTGGTAAGAGTATTTTAAACAGTTTACTTGTACCAGCAGCTCTATCACAGTAGCCTCTTACCCAGAAGTCCCGGCCGGTCAAGGATTTTTACTTGGACCTGGGAGCTCATTCGAGGTCCACTTAGCCTACGTTGAACAAATGACGAAGTACCTGGCGTTAAAATAGCGGCCCCGATCTACTAAGCAAAGAATAACTGTCGAGGCGATTCGTCTCACTGATCCTGCCACACCTCGTAATCTGCGGGCCTTTCAGCTGGGCAGCGGTCGCTTTGTATGCGGTAAAACATAAATGACATAACAACAACAAGTAATTCCATGAAAACTAAATGTTACAAGAAATTATACCGAAACACGATATCAAAAAATAAAAAGGCAGTACATTAAAACAATCATCATCATCATAATCATCATTGCACAGTGGGACAAGTAATGATCTATCAAAGCTGTAATGTCATGGGGTTTGTTTGTTTGGTACACCTACAACAGCTGAGATGAGGATTCTGTACGAACATTTGTAAAATCCTGACAGTGAATGGTAAGGTTTTTGAGATTATTTCGAAAATTTATTAATAACGATAGTTATCTTCCGTGATGGATACGAAGGGAATATATAGTCGAACTGCATCATTGAACAGTAGGGAACTACAAGGAAACCGTCTATGCTTTATTAATTGTAGGAATATTTCCTATATCAGCATATACAGGGTGTTAGGTGTATAGTGCAGATATTAAGCTAGTCGGCAAAGAAAAAGACATCTCACAATATATGCTATGTACTTTTTATCTTGTCCTATTAGTTTGCCCACAACTGAGCCAAATATTTCAGGACCTAATGTGTTTTGAACGGCCGTAGCAGGATATGCCGGTTACGTCATTCTGTCCACGCGTAGTGGAAGTACAGTAGCAGAGTCTAGGGCTTGTTGAACCTGTTTCTTATCGCAGGCCAACACATCTTGATGTGCACTTCCCTTAAAGGCTTGGCAAGTAGGAGAGGATGACTCACGTGCCAGGCCACTTGCTGTACTCAAAAACCGGTCTAGGGTACTCTGTGTGAAATGTACACAGGATCCTTACAGTGACCTCGAAGATACGCACCAGCACATACGTGCGAATAAAGTATTGTGTAGTTGTGTGTGATTTATAAGACGTCAATGGCATTACTCAGTGATCCAAGCTGACAAAATGAAAGGAAATAGTTAATAAGTAAATGAAAAATGAGCGCAACATTTCTGTGCTGTTATTGCGACAGTCTACGATGAATTTCTGACAATAGACAATGCGAGTTGTTCGAAGGAAAAATAGCTACTGTGGATTTCTTTTGCTAGATGCTTTACGTCGCACCGACACTAATAGGTCTTATGGGGACGATGGGACAGGAAAGGGCTAGGAGTGGGAAGGAAGCGGCCGTGGCCTTAATTAAGGTATAGCCCAGCATTTGCCTGGTGTGAAAATGGGAAACCACGGAAAATCATCTTCAGGGCCGCCGACAGTGGGGTTCGAACCTGCTATCTCCCGAATACTGGATACTGGCCGCAGTTAAGCGACTGCAGCTATCGAGCTCGGTCTACTGTGGAATTGCCGCCGGGCATTTCTAATAGAAGGCTTATTCTTCTTTTTCCTAATCTGTTTACCTTCCAGGGTTGGTTTTCCCTAGGACTCAGCGAGGGATCCCACCTGAAGGGCAGTGTCCTGGAGCGTGAGACATTGGGTCGGGGGATACAATTGGGGAGAATGACCAGTACCTCGCCCAGGCGGCCTCACCTTCTATGCTGAACAGGGGTCTTGTTTAGGCCTTGCGGGGGAATGGGGAGATTGGAAGGGATAGACAAGGAAGAGGGAAGGAAGCGGCCGTGGCCTTAAGTTAGGTAACATCCCGGCATTTGCCTGGAGAAGTGCGAAACTACGGGAAACCACTTTTAGGATGGCTGAGGTGGGAATCGAACCACCTCTACCCATTTGACCTCCCGAGGCTTAGTGGACCCCGTTCCAGCCCTCGTACCACTTTTCAAATTTCGTGGCGGAGCTGGGAATGGAACACGGGCCTCCGGGGGTTGGCAGCTAATCACACTAACCACTATACCACAGAGGTGGACAGAAGTCTAATTACTGGACAGTAAGTGCCGATAGGTAATGTAACGGACCCGTTTAATTAAAACGTCCGTAATAATAATGTTACTACTAATGTCTTTACGTTCCACTAACTAATTTTCACGGTTTTCGAAGACGCTGAAGTGCCAGAATTTTGTAAAGCAGTACTTTTTAAAATGTAAGTAAATCCACAGACACGAGACTGGCGTATTTCAGCACCTTCAAATACCACCGAACTGAGCCGCCATCGAACCTGCCAAGGTGGGATCAGAAGACCAGCGCTCTATCGTCCGAGCTACGCAGACCGGCATTGGAGCTTTGAGTAAGTTGATCGTGCGGTTAGGGGCGCGCAGCTGTGAGCTTGTATTCTGGTGATAATGGGTTCGAACTCCACTGTCGGTAGCCGGGAAGATGGTTTTCCGTAGTTTCCCATTTTCACATCAGGGAAATGCTGGAACTGTACCTTTATTAGACTTCGAACGCTTCCTTCCCACTTGTATCCCTTTTCTCTCCCATCGTCGCCGTAAGACCTATTTGTGTCGGTGCGATGAAAAAAATTTGTAAGTACATGCTTTGGTAATTTCGGAGAAATGTCTGCAATTATAATATTAATAATAATTCGGACCTGTTAAAAGTTCACTATTTTCTTTAGTGTTTTCTGACAGATTACGAGCTACGAAGTTTGAGTGGGGCGATTAACTTTTTTCATAATAGTCAGTAATAATAGACTAACACAGTTTTTATATTAATATTGTTAGTGGCTTTTCGACGGATGCAAGCTAATCGCATGGCCAACTCGCCCAATAATAATAATAATAATAATAATAATAATAATAAAAATCTTCACGTGCCAATGGAGACGCGCGGTGTCGGAATTTTGCCCACAGATATTCTTTAACGTGCCCGAAAATCTACCGATCAGAAGCGGTCGTATTTGAGCACCTTCAAATACCAGCGGACTGAGCCAGAATCGAGCCTGCTAAGTTCATGAAACCAGTGCTTGAACCGTCTGAGCCACTCAGCCTGGCAACGTTTATTTTGATACGTTGAATAGGCACTGCAAAATCAGCAGTAAGCTAGAAGGTTCTCATTTACATTTAAACATGTTTTCTTCGGTTGGAAGCTCGAAAGGAAGGTACGTTTAATTAATTTATGTTTATAACATGTCCCTTACTGGTATGATGTAAAACGTTCGATGTGTTTTGACATTTCAATTCCGATACTACTCACTTTGAAATTCGATCCCATGCATTCTTTCGTTGACGTAATAAACTTTATTTACGTACACGTCAACACGGGTTGTTTCTGCATACGGCGAGTTGGACTCCCAAAAGACCATGATATTGAAATCGCACTGTGGGAGAATATTCCACGTCAGCAGTTCGACAAAACCACTAGACATGTCACGTGCCGGTTGGTTGCTGTTCCTAGCGACGGGGATGTGGCTGGACGGGTTCCCCACCCCTACATGAAACCGGTCTGTCTGACCTTGACCTGAATAATAGCTGTCAGAGATGCGAATTATCGTCCGTACTAGTACGCGAGTTACTTCGTAGTAGTAGCATCAGTAGTAGTATTTGAATAATGCCAGTGTATGAATACCACGAATACCATTATATGCTGCTAGTGTATCGTGTGGCAGAACAGAACACGGATCGCCCTTCATGAATCTATCGGGAAAGGCTTCCAGCAATTTATATTTTGTTTCTTATTCCCTACGAGTTAAAACAGAGGACACTTTGCGTTTTTAAGGGCCGATGACATTAAGACAGCAATCATCATCATCATCATCATCATCGTCGTCGTCGTCGTCGTCGTCGTCGTCGCCACGTATAAATATTCAATAAAATAATCGTTTTATATTCATCATTACTGAAATAGGAACTATAAGTTAACATTTAACTTAAGAAGATTGCCTAGAGTGTTTTGTTAATTTACAAAAGAAAGTTTAACATTTCTTTTAATGCAATCTGTATGTTTTTGTTTTCTAAACTGTTGTACTGTAAAGTTTAACATAGGTACATTATGTTATTCACAGGCGTTTTCGTGTACGTTCGTAAATCCGTACTTTTCTATTCGAGATAGTCTTGTTACCGTCCAAATGGAATTACGGAGCCCGTACTGTATGTTAGTTCATTATTTTTCTACAACAGAGTGTTACGAATGCGACTGTAGTTCCCGCGACCACGCCACTCTTATGTCTGTGTCACTAATGTGCACTTTGTTCAGCTGTGTGCTGCTTGACTATGTGGCTCTCGTTACCTTCTTCTTCCTCTTCTTCTACTACAGCCTTATGTCTTAACAGGTATACTGTATTCTACCGACATCATCTCAACACGCAGTAGCGTAATCTGCTGCGATTTACCGAGCTCGATAGCTGCAGTCGCTTAAGTCCGGCTCCATGGCTAAATGGTAGGCGTGCTGGCCTTTGGTCACAGGGGTACCGTGTTCGATTCCCGGGAGGGTCGGAAATTTAACCTTAATTGGTTAAATTTGCTGGCACGGGAACTGGGTGTATGTGCCATCTTCATCATCATTTCATCCTCATCACGACGCGCAGGTCGCCTACGGGAGTCAAATCAAAGGACCTGCATCTGGCGAGCCAAACTTGTCCTCGGACACTCCCGGAACTAAAAGCCATACGACATTTCATTTCAATGTGGCCAGTATCCATTATTCGGGAGATAGTGGGTTCGAACCCCACTCTCGGCAGCCCAGAAGATGGTTTTCCATGGTTTCTCATTCTCACATCAGGCAAATGCTGGTGCTGTACCTTAATAAGGCCACGGCCGCTTCCTTCCCTGTCCTAGCCCGTTCCAGTCCCATCGTCGCCATAAGGCCTATCTGTGTAGGTGCGACGTAAAGCCAATAGCTGCTGCGATTTGTTATTAGCACCATCATAGTAAAATGTAATATAGTTGTGGCGGAATCTTCTTAGATATGTTCGACATCTGTGGATTGTGTATAATTTGATAACTCATCTGTACTTATGAAAGCGACCGTCGGCCTGGCGTTCAGGTTAATAGCTACATGTCTCTAACGTGTAACCTTGTTTATGTTTCTTATATTTGTTGATGTGTATGTTTGATGTTTATACACAATACGAGATTACAGCTGACTCATCCCCACGTTTTACGCATAATAATCTGTAGGTAACTACTGCGACCGATGCTAACTCACGTGACATACATTTCATCTTGTTTCCTCTTAAACCACGCATATTTTACTATTTTCCTCCACGTATTTCAGCTTTTAATGACCCAATAATAATAATAATAATAATAATAATAATAATAATAATAATAATAATAATAATAATAATAATAATATAATAATAATAATAATAATAATAATAATAATAATAATAATAACGTTAAGTGCTTTACGTCCCACTAACTACTTCTACGGTTTTCTGAGACGCTGAGGTGCCCGAATTTAGTCCCGCACGAGTTCTTTTTATGTACCAGAAAATCTGCCGACACTAGGCTGACCTACAGTATTTGAGCACCTTCAAATACCACCGGACTGGGCCAGGTTCGAACCTGTAAAGTTGGAGTCAAAACGCCTGCCTCAACCGTCTGAGCAACTCAGCCCGGAGGGAGGCACGAAATGTAGGTACGTTTAATTTATTTAGTTGTATAACATGTCCAATATTCCTTTGAAACTAAACGTTCGATGTGTTTCGATAATTCAATTCCGATGCTACTCATTTGGGCATCCCATGACTGCTTTCGTTGGCGTAAGGACCTGCCATCTTTCTTCTACCCTCACGCAATGCACACGGGGATCTACTGTATTTCACGTCCCGGTGCGCCTATCCCAACCAATAATTATATCACACGCTCGTACAGGTCCCGTACCGATTCAGGTTTTCAGGTCATTTCCATACTCACTAGACCACGGGGCTGATGATCACACATATCCCAATCCCTTAAAGGACATAACAGCAAATGAACCAATATTAACGCTGAGAATTCGGTACATCTCCAGGGTCCGAAACCGATGACCAGGGTTGTCTGAAGCCCCTAAGACGGAAACTGAATACTGACAACTACGAAACCAGTCTGGCGAGAATGTAACGTAACAAGGCATACGCTACTGTAGTAGCCACCTTCAGCTGTTATTGTAGCTCAGTTGCTCTTAAACATAAAACCAGTTTGACAAGTATGTTACGTAACATCTCGTGCATTGCATAGGTAGCGTTCAGCTGTTGCACGTAAACATAAACAGAAACCAGTTTGGCACGCATGGCGCGTGACTCGCCAGTTCTCAAAGGGAAGCTATTCATTCACAAGAACAAGGCATACTACCTATTCTAAAAACATCGTATCGCTTTGCTCTCGAAAATAACTTCCGGGAATTACTAAACATTTGATATATAGTGGTTCGTCACATCGTTCTCTATTGCTAGAAGAAATATCTGCAGGTATACACCTAACACCCTGTATTGCATTTTCTTATCTTCGATCTGTGCAGAGTAATACAATGCAAGTTGATCAGCAACACTTCATAGATTGAGGTGGGATATCTCATACTGAAAGAGGCTGATAGTTTCTTTTTTTATGCATTCTTTTGTGACAGTGCGGTCGGTGAGTGCATTCAGGTCTCTGTGGTAAACTTAGATCGACTGCAGCAAAGCCAACCTAATGATATAGAAGTGAAAGTAATGTATCTCCTTTCTGTACGAATAGTTCTCGTCAAGGACAACTTCTTTGTGTAAGAGTATTTTCAGATGATCTCTGAGTCTAACATTGAAACTGATCTTTTGTTTCAGGAGATTGCTGAAGAACACTAAACCAATTCTCCAGACAACAGCTATCCCCAGGGGCCATCCAATCATATATGGTGGTCAAAAAGAACGGCAAAATATCAACAGCGTCAAACTCGGTCTGGCGGCGAATCACATTGCACAAACCAATGCTGGATTCTCTCGCAAAGATAATGGCACATATTACAGTGTATGATATAATAATTATAATGAATTATTTGTAAACATTAGATTTTAATAAACTGTTTAGACAAAAATGACTGGAAGTTCCTAAATAAATGTCTTGTTTTCAATTTTTCATATTTTATTGCAACACAGGAAAGAGCGAGAAGCTGCCTTGGGGAGTGATGTTTATTATTGAGGTCTTCGTTATAAAGGCGCATACAGAAAAATATAGTTTTGATTTAAACAGATTTCAATTGCTTGTAAGATTTCGTGCTCTTCAAACCACCGATAACGAAGGATTTCGGGAACGTGAAGTAGTTTCAAGGTCATTCTACAACTATGACAAATACGTTCATCATTTAGTAAAGACGGAATTACGGAACGTTGTACCGTTCAATATTTGACGATAATATATTGTTACGAATAAAACAATGACTGCTTTATTGAACTAATTTGATTGAGGATGACCCAATTACTACTTGACAACACGTTACTAATTAGTGGCTTGTCCTCACAGCGAGTGAACGGCTGGTAGTCTTCACCTGCAAGAGACGATCCTACTGTAATATTGATCGACAGTAATCAACAGGGTGATTCCCTGTGAATCAGCTTTCTCACATTTTGCATCTAGTTATAACGTTCAATAAGAAAACATAAATATGAATTATAGGCATTAATGCATTGAAAATATGATGCATTTTAAAGCAACAAAATAGTTAATTATGTGTAATCAAAATAAATTTAAAAAGAAAACAATTAATCATTCATATAAATGCATAGGGCATGCATGAGCTTCCAAGCTCAAATCATCAGCCAATTGACAGTTTTTTATGAAATTCTCCATGCCACTCTATCCTGTGTTAACCTTATCATCCCTAAGCTATTTCTCCATTTCGTATCTTGATATACCCTTACCGCTTCTGCACTCTAAATTCCACCTATGACTAGGTGAAAGAGATCTGGATAGACTAAAAGGTACCCTATCAGCCTATTCCGGTGTTTGGTCAAATTTCCCAAAATCGTTCCTCTCGTTCCTACAAGATACATTATCGTTTAGCTCGTGATCAGATACAGCCATCTCTCTGTCAATATTCTTTTGTAACATCATATTTCAATGAAATATTTTTTCCCTTTCTGCAACAGTAACTGTTGTAGTTGTTTCACTTCAATTAATGACTCACTCCGCACAAATATTTGCTTACATATGCAAATCTATGTTTGAAACGAGTGAATTTCTATTACTTGGGCTAGTCTCTATTTTAGGGCCTTCTTGTTTCCAGCATGTTTGTTTTACTGCTCGAGATACAATATTCCTATACTTCTCTTAAGAACTGTATTCGCAATAAAACACAATTTCTATTTCCCTCTCGCTTATTATTTGCTCTTCAGGATTTCGGAGGTCTCAATCAGTTCCGTTGTACGGTAAGTACTTCATCTTACAATGATCATTTCCTTCAGCTTCCTGTAGAAGAGCACGATGTTCACAGACACCTGACGAGGGGAATGACCTGAGAAATCGCAGATTTCTCTAAAAGTATATGGCGGCTATTGTGATTGATACTCAACACTCTTTTCTTTTCCACGCAACATTTTGAACCGGGCATTAATATCTCGCGAAATCGTGACATAGTGGCAAGGAAATGCTTGTAGGCTTAATAGCCATAAAGAACCGAGCCTATTCGAAGAGTAGTAGGGGGAGAAAAATGGATAACTCCACAGAAATATATACTTCATCACGTCATTTTTCTCTGAACAGGACGGACATCAGCTTTATATAATCATGTTGTGACCAGTTTACATACTTGCTGTTTTTTCTCTGACTTACTAATACTTTTTTCAGATCTTTCCGCCATACTATAATTACGTGTCATGTACAAAATAGTCGTTTCAAAGTCTCATCCATTATTTCTCGTTATCGTATGTAAATCAATCACTACTGATCTGCATTTAGGGCAGTCGCCCAGGTGGCGGATACCCTATCTGTTGTTTTCCTAGCCTTTTCTTAAATAATTGCGAAGACAATTGGAGATTTATTGAACATCTCCCTTGGTAAGTTATTCCAGTCCCTAACTTCCCTTCCTAAAAACGATATTTGCCCCAATTTTTCCTCTTGAATTCCAGCTTTATCTTCATATTGTGATCTTTCCTACTTTTAAAGACACCACTAAGACATATTCGTATACTAATGTCATTCCACGCTACCTCTCCACTGACAGCTTAGAACATACCACTTAGTCGAGCAGTTCATCTCCTTTCTCCCAATTCTTCCCAGCCCAAACTTTGCAACATTTTTGTAATGCTAGTCTTATGTCGGAAATCACCCAGAAAAATCGAGCTGCTTTTCTTGGGATTTTTCCACTTCTTGAACCAAGTGATCCTGGTGAGGGTCCCATACACAGGAACCATACTCTAACTGGGGTCTTATCAGAGACGTATATGCCCTCTCCTTTACATTCCTTTTACAACTCCTAAATACCCTCATAACCATGCGCAGGGATCTGTACCCTTTACTTACAGGAAGGGCTTTCGGAGGTAAAACAGGCCCGCGCCATCTACGCCAGAGGTGTGGCAAGAGTGGTATTAAGAAGAAGATGAATCAGTGGTGTCATCCAGACAGTTTGCACCAGTTCACACGAATTGGTTGCTAAATTTAAAGTGTGACTTAAATGCAGAGTTTTGACAGAAAAGAACAATTTAATATGAAATTCACTTTCGATATTGCAGTGAACTTTGCATAACTTGTCGACAGTCCAACTCAAATTAGTATTACTTAACTGTTATGTTCTGTCAAGGACGCGAGCAACCGAAATATGATATGCCTGGAACCGCGACTACCAGCGGCGATCAGAGCGGATTAACTTAATATGGGGTTGGCCGGCAACCCTGTACCAAACAACCAAACAAATGAGCAATTAATTACATGTTTGTTGGGCAAGTGGCGTTTAAACGGGCTTCATTTTGGGACGTAAATTGGAAGTACAGGATATTCGCAGCATCAGTCAGATTTGTCGTCCATTTGTAATCTTCAGGAAGAAGCGGTTAGTTTTGAAATTGCTGTACAAATAACTGTTAAAGTATATCGGACTCCTTGGCTGAGTAGTCAGCGTTGAGGTCTTCGGTTCATAAGGTCCGGGGTTCTATTCCCGTCTGGGTCGGGGAGTTGGATTAATTCTTATGGCTTGGGGACTGGGACCTCACATGTGTGGGGAAAAAAGCAGTAGACGAAGGACAAGTCTCTGTTAAAGCATGTTATATTGAAACTTTTCTTTATTTGTAACAGATGTAATAAGCAATTTTTACACCGAAATGAAGAAAATTACTGTAATTACTGGAGAGAACCACTTTTAAAAAATTAGAATAACATCACGCTTATAATACAAACAAGAAAATTCTATTCCTCTACTTTTTAATCAAGGAATGTACACCGTTTCAGGCTCCGCAAGCTACAAAAATACTCATGAATTTTTGCTTTGACCCATGCTCCCAAATAGCTAACAATATACAGTTGTTTGGTTCACAGCCATGATCGATATATTTTCTTTTCAAGAAAGAATTATTCTCAGGGCAATTTCGCTCTAATTTTGCTTCAATTTCCTGCCTGGTATGATAATGTCGAATATGTTGGAGTTGGAGTTGATAACCAGAAGCCGTAGTGGTTTTTGAATTAGTAAGTTATTGTAATTTTACAGTGATATTATCGTTATCAGGGCCGTCGCATGGGTGGAGCGACCGAGGCGGTCGCCTTGGTTGCCGCGATCGGGGGGTAAAAAATATATTGTATGCGTTTGTAGTCTAATTCTATAGACGACAGTATTGGTCTCTGTGTTATACAATAATACAATGGATGCATGGCTGAGTGCACACAAATTCCCCCTATGCATAATGCACTGTAGTATCTGTGTATACTGAGCAGCGCTGTCCGCTGTGGTAGCAGGTGGTGAGGATAGGAGTAGGATCGTGACTCATCGGCGCCGGCGAGTCGACATCAACACCCCTCCCCACCTGCAGTGCGCGTCGGACACAGTTTACACTTGTCTTAGTTACTTTGTTTTATAGTGACACGCCGTCACTGTTTACGCCAATTGCTAATAGTTTATTCTTCCGTGCATTACGAGCTTTATGAATACTGAACGATGTTGTTGTGAAGTGCATAGTGATAGTGATTAGTGGAAAACTCAATAATTATGTCGAAAAAGTTATCAGGGGCGCAAAGGAGAAAGTTGTACAAGGGAAGTGAGTTAGTGACTGGGGCTTTATTAACTAAATTACCAAAATTATTTTTTTAAACTAATACAATACAAGATGTTGCCGTGGCTGAGACCAGTACGTCTGCACCTAGCTGTAGTTCCTCCTCACAAAGTAGCAGTCAGGAGGCCAAAGAAACTGAATTTGTACCTGTACCTTCCCCTACTGATGATACCGTTACAAGCGATCGTGACCACAGTAATCGTGATTGTGATAATGGCAATAAAAGAGTAATAGAACTGTCAACAGACACTGAAACTGAAATTGAATTTATTTCCAAATCGGAGTAGGTGCCTGTGATTACTTTAGATCCTGCAACGTGGCCAGCGCATGTTATGCACATTCAGCGTGATGAATTTGTTTTGAAAGGGCCGACTGAATATTCTAAAGAAGACCATGATTACCCAAAAAAATTACGAAAATAGGCACTTTTCAAACAAATTTCGGTATCGGTTATTGGAAAATGGAGAAAGAAATATCAAGGCGATTGTTGGTTTATTCAGAAAGATAACATTGTCTCTATTGTTTCTGTTGTAGATTGTTTAATCCCTCATCAAGGTCACATTTTGATCAAGCAATGGGTTTTAACAACCGGAAAAATTTGGCAGACCGTTTAAAATCCCATGAGTTGTCACCAGACCATTGCCAAAATATGGCTACGTGGTTTGAAACAGAAAAAAGAATTAACGGAGACACATCAATCAACCAGCACATTATGAAGCAAATTGAAACTGAGGGTTAGTGTTCAGAAGAAGTATTGCGACGGTTAGTGGAAATTACTTTATACCTAGCAGAGCACAATATGACTTTTCGTGGGTCATCTTCCAAAGTTTTCACAAAAATAATGGAAACTTTGTTGGACTTGTGCAACTTTCACGAAAATTTGATAATGTAGTAATGGAACTCTTAAGAAGTATAACTAAGAAAGTAACACAATTTCAATTATTAATTGTATCAATACAAAATGAGCTAATAACTATACTAGGTGACTCAGTAAAGCAAAGTATCTTGACGAAAATAAAGGAAGCTAGATATTTTTCCGTTATCCTTGATTGTACTCCACACATAAGTCACAAGGAGCAAGTTTCATTAACGATTCGCTACGTCACTGAACATGATGGGAAGATCAAAGTAGAAGAAAGATTTATAGCCTATCGAGTTGCCAAAGAAACCCATGGAGAAGCTCTCGCTGACTTGCAGTTCAAAAAAATTGAAGAGTGTGGTTTGAACATGACAAACTGCGTGGTCAAGGATACGATAACGGCGCCAACATGGCAGGTGTACATAAAGGAGTTCAAGCCGATGTACTGGCCAAATTCCCTTTGGCTGTGTTCATTCCTTGTAGGTGCCATAACCTAAACCTAGTAATTGCTGATGGATCAAAATCATCAGTTAAGTCTACATTTTTAAATGGTATTTTACAACGCCTCTTTACCACCTTCTCTAGTTCAACGAAGTGCTGGTGTGTAATAAGCGACTATACTAAAGCACTTAATTTAAATCAAGTGTGTGAAACGCGTTGGGAATCTCGCATAAGTCCTATTCAGGCTGTTAGATACCAATACGCGGAAGTTAGAGATGCATTGGTTGAGTTAGGCGGCAAAATTGATGACCCCCAAACAGCCTTTGAAGCTCAATCTTTGACTAATCAGATGGAAGACTTTTCCTTCATCGTAACTTTGATCTTGTGGAATGAAATTCTTTTTTGAAGTTAATTTGATCAGTAAAAGCATTGAAGGGAAAGTGGTAGACATCAGTGACTGTTCTGAAAAGTTCATTAAGTGTTTGGAGTTTTTAAACAGATTTAGGGAGAATGGATATGTGGATTCAGTAATCTCCGCTATAGGAATAGCTGCTGAACTTGATATCGAAACTGTTTTTTCCGAGAAAAGGATTCGTAAACGAAAACGCGTCTTATGTATGAGTCTTCTGAGAAAGTGCAATCGTCACCGGAAGAAACCTTTATGAGAGAAGTTTTTTATCCATTAGTGGATAAAGTTTTGAACTCACTTAAGAGGAGGTCGACTGCGTTGTCAGAACACAGACAAGTGTGGGGATTTTTGGGTAATGTTGCTCAACTTCCAGGAAAATAAGATTAAAAGTAATGTTGTTTCGACCTTGAAAGACATTTCACTGACAAAACAACCAAAGTGCCTGATATCAACGACATTGAACTGTATCTTGAACTTTTACATGTAAGTTCGACTTTGGGTCATGGAAAGAACACAGTGACACCAAAAGAAGTATTGCGTATGATCAAAAACACAAATAGTAAAGATTTGTTTACAAACTTTTGGGTCGCATTAGGAGTGTTACTAACAATACCCGTGACAGTTGCTAGTGCCGAACGAAGCTTTAGTAATCTTAAGCTTTTAAAAACTTATTTGCGCTCTACAACGGCACAGTTCTTGTAAAGGCTGAACTCTCTCGAAATTCTAGCAATAGAAAATGACATTGCATTTAGAGAAATTCTGACAACATTTGCTCATGCAAAACCCACGCGAATGCCTTTCAATGTTTGAAGTTTGTATAATATAGACGATAAAAAAGAGCACCAAAGACAAGAACAAATAATGAAAATTCAAAGACTGTATTTTGTATAGGCCTATAGCCTAAATAAATCAAATCCTAGTATATGTATATCAAATATATAGTGGAGTGTGGGTGGTCCGTGATGCTGTTATTTATAATAGTCGCCTGTTTTTTCAGTCCGCAACACGCCAGGTCCATAGGTGGTGGTTAATGGAGTGGCTCTAAAGAGCTAGGGTATCGTCCCCCCGAACCAAAATTGGAACGAACAAAATTACGGGTTTTACCGGGGGTTGGGGCGCCGATTTAAGCCTTGCCTTGGGCGCCTACATACCACGCGACGGCCCTGATCGTGATTGCTTAAGTCTGGTTCCTTGGCTGAATGAGCAGTGCTCAGACCTTCGATTCTGAGGGTCCTGGATACGATTCCCAGCGGGGTCGCAAATTTGAACTACTTCTGCTTAATTTCCTTGTCTCGGGAACTGGGTTTATCGTTTGTCCCAATATACTCCCTCTTCATATAAACACAGCACACCACACTTCCAAGTACCACAAAAATACACAATATGGAATACCGTACATCCCTCCACCTAGATCAAGAATGGCACCCGGCCGTAATACGGCGTCATATCTACATGTCTGCAACCGTCACACCACCAGGGTGTGACAAGAGTGGTGAAAGAAGAAGAATAATTATCTTGAATGCTTTAATTGTCCCTTCTCAAAATTCTTCTACTTCTATACTTCCCAGAATAAATAGAACACCGATAGACTGTTCTTATAAGAAAGACAATTGTTCTCCTGCTGTATGACAAGTATCGTCATAAATCCCTGTGTTGTATGCACACTCATCCATATGCAGTAAAACACAATGAAACATTTAAAAGACATTTATTCAGAACTCCGAAGGCAAATCAGTGTAACACAATATGACACGTTGCGCAGAAATGTACCAGAAGTCGGATTTTTCATTTTTAAGGTTTTTGTGGTTTGAAAATTGGCATATGTTACTGAACGTTTTGAAGAAGAGTTTACATTTCTAGGTACAAAACTTCAGAGGATATTAATTATTGACTGCGGCTATTAAGAAAACTGTATTTTGAGAAAATGGCAAGTACAGCTTCCACTCACTTTCATACCAATTGTACAACATAGTCGTGACATCGAGTGGTGAAGACTCGACGTGCTGCGCAATTTGGTTTATTAAGAGAAAACATAGCTAACGCAAGAACTAAAAACATAAATGTTTACTCCCCAAAAAGTCCACTAATATTGACAGGATTATACAACCAATGAATGAGAAACAAAAACAGATATTTCTTAAAGCAGGAAAGACAACATTACGGTATTCATTATACTTTAGATTTCTCATTAAATAAAATCATAGAAATCACAGTAATAGAGCAGCATTTAAGCATTCAGCATCTCACCGCTCACCACCCTCTAGGACCCCGGTACCACCTAGGGATGATGAGGTGAATAACCTTACTCACCAGGGTGAGAGTAGAAGAGAGAGGAAGAGAGAGAGAGAGAGATAGAGAGTGATAGATAGAGACCCTGGTGAGAAGGTTGCTAGCGTGTCCGCCCCAGAACGGGAGTAATAGCGAACACGCGGGAGAATGAAGGGCACAAGAAGAAGGACAACAAAGTACAATCACAATAAAAACAAGAAACCATAGAAAAACTTACCGGAAACAGCGGAGGAAGACGACTTAAGGCCGTGGAAGTTAATGCACAAGAAAAACGGTGGCAGTGCTCCACCGAACGTGGCGAATGAAAACCAGCATTCACATGAAGTTAAAAAAATTTAATGGAAGGGCAAATAGTAAGTAACAAACCAAGTCATTAAGTTGATAAAACCTAAGTTTATTTTAAAACGTAAGGCCAAAATGTAAATGAAATAAACGTAAGGTTGAAAAATGGAAAGGGAAATTAACAATAAATAAAATAAATTAGAATATACCCAGGTAGGGTTTAAAAGAAAATTAATTCATTACTAATTGACAATTAATTGAAAATAAATACTCTTCAACAGATGATAATTTGAAAATTTAATGAAAACAACAAGAAAGAAAGGATGACCTCCGTACCTAATAAAATGTGATCAGAAAACAACGGAAAACCAATAGACTTTCTTACATTAAAACTACCTTGAAATTAAATGTGATCGATCACGGATAGTTAGTTAATAATAAAAAAACTCAGTTAACAATTATTCAATAAAATGGATCTTCAACGAAGCCGCTTCTCGTAATTACCAAATTTGAAAAAGTTTAGTTTCCACCAAGGACAGTTTCCAAGACAAGCAGAATATTACGTAAAAATACCTCCTCACGCGGGGCAAGGAAATGGTAACACAAACATTAAAGGAGGAGAAAATAAATAAATTAATTTAAACAGTAAACGATGCACTCAACCCCGAAATATATAATTCAAGATCCACACAGGGTCAACACGCCAGACAACACTTAACCCGACAACAATACACACACCAAAACGTTGCCAAGGTCACACCAAAACAAAAGCAACGCCTCCAAAAACACGGAGGAAAACAGGCTAGAGAAAAATTTTAATTCACCCAAAACCCCAGAAGGGGGAGGGGAGAAGAAAACATACCAAATGAATTAGAAAACAAACACAGGAAAGCAAACAGAAAGCTGAAGAAGGAAGGCTCGGTACCTTGGAGACTGTACCTTGGTTTACAAAGAAGGTTACAATTTAAAGTGCCAAAAATAATTATTTAAATTTTAAATTAATAATTCCAATTTAGTTCATGGTGAAACTTCCACCTTACTGTGATTAGTTGCCGAAACTGTTTTTCAGATTTTCGATACCACACACACAAATAGGTATTAATTTAACGACGAAGTCCAAATATTTATTATTATTATTATTATTATTATTATTATTATTATTATTATTATTTTTCCAGAAATCTTCGAAAATATCAAAATCCTCTTCAGGACGACGTTTAAAATGATTTCAAACACTGGTACATACCTTTGGTGATGAAGAAATGAGAAGAATTAAAACCTGACATTGTTGACGAAGAAATACAGTCACACGACCGGCATCCAGACCTCGTTGGGAAGTATCCAGACGAAAAATAAATCCAAAAACATGATCAGAAAAAAGGCAGGAGGTCTCCAACTGGTTCACACGGGGAAAATCCCCGTTAACGTAGGGATTACGGTGGTTTCCTGGTACTCAACCACTCCATGACGCCGGACACAAATACACACCAGCTCGACATGGCTGACTGAAGCGAACTGAGTCTCGCGTCGGCCAGCGAGCAGGGGACAAGTTTTGCCTGGTAGTAGGCCAGCGCATGCGCAGTTATGCTCAACCGAACAGAGCTAGGAGAAACCGCGCGCGGCCTACGTTATCTTAAACTGTTAGTCGAGTAGTCACTTGGCACAGATATTCTAGGGCGCAAAGGCCAGTTTCAAAATGGATATAAGGGGGGGGCTCACATTATTTAATATTGTCTCAGCCCTCCCGCCCCGAAACGACGACAAAATCTCATGCATATGCCATCAATGATGAGGTGGTCACACATATACTAAATTTGGGCGTAGTAGTCCAACAGAAAACGACCACCAAGATTAACTAATTTTTGTTAGGAGTTCACATGACCAGGTTAATAGTCCAAGACACAGTTCCATATCACATAGTTTTTAGAAATAATTGGCGGGGTGCGATCAACATCAGTGTCCAGAAACGTTACCGAGCACTCGGAAAATCACCAGAGTAAAGTTTGTCATCAAATAGAGAGCACAATGACCAGAGTTCGCCAAATAATCAGTTTCACCCAATACACATTGTTTCAATGCATCAGACAATGATATAGTTTATGACACATGACGCAGTTCACCTTGAGGTTTGGCAACTCTCACACTAATCACAGATATACTGACCAAAATTAAACAAAAACCACATGATTATAAGTCCACGCATCCAGGTTATTTTCTCAAGCACGGTGGTAAATTAATTTTTAATGCATGAATACCTTTACAAGTCTCCTTTGATATTAAGGGAATGCATGATCTCGAGTTGCAAAAGGGTGACAACAGGGGAATGAAACGCACAACGGGATCAGGGGAGGACCAAAGAAAGCGCAATTGGTGAATGTAATCTTCAAAATAAGTGAACCGCAAATTTAGATCAATACAGTTTTGTTACGCTTGATTGAGTCAGGGCCACGGTACACCACTCAAACCACAGTAGTAGGTAGTCAACAGGGTAAGCACCAGTCAGTACACGGAGTATCCATAATACCGGAATGGAACGAGCAACCACACCCATCACCATAGCCAAACAAGACCACAACCTTCAACACTCGGTTCGGTTAGCAATTAAATACCCAGAATTAAAATCACCGCAAAAACAACAACCCATAATCAAGAGCATCAACCACAACATAAGGTGCCATGACCGCAGTGCCAAATAGCGATTTTCCACAGAAGTTCAGATCAGAAACTCTGAGTGAAACAACACCTAGCCCTCAAGTACCATCACAACAGTACAACGGCTTACCACCACTAACTAAACATAAATAAGTATGACATAGGTCAAGAAGGTTTTTCATCTAGACAAAGGTCATTACACAGGCATACTCCAATGAAAGCAGGTTAAGTCCAAGATTTTGAATTTAGTAGATACAGGGTTACAACACAGTGAAGAATCGACCACTAACAGATTCCAAGATCCACAGACAAGAGCATTAGGGCAAAAAAATTTCAAATATAGGTTCAACTTCCCACATCAAAATACACCACCTAGTTGAATAAGAGTGAGGACAAGAAACCAAAACGCAATAGATAAATCCAGCTTCAAGAAGTCAGAGTTAGGATATTAAATATGGAAAATCCAAGGCTTAAAAGGGTAAACATGTTTAGAGCAAGGGAAGGATTGACTGGACCTGTTGGAGACTTCTTAAGGTATCCAGATGGAGGGTTCGCGAATAGTCTGTCATCGACAACAAATCAGCCAAGCAACGCCAAGCAACCGCGCACATCATTAGTCACAAATAAGCATCCTGGAATTAACGGAACAGAAATAGGGATAGAAGAATCACAGGAGGGAACACAATCTGGAATCAGTAACCAACCTACTACACAGAACCTTAAATACAATTAATTTCACAATGGCCAGCCAATCAAATTAAAAGGCAAAGTAAAACCTCAGATCGGAAGACCAAAATGGAAAATATCGAGCAATGACGCACACAACGTACACCACCGGATACCCAATAGGGTCTCGGCATTACCCGGTCTACAAATACGTGACTTTTCCATCACACTGTCGCTCTACAGCCAACAGGTACTTTCTCCTATCCACCAGGAGAGCAAGCAAATAAAACATAAGTGGCGGAATACGAGGCGAGTCCATGGAAAATGCTCACAGTAGCATGAAGAAGGCAGTACTCTACAAGAAGACCCCATAATCAACTCGCAGGAAGATTCCAGTACCGACCAAGGGAGCACTACTCCGTCCCATACCAGAGTAGCAAACCCAGAGCACGGTAAGATGACAAACACCAAAGTCAACAGACACCAAAGATCCACTGTGAACAATGAAACACCATAGAGTGGTAGGTAAAATTAAAAGAGCTTTACTGTTGAAGAAATTACAGACAACGACATCAGACCAATAGGAAATGCATGGAGACAGGGAAAGAAAACCCGAGCAAACCAAACAGACACATTACTGAAGACCAACAAGCTAATTCTGAGAGTAGTAGATTCATGTAGAAGAAATGGCCATATCCACAGAACACGGAGGTAAATCAAAGACAGACACGAACACTGCCCATACCAAGGTGCCAACATCACCAAATAATACAACACAAAGAATAACCCAACCATGACAAACCACACCGGACATGTGTCAGCTCCACAAAGGGATTAAAGGAACACCCTCAACAACATGCCGTGTAGTTCTCATGCCACCCCAAAATACATCCCCAAAAATAATCCACGGTACCGTCACAACACAACCACCTTACATATGTCCAAAGCCATCCCAATGAAGGTTCAAAAGGGCA
Organism: Anabrus simplex; assembly: GCF_040414725.1. Lineage (NCBI taxonomy): Eukaryota > Metazoa > Arthropoda > Insecta > Orthoptera > Tettigoniidae > Anabrus > Anabrus simplex. The sequence goes on from NC_090266.1 coordinate 559,321,020, forward strand.
TATACCACCCCTCAGGCAGAGGATCATCAAGAACACAACACAAGACCCGACAAGTAGATATGGTAGGGAATACTTGAACCCACAACTCAAAGGAATTAGATAAGTACCAATAGATTAACAAATTTTTGACAACACACATTCTAGGCCTATAATTACCATGGCAGTGCACGATACCAATTGGAGAGAATAATCAGGCATAAGAAACACCAAATTACCAAGTAATGTTTACAGCAGGATGAAATTCAAAGCAGTAGTTCAGAAAAGGTCAGTCAGATTAATTAATACACAGCAAGACAAGTTACGAGTAGCAAAACTTGAAGTGGTCCAGACACCAGATAAATATCCTAGAACTAGTTGATAGGTTACACGAGGAAGATGGTTCACGACACACCAGAAATAGCTAAACACGTCAGACCAATAATCAGGAAGGGAAAAACCAGTTAAAACTATAATACCTCAGGCACAAGGCCATCCAGTTATCCCAACCTAATACCGGCCAACATGGCCCAACCATAACTGATGACTGCCTCTCGAGCAGTTGACAGAAAAGATAACTCCAATCACAAACCAATACCAGACATACATACACATTCACGGGTGGGATGATGAAATGAAAAGACACTCAAGCCAACAACACACAGCACTCAGGCAAAGCAGAAACACACAAAAGCTCGGTAATGATTGAGGCACATCATATAGGCAGATTCAATATACCAAATTCCACACAAGGATGGGAACACCTCTCTAGTAACAGGTCAAATAAACCAGACATGATCTCACAAGGGTGCATATTTAACGGCACACTAAAAGCCAACTACACTTCGGATAACAGTAACCTAAACCAAATTTAAAGAAATAACAATAGACAAGTAAGGTTAAGCAATTTCCAAATTAAAAACCAACCAAAGAGCACAGAAACATTACAGGCTTGAAAAGTTTCAAAATACCATGATGTTGTCCACTAGATTATCAGATACTAACAGCCAAGAACGGTCACTGGCATGTAAACAACAGAGGTTAGCCATAAGTTAGTAGGGGCAAATAACTTTACCCACACAGCCCCAATTAAATGAAAAGCACATACAACCATCAATACCATAACACCAGGTCACATTTCAAAACCATGAAAGGGCATAACACATCACCGTGCACTTCAGCACATAACCGATTACACATATAAGTAGGCATATTTGAACATGCTTAGTGGCCAGGTCAAATTATAATCAGGATCACACACCAGAGTTAACGCAGTAAGAAGGTATTAAATTTAGAAGACAAATAAACAGTTATCATGTACACCACCGAGGTACCATACAGGAAATATGCTAGAAATGATAATAACAACACTAAGTCTCGGAGCCCAAAGCAAGGCCCGAACAGATAACGCAATAAAATGACCCCAGGACACCCTATGTCACTCTCCAAAAGCAACCGAGCAACCTTCACCTAACATAATGATCAGAAAAGCTCTCCACGATTAAACCAGATTAATTCCCACCGAAATCGCAACCACAGTATGCAGGTAGGCAGCAAAAATACAAGGTTGACAGCCAGTACAGATAATACAGGACATGTACCAGGCGGTAGTACACCAGTAGCCCTGAGTCAACCAAGTCATACTCCATTACAAGTTGTTCAATTATTACAACTTCCACCAACCCAGAATAATTAATTACATGCAATCACTCACCAAATCCGCCAGGAAAAAGGAAGAAAAATTTTACAGGTCACCTCGAAACAGCAAGGCAGAAGCAGAATTCACAGCACAGGTACCCAAAGGGTTTCAAAATCATAATCAGCAAGTAGATAAGTCCATACAGCTCAGCATAAACACAGTTGAAAGCAACAGGGAACTCCAAAACACAGGTACATGAAACAAATAACATAGGGAATTACACGAGATCCTTGCATTTCCTTTTAAAATAGTTATTGACAACAACACTTTTGTTTCTTAAGTCTTTGATTTTCATTCACCAACATCCACTACAGCACTGCACCAAGCAAGGGTAGAAAGGGAGGAAAATTAGGCTGCACAAGGCAGAAACAACAGAGATTAGGCAGTAGAGCAACAACGGTGGAACAACAAACAACCACCGCTCTGATACCACTCTCACCGCTCACCACCCTCTAGGACCCCGGTACCACCTAGGGATGATGAGGTGAATATCCTTACTCACCAGGGTGAGAGTAGAAGAGAGAGGAAGAGAGAGAGAGAGAGAGAGAGAGAGTGATAGATAGAGACCCTGGTGAGAAGGTTGCTAGCGTGTCCGCCCCAGAACGGGAGTAATAGCGAACACGCGGGAGAATGAAGGGCACAAGAAGAAGGACAACAAAGTACAATCACAATAAAAACAAGAAACCATAGAAAAACTTACCGGAAACAGCGGAGGAAGACGACTTAAGGCCGTGGAAGTTAATGCACAAGAAAAACGGTGGCAGTGCTCCACCGAACGTGGCGAATGAAAACCAGCATTCACATGAAGTTAAAAAAATTTAATGGAAGGGCAAATAGTAAGTAACAAACCAAGTCATTAAGTTGATAAAACCTAAGTTTATTTTAAAACGTAAGGCCAAAATGTAAATGAAATAAACGTAAGGTTGAAAAATGGAAAGGGAAATTAACAATAAATAAAATAAATTAGAATATACCCAGGTAGGGTTTAAAAGAAAATTAATTCATTACTAATTGACAATTAATTGAAAATAAATACTCTTCAACAGATGATAATTTGAAAATTTAATGAAAACAACAAGAAAGAAAGGATGACCTCCGTACCTAATAAAATGTGATCAGAAAACAACGGAAAACCAATAGACTTTCTTACATTAAAACTACCTTGAAATTAAATGTGATCGATCACGGATAGTTAGTTAATAATAAAAAAACTCAGTTAACAATTATTCAATAAAATGGATCTTCAACGAAGCCGCTTCTCGTAATTACCAAATTTGAAAAAGTTTAGTTTCCACCAAGGACAGTTTCCAAGACAAGCAGAATATTACGTAAAAATACCTCCTCACGCGGGGCAAGGAAATGGTAACACAAACATTAAAGGAGGAGAAAATAAATAAATTAATTTAAACAGTAAACGATGCACTCAACCCCGAAATATATAATTCAAGATCCACACAGGGTCAACACGCCAGACAACACTTAACCCGACAACAATACACACACCAAAACGTTGCCAAGGTCACACCAAAACAAAAGCAACGCCTCCAAAAACACGGAGGAAAACAGGCTAGAGAAAAATTTTAATTCACCCAAAACCCCAGAAGGGGGAGGGGAGAAGAAAACATACCAAATGAATTAGAAAACAAACACAGGAAAGCAAACAGAAAGCTGAAGAAGGAAGGCTCGGTACCTTGGAGACTGTACCTTGGTTTACAAAGAAGGTTACAATTTAAAGTGCCAAAAATAATTATTTAAATTTTAAATTAATAATTCCAATTTAGTTCATGGTGAAACTTCCACCTTACTGTGATTAGTTGCCAAAACTGTTTTTCAGATTTTCGATACCACACACACAAATAGGTATTAATTTAACGACGAAGTCCAAATATTTATTATTATTATTATTATTATTATTATTATTTTTCCAGAAATCTTCGAAAATATCAAAATCCTCTTCAGGACGACGTTTAAAATGATTTCAAACACTGGTACATACCTTTGGTGATGAAGAAATGAGAAGAATTAAAACCTGACATTGTTGACGAAGAAATACAGTCACACGACCGGCATCCAGACCTCGTTGGGAAGTATCCAGACGAAAAATAAATCCAAAAACATGATCAGAAGAAAAGGCAGGAGGTCTCCAACTGGTTCACACGGGGAAAATCCCCGTTAACGTAGGGATTACGGTGGTTTCCTGGTACTCAACCACTCCATGACGCCGGACACAAATACACACCAGCTCGACATGGCTGACTGAAGCGAACTGAGTCTCGCGTCGGCCAGCGAGCAGGGGACAAGTTTTGCCTGGTAGTAGGCCAGCGCATGCGCAGTTATGCTCAACCGAACAGAGCTAGGAGAAACCGCGCGCGGCCTACGTTATCTTAAACTGTTAGTCGAGTAGTCACTTGGCACAGATATTCTAGGGCGCAAAGGCCAGTTTCAAAATGGATATAAGGGGGGGGGCTCACATTATTTAATATTGTCTCAAGCATTTCAGCATTTAAGGACAATTTTACTCTCCGTCCCGCATAGTAGGGAAAATAATAGTAATCCACCGCTGTAAAAATAATATGACCATATTTCAGATGAGCGTTGTAGTCTAAATACGGTATGTTTAGATAGTATCTTGCCTCCTATATTCGTGTGTATCTATTAGAGCATAGTAGGATAAAGTAGTACCGGTACTAATAATAATCTGTCTACGCATTTACCTTTCTTGGTAATCTTTGAGTAGTTCTAACGAATTATAAACTTGCAATTTTCATTTCTGTTTTTGCTTAGTAGTAACATATTGTAATTAGAATACGTTTGAATGCAGTTTAAAATTATTGTGGTGTATTGTATCTTATTAGAAATTAGAGTGCTTATTCTATTGTAAAATAATTGTGTAGTATAGTAGAAGTATCTGTAGAAACTTTCTTACTAGAATTCTGTTGTATGTGGTATGTTCCGAGCTGTCAGTGGGGAGATTGCATGGAATGACATTAGAAGACGAATTAGTTTCAGTGGTGTCCTTAAAATTAGGTAAGATCACAATATAAAGATAAAGTTGGAATTCAAGAGGACAAATTAGGGCAAATATTGGTTTATAGGAAGAGGAGTTACGAATTGGAATAACTTACCAATAAATTTCCTTCAATAAATTCCCAATTTTTTGGAATCGTTAAAGGAAAGGCGAGGAAACGACGGCCCTAAATGCAGATCAGTACTGATTGATTGATTGATTGATTGATTGATTGATTGATTGATTGATTGATTGATTGATTGATTGATTGATTGATTGATTGATTGATTGATTGATTGATTGAAGCACCGATCGGCTGTCGCTGGTCACGTGACTGATAAAGTCAAAGCGTAAGCTGGCTCCTGATTGGCTGGGGTAGCTTACAAGTCCGGGAAATTTGAATTGGTGTTGGAAGGCGATTTGAAAATTGGGCGTGGTCAGCTGTCACTTTGACAGCCACGTGGGACAAAACCTTACGCGCAGGTTTAGAGTGCAAGCTTAAACTCACTCTGTCTATGAGTTAACCTAACCGCCTGCCCTTCCCCACAGCAAGGGAAATTTGAATTTAACAGCTAGATGTCACATGAACAGCCACGTGTGCGTGTGCTGCGCACTGGTGGGTGATTTTTAAAACTAGGTAGCTACAGGTGTGCCAACGGGACAGAGGGATGGCTGACCAATTTAACAGATTTATGTGCGGATGATATAAAAATTGGGTGCGGTTGTGTTTGACAGTTTTTATGCTATGTATGGTCGTGTTCTCCGCTCCGCTGTAAACTTAGGTAGCTACAGGTGTGCCAACCTGACAGAGGGAGGGACGGTTTAATTTAGAGATTTGGGCACGGGCTATCATTTTCCTCTCGCTATATCTTCACTTGCTAACAGACTGCCATTCCTTACACATGCTTCTGGCTACTTTGGTGAGGAGCTTCGGCTATGTGCGCACGCTTAACCCAACATGGCTAACTTTGCAGGCTTAACATCAAGGTGAATATGCGTTCACTTAACAAAACTTGCTGCCCTTCCCTACACCAGCTTGTAGGTTTCCGGCGCAAGGGCTACTTTTGTGAGGAGCTGTAGCTATGTTAGCAGGATTAACCTATTAACCTTACGCTGACCATGCGTTCACCTGACCGGCTGCCCTTCTCTACACCAGCTTGTAGATTCCAGTGCAAGGGCAGTTTTGGTGAGATGTTTTGGCTACGTGCGTAGGCACAAATAAACATGGCTAGCAATGCAGGCTTAACCTCAGACTGACCATGCGTTTACCTAACCTAATCTGTTGGCCTTACCTACACTAGCTTGTAGGCTTGGGCTACTAAGAAAGATAGTTGCTATATATGACCTGTATGGAAAGTTTTATGCTTTCTTACTAACAAACCAATCTTTTAACTTGTTGTTGATTCATTAGGAGCTTTGTTACATCATGGTTATCGACCCAGTGTTCTTGCAGGTATGTATAATTTGTTTATAACCTGTGTTACTGTAGTAACTGTAGGGTGGTAGAGTGTTAAAATGTTCCCATATCAGGGAGTGGGTGAATTTTAAAATTCAATATCTGTTGTGGAAACCTGATTTTTAACTTAAAATTCATCAAAAATTATCCTCTAACAGATGATACACATCAACTCACCTCCAATAGTTTATTTTCAAAATGTCCGGGTGAAAAGACTTTTAACGTTAAAAATATTCCGGAGGATACTTCAAATGACTTTTAGAGAAAAAAATTAGGTTGGGTGAAAACATCCCTTTACTTAATACTTTAATATCTTTCAAACCGATAGTGCTAGAAAATAGATTTTTAGCAAAAAATTTATCAACAATTTTGTCCTCTAACCAGTACTACATATCAACTCACCGCAAACTGTTTCTTTTCAGGGTTTTTGAGGAAACATTGACTTCGAATGTCAAAGAAAGTCTCGGAATATACACTAAATTACGTTTAGAGTAAAAAGTAGGTTGAGGTGAAAACAGCCCTTAACATAAAAATTCAATATGTCTTAAACTGATAGTGTTAGAAAAGTGACTTTAGCTTAAAATTCATCAAAAATTATTCTCCAAACGGTGATATATATATCAACTTACCCCAAACTGTCTCCTTTCAAATTTTCCACGCAAAAAATACTTATAACTATAAAAAGGTCTTGTAGGATACTTTAAATGATGTTCGGAGTAAAAGCTAGGATGGGTGAAAACAACCCCTAATTTAAAAGTTCATTATATCCTCAACCGGTTTGTGAGCTTAAAATGTTTCGTTTTAACTACCTTACCGATTTTGGTGAGGCGTTTCTGCTACATGCGTAGGCATAACCTAACATGGCTAACAATGCAGGCTTAACCTCAGCCTGACCATGCGTTTACCTAACCTAAGGGGTTGCCCTTACCAACAGTACACTAGCTTGTAGACTTGGGCTATTAATCAAGATAATTCCTACACATGCCATGTAGGGAACGTTTTATGTTTCTTATGAACGAACCATTCTTTAAACTTGTTGTTGATTTATTAGGAGCTTTGTAACATCATGGTTATCGGACCAGTGTTTTTACAGGTATGTAGAACTTGTTTGATAACCTGTGTTACTGTAGTGTTGTGTTGTGTTAAAATGTACCCGTGTCAGGGAGGGGGTGAAAACACCCCTTAATTGTAAATTTCAATATCTGTTGTAGAAACCTGATTTTAACTTAAAATTCATCAAAAATTATCCTCTAACAGATGATACATATCAACTCAACCCAAATAGTTTATTTTCAAACTTTCGGGGTAAAAAGAATTTTAACCATGGTGTTTCTAGAAAGACGCACACAAAATGCTGTCAATTGTGTACACGGTTTTATTTACAAATTATATGCACGCATTGTATACACACATTAATGAACCGCCATATTGACAAATATTTGACTGCTACAATAGCATGTCACAACCAAATACCAACAAAACCAATTCACATACTTGAATTTGAACACTCGACTAACACGGCTTCCACACCAGTCTCATTAAAACAACACAACTCCATACCAAAGACTGCCTCTTTATATACGTTGCCTGGCCAGGCTTCTAGAAGAATAAGACACAACATATTTTCTCGTAAATTCGAGAGTCTCCAATAGCCTATTTACAATGTGAGGAAGTTTGCACATGATTCCAGTCGCACATTGCGTTGTTCTGGACTTATTACAGTGCGTTGCTCAATATTGCAGTGGATTATACATCATATATACAGGTAATAATAAAATATATACTGTTATTTAAGTGTTCTTACATTAAATAAACTCATATTAATATATATGTAGCAGATGATTCGTGACATAACCTCACAAATAATACGATCATGATTATATCAATAAAGTTCGTACACAACTACGTAAATAATAATAATTGTTACGGGGATGCCGTGGTTTTCAGAGGTGAACGAAGGTGCGGCCATGAATGGGTGGATATAAAACTGTAAGGAGATTAACTTTAAAATTAGAGCTATATTCCTTTCTCTCCTTTTTGTTTCTTTTCAATTCTTAAATATTTGCACTTTGTTGAGCAAATAGCAATAGACCAGGAACGATGCTAGCTCGTAATCTTGCGTCCCAAAATTAGAAAAAAAATTATATTTACAACATGAGCTTGGAGCTTCTAATTTACAGACTTTACATGAGCAACATTGCTCCCTTTCAATCAATAGTCAAGGAGACGGATCTCCCAATTGCTTTTGCACCATTAGGAAGAGCATATTTGCTCCACAAAATTATCTACGAGACTACTCTCCACACATTATACTATTCCAGCGCTACAAAGGCACCATTCAACCTTTACGTTAATAATACGAGTGCCTTTGCTCTGTAAATTTACACTTAGGAATCTGTTTTTTAAATTTCACGTCTTCCAGGCCTATCAAAGGCACAACCTATTTTTCTCAAAATCCAACAGTATTCACTGCCTTAAATGCTCAACAGTCTAATATCTCTAACATGAGAAGAATTAAGTTTAACAGGGTAACAATTAACCATTCTAAGAGGCCTTTGGTAAAAACAAAAGGTTAAAGTTACTAGCCCAAAAATGAAAATGGTGAAGCGACAGACCCTCGTGCTCCTTGAGAATTTAAATGAAATGCTTAAAACCGTATTTAGGCTTATGGCCGGATGTTACAGAGGCTAAGCCTATACTACTGAGATGGAGAAAAATGTTTAATTTACAGAGATTACAAGATGGAAAAGGTTACAAAAGCATAGTCACCTCAAAATCTAGCTGAGAGGGAACACGAGAAGGTAGCTTACTCTCTATTCCCTTATTTCGGTTAAGTTCTTTTGACTTGCTTGAAATTTATATTGAAAGTTTGAAAGTCATATTAGAGAAAGAAGTGTTACATCACAAAAGGTTTGAAACATTCCCCTCAAGGTAGCTTTGAAGGACTAACAGAATTTGGACTGGATCTGCCATTACCTTGAGCTGGTGGACCTCCCGAAGGTGGATAAGGTGGCCCCCCGCATCCGTCACGAACACACACTTAGACTGGAGCGATCACAAAAACAACCTGGTCTGAAAATGTGCCAGCTTTTATAGTAGAGGGGAAAGTTCCAGAAAACTCTGGGGTAAGCCCTGACACACCCCCAATTCTCATTGGATAATCAAATACCAAAAGTTTTTGATTGGATGTAAATTAAATATACATAATTTGTCACAATTTGTCTTAATTTGGCGGGAAGTGATAGAAGTGTTGTAAAGATTAGCACCGGAAACAAAGTATAAATATTTCATTTAGAAAACCTTAACATACAAAATTACTCTAGAATTTTAATAGTTTGTCTTAACACCACAGGGCATAACATAAGTTTATAGTAGCGACATCTGTTGAGTATTGTTCAAACTTCCTGTATTAGTTATTGCAGACTTCATATATCAGATGGCATTCTCCAAAGCGAGCGTACCTCCGGTATAATAATAATAATAATAATAATAATAATAATAATAATAATAATAATAATAATAATAATAATAATAATAATAATAATAATATATGTAAGCAATTTTGTAGCCACAACTCACAAGTAATAATAATAATAAAAAATAATGATTATTCAAGCTCGACACTTGCATTATTTACCCATGAGTTAAAGCTTTTTTTTCTATTTGTTTTTACGTCGCACCGAGACAGATAGGTCTTATTGCGACGATGGGATAGGAAAAACCTAGGGAGTGGAAGCAATCGGCCGTGGCCTTAATTAAGGTACAGCCCCAGCATTTGACTGGTGTGAAAATGGGAAACCACGGAAAACCATCTTCAGGGCTGCCGGCAGTGGTGCTCGAACCCACTATCTCCCGATTACTGGATACTGGCCGCACTTAAGCGACTGCAGCTATGAGTTAAAGCATATTGTTTCCAAATTACGTTAGTCTATTACAATTGCGTCAATATCCCCCTGTAACTTGAAACAATTTCAACTGTCTATCACACTCGTCGAGTTTGCCTTGGTCGTAGATTATATCATCTCTCTTCCTCGACGTCTCTGGGTGGGCTCTCCTCCTCTTGACCGGTTCGTGCCGTGTCCGGGATCGGTGTCGAATCGCTGCCAGCCTCTTCCTTGGTGGTAATCGATCGTTCTGATCCTCATGACCAGATTGAGCTGTGTCATAAGTAGCCTCTCGTAAAGGTGGACCCGTTGCAGCACCAGGCTTACACTTCATACACAGCGGTTGGGTGACTCGCCGCAACTCCGATGCGTGGACCTAGACAGGAGAGTTGCTCTTTAGTACGTAGACCGCATGGCCCAGCTGCTTATCCACCTCGACGGAACCAACCCACTTAGGTGCGAGACCTGCGTGAAACCCTCCAATCTTATTACTGACTGGGTGGTTACGTCGCAGTACCATTTGGCCTGGAAGGAAGATCTGGGTCTCTTCGACATCTTGAGCCTTGCCCTGGGTAAGGGATCTCCTCTCGGCCAAAGCCTGCTCTTCCTTGATGTCCTGGTGCCGATTATGCTGCCACTCTGCTAGGGAAACAGCTGCATCATCTTGACCAGAAGTAGGTGGAGGACGAATCTCCCAATCCCCGGTGCCGTACAGCTGTCGACCATGACACTGTTGATGCGTCGTCCCAGGACAAAGAGTGACTGCGGTATCTGACGGCCCCACAGACGAAGTTCTTATTCTATTGGGTGGACCCGTAGCATCCTCTTTAGCTCCTAGTTCCGTCGTTCTGTTGGATTGGCCCTTGGGTTGGAGATTGGGGTGATCAATTGATCCGCGATCCATTCAGTCATCATTTGCTGCCACTTATTTAACGTGAACTGATTCCCGTTGGCTGACAGAATGCACCGTGGATAACCGTAGCGGCTGAATACCTCATCTTATAGAAGACTAGTGATGCGTCCCGTCGTGGCTTCTTGTATCGGAAAGGCCTCAATTCATCTTGTGAAGAGGTGGGTGATTATTAGCAGTCCTGTTTTACACCTTGGTTTTCTAGGGTAAGGACCCATCAATTCCAGGGCTATGACCTCCCAAGGCCGTTGCGGCCGTCCTCCTCGCTACTGGAATCTGCCTTCCTGTTACTAGCCTTGGTGCAGGCGCAGATGTAATACCCTTTCACATAATCATTTATGTCTTTCCGCATGTTGACCCAGAAGAATCTTTGTCGGATAGACTGGTATGTCTCTTCACCTATTGGATGTCCGGCTTCAGTGCTGTCGTGGAACTTCTCGAAGATGCCTGTCGTTTGCTGTCTAGAGATCATCACTACTGCAGGTGTGTCGGAGAGGTGTGATCTGTATATTAAGAGTCCTCCGTCAACCTGGAAGTTCTTGTAGCACATCTTGAATTCCCTTGGGATGAGTCTACTATCGGTGTTCTGTCTCCTAATTCACTGCGTCATGCTCATACAGGGCTTGTATTGTTCTTGCCATTGCTTAATTAATTCCAGATCAAATTCCTTCCTGATGATCATAAGGACAGGTTCATTGGGTTCGCTCTGGTGATTTTGTGGAAAATCCCTCTCGACAATTGTGCTCCTAACATCAGGTTTCATCGCTGTGTGCATAGATAAACTGTCTGCTCCTATGTTCGTCGGTTCTGGGACGTACCACGCATCGAAATCTTATTATGAGATTAACAGAGTCCATCGCATCAATTTAGATTTTGAGCGAGAGACCGAGTTCAACCATTTGAGAGCTGAGTTATCAGTGTAGAGCTGGAACTTCCTCCCCTTCATGTAGCTTTTGAATTTGCTCATGGCCCACACCATGGCTAAGGCTTCCTTCTCGGCAGTGCAGTATCGCTGTTCGGTGGGAGATAGCTTTCTGCTGGCAAACTCGATAATTTCCCTTCCGCCGTCACTCCTCTCCTGGAATAACACTGTTCGTAGGCGAGAATCACTGGCATTCGTCTGCAGGCACATCTTCTGTTGATAGTCGGGATGAGCTAGACAGGGAACGTTGCATATCGTAGCCTTATGCCTTGGAATGCTGCTTCTTCCTTGCTGGTACATCGGAACGGGCGATTGCTGTGGAGTAGATCGGTGAGTGGTGTTGCCTTCTCTTCAAAGTGTGGCAGAAAGCTGCTATACAGTACCATCCACACATGCCAAGGAACTGACGTGCTTGTCGCTTGGTCCGCATGCGTTCAGCTTCCTCGATAGCTCTGTTCTTCTCCGGTTGCCTTTGTAAGCCTTCAGATGTTATGACATGGCCAAGATATTCTACTCGGGATCGGGCGAAGTGGCACTTGTCCAGTTGGCAGGTTTCCATGAATTTTCAGTCGTTACAGCAATTTCTTCAGGTGTAAAATGTGTTCTTGAAAATTCCTACTGTGGTTTAAGTTGTCGTCGAGATACACTAGACAGAAATCTACAGCATATCCTGATAATATCTTATCAATCAGTCGCATGAAGGTTGCAGGAGCATTCTTCATTCCAAAAGTCATTACTGTAAACTGGTACAATCATCTCGGTGTCATGAAGGTGGTCAGTGGTCTAAAAAAAGCTCGACCTCCACTTGCCAATATCCGGAGTTGAGATCCAGCGAGCTGAAACCCCTAGACCCTCGTACTTGCTTCAGTGTGTCTTTCAGGCCAGGAATTGGGTAGGCGTCACTAACGGTCTTCTCTTTCAACTTGCGGAAGGCCACACACAGTCGATACTCCCCATTCTTCTTTTTCGGTAGGACGAGAGGCGAAGCCCAACAGGATGTAGAGGGTTCGATGAGACCTTGTCCTTCCACCTAATGAATCTTCCGAACGACGAAGTTGCGCTTGTCCGGGTTGATTGGATGTGGACATTACTTGATGGGTGAGGAAGTGCTGCATTCAGTGGTGTGTGTTACACTCGTAGTCTGTCCTACTTTATTGGTGATGACTTCCGGAAAGTACTTTAAGGCGCGTCTAAGCTCCTCTTCTTCACTTGGTTGAAGATGCGTTAACCGGATATCTCCCAGGTCTAGTCGATTCTGCATCCTTGCGAGTCCGGAGATTTCCATCGTGCCGGGCGACCCGCAGATGCCTGTCTTTTCCAAAAAAGACTTCATGAGCTGCGTAGTCTAAGTTCACCTTGTATTCTACCAGAAAGTCATGACCTAATATAATGTAGGGTAATAGGTTCTGAATCACTGCAACGTTAATTAAAATAGGCAGGTCCATGCATTTAGCGGTTAGGTTAGTCTGTCCTTGGATGGAATATTATTTTTCTTATTAACAAATACATCGCAAATGGGAATATCCCGGTGGCAATGGTCACTTACAGTTGTGTAATAATAAAGTCAATTTAATATAATTACAAGAAACAAACAAACAAATAAACAATAAGACTAAAACCTGCCATTCCATAGAAAGAAAGTATTACAAGAAATACTACTAGCTTAACATTCTAAATCCAGCATCATCATATAAAAATTCACACACACAAGTTAAGTATTTCCAGTGCTTAAAACTACGGCTTACAATACTATAGGTGGAGCTTATTGCTAGCTTAACATTATAAGTGATAATAAGGTGAAGTTAAACCATAAATACCCTACAACAACAACAAGAGTACAACAAGCAATTCCACGGAAAGAAAATATTACTAGAAATACTACTAGATTTACTTTCTAAACCCAGAGTCATTACATGCAAATTCACAACAACTGAAGTATTTCCAGTGCTTAACACTATGGCTTAAAATACTATAGGTTGAACTTACTACTAGCATACTACTAGGAATAGGTTACCCCGTTCGCTGCTCCCACTACCCTTCCGAGTTGGTAAGACTTCATAGGTGGTAGTAATCCGGCAAAAGTCCCATTTACAAATGAATGGCTTGCTCGGCTGTCGAGTATGGCTGAAAAATTATCGCTGCCTATCCTCAAGATGATAGCTGGGCGAGGTTGGCCTGTTCTGCTCACAATCTGACCAATCCCTCTCCTACTTGACCAGGTTTGCTTGTCTGTGTGGTCTTGAGGCGCATTCCTGTTCCCGGTCCCATCCCCATCTCAATCCAGAATGAGCCGGATCTAGTTTTCCTACGCCAAGTTTGGGCATTTGGCCTTCAGGTGTCCCGTTCTTCCACACTGGTAGCATTTCCTAACCGAGCTGGTCTCTTCCGTGGCTTTGCTCTTGTGTTCCTCTTACAACTAGGTGATGATTTTACGCAGATCATAAAGTAATTTCGGTTGTGATACTTTCACTAGGGGTCGAATCTTATCGTAGAGTAGCTGTATGATGTCTGCTAAGATCTCGTTCTCGCTTCCTTACGGGTGCAGCCGCTTGAAGAGCCGGTACTTCTGGAGAACAAACAAGATAGCTCTCATGCCGGCGGGTTGTGCCTCAGTCAGTAGCTTTCTCTTCGCAGAGCTCTTCGCCCCTTCGGAATTAAACCTAGCAAAGGATTCCCTCTTGAAGTCCGTCCAATTTAAGTCTATGCCCTTCCAGTTATTCCAACAAATAGCGGCTTGCCCCTTTAACCACGCTGTGAATAGTTGAGCGAATATGTCCTCCGGTAGATTAGCCCTTCCTACTAGACCGACCGATCCCTCGATGATGTAAGTCTGGTTCTCTTCCATTCGCCCGTGGAATTATGGAAGGCTCTCTATAATCAACTTCGGGTCTAGGTGCCCTGTATTGCCGGTTAGGTGTGAGGCGGTTGGAGGCGTGGCGATAGGTCCTGTTCGAGTTAATATATCTTCTACCGTGTGAGGGATGCTTTCTCTTATATTCTGCACATCTCCCTTGCTGGTCGAAATCCAGTTTTCTAACCTTCCTTCAACGGCAGAAATTTGGTTCCCAAAATTTCCCTCGAAAGTAGAAATTCTCCCCTCAACCAGTTGTTTTATGCCAGAAACCTGGATTTCCATCTCCCCCTTGAGGTTGAGTATGTCCCCTTCCTGCTGGCTTACACTACTATCGATCCGCTCGACCTGTCTCACTTTCAACCTGATGCCCGATATCTGCTGTGTTAATTGATTGGTGACATCGCTAATTAGGGACGTGATTTTATCATCTACGGTTGAAATTTTCGATTCTAAGCACTGTTATGCTTTATAAACCTGCGTGACACTTGTGATATTTGTCCGCTTAAAACTGTATTAGCTTGATAATTTTCATCTGAAATTTTGTCATTTACTTTGCAAATTTGGTCTGTTAAGTTGGAATTGAGTTGTGAAATAATTGCCGGCATCATGCTCATTAGTTTGGAACACATTGTAGTCATATTTACCTCCTCTTACGATAACGAGTCCAGATGTTCGTCCACTTCGATAAAAACGTTTGGGGATCTTCGCCGTTTTCGTTGAAGTCTTGTCGTAACCGCGTCTTCAATGATTTCTTTTCCGGAATGTTTCTCTTTGCGAGTTCGTCTTTAAATTGTTGTACGTACATATTTTCTAGTATCACTTCTATTTTGTTCTGATGCACTTACACTTGTATCACCACCGAAAATTATTCTTCAATCCTGTCACGGTCGCCAATGACGTTTCCACAAAGACACATCAAAATTCTGTCAATTGTGTACACAGTTTTATTTACAAATGAGTTACACGGCATTGTATACACACATTAATGAATCGCCATTTTGACAAACATTTCACTGCTACAGTAGCATGTCATTTCTAACTACCAACGTAACCAATTCACATACTTGACTTCAAACACTCGGTTAACACGACTTCCACACAAGTCTCATTAAAACAACTCAACTCTACTCCGAAGACTGCTTCTTTATATACGTTGCCTGGCCAGGATTCTAAAAGAATATAACACAACATGTTTTCTCGTAAATTCGAGAGTCTCCAATAGCCTATTTACAATGTAAGGAAGTTTCTATATGATTCCAGTCGGACATTGCGTTGTTCTGGACTTATTTCAGTGTGTTTCACAATATTGCTGTGGATTATACATGATATATACAGGTAATAATAAAATATATACTGGTAATTACGTGTTCTTGCGTTAAATAAACTCATATTAAGATATATGCTGCAGATTTGTCAAGACATAACCTCACAAATAATACGGTCATGTTTATACCAAATAAAGTTCGTACTCAACTACGTAAATAATAATAATAATATTACTAATACAGGTAAACAACTTCATAGCCACACCTCACAAGTAATAATAATAATAATAATACTAATAATAATAATAATAATAATAATAATAATAATAATAATAATAATAATTCGAGCTCGATACTTGCATTATTTACCGATGGGTTAATAATATTGTTTCCAAGTTATATTAATCTATTACACTTGCGTCAACCACCAATTGAGGAGATAGTGAATTTAAACATTAAGAGGTGTTTTCACCCCCTCCCTGACACAGGCATATTTTAACACACTACTACCCTACAGTTACTACAGTAACACAGGTCATCACACAAATTCTACATACCTGCAAGAATACTGGGCCAATAAATATGATGTTACAAAGCTCCTAATAAATCAACAACAAATTAAAAGGTCATTTTACCCCAAAAATTTCTTTATCTGTATATTTGTAAACATATAGTGTTAGAGTGCTTAGAAAATAACCAATTTTATAATTATAGGTTGTCTTATGCATACTCTTATAGTACTAACTCTAGTTTAAGATCGATGTTTGTACGCTTTGACTGAGCAAGATTGCTGCAAAACACATAGACAAACGGTGACGTTTGCTGAGTTGCAAGAAAATGGTTGAACAGAATGTAATAAAAATTGGTATATACAGTAGGTCCCTATAGGTTAGAAATAACATTTTCTCACGTAGATAATTAATAATTGTATTCATACTAGTTGAATTGGTAGTTTAGGGGGAAGTATAAAATGTTATTTGCATATAACGTAATTGCGTTAGTAGAAGTTCTATAGAAAATGCAGCATAATCAAACTTGTGGAAAATGTTTCTAATCATTTTTATCTTAAAATATTTTCTATGCAGGCTAGAATAACAGTGATAATCGTGAATTTAAGCTTTTGCTGAGTTGCGAGAAAATGGTTGAACAACATGTAAGGAAACTTGGAATGTAACGGTTAGTAATAAAATTGAATACGTTGATAATAATTCATTTTATTCGTGCTAGAAGAAATAGTAGTTTAGGGGAAAGTCTAAAATTTTATCTTCGTATAATCATGTTATCAGCGGGTCTATAGGTAAATACTACATAACCATCTTTGTAGAGAATAAATATTTAGTCATTTTTGTCTTAACATGTTTTCTGTGCAGGCTATAATAACAGAGGTAATCGTGAATATAGACTATTACAGAATTGTGAGAAATGGTTGAACAGAATGCAACAAATCTTGGATTGTATAGGTTAAGAAGAAAACACTAGCACGTAAAAAGAATATTTTTATTCATGCTAGCTGGAATGACAGTTAAGAGTAAAGTTTAAAACTCTATTTTCGTATGATCATGTCATTATCAGTTCTATAGAAAAATACGACATAACTAAAACTGCAGAAAATTAAATTTCTGATCATTTTTGTTTTAGCGTAATTTTCTCTACGAACTATAATAACAGAGATAATCGTGAATTTAGACCAAATACAGTAGAGACAATACGCGACACTGACGGATTTAGCCTTGTTAAAATGGGAGACAATTCGATGGTGGCGCTCCTAGTGACTTGACCTGAAAAGTCGCGCTAAATTCAAATATCAATGGAAATGCATATACAAAAATGGATAAATAAATTACGTCTAGAAAGAAAGTATTATTGAGATATTAACTTCGAAGTTGCTACAGCAATTCGGGATAAATGAATGAAGAATTATTATAAAGATTATTGATTTAAAGACTGAAATTAGACATATAAACAAGATGTGAAATGGACTGCTGTGAAATGGCTTGATATTTCCTTTATGCATTACTTTTTTGCTATAGCATTCCTCCCTGAACTTTTACGGTCAGATTTGTCTTTTTCTCATTTAAAAAACATTGTACCATCACATTAAGACACTTGTCCATAAAAATATCGGCGCATTCCTTACATACATTATGCAATGAATTAACATTTAAAAGCTGGACAATTTTCCTCTTAACATTAAGCACACTAACAGAAAGAAAATGTACAAAACCCCGGCTTTAATCTGAGAAGAAGGATAAAAGAAAGCAAAGTATGAAAATGTTGTCGATAGTGATGCTTTGAGGAATATTTACGTACAATTAGAGTAAAAATGTAACATACCATTGGCTGTATAGTCGAGGATTTCTAAAGTCGCTGGCCTGGAAATGATCTGAACATATCTTATAATTCTTATATAAGCGTAACGTCCCTTCTTTCTTGTACACCTTATCCAAATCACTTCTGTGACATTTCAAAATCCACACATCAGACCTACAACAATACATCGGTATTGAAGGTTAACTGCTGCACTATACAATAAAATGGCGTATTATATTTTAAGCCAGTTAAAATATGGGTCGAGCAGGTCAGAAGATTATGAAGCACTATAAAAATCTCCGTGTCACTGGAAGAATATATATGCAAACACAATATTACTTACATTTTCTTGTCACGAGGGAGGCGAAAGAAAGACCGCGCATACTTCTCTACTTCATAGTTGCTGCAACCAAATACAGCACATACCTTTCTCCTCATGTTGAGAAGAGATATCAAGGAATGACACACGCCACTATTTAATTATGTCAACTCACTGAAAAAACATAAATAACACCAAACATTTCACACACAAATACACGTGCTCTTATGACAGAATCAGTAGTTCTCAGGTCTACCCGCTAGAGAGAGCTCTAGTAGCTGTCCCTGGATATCTCGCTGAGTGTCGCATATTGTCTCTACTGTATTTGTTTAGACTTAAGCCGAGTTGCAAGAAAGTGGTTGAACAGAATGTAAAGTTTAGAAATAAAGTGCAATCGTGTGGGTTATAAATAATTTTATTCATGCTATAAACCAAACTTAGAGTGCACACCGGTGACAGTGAGTAGATACTTAAACCCTTTATTTCTCGAGGCATAAGGAATAATTTCTACTAAGTGAGCTTGCTATAAATAATCTTTTCTACGAGTGTTGACGCGTCTGCGATGGTAATTGTGAAGAGGTTTATGTAACTTGTGGACAATGCATATCTTTACATATAAGGTCTTGCTTTGAGACGTTATTACTTAATAATACCCGCATGCTGTAATTCTTTCTCTTTTTATAAAATATCTGACCTGTGTGACCAGCATCCTGATAGGCTCTTAGCAGTTGCAGAAATTTTACGAGCACGTTGGGCAGTTTTTAGTACCGTAGGTAGACGTAGAGGCTTTTGACGATATTAAGACTACGTGCAGACAGTCGATGTGAAGGAAACGGCTCATAAATATACTCTCAACACTTGTGATTCTTATTTTCATTTGTGGCTTTCCTCCTCTCGTAATTACGTCGAGTACCGTTAGTAGTAAAAATAATTGAACTATACTCCTTATGATCATCAGGCGAAATTATATTCTTGTTGGGTATCAGAGAGAAGAGTAGTTCTAAGAGACCTTTAGTAGGTTTACAGATGGCACCTTTTATGATGAGATAGTCGCTGTTAATCTTAACATCAGCATCACTTATACGAAAACAGTTATCTTCATAGCGAATACCGTAGATTGTGTCGGGGTTTCCTGTAAAGAGCTTTCCTATGTAGGGAGCAAGAAGTAAACCATAGGTGTTTTGAGTAAATGTCTTTAATTTGATTACTATACTCTGGCCGAGGAAGGCAGATCTTGTTTGGATGAGGTAGATACTTTTGCAATAGTGTTTGTAGATACAAATTTAACTTCCTTCGATGGTAAAGAGACGTTGGAATATTCTTTATAGACTCCTTCTACCTTATCTTTTCTTCTAGAGATGTTTGCACTGCAATAGAACGTGTAGTAGGCTTAGAGAATAACGTGTTTTTATGCGTTTTTCTGATAGATTACGCTTACTGACTGGTTTCGAGACGTTACATATTCCTTCTCCTTGATGCACATCTTCTATATGAGACTGATACTCTTCTAAATTAGGGCAATATGTACCGCAGATTTCGCATCATAACAGTAGGTAAGGGTTATTCTGCCCGAAGGCAGGTCCGAACCTCCGCAGAGGTGTTCCTGAGCCGGAGTTTACGTACGGTAGGGTGGCCAGTTCCTTTCCGCTCCTCCATTCCCTTATCCCCACCAACAGCGCGTGGCAACTCATCCAACACCTGACCACGCCCAATGTTGCTTAACTTCGGAGATCTCACGCGATTCGGTGTTTCAACACGGCTATGGCCGTTGGCTATCATAACAGTGTTGAGTAACAATGTTTGGAACTCACATGACGTGCAAAATTATCGCATCTGTTAAATGTAGCAATCGTGTGGGCTATAAACAATTTTATTCATGTATAAACCCAACTTAGAGTGCACATCAGTGACAGTAAATAGATACTTACACCCTTTATTTCCAACTCAAACTCTGTCTCTGCCTCCACCTCGACATAAACTTCCGCCTCCTCCTCCACCACCTCAACTTACGCCTCCTCCTCCACCTCCACTTCCGCCTCATATTATTACTGCAGTACAGCCTGCAGGCTATGTTGCTTTAGAGGCGGAGGTAAAGTTTTGAAGTGTAACAGACTCAGACGATGTTGTATTGTTCAGAACTTGCTTCTGCCGCTAACATTCAGACACAGTTTCTAAGCGTTTTACTAGTAGATTACTTGAGCAAATGTGTTTAGAATTGGCATATCGTGCGAGATTATCTTACCTGTTAAAAGTAGCAAAACGTTGACCGCATGCGAACATTGTAAAATTATGCTTGACGGCGTTATGTCACTGGAGACTGTCTTGCTTTCAAAAATCTTTAGCACACACATTACACTTAAACATATTAAAGCGTTAACTGCTAATTGATGAGTGTAGCTGCAACTGATAATAATAACAAATGCTAACGTTGTGTTATAAACAGACCTAATTGCTATGTAAATACGACTGTCAACACATTTTACAAGCTGCCTTAAAATCTGTCTCTTATGCCAGACAGCGTGTAATAAAAACTGTTGTGCTAAGCACTTTTTATGCTATCCTAAAAAGTTCATTCTTGTCATTAGTACCTACCTCTGTCTCTACTTTTAACTATAAAGTAACTGGTAAATGTAATTCTACCTGAACTAACTTTACATAAACCTTAGCATCTGCTTATTCCTCAAGTTACACTTCTGCCTTAACTTACGCCTCTACCTCAACTTACGCTTCCACCTCAATTTACGCTACCGCCTCAACTTGCGCTTACGCCTCCACCTCCATCTCAACCTTTACCTCCGCCTCAACGTACGGCCCCGCCTCAACTTCAGGGACACATAATTTGTAAAACAATACAAGCCTGCACATATAGTCAGCCATTTCAATTTTCATATCTATAAAGTTGGCACCTGCATTTTAGCCATGTTAGGTTATGCCTATGCACGTAGTCAAAGCTCTTCACCAAAGTAGTCGGAAGCTGGTGTAGGGAAGGGCAGTCGGTTAGCAGTTGAGGAACAAGTGAGGAGCTAGTAAGAATCTAGTGAAGACCTAGTAAGGATCTAGTAATGAGCAGGTGAGAATCTAGTGAAAATCTATTCAAGGTCTAGTGAAGATCTAGTGATGAGCAAGTAAGGAACAGTTGGGGATTAAGTGAGGAGCCACTCTTCTCTACTATTCCTTTAAACTTCTTAGTCAACATCTTTACTACCAGTTCAGTTAGAAATTGAAGCAGGGTAGGATTAACATGTTAAAATTTCAAACAAAAATGCATTTTATTTCACAAATCGTGTTTGTTATAGCATGCATACATTTTTTTTCCTTTCATCAAGTAAATCTGTTCAGTCCTTATATTTTCTCTGCTGTCTTCGCCTTCTAATGCCTCCACCCAGCAACAGTTTTCCTTTCATTGCACCAGCAACAATAAGCACTCCTATCTTCTCAGAAACTGTAGCATTAGGTGATGTTACACACTGCATAGCTTTACGAAGCAGAATTTAATGAGCTACACGTCTCAGTTCAGGTTTGTTTTCTTGTTTACTAGCGCGGTAAGCAAAATCAGTCTCTTTGCAAGCAGCATCTAACATATTAATACCAGGATCACCACCACGCGCCAGGCAACATCGAATTGAGTGACAGGCCCGCAGTATTCGTAGTTAGGAAGATGAAGCTCAAAAGGAAGAAGATCAATTGCTTTATTTATAAGCCCATACCCAACATGCTTCCTCACCACATGTCTCTTCTGTGTTTGCTTAGTCACTCTCTTTGCAACCATTATAAGTGTTCATAAGCGAAGTCAACTCGTTAGTTTTAGGTCTGTGACACAGCGTAATCAGCTGACACTTGCGGCACTGTATCACTGGAGGTCTCCTAGGAAAACTAATTTGTTATTAATGTAGATTGCACGTTTGAAGCACCGACAGAACAGGATCTTGCGTCCACTCACAATGCGCTTTCTCCCAGATCTTCTTTACAGTATTTGCAGCTACATTCACTAGAAATGCCTTTGGTAATGCCTTAAGCTATTCTTCAGTAAAAGTGTTTGGTTTTTATTTCAAGCATAAAACTTAACGATTGTTTTTTCAACAGCGTTACATTTACCACACACTACGCTCCTCGAGAAGAGTTTGAAATGATGAACATTCTAATTCATGTAGATCGGTAACTTTACATGTTGCTGGTAGATACGTATGAAACTATTCTTTCTTTTCATAACCCATCACCAACACAAGATCTGTTCCTGACAAATAGTGTCCATAGTCGTAGCTAGAAAGCGATAAGGAATACCACTTTCTTCCCACTGCAGTCCTAAATTATCTTTAATCAACTTTGTCTGCTTTCTAACTTCATCTGTTTGCAAACGGTAAGGGAAATGTGGGCTAAATACTAAACCCACAATTTTTGGTGCCCACAACACAGTGCAATCCAATAAAGCCACTTCTTTAAACACAAATTTGCTTCTGTTCACTTTAATACCTTGCACATCAACTAATTATGCCCTTGTCATGATGAACTAAAAATCTGACAATTTTCTAGCACAGTATCTCGTCAACTAAATAACATATTCATACTCACAGCATATATAAAGACTTGAGTTTACGAGAGATAGAGGGAGAGAAAGCCTGTTAGCCAAGAAGCCTAAACATGCATAACCATGTACACCTGATTACTGCGTGGCTGACCTTGGTATAATACCTGATCTGTCACATTATTTTGTTCTTTCAACTTCGGCATCTTAACCGAATTAGTCAAATCGTACAAGCACCGACCTTAAACTAGAGCTGATCCTATAAGGGCATGCATAGGATAACTTACAGTTATAACACTGGTTATTTTCTAAGCAACACTACCATATAATTATGTTTACAAATATACGGATAAAGAGTAGATACGATGTGTGAAGGTGCAAGGTATGTAAAACTAAACATTTTAAGTTCACAGAAAGCTTTTTACATCGACCGGTTGAGGATATAATGAATTTTTAAGCAGAGCATTTCTTTTCACCTCCAACTTAGCTTTTACCCTAAACATCATTTAAAATTTCCTCCAAAACTTTTTAACGTTGTAAGACTTGTTATACCAAAACTCTGAAAGGAAACAGTTTGGGAAGAGTTGCTATATATATATCGTCGGTCAGAAGATAATTAATAAATTTTAAGGTAAAATTCAGTGTTTGTGACTAAATCTTTAGGAGATATTGAATTTTTAATTTAAGGGCTGTTTTCACTCCAACCTATTTTTTACTCTAAAAGTCGTTTAATGTATCCTCCGAAACTTTTTTAACGTTAAAATTCATTTTACTTCAAACTTTGAAAAGAAACAATCAGGGGTAAATTATATATATCGCCGGTTAGAGAAATATTATTGATAAATTTTAAGTTCAAATCATTTTCCTCGAACCATCGGTTGGAGAGACATTGCATTTTTAAGTTAAGGGTTGTTTTCGAACCAACCTCTCTTTTTACTCTAAAAGTAATTCAAAGTTTCATCCAACACTTTTTTAAAGGTTCAAAGCAATTTGAACCCCGAAATTTTGAAAGTAAACAGTTGGGAGAAAGTTTATAGATATCACCGGTTAGAAGATAATTTTTTTATAAATTTTAAGCCAACATTCAGATTTAAGCAAGTATCCGTTGAGGAGATATGAATTTTCAATTTAAGGAGTATATTCACCCCCTCTTTGACACGAAGCCATTTTAACACATGACTACAACCACTACAGTAACACAGTTTATCAAACAAAGTCTACATATCCATAAGTAAACTGGGCTGATGTTCATAATATTACAAGTTCCTAATAAATCAACAACAACTAATAAGCATTAAACCTTCTATATAGGTCATGTATAGCAGCTATCTTGCATAGTAGCCCAAGCCTACAAGCTAGTGCAGGGAAAGGTAGCCGGTTTACAGAAAGTAGTTCTGTACGGTTCATACATCCTCTGTCAGGTTGGCACACCTGTACCTATCTAGTTTTCCACCAGAGCACAGCACACGCCCCCTAAGTTGCTTTCAAAGTGACAGCTAGCTGTCTACGTAACAGCTGTCAAATTCAAATTTATCGCGCTTTTTACGTCACTGTCACGTTTCATGGTCAGCGTGATGTTAAGCTTGCACTCTTAACCAGTGTGTAAGCTTATGCCCATGCATATGCACGCCCCCACATGGCTGTGAATGTGACATCTAGCTGTGGAAGTAACAGCTGAGAAATACAAATTATCCGCGGTTGTGACGTCAGAGTCATGTTTAGGTTCACGCATGGTCAGCGTGAGGTTAATCTTGCACTCTTTGCCAGCGTGAAAGGTTGTGCGCAGCACATGCCCGCATGTGGCTGTCAAATTCAAATTTCCAGCGCTTATCGTGTGAACAGAGTGAGGTTAAGTTAAGCTTGCACTCTTAGCCAGCCTGTAAGGTTATGCCCCACGTAGCTGTCAAAATGACAGCTGACCTCACCCACTGTTCAAATTTCCCGTGCGCTGTGACGTCCTCAGTCACGTGACCAGCTACAGACAATCAGCTCTTGGTCTATTACTGTCATAAGTTCCCTACTCATACAGGAAATGAAAAATACAGCAAGTCACATCAAATCAAGTGAAGAAACTACATTGAAATTATAATGATAATGCAAATACTGTCTGTCAGTCCACATTGAAAAATATGAGTCATATATTTGTATCCTACTCGCATTCTAGGCTTGCCAAAATTGAATCCTGGAGAGACGGTATGGATCTGTTGTGAATGGGGCTCTGTAAGTCGTCGAATTTCTCCTTTGGGATTGGCAAAGGTTCGAGATGTGTTGGGTTTAATCCATGACTTTCAATATGCTTTGCAGATTTCCTTTTCTTTCGGCGAATTATTACCGACTTAAATTCATCTTCAGTGTAAGTGCCTTTGAAGAAGATGCAGTCCAGACGGTCCTTGGTGACTTTCCCCATTACGATGCTAGTGCATTGAAATTTTTCTCCATCAATATTTTCATTGAAGTATGAGTATGAGTATGAATTGGCCAAATCAGATTTAATTTTCTTCACTTGGTGTGTGTCATTTCGTTTACTCTACACGCACTTCCACATTTCTTTGCACTACTGATTATAGCTGAATATTGGGCTGGTACGTAGATGGGTCCATATTACAAGGCCTTTTTTAACATTTCTTTCTATAACGGAATAGCAGGAGTCACCTTCATTTTGACTGTGTCCAACTTCAGAGAACACGGGTACAGTATCGCTGGCTGAGAGCTATAGTGACGTAACTCAAAACTTGCAAATTTTGAGTAAAGTCGATAAAAATGTTACGCTTTTGATTTTGTACATGGTGTAGTATAGAGTGGTGTGGAAGCTGTTTTGCTGTTTGTGTCACCGTAATGTACCTTAGTTCAAGAGTTCACCGCTGCGCGCGGTGCAAACTGCGGGCCGAGAGAACAAGCCATCAGGAAAAACATAGAACTATATTGGTTTTAAAGCACTAAAATGTTTAATGTAAAATTTGACTCAGGAAGTCTACATGCTAAACAATAAGGTTGAACGTATCGCGAACAAATCATACCTACGATACAAAAAAGTAAAATATATAAAATATTAATTAGGCGATTAAGCCAACATACCTCTTCCGATTTAATCAACATACAGCTTTCATTGTTTCCTCCTCGCTTTCGTCTTAAATTGTAGAATTCTTATTCTTGCAGTACTGCCTCATCAGAAAAAGTATATAATAATGCGCATATTTTGCAACCACATATATCTTGTGCTCGGCGCAAGGAAAAGCGGAATGACGATTTTCACTAACAGCGAACAAGCTGTCTTCAAAAACGGATGGGGAATTTGTTTTGTGCCAAATAATGTTCAACAGTTGATCATAATATCTATAAACGAACATTTGGCTGAATTAATTTTCCTCTTGTTTTACAATTTCCCAAACATGCTACAGAAAAATTTGAAATAAGAGTTTACTTCCGAAGCCATTAAAACACCTTTACATACTAACCATGTTAAGAATTTGGAAAAGTGTCTGGCTACAAATCCTCAGACATAACAAATGATGCATTCTAAAATTTCAATCACGTCGTCGCTTTCCCATGAATCTTCATGGATTAAACTGTAGTTTCTTCTTCAGATCAGGAACAGTGGTACCGGTATTGTCTTTGTAAGTGGTTTTGAAATCTTCCAATGTTATATATGGTTCTTCTTCAGAAGCTCATGTCCAAATTTAGGTGGTTTTAGTAGATTACATGGAAAGCATTTTACAGAGCGAGTTGGCCGTGCGATTAGGGGCACGCAGCTGTGAGCTTGCATTCGGGAGATAGTGGGTTCAATCCCCACTGTCGGCAGCGTTGAAGATGGTTTTCAGTGATTTACCATTTTCACACCTAGTAAATGCTAGGGCTGTACATTAGTTAAGACCACGGCCGATTCCTTCCCACTCCTAACCTTTCCTATTCCATCGTCTCCATAAGACCTATCTGTGGCGGTGCGAAGTAAAGTATCCTGTAAGAAACGCAGAAAGGATTGTATATAACTGCAATCATTTTGGCATTGTTAAATGATCATTTTGTTCAGCGGTAGCTCTAATAATTCCATAAAATCTCATCCAGGAATCTCAGTTAAATTTTGTGGAGAGTAGATAACCAAAATCAAAGGAGTGAAGCAAATATTCTGACAGAGCAATTGTTAACATTAGTGTTACTCTTAACCCTTGTGCAGTGCTTAGGATGAAACATAATAATTTGGCATTCTCTTCCGTTACAGAGTGCATTTTCGCAAGAATTAAGCCATGCCAGTACTCTCTCTGGAATAACAAAATCTGGGCTGTTTATTCCTAACCCTTCTGCAGGAAATTTTCTATTCAAGGCATCAAATAAATTATTTATCATTACAGTAAATTTAATCATTCCTTCCGTGTCTTCTAACCCCTTAACATTTCTTCCAAAATAATTAAGTCCGCTAGCAGTTGCGTTACTACTTAACTCTCATTTTCTTTCCAGGTGAATAAGGATAAATATGCGAAGAAAGATGTTGTGTATCGGACGCAAACAGATCCTCATAATCTGTCCATTTTACATGAAGATGGCAGTCATTTAATTCGTATTCGAAATACCAAGGTAATAAATAATTCAGAATACTTGCAAAAATATATCTGTATAGCAAGACACGCGCAGGGAACGATCAAATACACATCATGTCAACACAATACATTAAACATCCGCAGGCTACGAGCGGCCAGCAGTTGGAACTGATATCTAGTGGAATTTTACGGAATCAGGTATATTATCGGAACACACTTTCCCGGTGGAAGAGGTGGCTAGCTTCCTCACGAGTCTATCTTACACCGTGATTTTGTAAGAGATAAGACAAGATAATACCCATCTCCCATAATCTCAAAAACACAGATCAGGGAGAGGGTATGATTATTGCAATATTTTCTTATTTTTGACACATGCAGTATACAAATGTTGATATCCTTTAGCATAATTATACATAAAAATAAATCAAAAACAGAAATAAAGCAGTGTCAGGAAAAATTATACACCATAAATCATAAATCAATTTTAACATATAAATGATTTAGGAATTGAACAGAGAACGAATGTTAGAAAGAATTACGTTGATAAATGGAACTTTAAAAGCAAAACACAAACGAAAAGAAAAGAAAAGAAAACACGAGACTCCTTGGACATGCCATGAGGTCCATCGGATGCTCCGGAAACGTGACATCCCAAAGTGAGTGTCACTACAGTAGTCACCCTCAGTCCGTGCATATCACGTCCAACGTCTCCACTGAATATTGATATTGTATTTTCAGAACATGCAATTTAAACAGAATATGACGGTTCATTGTTTATATGCTATAAATATAATCTACGTACCTAATAGCTCTAGACTTCAACAAAGTTATTTTGTCTAGGTTACCTTAGGCACAATTCTGTCACTAACTAGCATGCATCAATTCTTACCCCTATCAATTTATTTCTCCACATTCCCTTAGCAATGTTGAATAATTTAGCAATTCTCCCCGGTGCATCCACTCTCTGCTACGTAACTTTACAACGGTACATAACTGGGATTCATTGTCAATTTCTTTAGAACATAATAGACATAATAAACATGTGTCATCATCCTTGTTCTTTCTGTGTGCTTTATTTGTGTGTATTCCCATTAACCACCATATTATTCCCCTGATATCCCTTTTTGTTATATTATCAACATTTATCCTCATTCTCCCAATTACATTACAAAATTCCGCTAGTGACCTTTTATTTTTACACTGTGAAACAATTTATTGCTTTTCAATGTCCTTCACTCTTTGGACTATTTTTTACATATACTTTGCTGCTCTAAGCAAGCCCTTTTCCCAGTAGTACCCCATTTGTCTCGTTTCCAGAATATCCCCTACCACGTCCACCCAGGATCCTTGGTTCCGATATTTCATTTAGTGTTGGTAGGTTATCTGTAACATTTCGCCTCCTGCTCCCAACTTCAGTCTTAACCAATATTTAATTATATTTTTAACAATATCTCCCCGAAGACTTACATCAATGCATATCATACTTACACCACAGTTGGCTGTACAATTGGGTAGTCCCATTATTATTTTGGCAAATTTACTTGGGTTTACCTCAAGTGTAGAAACTTTTTCTTCAGTTCCCCAGATCACTACTTCGTACAATAACTTTGATTTAACTACTGCACTAAATATATTTTTATGCACCCTGCAATCAGTGTTTGGCATCTTGTTGACTAACATAATTAATAGCTGACAGTGAACCCATACCCTTCAGTTTTGCTCTTTTTATTTGTTCCGACCATTTTCCATTCCGATTATTACCATACCCAGATAGTCTGTTTTCTTAACAACTTCTAATTTTGCCTCACTCACCCATCATTTTTCATTCTTTGAAAATTTATAGCCTTTTTACATACCATTACCTTTGTTTTCTGTGTATTACACTGACTGACAGTGACAATGCAACACCAAGGAGGAGTGGTTCGAAAGGGATGAAAGTTGGGGAAAAAACAGAGACGGCACGGACGAATAATTGATGTTTATTTCAAACCGATATGCAGGTTACACAATGCGCACGGCATCGACTCAGTAGGATGTAGGACCACCGCGAGCGGCGATGAACGCAGAAACACGTCGAGCTACAGAGTCAATAAGAGTGCGGATGGTGTCCTGAGGGATGGTTCTCCATTCTCTGTCAACCATTTGCCACAGTTGGTCGTCCGTACGAGGCTGGGGCAGAGTTTGCAAACGGCGTCCAATGAGATCCCACACCTGTTCGATTGGTGAGAGATCCGGAGAGTACGCTGGCCACGGAAGCATCTGTACACCTCGTAGAGCCTGTTGGGAGATGCGAGCAGTGTGTGGGCGGGCATTATCCTGCTGAAACAGAGCATTGGGCAGCCCCTGAAGGTACGGGAGTGCCACCGGCCGCAGCACATGCTGCACGTAGCGGTGGGCATTTAACGTGCCTTGAATACGCACTAGAGGTGACGTGGAATCATACGCAATAGCGCCCCAAACCATGATGCCGCGTTGTCTAGCGGTAGGGCGCTCCACAGTTACGGCCGGATTTGACCTTTCTCCACGCCGACGCCACACTCGTCTGCGGTGACTATCACTGACAGAACAGAAGCGTGACTCATCGGAGAACACGACGTTCCGCCATTCCCTCATCCAAGTCGCTCTAGCCCGGCACCATGGCAGGCGTGCACGTCTATTCTGTGGAGTCAATGGTAGTCTTCTGAGCGGACGCCGGGAGTGCAGGCCTCCTTCAACCAATCGACGGGAAATTGTTCTGGTCGATATTGGAACAGCCAGGGTGTCTTGCACATGCTGAAGAATGGAGGTTGACGTGGCGTGCGGGGCTGCCACCGCTTGGCGGCGGATGCGCCGATCCTCGCGTGCTGACGTCACTCGGGCTGCGCCTGGACCCCTCGCACGTGCCACATGTCCCTGCGCCAACCATCTTCGCCACAGGCGCTGCACCGTGGACACATCCCTATGGGTATCGACTGCGATTTGACGAAGCGACCAACCTGCCCTTCTCAGCCCGATCACCATACCCCTCGTAAAGTCGTCTGTCTGCTGGAAATGCCTCCGTTGACGGCGGCCTGGCATTCTTAGCTATACACGTGTCCTGTGGCACACGACAACACGTTCTACAATGACTGTCGGCTGAGAAATCACGGTACGAAGTGGGCCATTCGCCAACGCCGTGTCCCATTTATCGTTCGCTACGTGCGCAGCACAGCGGCGCATTTCACATCATGAGCATACCTCAGTGACGTCAGTCTACCCTGCAATTGGCATAAAGTTCTGACCACTCCTTCTTGGTGTTGCATTTGCTCTGTCAGTCAGTGTAATTTTTAATCCTCGGATACTAGCGCGCTCTACAGGTGTAGCCCAGTCATTTATTTTGTTTTAAAACAGACTATGTTCGTTACTATGAACTTTGATACTCTCCATAGCTGCCTCTCAATATTGTAATTAACTGGCGAGTTTGTTTCCGGCTTGACTAGGCGCGTCATTTAGGCGCCAGACGGATTAGAAGTGGCTTGGGCTACAATAGTAGCCCGCGCGAGCATTGCTGTTTCAGTGCTGACATTGATCGAGCAAAGGAAACGTCGCTGCGCAGGCGGCCAAGTAGATGACTTTCAAATCAGTCAGTGGTTAGATGAAAGTAGTGATAGTGCTGTTAGCGGTGATAGTGACGATAGTGAACAGGATATACTTACATACGAAATACACCAAACCGAATCTGAAGAAGGTGCAAGCAGTGAGGAAGATACACCGCCCGAATGTGCAGCGACAAATGACGATGCAGGTACCCGGCAGCAACAATTCCAGATGGTTCATTGCCAAGGACAAATTCAAGTGGCTAAGGGATCATCCACGTACTAATGTGCGTACACGAGCTCATAATATTATCGTGCACTTTCCTGGCCCTAAGGGAATTGCTCGTACTGTGAAAACGGAACTTGAATGTTTAGAAATTTTTATAGATAGCAATATAATACAAATGATAACCACAGCGACAAATATTTATATAGGTGAATTAAGAGACAATTTTGAACGTAATCGTGATGCAAAATTTACCGATACTAGAGAAATACGTGCTTTGATAGGCATTCTCTACCTAAGTGGGTGTCTAAGCAGTAACAGGAAGAAGAGTACGCAAGTGTGGGATAACTCCACAGGATCAGGTGCGGAATCTTGCTGTCTAGCAATGAGTGAGAATAGATTCCACTTCCTAATGCGATGTCTTAGGTTTGACGACATTCGAGACCGCCAAGATAGAAGAAGCATTGATAAACTAGCTCCTATTAGGGAAATATATGAATTTTTTGTGCAGAACTTCCAACGTTTTATGCACCAAGTGAATACTGTACAATAGATGAGCAATTGTTGGCATTCCGTGGAAAGTGTCCCTTCAGAGTATACATGCCTAAGAAGCATGCTAAGTACGGAAACAAGGTTTTTGATTTAGTGTGTGCTAAAACTGGTTATACCGTAAATCTCGAGGTTTACGTAGGGACACAACCAGAAGGACCCTACAAACTGTCTAATGCTTCACAGGATGTAATGATGAGAATGGTTGAACCTATACAAGGAACAAACTGAAACTTAACAGGGGACAATTGATTCACATCCATACCACTGACTCAGAAGTTACTCGAAGAGAAGAAACTAACTTACGTGGGAACAATCAGGCAAAATAAGCGTGACACTCCGCAGGAGTTAAGGCCTAATAAAAATAGAGAACTAATCAGCTCTCTCTTCGGATTTCATGGGTCTATGACGCTAGTCTCTTATTTTCCAAAGGAAAAGAAGACTGTTCCCTTGCATTCATCTATGCATCATGACAGTGCTATTGATTACCGACACAGGTGACTTGAAGAAACCTGTTATTGGAACATTTTATAACAGAACCAAAAGTTGAGTGGATACTGTTGATCAGTTGTGTGCTAAATACGATACTGCGCGTAACACCTAACGCTGGCCAATGGTAATTCTTCTTGATTTGTTGAACATCAGTGCCGTAAATGCCTTGTGTGTTTTCTCGGCCAATAACAAATATAAAAAAGTGCGTAGGCGTTTGTTTCTTGAAGCAGTCGCATGGTACTTGATAAAGCCACAAATATCTCGGAGGTCAGAAGTAAAATCAATTCCAGTTTCTCTTCGAAAACGTGCCAAGTTTCTTCTAGTAACTCATATTCCTGTTGTTCGTCCTTTAGCTAACCAAGAAAATCAAGTAGGAAGATGCTTCTTGTGTGGACGAGGCAGGGATAAATCAACAAGGAAGGGCTGCGAAAAGTGCTACAGAAAAGTCTGTCCGAATCATTTTACGCGCGTTTGCGCAGAGTGCTTCAGTGAAGATGAAGTGTGAAGTGTGGTTATGCTTATAGAGTTTTCGGTCAAAATGTGTAGGTCACAAAGACAAAAATCGAAAAACAATCGGAGGAGATATTTTTAAAGTGCTAGAATTCCTTAAACTTTTCACAGAAGCTCTAGGATAGTTTTTAATCTAATGTAGTTTTTTTCTTATTTGCCATGGATATATGCTCTAATACAAGTATTTGGGTATATGTATAAATACATTTAAAACTGTAATTATTTTATTTATGTTTCCATGGAAAATTTCATTTAGTCTGAAATGGAATCAAATTTTTCTTCAAGGGTTTCTATTTCCTCTTCTCAACAAAAGAAAAACCTATATATGGTCTTCAAATTTAGATTAGAATATTTATATATACTAATATTTAATATATTATTACCAAAGAAGCCTAAAAATAGCATGTACGAGTCATTCAGATTGACTTTGAGTTTGGGTTACATATGTAGCCCGCGCGAGTAATGCTGCGTCTATGTCTAGCGCGAGTGTCCGAGGGTTGAATTCCAATCTTTGCAGTAATTTATCATTTCATTTATACTACTCTGCATACTCGCAGGAGTCACTGTAAGTAGGAGGATATCGTCTGCAAAAATGAGACCCGGAATATCCTAATTCTCAAGACTTGGGTAAACTCCCGACGTAAATCCTTTCGATTGAAATATGTCATTTATGAAGAGCAGAAACAGTATAGGGGACAACTTACATCCCTCTTTCAGTCCTATTTTAGAGAGTATCTCCCCAATTACTTTACGCTCCTTAATTGTAATTGAGCACTTAACTTCTGTATATGTGCTTTCCACAGATCTGATCATCATATGTGACATCACTATTCTTCCCATATTTGCCACAACAGCCCCTCTAATCACAGAATCAAAGGCTTTTTCCAAATCAGTAGCAGTGATGTACAATTTTCCTCCTTTCATTTTTATATGTTTATCCATTATTGTTCTCACCACAAATGTATTGTCAGATGTTCTCATCCCTTATCTGAAATCCGACTGGAGTCTCTCCAATAGCGACACCCCTCCGCCCATTTCATAATCCATTTTGCTAGCACCCCTGTGTATATTTACTTAAGGTATCTAGCAATGTTGCGCTTCTATAACTATTTGGGTATGATTTCTCTCCTTTCTTCTTATAAATTGGAAAAATCACTCCCTCTTGCCAAGAGTTCGGAAATAGATATATTTCAAATATTTTATTAAATAATTTAACAATGGTTTCTGTCATATGTCTGCTCTTCTCCACTTGGTTCTAAAATTCGTTTGATACCCCCGAAATACCTCCTGCTTTACCTTTCTTAGCTTTCTCTAAGACATCTCTTACTTCTTATACCAATATTTCCTTATCTAAGGAAGACACAGTACATCCTAATCCTCCTGCTAGCCCACTCCCTTCTATTTTCAGTCCCCATCTGTCTTCACCTACTAATAATTTCTTATAGTACTCCACCCAAACAGCATGACTTATTTCAGTTTGCCGAGCAGCTTCCTGCTTACCGCATAACCACCTAATCGTACTCCACACTTTCCTACATTCGTTATGTTTATAACACCTATTCAGCTCACCAACCCTTTGCCGCTGCCATTCAGATTTTGCTATATACAACAATTCTCTATATTCTTTCCTCTTAGTGCAGAATGCCATTCTCTGATGGTCTCCCCCCCTGGTTCCTGTATGCCTTTAATGTTTTCATTACATCAAACTTTTTATTTCTACAGTCATGATTGAACCACCCCTTCTCCATTTCCCTCTTCACCTCTTTTACGCGCATCTTCTCTCCCGCCACCTTAATGGTGTGTTCTAGTCATTTTAGTGCCCTACACGTCTGATTATTCTCAATCATTAAGTCTATTCCAGTTTTCACTATTTTACATGTTTCTCCTTCATAATAGTTCATAAACTCTTTTCCTAGTTCCTCCTTCCACCTGTATTTTGCAATTGGTCTTTCTTTATAATTTCTCGTACAATTCGTTAAAGCATTACCTTTATGTATTCTATTGTGACAATAATTGGTATGTGGTGTGACTCTCCCCAGTCCCGGACCGTCATACTCTTAATCATAGGTTAGGCATTTCGTGAACATACTACCATATCAATCACACTGCCCCCTGTCTCTGTTATATATGTTAGGTTCCACATTTCATCACCACACCACCACGCATTTCAAATATATAGTTCCACTTTACCACGAAATCCTAATAATTTCACCATTTTTATTAAATCCCTTATCTTGACTTACTCCCATATGAATATACAGTATAATTCCTCTGCATCTTCGTTATACAATGGTCTCTGGTCTGCGACGCTGGCATTGAATTCTCCCATCAATACAATGCCTACGTCCTAAAAAAAGATTCTGTACCCTATTGATTTCCATTGCTAGCTCATCAAATAAGTCTTTTTTCGCAAATGGAGGGGCTTCAGGCGCGTTGTAAACAAAACCAATGCACAAATCTCGCTCCCCGTTTCAGAAAATTTTGTTTTAACTAAATCATATCCTCTATTTCCGATTCAATGTGTTCTATTTTTGTTTACCTCCTCCCTCACAAAAGCCATTATACCACCAGGGAATCTACCCCTTCGCAACCTTTTTTGTTTTTACTTGGAATAGACTGTAAATTATTCTACTTCTATTTTACTTCCCGGAGCCGTCCATCTTTCTACACAAGCAAGTGCTTGTAAGTCTCTCATCAATTCACTAAAAGATTCATTCCCTAATTTAGTCATAAAACCTTCGATATTCGCACATCCTATTTTCAAAACTAGTTATTGTTTCCTCCCCTGCATTTCACTCTGAGTGCCAGTCTTACTCCTCGTAACCCTGGTTACTCCAGTTCACCAGAACTCTCTTCTAGTGCACTCACCCTTTCACTGTCACAAACTTCTTCATTTGAATTACCTTTCGTTGGCCAGAAGTCCTTCAGGGTCACCTGTCTACGTTTGGGCGATACGTCCTTATTTCCAGTCTCTGTCCTTTCCTCCCGCTGAAGGTCGACGCTGCTGTTCTCCCTGCTGATATCCTCCGAGTCAGCAGTTTGATTCACTTCCTCGTTCGACGTACGTCCCGCTGCTAAACTCGCTGAGCTCAGCCGTCCGCTACGATCGCATTCTTCCTCGGTCATCGTCCTCTCGGTGTTGCCGCCCATCTCCTTTAGCTGATCCACTGACCATGTGCGAATTCACATTCCATCACCCACCACTAATTGCTTTCCTCTTATATAGGCGATGAGACAAGAACGCCTAGCTTGACCCATATGGAAATAGAGCAGTTTTTGGTTCCTAAATACTTCTCCCTCCATTTCTTGTTTTATCCATATACTCCCACCTTTCAAGTGCCGCGTGCTATCCAAGATCTTCTTCGCCATTATGGTTTAAACAAGCCTCACTCTCACTGGTCGCTTAACAATTCTCTTTCCCAGTCGCTGAACATCGTCTATATCAGCTTCCCTGCTGCTTATCTTCAGACTTCCATTTATTAGCTCTAGTACTTTAGCTACTATATCTTCGTTGGGATCCTCCGGTAGCCCGTATAAAAAGATGTTTTCCTTACGGGTTTCCTTCTGGAGCTGTTTCTTGCCATCTCAATTCTTTGATCTCTTTTTCAATTCTCATCACCTTATTCTATTTCCTTATTGTTCTGAACCACCAGTTCTGTTACCTTTATTAGTTCCTCTTTTATACAGCACTGGCTTGTTCCCGTAGAAGCTCTCTTGTTTGTTCTGCTTGGCCCTTGACAATTTCTCTTCTCTTCCCATCCTACTGCACCAGCAGGACCAGGTCCGGAGTTCATCTCTACCCCTCCAATGACCAGGAGCACTGCCATCACTGAAGCTGACATCAGAATCTAAACAAGTCCCATTTGCTGTCCGGGACCGTATTCCATATTACGACTCGCTGGCCTGCCTTTACCGTGCCAACCACCTATCGTCACCCGATACTGTTCAGTCGAAATCACCGTGTCAGCACTCACTCAATGCACAACCTTCCTCTTCGCTTGCACGATTACGACTGCGATTTTATAATAGGCTACCCCGTAGAAGACTGCAGAGACTATAAACGTATTCTTCCCGTGTCTCCCATAGTTGTCTGAATAGAGAAAATTTTCTAAATATAGAGTATTAACTCGGCTGGTGCGTTACTGGCATTACTGGCTTATGTGCACATTCGTCACTTGTGAAGCGAACTCGCATCTCATCACACGGCAACAGATTGCCTCACACTGACATGCGTCTCTCATGCAAGAAGAGGGAGATGAATGCCCTCGCTACAATACTGACGATAAGCGCTCCGTGGCGCTGCTAGACCACGTGAAATTTCCGCGGGTTAGGCATTATGAGGATCTTTATCAACTCAACTCAAAATCGGCCATTTTTTTATTTACGTCACTATGCCTTGGACGGTATACTTCAAACTTTTTCCAGATTGAAGTTGGTGGAACATCTCTTTACCGTTGAAATAAAATGAAATTGTGTATGGCTTTTAGTGCTGGGAGTGTCCGAGGACAAGTTCAGCTCGCCAGGTGCAAGTCTTTCGATTTGACGCCAGTAGGCGACCTACGCATCGTCATGAGGATGAAATGATGATGAAAACGACACATACAACCAGGCACCGTGCCAGCAAAATTAACCAATGATCGTTAAAATTCCCGACCCTGCCGGAAATCGAACCCGGGACCCTGTGACCAAAGGCCAGCACGCTAACCATTTATCCATGGAGCTGAACACTTCCGTTGATATATACTGATATACTCTGAGTATTGCTCAACCCATTTCGTAATTCAGCAATAGTAGCTCCAGGCACAGATTTTATAGAAACAATCTTTCCCTGGCAGGGTGATAACCCTCCTGTGCTAGCAATATCCACTGGCTCATCTGGCTCCGATATAATAGCAATATCATCGTCAATAGCTTCATAATCGCTGGCAGAATCTCGTGAAGGCGATATCATGCTCACACAAATATTCTTCTTCTTGGTCCCGGATTGTTTACAGGTATTCAGTTCTCTCCTAGGGTGTTGGAAAGTAACATCTTCTACATTCTAGAAAAGCAACACCATTCAAGAATGAGAATAAAGTACAACTATTTAAAGCTAAGGAAAAACATGAATTGTCCAAATGTCCTATCGATAGAACATAAAGCACCTTCCCCAGGCCTAAACAAAGTACTAAGGATAAATCTTGCTTCACAAATATATAATCGGATGGAAATCTTATGGATGAAGAACTTCGGAATAACAAAACTCGGGCGTCGAAGTCCCATCCTCCGTACTTTCATTCAGCACAACAGCTACGCTCGAGAGCATACGGGTCAGTGGTCCCTTTCGTTAAAATAAAGTGGGCATATGATCTAAATATCTTGAAAGTAGGGCACTATAGTAAGAGGAATACGCTAATCTACTAAATGATCACAATTTATTCTTCTAAATTCAAAAGCACAGTTTTAATTACTGAGAGGATCATTTGTGAAAATTTTATGCACACGAGAAATGCCACATAATTGCCTGCGTAACAATTTTGAAATATAGTACACTGAACTGTATGGGTAATACCGTTAAATGTCTTTATCAGTTCGTTGATCACTCCTGAATCTCACTCTGGCATTCCCAATCCAAAACACTGCTTATATACACCTTCACTATAAGTTGACAGGGATTGTCCCTTTTATCTTAAAACTGATACCACGTGGATATCCACTATATTATAGGATAACGTAAATTATATGGAAAAGATGGCATTCTCGTCAGAAAAGGATTATCTTTCATAGTTATCTTATTATTGAAAACACTAGACACATACATTCCCTTTCTTCTACCTAATTATCTAATAATGAAAATCACGTCGTCCTTTGTCGCTAATAAGGTCTACATTATCGCATTAAACATTACCATACTATCGAATAAACGTGTTCCTCCGGAGTGATAACTTATTCTAGTATTTACAACGCTGCTTAGACTGCAATTCCACAAAAATCAACATACACTGACACAATGCACAAACAATAATACATAATCTGGTGGAGCATTATCCCTGTAAATACTCAATTAACACACTGTAATACTCTTCAGAAAATCTGCGACCCTTTCAGGTCTCCTGGTGTCGATCCAAAGACGTCGATACCAGTCGGGTATCGAAACACGCCATCTTGACTTCGAGATGCTATCTGAAAATCCCTACTACGATCTTATTTTAATACCTTAATTGGAGGAGTACATCACTTATCGGCTCAATAAAACACGCAGCCTTACGATGGTAAAACAAATTATTAGCAAGTGAATATTTCAGAACAATGTGAAATAAGCAAAACTCTATGCCGGTCACATTGTGCAGGCTACTGACAGATATCTAACGGTGCAATCAGCTGAGGGTCTAGAATTAACTTTCTTCTACCCTCCATTCTATGGCTATAAATCACTTACTTCGAGGGCAGGCGGGCTTCCAACCCAGGTGGGCAGCCACAACACTTTCATCCGGAAAAGCAAGTAATTCTTAATTCAATTATCGTGTGCTTTCCGGGAATATACCCTCACCAGCACCCTTCACATATAATCAATTTATCTGAATATCTCGGCTTATGAAGTCGCCCCCTATACAAATACTTAACTAAAACACGTAACAGGCTATGGGACCTTATACACTAGTTCATTCCAATTTTCATGTTAAGATATTATTGGAATGAACTTATCATTTTGGTGTGTAACCTGCTATCATCTGGCGGCGCCCATATGGATTTAGTTATCCATAGCTGCCGGCTCGCTAGTAGAATGTCCTGAGATCAACTCGTTCCGCGTTGACTTCATGATGTCCTGAAGCTGTTACCTCCAGCCACTGAATGTGCCCCTCTGCCTTCACACAAGAATCCCGCTGGCACATATGCGCGATCTCGATGCTGTAAATCATGGGTTCGAGGAGCAATCACATACATGCAAATAGAATTAGGAATCGGGGTAGTTGAAGCAATGTTTATATGACTTCAAATTAATACGACACTGGTTGATCCACTGATAAGCTCTAGATGGACTAACACAAGTAGCGATTACCGTCCCTAAAGACCGCTACTCGATCCCGTTCGTTATTGAGAGAAATATTCACTGATCTGTTTATTCCTAATTGAAAGACATTATTCGTTGATGGTACACTTTCCTGGAAAATCTGGCAACGTTCATTTTATTATGTTTATTGCCTCTGATAACTGCACATGCGTTAATTATGGTGCAAAAACCACTGGTTCTCTATACTCTCTAACTCACTACGTCATGACGATTGCCAATGCTGCGACCCGCTCTAAAACTGAACATATTCATTCAGCCTGAAATAATATTACTTGTCTGCATTCCCTTACTGAATACTGAGAGTGCTATTTCACACATCCACACACTACGGCTGTAACTTCACACAAAGAAACTGTAGCTGCACTATGAAAAAGGCTGCGTATCGAACTAACATAGAGTAAGCCTCCGGTTGGAACAATACCGAGTATATTGCGTGCCGATGTACCTCGTAGGGTTCCTTATATGGTTGACTAGGGTAGTCTGCTATGGAGAGGGAAACTCCTCCCACATTGGAAAAATCGCTCCATTAATAATCGTCTTTCAGTGTCGAATGGGTATTCATTTGATAAATCTTGACTTCCTCTATCCACTGACCTATCGTCGTTCAAATCGCATTACAGGTTTACAGGTAATTTCTAAAGGTTTTCTTTCATTTTAGCGCGCGGGGGAATTGGGTATTGGGAGTCCGCTTGACGCAAGTGTAATAGACTGATATAACTTGAAAAAAATATTCTTTAACCGATGGGTAAATAATGCCAATATCGAGCTCGAATTA
Organism: Anabrus simplex; assembly: GCF_040414725.1. NCBI lineage: Eukaryota > Metazoa > Arthropoda > Insecta > Orthoptera > Tettigoniidae > Anabrus > Anabrus simplex. The sequence continues at coordinate 559,361,833 of NC_090266.1, forward strand.
TTATTATTATTATTATTATTATTATTATTATTATTATTATTATTATTATTATTATTATTATTATTATTATTATTATTATTATTATTATTATTATTACTTGTGAGGTATGGCTATGAAATGTTTACATCTACTTATAGTATTAGTATTATTATTATTTACGTAGTCAGGCAAACATATTATTCGTGAGGTTATGTCGTGAAACATGTGCTGTACATATGTATATTAATATGAGTTTTGTTTTGTAAGAACACGTAATTAATTGTATATAAAATATTATTACCTGTATATATGATATGTAATCCGCTACAGTATTGTTCAACACATTGTAATATCCAGAATAACGCTAGGTTCTAAGAGAACTATGTAGAACTTTCCTTACATTATAACTATGTATTAGGCACTCTAGAATTTACGAGAAGAGGTGTTGTGTAACACCCTTCTAGAAGCCTGGCCAGGCAACATATATATAAGAGACAGTCTTGATGGTGGAGTAGAGTTATTGTTTAACAGGAGATGTTTTGATGAGACGTGTGTAGAAGTCGTGTTTGAATTGGATTTGTAGAGTTGGTAGTTGACATGCAGTGGTTGCGGTCTTCTTATTCTTCGTAAATAGACTGTTGTTCAAGATGGTGATTTATTCGTGTGTGTGTGTGACAAATGTATCACAGTTTGTAAATAAAATCAGGGTATACAACTGACAGCATTTTGTGTGCATCTTTGTGGATACATCACTGGCGACCGTGACGAGGACGTAAGAATACTTTTCAAGTGAATACGGGTGTTAGTGCGAAATAGAAAAATCCAAGTGATATTAGAAAATATGTCCGTACAAAAACCCAAAAACGAACTCACCAAGAGAAATCTTCCGTCGAATGGCAAGAAGAAATCGCTGCTGACGCGATTAAGAGAATATCTCTTCCAAAAATGCGAAGATCGCGAAACGTTTTTCATCGAGGTCGACGTAGATCTGGAGTCGTCATCAGAAGAGGAGGTAAATTTTCCCAAAAGGTGTTCTAACTTAATGACCATGATGCAGGCACTCAATGACAACATTTCAAACGTTGATTCACAAGTCAAGTTAATTCCAACATAAAGGATCAAATTCCGAAAGTGACAAAATTTCAGACGTCAATTGTCAGACGTCAAATATCGAAAGTAAATGATAAAATTTCAGACAAAAATTTCTCAAGCTAATACAGTTTTAATCAGACAAACAACACAACCGTACACGCAGGTTTAAAAAGTAGAACGGGGCCTAGAATCGAAATTTTCTACCATAGATGACAAAATTTCATCCCAAATTAGCGATGTCATCAATCGATTAACACGGCAGATATCGGCCATCAGGTGAAAACTGGGACAGGTTGAACAGATCGATAGTAGGGTAAACCAACTGGAATGGGACATCTCTGACCTCAAGGAGGAGGTGGAAATCCAGATTTCCGGCATAAAATAACAGGCTGAGGATTGAATTTCGACCGTCGAGGGAAATTTTGAAAGTCGTATTTCCGCTGTTGACGGAAACTTTGGGAGCGGTAATTCTGCTATTGAAGGAAGGTTAGTAGGCCGCTTTCCGATCACCAAGGGAGATGTGCAGAATATAAGAGAAAGCATCCATCAGGCGGTAAAAGGTAGAATAAATCGAACAGGCCCTAGCACCTCATCTTCAATCCCCTCAAACCTAACCGGCAATACAGGACACCTAGACCCGAAGGTGATCACAGAGAGTCTTCCGGATTTCCACGGACGACTGGAAGAGAACCCGACTAGCTTCATCGAGGTATCGGTCAGTCTACTGGGAAGGACTATTCTACAGGAGGACATATTCGTTCAACTCAACACACCGCGGATAAAGGTGCAAGCCGCTACTTGGTGGAATAACTTGAAGGACTTAAATTTAAACTGGACGTAATTCAAGAGGAAATCCCTCACTATGTTTAATTCCGAAGGGGTGAAGAGCGCCTTGAGAAGGAAGCTACTGACTGAGACACAACCCACTGGCATGAGAGCTAGTGCCATCGTCCTACAGAAGTACCCGCTCTTCAAGCGCCTGCACCCGGAAGGAAGCGGGAACGATATATTACCAGACATCACAGAGCTACACCACGATAAGGTTCGACCCCCAGTTAACACAACCGAGATCCCTTGATGATCTACGTAGAATCATCGCCCATTTGGATGAGGAATACAAGAGTAGAACTACGGAAGAGACAAGCACAGTTAAGAAGTGCTACCAGTGTGGAAGAACGGGACACCTGAAGAACAAGTGCCCAGCCTTGACGTCGGAGAAACTATCTCCGCCCAACCCTGGATTAAGGGCGGATGGGACCGGTGACAGGAAGAGGCATCAACACCCGACAGACAAGCAACCCTGGACAAACAGGAGAGAGATTGGTCAGATTGTGGGCAGAAGAGACCAATCTCGCCCAGCGATCATCTTGAGGATAGGCAACGAGAAGTTTCCAGCCATACTAGACAGCCAAGCATGTCACGTGTTTGTAAATGGGACTGGTGCCAGATTACTACTGCTCATGAAGTCTCGCAATCTCGAAAGAATAGTGGGAGCAGTGCACGGGGTAACCTATTTCATCCAAGGAAAGACTAACCTAACCGCAAAATGTATGGACCTGCCTATTGTAATTGAAATTGCAGTGATTGAAAACCCAATACCTGACATCATATTAGGTCATTACTTTCTGGTGGAATAAAAGGTGATCCTGGACTGTGCAGCTCATGAAGTACTTTCCGGAAAAGAGAGACGTCCACAGGTCGCCAGGCACGATGGAAATCTCCGGACCCGCTAGGAAGCGGAAGTAGACCTGGGAGTTATCCAGTAAACGCATCTTCGACCAAGTGAAAATAAGAAGCCGAGACACGCCTTAAAGGACTATCCGGAAGTCATCACCAATGAAATAGGACGGACCACCACTGTAACGCACACCATTGAGTGCAGTACTTCCTCACCCATCAAGCCACGTCTATACCAAATCAACCCGGATAAGCGCAACTTCTTCATCAAGAAGATTCAAGAGACGGAAGGGCAAGGTCTCATCGAACTCTCTACATCATTTTGGGCTTCACCTATCGTCCTACCGAAAAAAGAATGGGGGAGTAACGAGTGCGTGTGGACTTACCCAGGTAGAACGAGTAGGCCGTTAGTGAGGCCTACCCCATGTCTGACCCAAAAGACTCGCTGAAACAAGTAAGTGGGTCTAGGATTTTGAGCAAGCTGGATCACAACTCCGGAACTGGCAAGTGGAAGAAAGCAATGTTCTAGACCGCGGACCACCTTCATGACACCGAGAGGACTCTACCAGTTTACAGTAATGCCTTTTGGAATGGAGAATGCTCCTGTAACCTTCATGCGAGTGATGGATAAGGTATTGTCAGGATATGTTGGAGATTTATGCCAAGTGCATCTCGACGACATTTTAATTCACAGCAAATGTTTTCAAGAACACCTTGTACATCTGAAGAATGTGTTGGACCAACTGAAAATTCATGGAAAACTGCCAATTGGAGAAGTGCCACTTCGGCCAGTCCCGCGTGGAATATCTTGGACATGTCGTAACATCTGAAGGCTTAGAAAGGCCACCGGACAAGAATCAAGCTATCGAAGAAGCTGAACGCCCGCGGACCAAGAGATAAGTAGTGTTATTCCAGGAGTGGAGTGACGGCGGAAGGGACATCATCGTGTATGCCGGCAGAAAGCTATCTCCCACCGAACACGCTACTGTACTGTCGAGAAGGAAGCCTTAGCCGTGGAATGGGCCATGGGCAAATTCAGAGGCTACTTGGAGGGAAAGAAATTCCATCTCTACACAGATGACGCCGCTCATAAATGGTTGAACTCGATCTCTGGCTCGAAATCTAAATTGATGCGATGGGCTTTGTTAATCGCAGAATTTTATTTCGATGTGTGTCACGTCCCAGGATCGATGAATATAGGAACAGACAGTTTATCTAGGCACCCAGCGATGGAACCTGAAGCTAGGAGCACCATTGTCGAGAGTGAGTTCACACCAGAGCGAATCCAAGGAATCTGTCCTTATGACCATCAAGAAGGAACTCGATCTGAAAGTAATTATACAATGGCAAGAACAAGACAAGCCCCGTAGGAGCATGACGCAGTGTATTAGGAGACAGAACACCGATAGTCGACTTGTCCAGAGAGAATTCAAGATGTGCTACAAGAAATTCCAAGTTGACGGAGGACTCTTGAAGTACAGATCTCACCTCTCCGACACGCCTGCAGTAGTGGTGATCCCTAGACAGCACACAATGGACATCCTCGGGAAGTTCCACGACAGCACTGAAGCTGGACATCCAGGAGGCGAAGAAACATATCGGTCTATCTGACGAAGATTCTTCTGGATCAACATGAGGAAAGACATACTGGACTATGTGAAGCGGTGCTACATCTGCGCCTGCACCAAGGCAAGCAATAGGAAGGCAGATTCCAGTCAGCGAGGAAGACGGCCGCAACGCCTTTGGAAGGTCATAGTCCTGGACTAGAGAGGTCTTTATCGTAGAACACCACGGGGTAAAACAGCACTCGTAGTTATCACCGACCTCTTCACAAGATGGACTGAGGCCGTTCCGATACCAGAAGCCACGACGGGACGCATCACCAGCCTTCTACAACATGAGGTATTCAGCCGCTACGATCATCCACGGTGCATTCTTCTCAGACAACGAGAGTCAGTTCACGTCAAGTAAGTGGCAGCAAATGATGACAGAATGGGTGTGGAGCACTGAACCATTCCTATCTACAACCCAAGGGCCAATCCAACGGAACGACGGAGCCAGGAGCTGAAAAGAATGCTACGGGTCCACCTTATAGGCAAAGAACATCAACTGTGGGACCGTCAGATACCACAATCACACTTTGCCCTGCGACGACGCATCAACCGTGTCACTGGCTATTCACCAGCGGAGCTGATCCTTGGTCGGCAACCATACGCCACTGGAGATTGGGAGATTTGTCCACCACCGACGTCTGGTCAAGGTGATGCAGCTGTTTCCCATGCAGAGTGGCAGCTTAAGCAGCAGCAGGACGTCCAGGGGAAGCACGCTTTGGCCGAGAAGAGATGCTTTACCCACGCCAAGGCTCAATAAGTCGAAGAGACCTAGACTTTCCTTCCAGGCCAACAAGTACTGCGACGTAACCACCCGGTCAGTAATAAGATTGGAGGGTTTCACGCAGGTTTCGCACCTAAGCGGGTTGGTTTCGTCGAGGTGGATAAGCAGCTGGGCCATGGGGTCTACTTACTAAAGACTAAACCTCCTGTCAAAGTCCACGCATCGGAGTTGCGGCATGCTACCCAACCGCTGCGCATACAGAGTACGTCCGGTGCTGCCACGGGTCCACCTGGAGGAGAGGCCACTAATGACACAGCAAAATCTGGTCACGAGGATAATGCATCGACTGTCATCGAGGTCCAAGGCAAAGTCGACGAGTGTTATGGACTATCGAAATTATGTCAAGTTACATGGGGGTATTGACGCAAGTGTAATAGAATGATATAACTTGAAAAATATATTATTTAACCCATGGATTATTATAATCATAATTATTATTATTTAGATTTGTGAGGTATGGCTATGAAGTGGTTACATCTACTTATTACCATTATTATTATTTACGTAGTCGTAAGATCGTATTACTTGTGAATTTATGTCATGAAACATGTGCGGTATATTGAAACAGGAACCGTTCGAAATCGAACTGGTGATCACCCGGTTTGCTTCATCCTTTCAAATTGTGCGCGTTGTGAGCTATGATGCAACGCTTCCGACGAGCGAGCTTGTGGTAGAATGCTAAGACACGACTACGACGTCACGAAGCGCGTGGAACCATCTGGAAGATATTTATATCTCCTCTTACAGATGAGATATCGACTAACTGACAACGGGACCGTGTAGCCTATAACAACAGATAGCTTATGTACAAATTTCATGTTAATAACTATTTTATTTAAAGAGATATGGCAACGTCAAGATATCAATTCATTTCAATGACGTTTATGTTCAGGGTCAAGCCCGAGTATACAAGACGGGCCAATTTCTCCAGCAAGTCAGTGTAGGGAGAGTACTGCACAGTGCAGCATAATGGAGACCTGATGCCCGAGGTTGTGTCTGCAGTAACGATCCAATTTGTGCGCGAGTGTCGAGTCGAAATAAGTACCCGCGAGGTATAGCCGAGAACTCTAACTCCGACGGCGGTATAAATCCTGCATTCTATGTTTTTCCAAATAATTAAACATTTCGCGTGACCTATAATATACAAGTGTTAGACATCGGACCTGTTAATACTGTGAGTAATAGAACTGTTGATTAACTTGTCAATTAATACGACGAGTCTACGAGTTAAACTTCTACGAGTAAATTAACCAGTTAGGAGTTTGCTTGTAGAAACTACATGCCTAATACTTCATGGTTAGATGTAAAGGCAGTGCCATTTACTTCTTCGTGGTGATAGTGGACTGTTTCTCAAAACATAGGGAACATAGACTGAATCCTACACTAATATCACGCGTGAAGTTGAATGAATAGACTATTTCAATTTCCTTGAACTGCATTGCCCTGACAGTCAGAACTTAGTGAAGTCAGGGCATCGTGAAAGTTCAATTATCTTATTATGGACTCTGTTTAAAACTTATTGACCAGTGAGTGGAACTTAGTAAATTCATTGCCTCAGGACAAGTCAATCACCTTATTAATGTACTTGGTGCAAATTGCTTTGCATATTAGACGCGCTACTTGGAACGAACAATGTCGTATCACCCGAAGTGACATGTGAAAACCACCGTCCCATGCATACTCCGACTCCCGTATTATCATGTGAACTTCCGCTAATGGAGACGTGGTAACTTCGAGGGATACGTGGTAATAATGTTCCAGATCTATGGTGGACGTGGTGATGGTGTTCCTGATCCATGATACCACAGAATGTAAAGACATAGTTAAACAGAGCCAGCACTTCGATAAGGTGATATGCATCTGTGTCATCAAGAAACAGTGTGAACCGTGTCTCATCAAGCAATTTTTAAATTCAGCAAGTCACTTTAAAACTTTCCAGAAACGTTCATTCTTATGATTTCAAACTTATACATTCCAATTTTTCAAATGACTTGCTATTTATTAAAGCCAGTGTAATATTAAGTCGTACCGACAAACTTGCTACCGAGTGGGAACTTTAAAACTTGACCACTTCGCTAACTTGTCTACGAACTGGAATTTTGCTTATACGCGTATTACGTTATTTAGTTAGCTAATTGAAGAATGATCTTTAGCTCGCTATTTTATAGGCATATCAAGATTGAACTTTATTTGTTCGCACCAATTCATCATTTCAGAAAGAAATTGTGTTTGATTTCGTTAGTTCCATTTTCAAGAATGATCTTTATTCTTTTCAAGGTGAACTTAATTAACGTCGTTATTTATGACCTTCGAGAATGAACATGGTTCACTTATAATAATGAATTATTTCAAGGTGATCTTAATTAATGTTGTAATTTATAAACTTCAAGAATGAACATTCTTTATCCAAGTTAATTAACGATATCAAGAAGGGACTTTATTAATTTGTCGCTAATAAGTTTGACACAACCTATTATCAATGTATTGATTACTAAATGTGGATGTGAGTCCAATTTGACAAATATTCAAGGAAATGAGAGGATGTTCGTTTACTTTAATTGATTTTAATAAAGTTTATGTGGCCAGTCTATTCAATCTCTTACTCCCTCTCTGTACAATATCCTAACATAAGACCGCACACGCCCTGCGAAAACCTCATGCTCCGTTACACGCGTCAATGAGAGCGTGTCAGTGACTGGTTCAGAGAGAGGAGTGATATACGTGGCGGCCAGCGTGGGACCCGAAAGGAGAACTCCTATCCACAAGTAGGAGATATACGTTGTCAACCCTAACGTGTTAGTCAACATTCATTTCAAAATCTTTTGGCAGTCACTCAAATTTACAATCTCTATAGTAAGCAATATGGAAAATATACTTGCTACTATCGAAGCCCTTCGGCTTAATGTAAATCAACGACTCGCCGAAGCAAATACTAACATGAATCAACAACTTGCCGACAATAATAACATGACATGGCAACTTGCCCAGGCAAATGCCAACATCAATTCCAAATTAATTAATAGTATTGCCGACGTGAACTCCAAAATTGCAAGGGTAACTACTGACATAAATAAAGCCCTTGAAACTAAATTTGCCGAAGCAGATAACAAAATTGGAACTAAATTTGCTGAGACAGTTAAACGATTTTTCCGATTCAAACGCTATCCTTGAGCATCGGCGTGCGCAGGCTAGCGCACGCACAGAACAAATTCAGCGGCTCCAATACCGAAACAGAAAGAAGGTTTACAGAAGTGAATACTCTATTCGTCAGTAACCTCGAAGCGGTAACGGAAGACATTAGATTACAGGTAGTGAATACCGTCAGGGATGATTTAAAGGCTATTGTACCAGCTTCAAATCAAATAGCGCAAAAATTAAACGATCTTAAGGAAGAATTTAGGGAATATCATGGCAACCTTTCATTGGCACAAGCCAAGATAGCTTCAGTCCAGGAGACGTTAAGAGATTCACTCAAAAATATATAGGTGGGATTAATAATGAAGTTAGCCTCCTTAAAAGTAAACAAGGAGTATTTGATAAACGCTTCACAACTCAACTTGAAACTGTCTGTCATCTGTGTCTGTAAGGACGTAGCAGAGGTAAGAAGGGACATTCAAGCAGAAGTTAAGGAAATGAAAACGATGATGCAGACACAAGTAGATGCCCTCGATAATAAAATGACCTCATTAGAGCAGGGGACTGTTTCATTTTCACCATCAGTGTCAATGGGATCATGTGGTGACAATACTAATGTAACTACTATTATAAAAATACAAGTTGATAGACCTACGAAATTTTCAGGAAAGGAGGAATATACTGCTAGAGAATGCCTAGCAAATGTTGAAGAGTATTTCCTAGAAATTCGGGTTAGTTCTCTTACGCAACTTCACACTGTGTCGAAACTATTAAAAGGACGCGCATTCTCATGGCTCACAGCCTTTAAATTCAGCTTCAAAACTTACTCAGAATTTAAAGAGGCTCTTTTAAAAAGATTTTGGAACACTGAAGTTCAGCGCTTAGTTAAGATGGAGTTGTACTCGAAGCGGTATAATACTTCTATTAATATGTCGAGGTGCTCAGACTTGTTAGTGGCTCAACTTAAGAAGATGCAGTTTCTAGATCCACCGCTACCTGAAAAGGAAATGAACCAAATAATTACTCTACAATTTCCGCCCCATGTCCAGGAAATCTTGGTCGCTGCCGAAATTAAAGACTTAGAAGGACTAGATTCTCTTTTGAGAAGACTGGACACTGTGAACAAGCAGTCGACGCCCAGGGTCAACAGGAGTAAAGATGTTACTGCCCATCCCCGTTGAAACTAAACATCCAGATCGCCAAGAAGGAGAGCACGCAGAGGACAGGGACGTTAAGCAAACTATTCACACTCGATATAGAGGATTTTGAAGACGTCAATATCGGGGAAATCTACCTTACCAGCCAAGGACTACATGGAAAAAGAAAGATGAAACACAAGAAAGGGACCAAGGCTCGCATCGGGCAGAGATTTCGAAGAGGTGGCGTGAAGCCAGGGAATATTTAAAGGAACGAAACCAATCTGATGATTTACCTCGAGCAGCCTCCCTGGAGTACCAAGAGCAAGCAAAACGGAGAGAACTACCTGATCATAACTTTAAAGTCACAGGTGCTAAGAAAAACTCCGATCTAGACGAAAGGATATTACTTGAAAATAACAAGGAGGATGATCGGATAACACCATCAAGTAAAATTGAAGTAAATTATTGGCACAAAGAAGACTCAGAGTTATTATATGACGATACTCCACTACCTAGACTGAAAATTCAGCGTACATTACCTGCAGTTAATCTGAGGAGAGACAATATAAATGTCGCCGCATTAATTGATTCTGGGGCACAGATGTCGCTCATTTCTCATTGAGGACTTAAGGGACAAACAGGACGTGTTGGTGATACCAGTAGCCTGTGACGGCGCGTGACTTTCATTACTGGGGGTTCAACAGAAGAAAAAATCCCCCCAGCCTCTCCTCTACACTCTCTCCCGCCACCTCTTCCGCCGTGGGCCGTAACCTCCTAAAATAAAAGATGACAGAAGTTTTAGAAATGTGATCAAATACGAGAAAAGCAGACAATACATGCCGAAATTTACAACATGCAAAATAAGAAATATTTCACAATCAACTTACCCTGTGCAGACAGCTTAACAAAAAATTCACCCTGCGCTCCTTGAAGGACGCAAACGTATCTATAACTGATTCATTTTAATCCGCAGAGTCTCGTACCAAGTACCTTTCAATTCACAACATAGCAAGAGCATTAAGTATATCCTCGGTCATTGTGCTGCGCAAAAAAGGCTTTATTCCTTTCAGGGTTGAGAAGTACCTTTCTGCTTCCGGCTATTTCTTGTCTCAATGATATTTTTAAGTTAAGCTTCTCTCCAAAAAGTATTTATTCCAAAGAAGGCAAATTAATAGATGTGAAGTAAATATTGATATATTTGGGACAAGATATCAATTGGAATTTAGCAGTTTAATATGATTTTTGCGGTAATGATGCTTTTCAACATTAGCGCTAGTTACGTGCACTATTCCATGCTGCCTAGTTAAATTCCCGTAAGGACAACAGATGGCAAGGTCATACCCAAACTACACGACATCGGAGACACTTGAGAATGTGGCATATTGCACATGCGTAAAGCATACATATCCGTTTCTGTGATAACCTGGTCTTGCCGCACCTCATCACTCCCTTCGCCCATGTACGGACGGAGAGATCACCTTGCAAGTGGTTCATTCCAGACGAGTATCCAGCCATGGACGTTGCACAGCCCACGTGAATTGAAAGCCAGTACGAGTACATTACGAATAGACAGACTTAGCAAGAGCTTCGAGATTGACAAGGGAGTTATAAAAATTAGGAAGTTGAGTACAGTTTGATATAAATTTTAGGTTCATTGTTCCATTGCGCTATACCAGAAACCGCCACTGCCAGTAGCCCAAATTAAGGTTAAGGGGATAGTGCCTGACAGGGTTGTTAAATGCAGGAAGCAAGCTTTCATCGAACTTCACATTGATGGAGTACACTTTCAGCATATCCTTTTGATCTTGCCTCGAATGAAATTTAATCTGATCTCAGGGTCTGATTTCATGTTGAAATTCCGTGTGGTGATAGATTATTCTGCTAGTGTTATTCGAGTTTTAAATCCGGACTCTGTGGAAACGCGAATGGTAGAGGAAGAAATGATAAACGGGTTAGAAGATCTTGGTGAAAAACTCGATGGTGCAATAGAAGCACATAATCAGAATGATACTGCGCCAGTCGAAGTTAATCCAAAAGAAGAGAGCGACCCGAAGGAAGAGGGACCCTTAGTGCCCATAGTAGGTGAGGTCACTGATTTTGATCAGGACTACGTCGCCTCGATTACCCACGCGATTATTGGCCCAGTATCCCTTCCAGATATAGCAGTAGCAACTAATCTAATTTTTGGAATTTACCCAAACGTGTTCGATAGCAAGCGAGGAGATATCCTTGATTACGAATTCCATCTCAACGTTAAGGATCATTTGCCATACAAGCATAAGGCCTATCCAATACCAGAAAGGTATCGTGAGGAAACCAGGACACTAACTCATCAGATGTAAGAAGATGGAATAATTTTGCCTTGCATCACTCAACTCATCAACCCTTTAGCGGTCGTAAGAAAACCCACCAGCGGCTTGCGCCATTTCCTAGATGCGCGTGCACTGAATGACAGACTAATTCCGGAACATGACCATCCTCCTTTGTTACGAGTTATCATCAGGCGTTTCCATGGGAAAAAGTATTTCACGTGCCTAGATATGACTTCGTCATGTTACCATATCAGGCTAGATAAGAAGTGCAGATTATACACTGGTTTCTTATTCGAGAATGAGACATATGTCGTTGTTCGGCTTCCATTCGGGAATAAGAACTCGGGAGCAGCCTTGATTAGGACTTTGTAGAATCAGCTGTCTGATGAAGTGAAAGCTACCACTGAGATTTACGTCGATGATATTTTGATCGCGTCAGAGACGTGGGAGCAACATCAGGCTGACGTTCACAAGGTATTGCAGGAGCTAATGGAGAAGAATTTCAAGATCAATGCCCAAAAGAGTCCGTTTTCAAAATTGAAATTTTGTTTTTGGGAAATCTTTTCAGTGGTGAAGTCATTGATGATGATGATGATGATGATTGTTGTTTAAAGGGGCCTATCATCGAGGTCATCGGTCCCCGGTGAAGTCATTAAACATAACCCTGCAGAAATTCAATGTATCTTGGATTTCGCTAGGCCTAATCGAATCAAGCATATGCGGCAATTTTTGGGACTTTGCCAGTTTTTTGCCCAACGTCGCCCCAAGTACACGGAAACTGTGTCCGCTCTCCACCAGCTGCTTAAGAAGAACAATGCATGGAAATGGACCCAAGAGTGTGAACAATCGTTCATTGCTACTAAGAACATGATAGAGATAACGTATACTTGGCTTATCCAAATATCAACTGGCCATTCTATATTGAATGTGATACAAGCATAGTGGGAATAGGCGCAATCCTATACCAGATCAAGCCGGAAGAGCCAGGCACAAAATTATTCATTTCCTTTATGAGTCGGAAGTACGAGAAGACTTACACTATCACTGAATAGGAAGCTCTCGCGGTTGTGCACTTCCTCAAATATTTTAAGAAACTTATCTATGCTACCACATCACAGTCTTCATAGATCATAAGGCTTTGACGTTTATCATGTCTTCTAATCTAAAGAGTGAAAGAATAACCCGATGGGCCTTATTTAACCAACAATTTGATCAGACTGATATCCATAGGCCAGGACGCAAGGGTTTACTAACTGATGCCCTTAGCAGGAACCCCACCGAAATTATTGTGGCTAATCTCATTGAAATCCTTGGTGAAGAGGATGAGGAGTTCCTCCGGAAAATACGAAATCTGCCGCAGATGCAGACGAGAGACGGCAAGAGCCAGGAATTAATCCGGTACTTCGAGGGATCCATTCCGGAAGATGATGATGATGACCTTTCTCGCAATCAGCAAGTTGCCCAAATGCTTTTCCTGGTTAATGGTCTATTGTACAAGTAAATCGACTCTGACAAACTAAACGGTGAATCTATGCACCTCCTAAAGTTAGATTACACATCATTTGGCATAGCCATGTTATCTCTGGATATGCTGGGACAGATAAAGTGTTTAACGTGATCAGAGAGAAGTTTACCTGGGAATATCTTCGGTGAGATGTGCGTATATTCATCAAGACCTGCGACTTATGCCAAAGTGTAAAGCCTAGCAACTATTTGTTGAGGGAATCTAACAGGCCTTAGATAGCAGGAAAGCCAAAGGTGATGATGGCTCAAGACCTATGTGGTCCACTCCCGAAAGCAACCCGGGGAAGTAATTACATTGTTGTGGTCACAGATGTGTTTTCCAAGTACACGATGCTTCTACGCATATAGAAGGCCAATGCTGGTATTATCCTTCGCAGGATAAGGAAGAATATCATCCCAGAAATTGGAAAACCATAGTTTCACGGTATACAGTTCACCTCGATGGAATTTCAGAACTCTCTTTAGGAACTAGACATTCATCACATCATGAATTCCATTAGGCATCCTGAAGCCAATTCCGCAGAAAGTGCCATGCGAGAAATCGCACAATTTTGCAGAATTTACTGCGGTGACCAACATTGGGACGTGACATCCCGTTAACCTTGCATTGGGAGTAATTCCAAATCGACCATGGGATCGATTACTAAAACACCGTCAGATGTGAATGAGCCCCAAGATTCTAAACACACAAATGCCCTCAATCATCTGAGATATGCAGCCACACTCAGGGAGCGACGGCAAAGAGGCAAGAAATTACGACGGTCATTACAGGAAGACGATCTTGTCTTGATCCGCAAACCGGCAGTGCCTCTTCCTGAGGAAAGAATTCACGCCAAGTTTTGCCCACTCTTTGTTGGACCATTCCGCATTGTGGAAACCCTTTACATGGAGTATACAAGATTACCGATTTGGAAAATACCATCGAAGGCATATAGAACGCTGCCAATTTAAAGGTGTCTCACAATAAGGTGACATAAAAGAAAATCCTTACCGAATTTTCTTCACCCGGACGGGGGTCATGAAAGCGGAACCACCCTGGATCGAACTGGGGATCGCGCGGTTTGCTTCATCCTTTCAAATTTTGCGCGTTGTGAGCTATGATGCTACTCTACCGATGAGCGAGCTTGTGGTAGCCTGCTAAAACACGACTACGAAGTCACGAAGCGCGTGGCCCACACGTCAGAGGGAACAATCTGGAAGCTTTTTATATCTCCGCTTTCAGATGAGATATCGACTAACTGATAATGGGGCCGTGTAGCCTATAATAGCAGATATCTCTTGTCCAAATTTCATGTTAATAACTATTTTATTTAAGGAGATATCGCAACGTCAAGATATCAAATAATTTCATTGACGTGTATGCTCAGGTCAAGCCGGTGTTTATAAGACGGGCCATTTCTACAGCAAGTCGGTGTAGGGAGAGTGCAGCACAGTACAGCATAATGGAGACCTGATGCCCGAGTTTGAGCCGGCAGTAAAGTACTACTCCGTGCGCGAGTGTCGAGTCGAACTAAGTATCCGCGAGGTACATCCGAGAACTCTAACACCGCCAGCGATATAAATCCCGCATTCTAAGTTTTCCAAAATACATAAACATTTCGCGTGACTGATAATATACAAGTGATATACATCTGACATGTTAATACCCTGCGTGATAGATCTGTTGATTAACTTGTCAATTAATACGACGAGTTTACGTGTTAAGCTTCTACGAGTAAATTAACTAGTTAGGACTTTGTAGAAACTACATGCCTAATACTTCATGGTTGGAAGTATTTACTATTTCATGGTGATAGTAGACAGTTTCTCAAAACATACGGAACATAGACTGAATCGTACAATAGTATCACGTGTAAAGTTGAACAAATAGGCTTTATTTCAATTTCCTTGAACTGTATTAACCTGACAGTCAGAACTTAGTGAAGTCAGGGTATCATGAAAGTTCAATTATCTTATTATACACTGACTTAGAAAATGTAATGGGATAGTCACCTAATAGCGTGTGGGTCCTCCTATGGCCCCGCGGACTGCAGTGAGACGCCGTGGAAGTGAGTCGACTAATCCCTGATAGTCCTCTGGACGCAGCTGACACCAAATCGTTTGCAGAGCGACCGCCAATGCTGGTCTGTTCGTGGGTGCAGGATCCATGGCACTGAGACTGCGTTCCAGGGCATCCCACATATGCTAGATAGGGTTCATATCGGGGCTCCTGGGTGGCCATGGCAGTCGTTGGACCTCCGCTGCATGTTCTCCTGGGCGACGTGGGGGCGATGTGGCGGCACGTTATCATCTTGAAACACCGCAGAACCATCTGGGCGCTGGAAGGCCAAAGATGGGTGGAGATGGCCTCCGAGCAGCTCAACATACCGCGTACCATTCAAAGTCTCTTCCAGAACAACAAGGGGGCCCATTCCATACCAGGAAAATGTACCCCAGACCATAACACAGACACCAGCGTCCTGGACCAAAATTTCAAGGCAGGCGGAATCCATCGCTTCATGGTGGTCTGCGCCATACACGGTGCCTCCCATCGGCATGGTGCAGTTGAAATCTTGAGTCGTCCGAACATATCACGTTACGCCATTGTTCCAGTGTACATCCCTGGTGACTGGCGAAAAGTGCGCGTCATTACACCCGATGACGTTGAGTTAACAGTGGCACCCGTGTGCGGAGCCGGCTCCCATACCCCATAGAACCCATTCTCCGATACCACCCAACATCATCTCACTAATCTGCTTCAAGAGTGGGGTTTAATTGCATAACTCACATAAGGTGGTAGTAAGCATATGTTTCCGCCAGGTTCTCGGGGTAAAAATATCAATCAGGTTGCCAATACTACGTTGTAATTCAATTCACCAATTCACATTCTCATTGGGAAACATTCGTTCTGTAAGGCGACATTCCTTGATATCCCTACATCTACTCCATTGAGTATCTGAGATTCAATTTACCTTGCATAATCTCTCATGCTATTCTACCAATCGACATTTAATCACATGGACTGTATCTCTATATTCATATCAGCATGACCTAACCTCGCAGCCTGCGTCTTATTTATCATACAATATCTACAACTAACACATAAATTCGTAACATCATCTTCCTCCATTTACTCACACAACGAAACAAACAATATACTCCAATACTCTCATGACTTCATATTTGTCATATATCTCTTCTTATAAATTCATCTGAATATATATATATATATATATATATATATATTCATTCTCAATTCATTTCTTCTAAACAACATCTCTGTTACGGTTTTCTAGTCCACCGAAGACATATTCTTCTTATTAGCCGCGAATTCCCAATATTTAATCCATTTCTTCTTATAATACAGTCATAATGGCCATGTCTGTCAATTTGGTCTCTTCAGTATTCAGGTTATCCTCTGCAATTCATAGATACTCTTCTTGATCTCGCCTAGTTCAAAGATAAATAATCTTTCCGAGTAGATCGTCACATTAACATCGATATACACACTCCATATATGCTTACAATAACCTAAAATCATATTACGAGTATAACTATTACTCAAATTGGCACATGCTCGCGGTTAACTTCTTAAAATCTAGCACTGACATTCACAAACTGGCACATATAATTTATTTGTAGGCAATTCTTCACTCCTACCATTTCATTTCAACAAATACAAAAAACTTTGAACAAGTAATTTGGAAACTTATTACTTATCTCGTCTCGACTGGGTCAGCTGCTGGCTCCTGCTCGTATGTTATGCCATCTCTGAATAATCAGCTTCCATCTGCGTATACGTCACAGCTGGGCATCGGTCTCGGCAGCCTTGGTTTGAGCCATAGCATCGCGGGCAGTCCTTCTCCACCAGTTTAAGCGTGTTTCATCATATCGCCGGTGTCCATGCAAGAAGAAAACATCATTAATTGGGCAGAATGCATATCTAGTTCTTCCATTATAAGCCTTCTAGCAAATATGAATGGTTGCTAGTATTTCCTAATACTTCGAAATTGTGATATATATATATATATATATAATAAGGCTTGTTCTCATTAAATATATCGTCTCCTGAACGTTGACTAATGCTTCTAATTAATATTTCTGCTGTTCTTGACGGTATTCAGTCACTTATTATACTGTAATTCGCCCTTTTCTCCTCAATTTTATGCTGGTCCGTAGCTTATTTAACTCCAATATTTTCAAACAGAAATGTATGCGTGTTTCTCTCGTCTCGGCTTATTTTGCAGCCGTAAATAGCTAAATTCTCCGCTAGAATGTATATTATTATTTCTCGGCTTTCTTCTCGTACGTTAATAACACTCTTCTTGGTTCGCAGTAAATTACTATTTTTTCAAAATACGATCTTCTTTTTTAAGGTAGTTAAGAATAGATTGAATTCAATTATTTTTTCAAAGACCATAGTTGTTCAATCTAAGAAACTCCTTTTTTCGCCGGCCTTTATAAGTCTCCGCCTTTTAATTACAATCACCTTGCATCTTGGAAACACTTCATATATGTTTGCGCTGTCTGAAGCTACTCCGCGCCATTTTATCCGCTATATCTCCGTGTTAATGATCGCCTCAACTGTAACGTAATGGTCCACCATGTTCCTACGGATTGTCCACTGGGAGACGTGTCTAGCACGGCCTGTGTTGAATTGAGCCGTGATTTGTTGCACGGTTGCCCGTCTGTCACTATTGACAATCCGTCTCAGATGTCGCCGGTCACGGTCATCGAGGGTGGCTTGACGGCCGGTCGTTCGTCTATTATGGACGGTGACACCCGCATTCAACCATTCAACATATACCCTGGACACGGTTGATCGTGTGAAGCCGAATTCCGGCACCACTTCCGAAATTGCACTTCCCATCCGTCGGGCACCGACCATCATACCCGTTCGAACGGTGTCAGCTCACGACGACGTTCCATGTTACACCTGTCACATGCACAGCCACTGCTCACAAAGGTCTCCTATACAACTGCCGCTGGCACAGGGAGCGTGTGGTACGCAGACAACACACCTGCACATCAGTGCTTCGCTATCTCACGACATTTGCTCAGTCAGTGTAAACTTTGCTTAAAACTTATCGAATTGCACTAAACTAGCGAGTGGAACTTAGTAATTTCAGTGTCTTCATGACATGTCAATCACCTTTTTATTGGACTTGGTGCAAATTACTGTGCATATTAGACGTACTACTTGGAACGAACAGTACCATATCATCCAAAGTGTCGTTTGTAAACCACCGCCCCATGCATACTCCGTGTTATCATGTGAACTTCCGCCGATGGAGGCGTGGTAACTTCGAGGGATACGTGGTAATAGTGTTCCTGATCTGTGGTGGACGTGGTGATGGTGTTCCTGATCTATTGTGGACGTGGTAACTTCGAGGGACGTGGTGATGATGTTCCTGATCCATGGTACTACAGAATGTGAGGACATAGCCAAACGGAGCCAGCACTTCAATAAGGTGATATGCATCTGTGTCATCAAGAAACAGCGTGAACTGTGTCTTATCAAGTAATTTTTAAATTCAGCAAGTCACTTTAAAACATTCCAGCAACTTCCATTCTTATGATTTCAAACTTATGCATTCCAATTTTTCAAATGACTTGCTATTTCTTAAAGCCAGTGTAATATTAAGTCGTACCGACAAACTTGCTACCGAGTGGTAACTTCAAAACTTAACCACTTCGTTAACCTGTCTACGAACTGGAATTTTGCTTATACCCGTATTACGTCATTTAGTTAGCTAATTGAAGAATGAACTTCAGCTCGCTATTTTATAGGCATATCAAGATTGAACTTCATTTGTTCGCACCAATTCATCATTTCAGAAAGAAATTCTAATTAATTTCGTTAGTTCCATTGTCAAGAATGATCTTTATTCATTTCAAGGTGAACTTAATTAATGTCCTTATTTATGAACTTCAAGACTGAACATTATTCACTTAAAATAATTATTTCAATGTGGTCTTAATTAATGATGTCATTTATAAACTTCAAGAATGAACATTCTTTATCCAAGTTAATTAATGACATCAAGAAGATATTTTGTTAATTTGTCGCTAATAAGTTTGATACAACCTACTATCAATTTATTGATTATTAAATCAGGATGAGAGTCCAATTTGACAAATATTCAAAGAAATGTTAGGCCGTTCGTTTACTTTGTTTAATTTTAATAAAGTTTATGTGGCCAGTCTATGCAATCTCTTACTCCCTCCCTGTACAATCTCCTAAGATAAGACCGCACACGCCCTGCGAAACCCTCATGCTCCATTACACGCGTCAATGAGTGCGTGTCAGTTACTGGTACAATATGTATACTAAAATGAGTTTAATTCTTGTAGGAACACGTAATTATTAGTATACAATTTATTATTACCTGTATACCGTATATGATGTGTAATCCGCTACAGTATTGTGCAACTCACTGTAATATCTAGAATAACGCTAGGTACGAAGAGAACTATGTAGAACCTTCCTTACATTATTACTATGTATTAGGCACTCTATAATTTACGAGAAGAGGTGTTGTGTAACATCCTTCTAGAAACCTGGCCAGGCAACATATATACAAGACGCAGTCTTGACTGTGGGTTTGAGTTATTGTTTAACAGGTGTTTTAGATGAGACGTGTGATGGAGTCGTGTTTGAAGTATGTGAAATGGTTTTGCAGAGTTGGTAGTTGACATGCAGTGGTTGCAGTCTTCTTATTCTTCGTGATAGGCAGTTATTCAAGATTAGAGTTGGGTAATAAGATTCTTTTTCAAAAATCGATTCTAACGATTCATTCACATATCACGATTTCGATTTTTACGTTTCGTTCACGATTCTTTTCAAGTTCTTTCGCGACTCGTTCAAGCCGAACGGAGAACGATTCGAAAGATGCGTGAAATATCAATAACATTAATGTATACTGAATCTGTATTGAAATTCATTTATTGTATTTTGCCAAGCAAAGAAATTCGTATTACTGATTTTTTTCAAAAATTATTAATGATTAGGATATGCAAAACATTTATGAAGGAGTAGTTTAAGTATTTTGTGAAGTTTTGTGAGGTCATGAATAGTGAATAGTAGACCTAAACTGTGATGGGATGAAAATCATCATTACGAGCCCTAATATTACATCATGAAAGTACATTCCAGTAGTTCTGCCATGATCATCGGGGGAATATGATATAAACATACAACATCATGTATCCGTCCGCGGTCTCCACGTTGATTGGAGAATGGCTGGGATACCTCCGAGCGTATGGCAAGGGCCACATGTTGATGTGTGGTTGTCTGCCGTAGGTACTGTCATTACTTCGTCTGATTGCAGGCAGACTGCCGGATGGCACTGATGTCAACATGTGGATGAAATGTTGATATGGATTACGAAGCAAATTATATTCACTCTCCGCAAGGAATAAACAAGCAGATGACTTATTACATCTGGATATTTGACATCCCAGAAAATAAATAAATTGCGGAAGGTTTATTGATTTGAGGTTATACCCAAAAGGTTAATACGCAATAAATCATTCACAGCAGCACATATAAGAAAAAATTCACACTTTTAATGGTTCAGTGAAAATTAAATTCTAGATGTGAAACATCGCTTTGAAAATCCAATGTTTAAGAAAATAAAAAACTTTACGTAATTATAATCTGATAAAGTAGAACTTCTTCCAAGTCTGATTCCCCTCTCTCTCTCCTCTCTTTCACTGCTGTTCGTATCATTCGGATTAATGAAGAAACGGTCCACAGCCATACCGGCCAGAACGATCCACCACCACGTGATGAATAAAGCCACTCCACATTTCAGTTATTACACTCATCAGAGCTTTATTAATGTCCTGACTTCTACGCCCAACATACAGGTATCTGTTTACCAGGCACCACACCAACTCAATGGATGTAAAGCTGGTATTCTCCAATTTGAATTACTTCCTTATATTAATGGCAATGAATAAAAAATAGGTTCTTACATATTTTTGACGTTCTGCATGTAGGATTGCATTATGCTATGAATTGAATAACGAACTATTTTGATGTCTTCGCGTAGGTGTTCTGTGGCAGCATCATCCAATAAACGTTCACATGAGCACCTTGCTCATGATTACAATATGACTGAGTTTCTTGATGTTTTATTGACGCTGACCGACTTACTAGATTCTCAATTTTTCTAAAGCCTAGAATCCGCTTAAGTGGGCTCGTTTTTCTTTTCCTGGCCGTTAAACGTAATATTGAAATAAGCTACTTTCAACGGGAAGAAGCAATGTTGGCAACACTGGTCATGTGATATCTTGAGAAACTCAGTTGTGTGTCTAGCTTGAGTGCGCGTTGTTGAGTATACGAGCAAAATGGATCGGAGTAATAGGAAAGAAACTTTTATCTGGAAATACTTTCTAGAGACAAGTCCCGGTCGTGCTAAATGTGAGATATGTTGCAGTGTTTATACTTTTAAGGCTGGAACCACCTCAAATGTAACTAGACATTCAAAAATAAAGCATCCTATTGCTGCCGTTAAGCCGGAAATGCCGCAGACCAATACTGAAGAAGAATGTGTTGTCGAAGATACGTCATCTGTGCCTTCAACATCTGCTGTGGTGCACTCATCATCTGCAATTGGAACTAGAAGAATCATCGCAGCCACCAGCCAAGAGGACAGAGAAAAATTAGCGAATTTGTTTCCAGACCTCTTCCAGTGTCGAAAAGCAAAGTGTTGGACAATATTGTGTTAAAACGTATTGTGAAAAAATAACATTTATTCAGAATAGTTGAACAGCCGGAGTTTAGGGAATTGCTGCATAATTTAAATCCAAATTAAGTATTGCCTTCTCGGGAAACTTTGTCCAATGCACATCTCGATTCGACATATAATAATATTAAAGGGAAAATGAAATCCAGGTTACCCCAGACTACAGTATGCTGCGTGGCCACGGACAGTTGGACCTCAGGAGCGTCTGCCTCACCTGTGCATTATTTGGATGGAAGCTCCAAATTGTGTAGTGCCTTACTGGACTGTTTTATATACAACGAAAGCCACAGTGCAGGAAACATTGCTAATGAAATAAAGCGCGTATGCCAGGAATGGGAAATTGACAGTAACATTGTTGCCGTTGTGTCTGACAGTGCACCAAATATGATTGCAGCAGCAAGAAATCTAGAATGGCAACATATTCAATGCTTTGCGCATATTTTAAATCTTATAGTGCTGAACGCTATGGGGTAAATTAAAGAGTTCAAAGCCAAAGTGAAAGATGTGGTATAATATTTTAAACGGAGTCCACGTGCTATTTCTAAATTAAAAGGGATCCAGAAACAAATGGGGCTTCCAGTGCAAACTCTTAAGCAGGAGGTGCCTACCAGATGGAATTCCACCTATGCTATGATTCAAAGTGTGGTGAAAATTAGAAGAGCTGTCGTGCCAACTTTGGCGCTAGTGAATCCCGGGATCATTCTATCCAGTGAAGATTTTGATATATTGGATGAAATGTACAAAATTCTCAAACTGTTTTTGCAAATCACCGAGGATCTAAGCTCTGAGAAAAAAGTGACTGTTTTCAAACTGGTTTTATTTGCTCGGTGCTTCAGTAGACATTTTTAGAAATTTGAAAATATAAATAAGTCCTAAGAAATATCATCAGTGGTTGCAAAAATTAAAACCGAACTTGATAAACGGTTCAAAGACATTCATGACCGAATCATTTTAGCTGAAGCCACCTTGCTCGATCCCAGATTCAAGAAGCAAGCTTTTCTGTCCACCGCAGCGTACAGTAAGGCGAAACTATCACTTATCCAGAAAGCTGCATCTATGAGAATTTCCTGAAATGAGGTACCAAGGGAATCAGAGCAGCAACAACATGCAGAGGACTGAGATGATTTATTGTGTGGAGAGTTTGACTCCAGTGTTAAACATTTTACAAACCCCGTTAAGCCGCTGGCTGCCACGATAATAGAATATGATAAGAGTACTGATGAACCATTTCTAGCAAGGAAGGCGGATCCTATTAGGTGGTGGCAGGGAAAAAGAATTTATTATCCAAGGCTGCACCAGCTGATGTTAAGACGACTGTTTGTTGTCGGTAGTTCTGTTCCGTGTGAGCGTGTTTCTTCAGAGCTGGAAATACTTCAACTGAGTTGAGACGACACCTTACGTCGAGAATATTATCGAATATGGTGTTCCTCAATTATAATGTTCTTCAATTATATGTTTTGCATCATGTGTCTACTAAGTCTCCCAACATAAGGTATGCACTCATTGTTTTCATACATCATTGTTTCGATCTACTGTTATCCCCTTCTGCCTGTTCTCTGCTGTACCCACTAACAAGCGATTCGTCCATCTCAGTCAAACACTATTATGTAGTTACATTAATATTGCCTTTTTGTATAATGCGTATGTTGTAGCCGTACAAATATTAGGAAATCGTACTTTTACCAGCTGTATTTATTAATGCCCATGATCAAGTCATCTGGAACGATGACGAATAGTCGACTATGAAACTGTAAATATAAAATTAATGTTTCATCCCTGTCATAGATGCTGTTGGTGACCTGTACTGTAGGCCGGAGATACCTTTTATAAAACAGCGTGAAGGCGAGATAATAGGTGCTATAAACGTACGTCCTCACCATTACCCTCATCTCACGCATCGCAGACTTCGGGACGGATCGGTAATGGTCGCTGCCAGCTTCCTGCAGAGTTGGCTACAAAAACAGACGACTCCAACTTCAACGATTCACAATAAATCATTTCAACGACGATTCATTCTTACCCGGGCGACTCCAAATTCCACGATTCGTTTGAAAAATAATCATTCATACCGCGAATAGATTAACACGATTCTTTATTTTGAGTCGTTCAAATGAACGATTCGTTCACGAATCGATCCAACTCTATTCAAGATGGTGCTTTATTGGTGTGTGTGACCAATGTATCACAGTTTGTAAATAAAATTAGGGTATACAACTGACAGCATTTTGTGTGCGTCTTTGTGGATACATCACCCTTTCTGCGTTGAGATAAATACTAGAAACATCTGGCCTCCATCACCGCACTTCTATTTTAAGTGCGTCATTAAGAATGCGCTCGATAAGTAATTCATCTTCTTACATTATCAGATACTACAAATTATACCGATTTTATTGATTCCTAAGTGATCATTTTCACATACTTATAGACATTAATACACAAATTAATTCGCAGAACACGGCTTTCAAAACTCAGCGTCGGACACGGAATCTGTGAGATTTTGATTTCGGCCTATTCCATGATTATACTTTAGCCCACATTAAATTCACATCACAGACATCTTCCGCATATAATACCTTATACCATCATATTTAGAACTATCTAAATATATATCTCCCTCTGCATTTTCGAACCTATAGCAACACTCAAAGACGTATTGACATTCACTGGTGGAATCAACAATGTGCGACTATGGTGAAACGAAGAGGAAGCCTACTCAAAATTTAAATCAAAATATTACATTTGGCAATTATGTCCACTAATAAAAGTACACTTCCCATAATATTCACAACACTTTTCCTCAGCAGCCATCTCTTTTCCCACATACTTCGGCCCTGCCTTAATTGCCCCCTTCCCCTCCACGCCCTCTCCATCCGCCGACCTCGCTCCTTGCCCCACTCTCTCTCCACTTTCCCGCCTCTCACACGTTGCCCAGCCCCTTCCTTTTCCTTTTAATCTCACAACCGTTAGTATGAGGCACACAACAATACACCACGCACCACATACTGCAACGAGAGGTAAGTCTCATATAACCTATGCCCTTTCAATCAATCAGTCATTACTGATCTGCATTTAGGGCAGTCGCCCAGGTGGCAGATACCCTATCTGTTGTTTTCCTACCTTTTCTTAAACGATTGTAAAGAAATTAGAAATTTATTGAACATCTCCAAGTTATTCCAATCCCTAATTCCCCTTCCTGTAAACGAATATTTGCCCCAATTTTTCCTCTTGAATTCCAACTTTATCTTCATATTGTGATCTTTCCTTCTTTTAAAGACACCACTCAAACTTATTCGTCTACTGATGTCATGCCACGCCATCTCTCCACTGACAGCTCGGAACACACCACTTAATCGAGCAGATCATCTCCTTTC
The DNA here is from genome assembly GCF_040414725.1 of Anabrus simplex. Taxonomy (NCBI): domain Eukaryota; kingdom Metazoa; phylum Arthropoda; class Insecta; order Orthoptera; family Tettigoniidae; genus Anabrus; species Anabrus simplex. The sequence goes on from NC_090266.1 coordinate 559,387,188, forward strand.
TCCCACGTCTGTCCAGCCCAAACTTTGTAACGCTACTCTTTTGTCGGAAATCACCCAGAACAAATCGAGCTGCTTTTCTTTGGATTTTTTCCAGTTCTTGAATCAAGTAATCCTGGTGAGGGTCCCATACACTGGAACCATACTCTAGTTGGAGTCTTACCTTTATATTTATACCCTTTATTTACAATCGTATTTATGTGATTACCCCAATGAAGATCTTTCCTTATATTAAGACCTAGATACTTACAATGATCCCCAAAGGGAACTTTCAACCCCTCAACGCAGTAATTAAAACAGAGAGGACTTTTCCTATTTGTGAAACTCACAACCTGACTTTTATCTCCGTTTATCATCATACCATTGCCTACTGTCAATCTCACAACATTATCGAGGTCATTTTGCAGTTGCTCTCAATCTTGTAACTTATTTATTACTCTGTACAGAATAACATCATCTGCAAATGCCTTATCTCTGATTCCACTTCTTTACACATATCATTGGTATATATAAGAAAACATTAAGGTCCAATAATACTGCCTTGAGGAATTCCCCTCTTAATTATTACAGGGACAATAAAGCTTTGCCTACTCTAACTCTGAGTTCTATATCATGATATAGCAAAAAGCAACGATTACACAAGAAACTATGTCAATAAAATAAAGAATAGTACCATCAACAATCCAAAAACACATCTCGAAAAACAGAAAGAAAAGAAAAAACATGTAGTATTCACATATCGGAACAGGCATTCATACGATCTGACTACCACATTTAAGAAATTCAATATTCAAGTAGCATACCATAATACTAATAATAATAATAATAATAATAATAATAATAATAATAATAATAATAATAATAATAATAATAATAATAATAATATATTCGCAAATTCAAGCAAGATTAACACAGACAACCAATTCAATAAATCAGGAATATACAGACTGACATGTCAGAACTGTAACCAAAAATACATCGGACAATCAGGAAGAAATATAGCCATTAGATATAAAGAATATATAAATGCCAAAAATTACGGAAAATATTCAGCTATGTGCGAACACATGCATGAAAATAATCATTCATTCACCAACATCGAACAAGACATGAAATGAATACATTCAGCAAACAAAGGGAAATATATGGACGTCCTGGAGAAATTAGAAATTTACATAGATCAGAAACAAAACATTGACAACAATTTAAATGAACACATTAAGGAAGAAAATCCATTATTTAAGTTAGCTAACCAATATATGAAGGGAAAGTGAAAGGATAATAGATAGCATCAATTATAACTGTCAGGCCCAATCCCCATCTCTCCCCCTCCCTACCGCTTATATGGTCAGGTTTTATGGGTAATATACTTTCTGTTAGTGGCTGGCCGACAAGCGGATAGTTTTTCCTCCGCCTTACCATTTTACGTAAGTCCTATATTTTATATCATAAAGTATTTGAATATATATTTTACCTAGGTACAATAGCTTTTCATTCTTTATTCTTTTTATAGTACTAGAGGAGCATTTGCAGAAACATAACGGGAGGTTTGTTCCGCTCTGATTCAAAAAGTCCGGTCCTGCAACAATCGAGCAAACGTCATCTGCCCTGAGGGCACAAGCATGGCTAAATTTTTTAAGTTGTATACAACGATGAGCATATCAATGCAACCTATAAGGGTATTAACTTCAAAGGATGTCAAATTGGACGATAAGATGGTAGCTTTATAGTGACAGCAACAATACAAGCAGTGACAAGTAACATTTTATCAGTGGCTGACTCAGCTAATGGATCCATCCAGGGTGTTGATACACGTTGTATGAGTGTAAAGGATAGGAGGAATGAGTGGACGATTCAAGAGTGTTTTTAAATATGTTCCATTTCTTACGTGTTTGGGTTACAACATGCATACAAAAACGCAAAGTGTACATATAGTGTTCTAGAGTTGAGGTTATTCAGGACAATGGTTAATGTAATATGATAAGATGTTGTATCTTGAGACTTGGGTGAGGTAGATTTTGATGTGAATACGCTGACGAAGGAAGTTAAGGCTCCCGAAACATGTACGTATAAATTATTCAAATATTAATAATATATTGACAGGACGGACCAAACAATCACCCGTTGTACATTATTGTTATTACGAGTCAATACGGAACAATTAAGTACCGATATGGTCAAGTTTGTCGAAATTGGCGATAAGGAAACTGTCACCCAAACAATCGCCCTTAACACAGCAATGTGTTCACATCGGGCGCTCACAGCTGACCCTTGAATGCGTAACAGTTCTTGTTCCAACAGCCTAGTGTCCTACTATTTTCAAACTCTCGTAAGTATATAAACCGGCAGTCTTGTATATGTTCATTAAATTATGTATATCTCCACTTGGGGTGAAAAGTTGAAGTATTGAGACGACGTACAACGTTCCAAATTCAATCATAGGTTAAGTCCCTATTCTCCCACAATGAATGTTTTAGGGTATAGAAAATGTCTTCAAATTCAACTTGTTCAGAAAATGTTAAATTAAACCCACTGTTACTTGAGAAAATTATTATATTCCGGTAGACTAATCAAACATGGAACAGCGCGGAAACATCCTTCACTCTCCACAAGAAATGACGACTGATCTTCTCAGCTTTTCAGTATCTACAGCCAGATGCATTTCGCGTGAAAATAATTATGCAACATCATGGGATGACTTGTCCGGCTCAATGGCTAAATGGTTAGCGTGCTGGCCTTTGGTCACAGGGGTCCCGGGTTCGATTCCCGGCAGTGTCGAGAATATCAACCATAATTGGTAAATTCCTCTGACACGGGGACTCGGTGTATGTATCGTCTTCATCATCATTTCATCATCACGACGCGCAGGAGCCTATGGGAGTCAAATCAAAAGACATGCACCTGGCGAGCCGAAGTCCTCGGATATATCCCGGCACTAAAAGCCATACGCCATTTCCATTCCATTTCCTTTGCTGAATTTCATGCCAGACATTCTCATTATTTTCAGAAAATTACTGCCATCCTGGATTGAATACTTAACTAATATTAAAGACGTTATTTCAAGTAGTAATGACCAAAGCGCTGTATGCACTAACTCGTGTCTCATAATGACCAAACTGCTCCCGTGATCTTATTAGTGTGAGTCCGCTTGACTTGTCTCAGGTTTGAGGCGTAAGAGTGGTTCCACACTGAAAAATTCGCTTATTTACTTGGCTTCTTACAATTCAAATTTAGGCTTTAAACATACCACAAGGGTTTAAATATTATAGAAAATAGTCCTTCGAAGTCTTCCGAACTTACGATGTGTAACTAGGATTGTTAGCGCGGTCTCAGACAAGGAAATTATAGTTCTAAAGTTGATCCTCCACCCAAAGAGATTGATACGCTCTGACCATCCTTATGCAGACGGACGTAGGCAAGATATCGATCGCTATTTCATACCCACAGGCAGTCCGGCTCCATGGCTAAATGGTTAGTGTGCTGGCCTTTGATAACAGGGGTCCGAGTTCGATTCCCGACAGGGTCGGGAATTTTAACCATCATTGGTTAATTTCGCTGGGTGTATGTGTCGTCTTCATCACCACTTCATCTTCATCACGACGCGTAGGTCGCCTACGGGCGTCAAATCAAAAGACCTGCACTTCGCGAGCCGAACATATCCTCGGACACTCCCGGCACTAAAAGCCATACGCCATTTCGTTTTATCCACAGGCTACACAAAATAAACAAGATGGCGCACTGTTTCAACTTCCTGAGGGTAATAGGTTCAATACACAGTACTCCACGGCAGTATACATACACACACAGTACTCCACTCTATTCCACGCAACTCAACTAACAACGGAAAACTGCGCTGTCTTATATGGGCCGGGTCAGCTGAGATATTTCCAAAAAAGGGGAGGCCTACGAAATTATCTCGATCTGAACTTTCTGGATTTAGCCGGCCATATTTTTCTAGGAAGACGTCAGGGAAGGGTCAGCCTTCAAATTTAGCCTTTCCTTCCAGAGTCGTGGCCGCACAAGAGGGCGGAACCAATAGCTTGGTGGTGTCGTCGATTGTTCGTGGACGGAGGCAGATTAACTCGCTCCTTCGGAACAGAATGGCGGCCATCGCGCGACATTATCACCAGTTCAAAATCACTAACAAGTTGACGCAACTTAAACAATATTGCACAGATACATACGCATGGTTAAAAGAGATGTGATCGAAACTGAGGATGTTCGTGCAGAACAAAGCATGGTATTCATTGAATAACGTGTGTGTTTTATACAGGTATGTTATAGTGTTCTAAGCGTTATAGGGAGAAGTAAGGTTATTTGGTGATAATGTTTTAAACGAATGCCACCACAAAACCTGTTCAGTTTTTGTGCTTGTCTGTTGTCAGCTGAGTGTCCTGGGTTTTTTCTTTGTCCCGCGCTCGGGTATAATCCTTGGATTCTTTCACGTACTGAGGTGTAAGATTTTGTAACACTCAGCTGTAGTGATTTGGCAAGTGCAGACTTATTAAATGCAGTGTGCTATTCAAGTGAAATAAACTGCGGCAATAAACCGTTTGTTTTAGTTAGTATTGGTGTCGAACTGTTCCTAAGAAAGTGAGTTATTTTTTGCATTGAGAGAAAAGTTTAATGCCGTAACATTTTTCAGCACAAACCTTAAGAAAATACCGAAATATTTAAGCAGTTGCTACTCAGCTGATGGTAACCCACAATAATGTTATTTTCTATTTCCAGCTTGGTTCCTTAAATGCCTGAAGGAATGAGAATTGTATACATATTTCAGTTGTAGGTAGTAGGTTGTAGGTATTTCATCATCATTTACAGAAAATAGACCGTCACCAAATTAGCTTACGGTAAAATGCCCCTCCCCCCCAAAAAACCAACATGGAACGAAAGACTCGACAAGATGATAGTCCTTAAGTGTACAAGAAGTACAACAGTGCAGACTTAGTGGAGGCGGCTAGATTAGTGACTGAAGGTAAAATGACAGTGCACCGATCCTCAAAATTCAAAGGTTTTCCATGGTCGTCTCTCAAATGATGGCTCCAAAACAGTGAAGAAAGAGATATTGCAGAAGGTATCTTACCCAAAATTGGATTACATGCGATATCACCCCAACGATAAACCAAACCAGTTTAATTTCCATTCATTGTTCAATCCTGCATTTCTTTCAAATTTCTCCCATGCCAACATAACAGGTGGATTTAGAAAGCTGGAATAGTGCCTTTTAACCAAAATGTGAGCTCTTCTGTAGCTGTTGCCTCATCTTTCATAACTGAGAGATCTTTCTCAGAAATATGTGAATCTGCAGACCTAAATTCCAATGTTGAACACTTCCTTCAGCTTCCCAGAGAACCAAGACGTGATCACAAAAAAACAGAAGAGACTCTTCCGAGAGGTGTCACACTCCTCCCGAACAGCGACAGTAGTAGGAAAGATGACCTAACAACGCTCATGATTCCTAGACCTTCAGGTGTAAAGTTATATGATGATTGAATATGTGCCATATGCAAAAGAAATCGTACTCTAATGATTCAAAATGCAAAACTTTGGAAAAATGGATTCAGTACAGGTTTTGTACACATACTATGGATGAAGATTCCCAATCACAAGGTACTGATGACATAATCATGTGAATGTGTCACGTGTGTTGTGAAGACTCATCATAAGACGAAAACTCCTGTGAAATGTAGTTATACGACTCCTGAAAGTAAAAGTTGTTCTAAAATAACTATCACCAAATTACCTTGCTATTATCACCAAATTACCTATATGTATCACCAAATAACCTAACTCTTGAGTTGCATAAAGTCATAGAGAGTTCAAGATGAAGTAATTGCAAGAATACATTCATGATCAAAACCTTTAGCTAATGGTCTGTTCTATATGATACATGCAATTTAAAGGAAATAAATCATGTATTTTTCCCATTTATGTTGCTATAATCGAAAATTATCACCAAATTACCTTACATTACACTATATCATGTCTCGACAGACTGAAAAATTTAAAGTATACCTCTACGTGCAGCGAAGCGAAAGGGTACATCTACTAATCTGCAGTAAATCTGCAGTAATCTACAGCAAAACTAAGGGTCTCATTACCAGTGCCCGAAATTTCATGCTAAAAGCAAGTATAGTCTAATCCATCGTACGGATATGTAGGGAGATTTGCATACATTTTCGGGGTTGCGATAGGCCGTATCACTTATGTTTATGCAAAACTTATTGCTGAACCCATTATCAAGTAAGTTTACTTTCGAAACTATTACTCTGTACCAGGGTGCGAAATCAGGAAAAACCGGAGGAGTAGAAGGATCATAGGGCTTAACTAAAACCAAACCAAAAAACCAAACCCCATGGCACTACAGCCCTTGGAGGGCCTTGGCCTACCAAGTGACCGCTGCTCAGCCCGAGGGCCTGCAGATTACGAGGTGTCGTGTGGTCAGCACGAGGAATCCTCTCGGCCGTTATTCTCGGCTTTCTAGACCGGGGCCGCCATCTCACCGTCAGATAGCTCCTCAATTCTAATCACGTAGGCTGAGTGGACCTCGAACCAACCCTCAGGTTCAGGTAAAAATCCCTGACCTGGCCGGGAATCGAACCCGGGGCCTCCGGGTAAGAGGCAGGCACGCTACCCCTACACCACGGTGCCGACATAGGGCTTAACTACTAGTGTTTATTTCAGGCAGTCCCCGGCGGGGGAGGGGTATTTAATTCCCTGTAAGTAAATTACCCCCTCTCACAGGAAAATGTACATTTTAGATATTTTTTACTTGAATTATGTTGTTATAACAAAAATCATAATTATTGGAATGTTGTTCATTGTAGGCAATGACATTTTTCCCCGTAGTCATTACACAGTTCAATAAAAATACTAGTAACAAGTAGGCACTTAGAACTAGGTGCAATTTCACTGAATCCCTACGCGTATTCGATGGAAAAAGTCAATCTCCCTCCCTCTCTCTCTCTCTCTCTCTCTCTCTCTCTCTCCTTCTCTCTCTCTCTCTCCCTTGAGCACGGCTGGTGGCAGACCTTATGAGTTGCAATGTTGAGCAATAGGTTATCTGCAACAGATGCTGGATCATTGTACATATTGTGACCATGGAATCCTATAGCAACAAAGGGAGTAGAACTGTAAACAAAATTTAACTTAATAAACCAAATAAAATATAAAATTTATAAACAAAGAGTGTACTAAATATCGTATAATCCATCATTTTTCCTATCTTTGTACCACATCCCCAAGGTACGAGACATGCCCCCAGAAGATTTTTTCTGAAATAAATCCGGTTAACTACCAGTGCACTAATTTGGAAAATCAGAAGTGAAAAAATAAAAAAAAGCAAATGAATGAATGAATGAATGAAGCACGTAACTGACGCTGAGGAAATAAAATGTTCTAGCTGGTGAGGCCTATTGCACTCCTCTGGACAATGATTAATGAATAAAAAGAATGAAGAAATTCTGGAAAGTGTTGTCGGGATGAGAGATGACAGGAGAAACCGGAATAAAGTTGTTCCTGATCCGCTTTGTCCAGCTCTAATCTCGCATGGAGTGATCAGTGTTTCAACCACCGAAGCAATGATGGGAGGCCGACGTTCTACCAACTGCGTCACAGAGGTATCTTGGAGAATATTAAGTCATTTAAAATCTTTAAAATAAAAATGCAGGTCCACTTTAAATAAAAGGAAATTATTACAGGATAAGAAAGATAATAAAACGAAACTCACCTCAAAGAAAAATTCTGAGGTTGCATTTCTCCTCGGTGCTGTTCTTCAATGAGTAGCGTTGGTCTGCCAAGTGATGCCCAGATGTGACCCATTTATCAGCGATGGTGACTGCATCCCACAATCTCAAAGAGGTCCATTGAGTTTAATAGCCATCAGAGCCTGCAAAGTGTTTACCAACAAGCGATTTCTTTCGGTTGTTTCGATGCTGTGAGCAACGCTGAAACCTCGTTCACAAGCGGCGGTTGACATAGGCACTGAACGAATTTTGCGTATTAAACCTTTCAAATGAACCAAATAATTTAGGGTTTTAGAGCGTATCTTATACTCCCTCCATTGCGACACCACAGTATCACCATCCAAACCAAACAACTCAGCTGCTTTATATATATCAGAATTGAAAATCTTTGAAAACTACCAATAAACAGTCCTGCTCACTTGAAATCCAACGAACTTAGAAGATATTTTTGACTTTCAAGAACCCTGAAACACATGTGACTGCTGCAATACGTCTCAGTTCACCAGCTGCAGAACGTCTACTGAAAAGTTTATAATGTTCGTCTAGTACGCATTCAAAAATATGAACAGCATTCACAACACTAAAACCTTGTTCAGAAACAAGGTCCATTCTATGAGCCATACAATGCACGCTGATCAAGTGCGGAGATATCTTCCTCCTGATTCGAGCAGCAACTCCTTCATTTTCGCCATTAAACACTGCAGCTCCGTCCGAACCAAATCCCACAAGTTTATTTTTGAGCATTTCTACACCTATATCATCTTCTGAAAAGGCTCGGACAATTTTCTCTTCCAGCGACTTAGATTATAGAAACAGCAGCAAGCGTCATTCTATTCATCAACGTACGTAATGTAGAAAATAAAATGTTTTTCAGAAAACCAATCCATAGACTCGTCCACATAAACTGAAAAATTCAGTCACTTTGATCAAATTCACTAATTTTACACGTAATTTTTCCCCTATGAGATTGGTCATTGACGCCGCAGTCTTGTCTGTATTAAGATGTGACCCCATGTCTAAGCCATTTGCGATCTGTAGATTTGCAAGCTCCGGGTGATCACGAAAAGTCCACTCTCTTTTCGCTGCTACATAACTGACCTTAAACACTTTAACAGTTGTATCTAAATTTTCCTTTCGACTTTTCATAAACAAATCACGATCACTCACTGCACACGCTTCTAGAACCTGTTTGTTACACATTTCATCCTGCTGTACACAATGAGAATGAATTACGCTATTTTCGTGTTTATAAACAGAGCCCAGATTCTTCCTTTTATTTTTCCTAATTACATCGTCTTTTGCCCAAGATAAATCATTAAATGAAGTTCCTACCATTTTTTATACGTGTTGCGAATGTTTAACACACACTACACATCATTACTTGACAGTCTTTCTCATTGGTATTAAACAACAACCAGGCTCGATTTTTCTGCCAAGACATCGAAAACTTCTCGGTTGCCACCAGCATTGATGATCCTAGATTATCTTCATTGCTGCATTCGACATTGTGCTCGCTGTGTAAAGGACATTCCGCAGGCACCTTATGAACCACTTCATCACATTTAGGTCTTTTATTGGATTTTTCCTGCACATCATTTTCATGTGTCACTGATCGAACTTGCGTCGCAACTGGTAGTGACTGTATATTATCATTACCAGTTTTAAAGAAGTTAGTAATTAAACTATTCTTACTTTTTACCGCAGGTTTCATTTCGAGATTCTCGACCTCGACTGTTCGTTACCATGTACAAGCTTACAGATTGCAGACTGGTGCCAATGGCGGATTTGGCAGCGGTAACGTCAGGTAAGTTCATCTAAAATCCAGACGGGAGGGCTGTTCTACAGAGTAAGAGATAAGTCGGTGCAGCGAAGGAGAAAGAAAGCAAATCGGCTGAGAGGTTTGTGAGAGACTGTCCCTTTCCTAAGAAAGGCCAGGCGAGGCGCGGTTTGTCCTGATTTATTGCTTAATTAGTGGAACCTTCCTCTACCAGGGCTAAATTCTGACTGAACAAATTTGTCAGTTTGTACACTCCTTAAGTGTATATTGTCTTATTGGCTACCTATCGGAAACACACCCTCTCTAAGAAGTACAGGAGTGGTACACACTCCAGCTACTTATTTTTGCCCGAGTTTCAGATGGTCCAGCCAGATTGAAACAAGAACAATAGGCTGCAGGTGCGGAGTTGCCACTGCTACGTTGCTTTATTGGTAAAGGTCTGGCAGTCATTGTATTATTTCTATATTATGTGTATTATAGACAAGATTTTTATGAAAATATGTACAGCAGGAATATTCATTTCAGTTATATATGTGTTATACATTTTCCTCATTACTTTATAATGAAGGATCTCCCGGGCAAATTTAGTGGAGGGGAACCTCTGAGGTAAAATTGTCGGTGGGGGGAAAAACCCCTCCCCCCGTGATTTCGCACCCTGCTCTATACAACCTGAGAATCAAAAATTTCTTTGTAACTTTCTTGAGAGGTAATTGCCTCCCCCTCTGCACTATAAGGAACAACTGGATTAAGATAATGAAGTGCGAAAGGTGATACAAATTTTGTCATGTGCTAGCTCTACAGACTTCTTGTGAGGGCAAACGGCGTCTCTAACCAGATTTAAATACATTCTAGGATCATCCCTACCAGTTTGTGACAGTAAATCCTATTTCTCTTTTTTGCCTTTATTTGTATTGGACCTCGTGATGAACATTCGAAAAATTGAAGTGTTTAAGTGTCTGAGCCATAAGCATCATAACCTAACCTAGAGCCCTGGCACTATAGCCCTGAAGGGCCTTGGCTTCCCAGGCGACCGCTGCTCAGCCCGAAGGCCTGCAGATTACGAGGTACGTGTGGTCAGCACGAGCCATAACCATCCACGCTTCCAAAAAATATTTCTCTAAAATATTCAAAAGGATAAAATTATTAAGTTGTAATAATTTGTATAGTGGTTATCTACTGAGCATTCAGACATATTTTCTTATCAATTGATTTAATTTCTACATCTAGAAGTCCGGCTCCGTGACTGAATGGACAGAGCAGCGGCCTTTGTTTCGGAGGGTCATGGTTTCAATTCCAGGCTACTATGGGGATATTAGCCATGTCTGGTTAATTTCTCTATCTTGGTGACTGAGTTTTAGTGTTTGTCTCATAGCACACCTATACTGTCAACCACCACGTTAACGCGTAATACAGTAGTTGAATGTATCCCCTGCACGCAGGATTGACGTCAGGAAGGGTATCAAGATGTAAAACTGAGCCAAGTCCACATGTGGAGCATACTTCACAGCCATGACCCCACCATAGCATGGGAAAAGCGGAGGATTCCTCACAGTTGCAAATAAATTGTATATTATAAAATATCGTGTTACGTATAATTCTTCCGTAGATGAATAACATACTTGGGGACAAAACATGACGACCTCGCCTCACACCAATACTCTCCAGAGGCAGCCTGGTGTCTACTAGCGGTTTATAGGATTTACTACGTCTACTGTAACCAGAGTTGCCAAATCGTCTACTACACTCGACATGGAAAAAGGGTAAAGACTGAAGAGAGAGTGAAGAAAGTGGTTTGGCAACTTCTTTGCACCAAACTTAGAACTCATTACCTCAGCAGGGTGCAGGGTGTGATTGACTGCTGGCTTCCAACACGCTTGCAGGAACTGAGGCCGTCATGTTTTGTCCCCAAGTATATAAACAGTTATCATATTACCGTAGGAATGGGATCTACTCTAATATCACTTTACACTCTCTCTTCGACGACCAGGAAGTGTCACATTTTTCATACATATCCTATTTCGCGACATATTAAATCAATATGCCTTAGCTGATGGGATATAGTTTTTACAGTGCACTATGTCTTCTGGTGTAGGCTAGAATAAATTTGTTACTTTCATTGGCCTATCTCAGTCTCATCCTTGTCTTTGACAATATGAAAATTGACCGAGGTATGAGTGATTCCAGTAATGTCATTCCTTATGCAGCTAGTCCCTGTTATGAATGGTGTGAAAATATTGCTCATGTGGTCGGTTGGTGCATGCATTTCATTGGGCCAGGCAGGCTGATACGTAATACAGTAGCAACTTATGGTTTGGTGAGGAAAATATATAGATAGATATCAATTTCAATAATTAATTCCAACGAGCCAAAGGCTCATACAGAGGAATTATAAAATGAATAATATATTCAGTGGCGGATCTACAAACTCTGATAGAATGATATAATTAGGTGACTTAAACAGTAAAAATAGAGACATCAATGCAGAAAGCATAAAAATTGAAATACCATTCTAGAGTTTCTTAATTATACAAAGATACTTAAACTATTTAGTACTACAACTGAGTAACAATGCAACAGGATTGACAAAGCGGGGCGGGTGGTTGTTTTAAACAACCTATTTATATTTATATTTGACCTATGATGTATCAATTCCATAGATTTTCCTTTGCCCTTCGTTTGAAAGTTATTAATGTAGGGGCAATTTTTACGTCAGCTGGAAGTTTCTTGTATGCTTGAAGTTCTGAGAATTTACAACTGTTCTTCCCATATTTTGAAGAGTGGATGTGATACAAGGCCAAATCATCTGCATGTCTAGTTTGATACCTATGGTTGTCTGAATTGGTTATTAAAGTAGTGTTGTGCAATATTATGGTTCTTTTTTATTTTATACATTAGTATGCCAAAATTAAGCTCTGTAATTATGCTGAGAGGTAGAATTTTGGTCTGAGTGTACAGGTCCTTAACTGGGGTGTATAATAGTAAGTTAAATATGTTCCTTATTGCCTTGTTTTGTATCACCATTAGTTCATTCAGGGAAGACTTTATACAATGTGACCAAATTACACATAAGTACTGCAAGTAGCTATGTACTAGTGAATAATAAATTTGTAGGAGGAGGTCCTTAGGGATTAAATATGTAAGTCCTTTTAGTAACCCAGCAATTGGGGCGATTTTCGTAGTTATGTATTCAACATGATCATTCCAGGTCAGGTTCTCATCAATAATTAATCCAAGATATTTCACTTTATTTACTTTTTCTATTTCCGTATCATTTATGAGTAATTTGTCACTATTTGAGTGAAGGATTTTCTGTTTTGAAATTATTCATTTAGTTTTCTGCAGATTCATTGTCAATTTGTTTTACCGGTACCGGTGTAAGGGAGTGAGTATGTCCTGCTGCATGTTTTCTAAAACTGTGTCCTTACTTTTGCCCGTATAGAAAATATTGGTGTCATCAGCGTACAATGTGATATAGTCATTTAGATTACAAGAAGAAATACCATTTATATAAATGAAAAATAAAATAGGACCTATCATGGAACCGTGTGGGACACCATGGATTACATACTTGCAGAGCTCGAGTAATTATTCACGGTAAGAAGTTGCTTTCGTCCTGTTAAGTAATTTCGAAACCTATTCTGGGCAAGGCCAAGAACTCCAGCCTTTTCTAATTTTCTTAAAAGAATACTATGATCAACAGTATCAACAGCTTTGGTGAGATCAATGAATAATCCTGCTGCAATGTTGTTGTTATCTACGGTGGATTGTAACATTGTAATGAGATCAACAGTAGCTACTTTGGTACTAGACCTCTTGCTGAACCCATATTGCCCCTTATAGAAGAAATTATTTTTGTTTAGAAAAGCCAAAAGTATTTTCTTCACAACTGTTTCCATAATTTTGGAAACAATTGATAAAATCGAGATTGGCCTATAATCACTTGGATTTAGTCTATTTCCTCCCTTAAACACAGGGATCACTTTAGCTATCTTTAGTTTATTGGGTATTATACCGGTAGTTAGGGACTCATAAATGATCTCTACGAGAAATCCTATTATAGGGTCATTTGCTTTTTTTTAATAGTGAGGTACTAATGTCATCTATTCCGCAGCTATTCATACTTTTAAGGTTAGATATGATGGACTTTACTTCTGCTACATCCATTGGGTACAGGTAAAAGGATTCAAGACTAGTAAACTTACTTAAAGACACAGTATAATGTTCAGGAATACTTAGAGCTAGGTTTTTGGCAATGTTTATAAAAAGGAGTTGAATCAGTAACACAGAACCTGTTTATCAATTATTACTTTGCCTTCAGTGTCAAGCGTGGTACACGAAACATTCGTTACTTTTTTATAATGAATGATTTCGTTCATTAATTTCCATGTCTGTTTTGGATTGTTAGTGTGAGATTTGAAAAGGTTTGAGTAGAAGTCATGTTCGAGTCTCCTTTTTAAATTAGTTACTGTATTTCTACACCTGCATTATTCTTGTCTCAGAAGCATGTTATTCTTGTGAGTAGGATGTTTGAGTTTTGCATGCAAGCAGCCTCGTCTCTTTGTAAGGATAAGATGATCATTAGTAACCCAAGGAATTTTCCTAGGTTTGTTTTGCCCTTTAATGTTGTATTGTGTGTATTACGACAGCTCGTATGATTGTCCTTTTGTTGTATTTGGTTCAGGAATGAATCATACAATATATCTATGTGGCAACTGTTCGCATGATATGTATCTGAATTGTGTACACCGGTGTTCACGTAGGTATTGCTCGATTTATTCTCCTTACACCTACTAGGTATCGCAGAAGTATTAGAGTGCGGAGATGTTAGGTGAGTGTTTTATTTTGGCCATAGCATGTCAAAAATTAAAATATTATGGTCACTTAAGTCATTATTAATATTTGATACTGTATATCATAATTCTGAATTATTCACTGATATTTGGTCAAGTAATGTGCTAGCAGAGTCACTTATTCGAGTTGGTAATCTTCTATTGCACTGAGAAAAACTATAGCAAGTTAGAAGATTGAGATACTTTCCTTTAATTGCTCACTGGATAAAACATCTATATTGATATCACCTAGGAACAAACACAGCATGTTAAGGCTATTAGGCTGACTGTGAAATTGTTCAAGAGAACTCAGGAATGGAGTGGCCCTATTCCCGTTAGGATTGTATCCGGCAATAATGTTAATGCGATTGCAACCTTTCCTTTTGAACTGATATCTGTAAATCTCAATCCACAACAAGCAATGATTCAACTCATATTGTGATATCAAGAGTACGTTCCAACTATGCGATACGTAAATACCCACTCCACCTCCCTCTCTACCATCTCTGTGAGCAAATACACGATCATAATTCCTTAGATTATAGAATTTAGCTTCATTGCTACTTATCCAAACTTTAGGCACAACCGCAATATCCACTTCACCAATGAGGAATAACATCAACTCAATATCGTCAAGCTTATTTCTGATACTTCTGGTGTTAAGGTACAAAATCCTAACCTCACTAAGTAAATTAACTGAAACTGAACTATAACACGAGATCACGGGAAACTACCTCACTCAACATGTCCATAGCATGCGTCTTCAGTGACACCTAGGCTATCAATGACAGCTGTTGGCAGAGCTGTGGAGGATCAAACCAGCCTTCAGGCTGAATACCCAACGTACATTAAATGAATTAAAGACTTGTATAACGTTTACCTCATGTTACTGTCTCATATACCACAGTGACTTCAAGAAGACTCTAATTTTGCAGGTATTGTGTTCTTTTCCGGTGGATATCGGAGCCTTTGATTGAAAGTCTTGGACTGTTGAGCATTTTATGACGTGTAATTTATTTTTGCTATTTGCTTTACGTCGCACCGATACAGATAGGTCTTATGGCGACGATGCCATAGGAAAGGCCTAGGAGTGGGAAGGAAGCGGCCGTGGCCTTAGCCGCAGCATTTGCCTGGTTTGAAAATGAGAAACCACGGAAAACCATCTTCAGGGCTGCCGACAGTGGGCTTCGAACCCACTATCCCCCGGATGCAAGCTCACAGCTGCGTGACCCTAACCACATGGCCAAAACGCCCGGTACGTGTAATTTAGGATTCACTCTCATCTAATGTAAGTAGTGAGACAGTATCCCCTATCCAGCCACGCAGTCGAGAGGTTGTGAGCCTGCCTGTTACCCGAAGCCCATGGGTTCTATTCTCTGCCAGGTCACAGATTTTACCTCGATCTGAGGGCTGGTTCAAGATCAACGTGAGGACTATTGAGGATATATCTAGCAATCCTGGTCGAGAAAGCCAAGATTAATGGCTGAGAGAATAAGTCGCGCTGGCCATGTTTCACCTCGTAATCTGCAGGCCTTCGGGCTGAGCAGCGTTCGCTTGGTAGGCCAAGCCCCTCTGGGCCGTACCACTATGAAGTGTGTCAGGTACTTTTTTAAACTTGATGGAACAGATATGCTGGCGTTTAAAAACCGTATAGGTGGACTGTAAAGTTTTCTCTTTTTTGTTGTTTGTTACAATTTGCTTTACGTCAAACCGACGCAGATAGGTCTTATGGTGACTGTGTGAATAGACAATAAAGGAACTGGCAAGGAAATGACCGTGGCTTTAAATATGGCACAGCCCCAGCATTTGGCTGCTGTGAAAATGAGAAACAACGGAGAATCACCTTCAGAACTGCCGACAGTGGGATTCAAACTCACTACCGGTATCTTACGAATGCAAGCAGACAGCTACGTGACCCAAACCACCAGCCACTCCCTCGGTGGAGTGTAATGTAACACTCTATCTGTTCTAAACACTTGACTCACATAGACTACCCAAGACACGTCGGATGGAGGGTAACACAACTCTTCGCGATAAAATGAGCCTAGATAGAAACATGATCTCACGCCATTATAACTCATTGTTGGTCGACGAATTGAATGCTGTAGCACACATGTTGTATTACTAAACAGCGATGATTACTCTGGTAGTGGACTGTAGTTTGGTTAAGCACGTGATAAGACCATAGGGCCGAGTCATGCATCAATATTACACGTAAATAAAACTTTTATTACAATTAAACATGATTAACAAACTGCATAGAAATTATTTACGCATTAACAATAAACTGAAATGCCTGGATGGCTATTGATTAAGTTAGAGGCCATGTGGCCGCGAATGCTTCTCTAGCCGACATGTTGTCTTGTTCGAGTCTGTCCCTTTTTCTTGCCGGAAACCAGATGCATTCTGGACACTCAATAGAGACGCGGACAAGAGCAAGCTCTGTATAAATTTTCTAAGAGGACGGAACATTCTCCCCTCTGTTGATTGCATTCAATCAAGACAAAATACAGTTTCAATGAAAATAACACTAACATAAAACAAAATGTCATCAGAATACAAATACATAATAATAAATGTTGCACTTAAATGAACGTCAATCACTAATTAACATAGATAAAATGAAACAGAACTGTACACTGGTGTGCAGGCTGATGCATTGTTTGTTTTGTTCACAGCTACACAATGAGAGTTTTTGAATTGTTCATTTTGTTAAATGACTGTACAATATAACTACAAATACAACTTTATACACCAATCAACTCACTGGCACTGTAAGGAATCATATTTTCATTAAAAAGAAAACACTACTCGATGGGAAGGGGACACAACTTCACTATTGGTCTCTTGAAATTTCCATGAGCAGTTTTTATGGTGACTGCTCGCACAAGTCCATCGAGACCTGGGTGAAGTTCCTCAACCACACCTAGTCTCCATTGAAGCGGGAGTAAATTGTCCTCCTTGATAACCACCACTGCTCCAAGTTGTATACAAGGTTGCTGGGAGGCCCACTTTGGCCTGTTTTGTAGTTGGGTTAAGTATTCCTTATGCCATCTGGTCCAAAAGCGTTGCACCATTTGCTGCAACCGTTTCTATGCTGAAAGTTTATTGCTGGGTACAAGTGTCAGATTGGATTCAGGAATGGAATTCAAACTGTTTCCAGTAAGAAAATGACCTGGAGTCAAGGGTTGAGGGTCAGTCGGATCTGAGGATAGGACTGTAAGTGGACGAGAATTTAAACAGGCTTCAATTTGTGTGAGCACAGTACTAAGCTCTTCAAATGTTAATGATGAGTTTCCAACAACTCGATGCAAATGATATTTAACTGACTTGATGCCAGCTTCCCATAATCCTCCAAAATGGGGTGAACGAGGTGGTATGTAATGCCAGTTGATACCCTTGTTTGCCAGATTGCTTACAACTTCCTCTTGATGCTGCGGTGATGCCATGAATTGGTGAAGATCTTTTAATTCTCTATCGGCTCCAATAAACGTAGTAGCATTGTCACTGTAGATATCTGCGGGCTTTCCTCTTCTGGCTATGAAACGGCGAAGTGCGGCTAAGAAGGCATCTGTAGTAAGACTGCTGACTACTTCCAAATGTACAGCCTTTGTCGTGAAGCAAACAAATAGAGCGATGTATGCCTTAATACGAATATTGCTCCTCTTGTTAATTGGGCGAAGTAGAATAGGACCTCCATAATCAATGCCACAAACACTGAATGGACGTGCTGGTTGAACTCTATGCTCAGGATAGTCAGCCATGAGTTGATGACTAGTTACGCCTTTCAATTTGTAACATGTTACGCATTTGTGCACTTGCTGTCTGGCTACATTTCTGCCATTCAGAATCCAATAACCTTGACGAAGGGTTGCTAACAACAATTCTGGTCCTGCATGAGCTTGTTGTAAGTGTTCATGTTTGACAATTAGAGTCGTCAGGTGATGTTTTGATGGTAACAGTATTGGATGTTTGGATGAAAACGGAATCGATGCATTCTTCAACCTGCCTCCGACCCTTAGAATATTGTTGTGTAAGAAGGGACATAGGTTCCTTGTCTGGCTCTTCTTAGAGACTACGCCTCCGTTTTTCAGGTCTCCAATCTCTTCTGAGAAGGCTGCATTTTGTGCAATACGAATGCAGACTTCTAATGAATGTTCCAATTCTTCAACATTTAAAGGTCCAATTTTCTTGTCCCTGGCATGCTTAGTGTTATGCAAAAATCTGTAACAATAAGCTATTACTCGTTGCAGTCTTATTAATGATGAGAATTTCTCAATAATAGTTTCAGCTTGTGTCACTACTAATAGTGTGGATGATTGTCGCTGCTCTGCTATGGCGAGCGAATCCTCAACATTGTTGTTCTGCGGCCAATTTAACTCAGAAGTGGACAACCAGGTGGGTCCTGACCACCAAATGGTTGAGTTTTGCAGATCTGCTGGTCTGACGCCTCGAGAAATCAAGTCCGCTGGATTATCTTTTGATGGTACATGATGCCAGTCACTAGTGTTCGTTGATTGTTGAATGTGAGCTACCCTATTTGCTACAAAGGTCTTCCAACGTGATGCTGGTGATGCTAACCATGACAGTACGATAGTGGAGTCTGTCCATCAATGTGTTTCATTAATGGCCAAGTTTAAGACTGGCATAGTTTTGTGTACCAACTGAGCTAATAATGCTGCACCGAGAAGTTCTAGACGAGGAAGAGTGACTCGTTTAACCGGAGCTACGCGCGATTTAGAGCATAGCAGTTTGACTGATACTTCACCCTCCTGATTCACTGACCGAAGGTAGATGCAGTCGCCATAAGCTCGCTCGGAAGCGTCTGAAAATCCATGAACTTGAATATTTGCCAAGTCACCCTCAATTAATACGTGGTGTTCTACTTGTATATTGTCAATGTGTGCTAGCTGCATTTGTAATTTTGCCCAGTCTGATGCTAATGGATCTGGCAGTGGGTCGTCCCAGTGAAGTTGATGTAACCATAAGTCCTGCAAAAATATCTTGTATAGTATCACTAATGGGCTGATCAATCCTAATGGGTCAAATATAGATGCTACAACTGACGTAGTGGTGCGTTTAGTAATGTTACTGTTCCCTGGAATGTGTTTGATTCTGTTTGCCACTAAGAATTTGTCTGACGTAGGATGCCATGATAATCCTAAAGCTTGTATGGTGTCATCATTATCAAACTGGAAAGGTAAGTTAATTTCTCTGTCTTCAGGTGGAACAGCGGCAAGTATAGCTTGATGATTTGAGCACCATTTCCTGATGGGAAAACCACCTTTATTGAGTAAGGCTATGAGTTCACTTTGCAATTTTAATGCTTCAGCGATGTTGGACGCACCACACAGGGCATCGTCAACATAAAAATCCCTTTGTAAAACCGTTGATGCCAGTGGAAATGAAGTTGCTTCATCTTCTGCCAATTGTTTGAGGCACTGTGTTGCCAAATATGGAGCTGAAGCTGTACCATACGTGACAGTCAATAGTTCGTAAGTCTTGATAGCAGTTTGTGGCGATTCCCTCCAAATAATTCTTTGCAACTGCGTGTCATTTTCATGAAACGAACTTGTCTGTACATTTTCGTTTTTTTTTTGCTACTTGCTTTACGTCGCACCGACACAGAGAGGTCTTATGGCGACGATGGGATGGGAAAGGCCTAGGAGTTGGAAGGAAGCGGCCGTGGACTTAATTAAGGTACAGCCCCAGCATTTGCCTGGTGTGAAAATGGGAAACCACGGAAAACCATTTTCAGGGCTGCCGACAGTGGGGCTCGAACCCACGATCTCCCGGATGCAAGCTCACAGCCGCGTACATTTTCGTGATGTCTCCCGTAAATGCCATGTTGTGTGTCCTGAATCTCAACACAATGGAATAAAGGTCTTGTTGTATAGTAGGCCCTACTAACAATGTATCATTAAGCGACACTCCAGTAGTAGTTTTGGCTGATGCGTCAAAAACTACTCTGACTGATGTAGTTGTGCTTTGTTTAAATACTGCGTGGTGTGGCAAGTAATAATGTTCAGAATCATTTGTTGCATGTAGGCCTACCTCCCTCATGTGAGATAACTGTTCATACTCGGACATGAAGTTCGCATACTGTTCATGCAATACTGGATTTTTCTTGAATTTTGCTTCCAGTTGTTGAAATCGTTGTGTTGCCATATCACGAGAATTGCCCAAGGGTGATAGAGTTTCTTTACGAGGTAACCTGACAACGAATCTTCCTTCAGGAGTGCGTGTGGTGTTTTCCTTGAATTGCTGTAAACACTGTTGTTCATCCTGAGTTTTAGGTTTAGTGTGCAATTCTTCTATTTCCCAAAATTTACGAAGTTGCGTGTCGAGTTGATCTTCCTTTTTGACAAAGAGAGAAGTGACTGTGTTGCATGCAGGATGGCTGTTTGACTGAGGGCATTTACCAGAAATTATCCAACCCAGATGAGTGTCCTGCAATACCGGGTAATCACCTGCACGTTTTTTCCCATCTGTCTTTAAAATGTTAAAGAACATCTCTGCACCAATGATTAAATCTACCTTGCCTGGACTGTAGAATTTAGGATCTGCTAGTGTGATGTCATTAGGTAGGTTCCACGATTTGTAGTCTAACTCCATGGAAGGCATTTCTCCTGTGATGGCAGGAACCACTAAACAACTTATGTTAGTGTTAAAATCTGATGTTGTGGACTGGAGGTGAATATCCACACTGTGTTTCAGAGTTGATGAAGAATTGTTAATGCCTACAATAGAAGTGGTGTCTTCTTTACATTTTAAATTTAGTCTGCTGAGAGTGTCTGTAGTAATGAGATGAGTCTGACTGCCGCTGTCCAAGAGTCCTCGAACCTTGCGAAATTTACCACTGTGATCCTTGATTTTGACAATAACTGTGGATAACAACACATATGGTTTGTTTCGAGTACATGGATGTTCATTCTTGGTGGTTGTGTGAACGCTGGCAAATACCACCTTGTTGTTAGAAGTAGTTTCGTTAGTTGTACTAGACTTGTGATTTTCAAGGTGTAGTAATGTGTTGTGGGCCTTGTTGCATTTGCGACAGTGACTGGATGTACACTCTGACGTTTTATGTGATGCTCTAAGAAAATTTAAACAGAGTTTGTTGTCACGAGCATATTGAATGTGATTTGACACTGTTAACTTGAGAAATGCTTCACATGCAAAAAGTCCTGGTGTATGACCTTGTTTACAATAAGAGCACTGATTGTTAATGCATGCAACATGTGTATAGGACGACGGTTTTTTCTTGTGTGAGCTTTCTTTACTTCCGCGCACCTTGCCTTGACTGACAGATGTTTGCATGCTTTCAAGGACTTGGCAGCGATGTTCAATGTAAGATGTTAATTGTTTGAGGGAGGAATTTTTGTTGGCGTTTGCTTCTAGTTCCCAGCCCCTCCTGGTTTCATAACAAGATGATCAACAATATGTTGTGATAATATTACTTCTTCGAGAGGAGTATCTAATTTCAATGCTTTAAGTGCTTGTAAGTTGCTTGAGAATGTGCCGATGAACTGCCTGAGGTCTTCAGCGGTTTCATTCTCCACTGTTGCAATGTTTAAGATTTCTCTAACATGCTTTGCTGCTATTAGTCTCTTGTTTTGAAACCGATCACATAATAGGTTCCAAGCTACCGTATAGTTTGTTTCAGTAGTTGGAAGGTTCTGAATTAATGCTTTAGCTGAACCTTGAACTGCTCCTAGTAAGTAGTGAAATTTCTGAATGGTTGCTAGACTGGAATTTTCATGCACCAATAGTTTGAAATTATCTTCAAACGACATCCAATCTTCATAGTTACCACTAAACATGGGTAGTTTAATCGCGGGTAATTTGTTGTTGATATTTTCATGCGACGAATTGGAAGTGTTACTTCTGGTACTACCGGCATTTTCGTGTTGGTCTGGCGACAATAATACCTGCATTTTTGCCTTCAAACTGTACACAATGTCATCTACTTCATCTCTATCTACCCCATGATCTCGTTTACTATCCTCCACCTCAAGCTGCGATTGAACTAAATCGTATTTGCTTTCTAAATCAATAAGTGCATCATATCTAACCCTAATGTCTGCTAGGTTTTGAGTAGTGTGGTACTTTTCGACGAAAGTTTTGATTTTTGTGATTCTACCTTTCAGATAACCCCGTTGCTTGATCAGCTTTGCGATTTCGTTCTCGTCCATCGTAAAGCACTGGCTCACACAAATGTAAATAATGCAAGGAAAAGGTAATTAAAGGGAATCTGACCTTGTAAACTGAAGAGTCCCACGTTGCATTGTATGTTTCCAATCCTGCGGATATTTCACACGCGTTTCACTTTTACCGTGTAATATCGGGCCCGGAAATGGACCAAAATGTTGGTTGACGAATTGAATGCTGTAGCACACGTGTTGTATTACTAAACAGCGATGATTACTCTGGTAGTGGACTGTAGTTTGGTTAAGCACGTGATAAGACCATAGGGCCGAGTCATGCATCAATATTACACGTAAATAAAACTTTTATTACAATTAAACATGATTAACAAACTGCATAGAAATTATTTACACGTTAACAATAAACTGAAATGCCTGGATGGCTATTGATTAAGTTAGAGGCCATGTGGCCGCGAATGCTTCTCTAGCCGACATGTTGTCTTGTTCGAGTCTGTCCCTTTTTCTTGCCGGAAACCAGATGCATTCTGGACACTCAATAGAGACGCGGACAAGAGCGCGCTCTGTATAAATTTTCTAAGAGGACGGAACACTCATCGTGCGACCTACGGAAGCGTTAAAGTTCGTGTTTGAATTGACGCTCTCGGCTGCGCAGTACCAAATACAGTAGTGACAATACGCGACACTTCCGCATTTAGCCTTGTTAAAATGGGAGACAATTCGCAAGTGGCGCTCCTAGTGGCGTGGCCTGAAAATTCGCGCTAAATGCAAATATCAATGGAATTGTATATACGGAAATGGATAAATAAAGTACGTCTAGAAAGAAAGTGTTGCTAAAATATTAACTTCAAAGTTGCTAAAGCAATTCTGGATACATGAATGAAGAATTATTTAACAGGTTATTATTTAAGGACTGAAATTAGACATATAATCAAGATGTGAAATGGACTGCTGTGTAAGGGCTTGATCTTTCATTTATGCATTACTTTCTTAGCTTTAGCATACCTGCCTGAACTTTCACGGCAATGTGTGTCTTTTTTTACATTCAAAAGCATTGTACATCACATTAGGACACTTGTCAATTAAAATATCGGCATATCCCTTACACACATGATTCAATGATTTTAAATTTAAGAGCTGGACAATTTTCCCTTTAACTTGAAGCTTGCTAACACAAAGAAAAACATTCAAAATTTCCCTATAAGCAATACTTGCCATTACATTAGGGTAAAGCAAATTTGCATCATCATCATCGTCATCACATTTCTTAAATCACCCATATTTTCTTCAGTGCTTGACAACGCATTACAACATTTCAAATTGAGTAACTTGGAACACAACCAGCCACACACATATGCATTTCCCTGAATTAAATCGAAACCCATAGATCACACCTACAACATCACATCGGTATTGGAGGTTAACTGCTGCACTAATACAATAAAATAGCTTAATATATTTTAAACCAGTTAAAATATGGCTCTCTCGGGTCAGAAATTTAGGAAGTAGGCCTTCTATGAAAATATCGTTGTAACTGGAAGAATATATTTGCACAGTATTTACTTACATTTTCTTGTCACGAGGGAAGCGGAAGAAAGACCGCGAATCCTTCTGCACTTCATAGTTACTGCAACCAAACGCAGCACATACCCCTTCACTCATATTGACAGGAGATATAAAAGGAATGACACACGCTATTATTTTCGTATGTCATCTTAATGCAAACGCATAAATAACCCCCAAAATTTCATAAACAAATACACGCGCTCTTATGACAGAATCAGTAACTCTCAGGTCACTCCGCTAGACAGAGCTCTAATCGCTGTCCCTCGATACCTCGCAGATTGTCGCGTATTGTCTCTACTGAATTTGGCAGTACTGCACCGCGTGCAGGGTTCACTCGTCGAGAGGCCGCTACTAAATATCCTACCCTCAACTCGCACTGTCCAACAGCTGATTTGAGGCCACGCTGACTTACGTTTAAAAAAAAGGCTTTTCAATATTACAGAAGTGGTAAGCCAGGCCCACTATAATTTTCGTCGGTGAAACAAAATTTCCGTTATGTCAAAATAAAAAATAATTTATATTTGTGGGAAAAGCCTGTAAAGAATATACCGGGTGGTACACCTCCACGCCGCTAATTCAAATATTGCGCCAGTTGAAACTTCTCTATAGGAGAAAGCCTGAACTTTAACAAACTGTATTTACTCAACGTTTTCTCGGAAGATGTCACTACTGTAAATTTGGTAATTTTGAAGTGTTCTGAACTGTGTCTATTTTGATTTGTGTTTGTTTGCTCCGTATCAAGAAGTTTGAACATTCTCTAACAGATGTCGCTACCCAAAACTATGGTAACACACTCTGGTCCAATGGAATGAACTTTCTTGAAGAAATATTTTATTCCTAAGTTTTATTATAATTAATTTTGTTCTGTGGTTTGTGGGTTGGCAATATACATCCTTTATTTCCGCCCGTTTTGAATGTAACCAATCATGAATTTACGTAATTAATTTTCCACCAATAAGGTGTTTCTTCCTCGTCTTGTGTATTCGTTTTTGCTGTCGGCCAATAAAAGTTTGTGGGCGGGTTGTTATCATTCATGAAAGGTCTCGAATGTTCCACGAGGGTATATAAACTGCTGATTTTCTTGTCTCGGTGCAACTTCAGTAACATCTTTCTCAGCGTGTGAATATATAGCAGGGGGCGGGAAGCGCCTCTTTCTTCAAGCAGCAGCTCATCTACAAGGTAATGGCCTGTTAAAATCTTCATTTCTTGCTAGCTCAGCAGTCTACTCTCGGGGAGGGTTCGAAACCTTTAATATGTAACCAATTCCTTTAAAATGTAAATTAACTTTTCTGTGTATGTAAAAACTTCATATCTCTTTTACTGTAAAGCGGGGATAGAGAGTGCTTAACCCTCTCAAACTCCCCTTCATTTTGAAATTGAGGTGACTACGTTTTCATAACCGTTTCTTCTCTTCCTTATGCATTAAAGTTTTCTCATACGTGTCACCTCCCTAGCTTGGGATAAGCCCCTGTATATCAGCCTAGAGCCACTCAGGTTTTAAAAAGTGTATTAGGAGTGCAAACTACGCCTCCAGTCATTTTGGTATTTTGGGCCATGTAATTAACCTGTTTCTTTTCTGAGTAGGCCCAGTAGGTTGGGTACATGATACCCCTGTGTAAATTTGTAAGTTGTGCCTGCAGGCGAGCGATTATAAAAGTCGAGGATGCCTTAAATAGGCGTGAGTAACTGGGAGCCGGTTCGCTCGTTCAAATTAGGTTTTGAGTGCCTCTTGAAGGCCGGAATGTATTTGGTGAGAGCAAGTGCTCTTTGATTTCAGGGGAATTCTGCCCCAGGTGGTCTGGTTGACTATTGGTAAAGTGGAGCTTGGAGCTCATTAATAATTCACCCGGGGCTTGAACCCCAGCAAATGTAATTTATTCACTTGTTTTCCTGCTACTTGGTACCTGTTTCTCTGTTGTTGTTATTTGTTGATTTTGAAAAGAAAATATAACCTTTGTTAAAGTTTTAAATTAAATTTAATTTTGTAGTTGAGACCTATTCCCGCCCGCACATTCTTTCACCTCTAACTACCACGGATAACTCCGTAGCAAGTGGTAGCAGAGCGTGGTTGAATGGGTCTCAATTTAGCCCCTTTTGATGGTTAAACATTGTTTTCGATTCGAACTCTAACAATTTTCTCAGTTGCTGGAATTTTTTTATTTTTCTAATATTTTTCTGTCATCATGTCCGGCCCTCGCGACGTCCTCCATCCCGGCTATTTGCGCAAGGAGGAATTGATCTATGAATTGACAATTAGAAATGTTCAATCTGGAGGCACGGTTGCGATAGACACCAATAAGTTAAAAGATTCCCTTGATTTGCCTATTACCATCCTGTCTTTGGGAGAAAAAGAGATCGATGACGCTCTCTCCACGATCACTGATAATGCTACTGAGCTAGCATCGGTAGTTAGTTTTTTGAAGGGGGCGATCCATCACCTAATCAACTTAAACGTGTACAAGCTAGATTGTACCATTTTTCCAATAGGGTGAGTGATCTATTGTCTCTTAAATTGAATGATACTCAAGGGAAGGAGGCTAGTGCCGCCCTCGAAAACCTTTCCCATTTATCCAGTAAGGTTGGCCTACTGTTAACTGGGGCAGTACCTCCCAAAACTGATCAACCCGCTACGGTAAACGTAGGCAGCGAGGAAGAGTCTTCTAAAGGAGAAGCAAATGGGAAACCTGTTGGAGCTCCACAAACCTCTGCCCCATTAGACAACGAATCTGAGCGTCGTACATCGCTGAATTATGCACGTTCTGAATTGGCTTCTTCGCCACTTAGGACTCCTCCTACTATATCACCAGGGTTCAGCAGTTTGCCCCATCCATTAGCAATGTTGCTCAGATGTATTTCTAAGTTTTCCGTTAACTCTACCAGTGATGTAATTTCATTCTTAAGGTTTTTAGTTGAGTTTCAGGATCATGCCCTGGTTTTTTCTCTTTCTCCGTGTCAAATTTTGCGGATCATTTATCCCTATGCAATTGGTGTTCTCTCCGACAAGATAGTTAGGGCAATTGCTGAACAGTCATCCATAGATGACTTCCACGCCCATCTGTTAGCTAATTTTATTCCGGCTCGAGCTAGGTCATCTCTAATTCAGAAGTATTATTATAGAGTGCAGCGACTTGATGAAAACCTGGCAGACTTCATACAAGACATCAAATTCTATACTAGGGTATTCGCCCTTCATTTTCCCGAAGATCAAATCGTTCAAGCCATTGTGGAAGGAATTTCACCTCCTTACAGATCATACTTGTGTTTTGCGTCGCGTCCGCAAACTTTCGCCGAGTTAGAGGCTATGGCTGTCTCAGTCGAAGGAGTTGCATATGCCGACACACTACGTGTAGCGAGGGAGCCCCCTCCTTCTTTCAGTAATCCTCGGCATCCATCTCGCCGACCAGTCTCTCCCCGTAAATGTTACGCTTGTGGGTCGCCTGACCATCTTCGGAACAAGTGCCCATTAATTAAATCTAGTGGGATAAGGAATGGAGCAGGGTCATCCCAAGGCTGTTTTAAATGCGGCGCGTTTTCACATATTGCCAAGAACTGCCCTAATGCTAACAGCACCCCCTCCTGCTCAACTTCGGGTGCAACTTCCACCAACAATCATAAGTGACTAGTGGCTTTGGCTGAGTTGACTAACTCTTCTTTGCGAGGCTCAGCCCCAAGTAAATCTGCCGAAAGCTCAGAGAAATTTTGTTCCTCTAATTCGTCTTTTGAAGGTCCTAAAGAATGTCTTAGGATCGCGGCGGATACCCCCGCACCTGCTCCATTTCTGAAAATTGAACGGAATAATGAGCCCGTAACTGCTCTTTTAGATTCAGGCAGTGTTTGTTCAATTATTTCGGCTGAATGGTATTCCAAATTTAAATCTATTTGTAAACTTCCTGATTTTTGTTCGTCTTCGGTTCAATATGTTTCGGCAAACTCATCTCCATTAGAAATTTTAGGTTCTCTGTATGCCAAGATCCGCATTTTGAAATTCACTTGGAAAATAAAACTGTTTGTGGCTAAGCACTTGTCTTGTCCCATTATATTGGGAGCTGATTTCATGTCTCACACCGGTCTAGTGCTCGACCTTCAGAGCAAGTCGTGCACTTTCAAATTTGACAGTAATTCCAAAATCCCTTTGTTAAAATGTAGTTCTGTAACATGTTCATCTATTTCGCCTACCCAGGATGAGATGTTGTTAGACCTTAGACATCTACCTGAGGAGGAGGCAGAGAGTATTCGTAAGTTATGTCAGTCGTTTCCAGAGGTTTTCTCTGATACTCTTGGTGTTACTGACCTTATCGAATATAAGATTGAGGTTACGGATTCAATTCCCGTACGGTTTCCACCTTATAGGCTATCTCCATCCAAAATGAAGGCGCTGAAATAAATCATTGATCAGATGCTAAAAGATGGTATTATTCGCCCCCCTAAGTCGGCATACTCTCTCCCGATTTTTCTAGTCCCGAAACCCCAAGGTGGCTTCAGGCCTGTGATTGATTATAGGTCTCTCAATCGGAAGGTGGTGTTACAATCTGTGCCCCTTCAGGACCTTCATTCTTGTTTTTCATGGTTTCGTAAAGCTAAGTTCTTCACCATATTAGACCTCAATCAGGCTTATAACCAGATACCGCTAGCACAGGAATCCAAACACCTGACAGCGTTTGCCACGGATTGGAATTTGTATGAATACAACCGCGTGCCTTTCGGGCTCCCCACGGGAGCGGCTGTGCTTACGAGACTGCTAGACAGGGTCTTCTCCGACATCAAATTTGAGTACTTGTATCATTATCTGGATGATGTCGTCGTGTTTTCTGAGACCTTTGAAGAACACCTTGATCGTCTGAACGAGGTCCTAAGTCGCCTTCGTAAGGCAGGGTTAACGGTGAAGTTGTCCAAGGTTGCATTCGCTAAGCCCTCCATGTCGTTTCTGGGGCATATTGTGTCGCCCGATGGTGTCGCTGTAGATCACTCTAGAACACAGGCCATCCGTGATTTCAAACCTCCCAAGGACATCAAGGGGATTGCTAGATTCATAGGTATGGTGAATTTCTTCAGGACGTTTATTCCAAATTTCGCCAATAGAGCGGCGCCCTTGAACTTACTTCGTAGGAAAGGCATCAAATTTGAGTGGGGACCTTCTCAACAAGCCGCTTTTGAAGATCTCAAATTAGCTCTGTGTAATGCCCCTGTTCTGGCTATGCCGGATTTCTCGAAGAAATTCATCGTTAAAACCGACGCGTCGTCATCGGCTGTGGCTGCGGTCCTTCTTCAAGAGACCGAACTAGGGAGGCGACCCATAGCCTATGCATCTAGGACTCTTTCGGCTCAAGAAGCCAAGTATTCCATCTATGAACTTGAGGGTTTGGCTGTCTTATTTGCGCTATAAAAGTTCCGCCTCTATCTGGAACATGTCAAGTTCGACTTGGAGACTGATAACCAAGCCTTAAGCTGGGTCTTAGGTAGGCCGCGTCGTACTGGTCGTATAGCCCGGTGGGCCATCCGATTTTCTGCCTTCCAATTTGACGTTAGGCATATCAGAGGTACTGAAAATGTTGTGGCAGACGGACTAAACCGCATGTTTTCCAATGATGTAGAAACCCATGAACTGGATGATAGTTCTTCACCTCCCGAGTCCATACGACCTGAGGTTAATGCCATTTTAACTGATGCTCCTATGTTGTTTAGGGATCTTGAGAAATATCAACGTGAAGATCCGACGCTGGCCCCTATCATGGAAACCCTTTCTTCTGGGGAACATGTTGTCCCTTATGTGTTGAGGAATGGTGTTTTATGTTTCCTGTCGAGGCATGATAATAAGATGAAGGTGGTGGTTCCAGCCGTTCTTGTGCCCATGATCTTCAAGTACTATCATGAGACCCCATTAGTGGGGCATTTAGGTATCTTCAAAACTAGAGAAAAGATCCGGGAGATGTTCATTTGGAAAGGTATGGACGGTGAAATCCGTGAACTAGTTAAAACTTGTAAATCTTGTTGGCTTAGTAAACCCACCATGTCCACTAAGCAAGGGCTTTTGTCTTCTCATCAAGCGTCGCGCCCCATGGAACGTCTTTACATCGACTACGTAGGACCCTTTCCCCAGTCAAAGGGGAATGCCAACAAGTTCATCCTTGTGTGTGTAGATGGCTTCACAAGATTTTCTTGGTTATTTCCGACTAAGCTGGCTACCGCTCAGTCTACTATTTCTTGTTTAAATTCCATTTTTGCTTCTTTCGGTCCGTGTCAATGTATTGTGTCCGATAATGCGAAAGCTTTCACATCCAATCTCTTTCGTAAATTTTGTTTTGATTTGTCCATCTCTCATGTGACTACTTCTGCTTATTATCATCAACCATCTGTAGCTGAACGGGTCAATTGTAACCTGAGGTCGGCTCTTATTGCCTATCATCACGACGATCATTCTAGGTGGGACACGTCCCTGCATTGGTTAGCTTTTGCTTTGAATTCGGCGGTTCATGAATCTCATAAATGTACTCCAGCTTCTTTGATGTTTAAGTTTGTTCTCAACACGCCGCTCTCTACCCTTTGGTCTCTTGACGATATTCTACCTGAGACAATAGATCCAGATAATATTAGAGATCTTTGGGAGAAGGCCAAGGCCAATCTGAAAATTTCTCATGAAAAGGTTAGGGAAAGATATGATCGTGGACGGAGGCCCACCAACTTAAAGGTAGGAGACCAAGTTATGGTCAAGAATTTTGTTCCCGCGGGCAAGCTTGCCCCCAGGTTTCATGGGCCGTGCATCATTTTAGATTTCCTTACCCCGGTGACGTTGTTGCTAAGCAATCCAGCCACCGAGAAGATATTTAGGGTTCACCTGTGGCAAGTGGAACCTGTATAATTTCCGTGCTAACCTTGTCTTTATAACTTTGTAAGAATCCTGAAGGTTATATTTTTAGTTTCATTTTAAGGCCTTCTGCCTCTTATCGTTTTACATTTGGTTGAATCTGCTTTGTATTAATATTGTGAAACCCTCCTAGAGGTTACTCTGCTGTCCTCTCCATACGGCCATTACCACGCTCCCGTCTCCTGCTAAACCACACCAGTGGCTAATTAAAATGAAAGAAAAACCTCCACGCCGCTGGCCCCTCAGCCTCACCACAAAGACTGTACCCTAAAACCATTATGGTCCAACAAAATTCTGCCGCCGAGATCTTAATGTTTCAGTGCCACCGCAGCCGTGCGGCGCCGTACCGCCAATGAGGTGGGGTACGGGCCCGCTCCACTCCGGTGAGGTCAACCAGTGTACGGCGAGTCGGAGTCCTCCTTCCAGCCAAGGCTGATGTGCGGCGCACCACCTGCAAACTGCCCGCGGACTGTAAACAATCGTCGCGTGTGCGGCGTGCTTCACCACCACTACCCCTCTCATAGTAGCGGGAGAGGTGTATCTCAGAGTACTTGAGGGGTCCGAGCGGCCTCATCTGGACACTAGCAGCGGCGGCTGGTCTGGCCGTCAAACTTAATCAACAACTAATCTACTTATTCAGCTACATGGACATTCCATATCCACAATTACTGCGTTTTTGGATTCAACATCATCTGGTGGACTTAGAAAATTTTTTTCTTCTTCCAAGAATTAAAGTTTTCCTTTGGAATTCAACTACTACAACCATAGAGACCTTTCATCAAAAACTACTACAAAGAAATTCCAAAACTGGATTTTATTTAACCCCACTTATATCAAACTAACTTCTGAGATCTCCGACAACTGAAAAGTTATATTTTTCTCTTCTAAATTCTTGAATTCCTCAGCAAAACTTGCACCTTTTTAAAACTAATTTTTGTTTTCTTCTGTGTTACCCCTTGGAAGGACTTTTGGGGGGGGGGAGGTCTGTACCGGGTGGTACACCTCCACGCCGCAAATTCAAATATTGCGCCAGTTGAAACTTCTCTATAGGAGAAAGCCTGAACTTTAACAAACTGTATTTACTCAACGTTTTCTCGGAAGATGTCACTACTGTAAATTTGGTAATTTTGAAGTGTTCTGAACTGTGTCTATTTTGATTTGTGTTTGTTTGCTCCGTATCAAGAAGTTTGAACATTCTCTAACAGATGTCCCTAGAACTTTCTTGAAGAAATATTGTATTCCTAAGTTTTATTTTTACTGAATTTTGTTCTGTGGTTTGTGGGTTGGCAATATACATCCTTTATTTCCGCCCGTTTTGAATGTAACCAATCATGAATTTACGTAATTAATTTTCCACCAATAAGGTGTTTCTTCCTCATCTTGTGTATTAGTTTTTGCTGTCGGCCAATAAAAGTTTGTGGGCGGGTTGTTATCATTCATGAAAGGTCTCGAACGTTCCACGAGGGTATATAAACTGCTGATTTTCTTGTCTCGGTGCCACTTCAGTGACATCTTTCTCAGTGTGTGAATATATAGCAGGGGGCGGGAAGCGCCTCTTTCTTCAAGCAGCAGCTCATCTACAAGGTAATGGCCTGTTAACATCTTCATTTCTTGCTAGCT
This sequence comes from Anabrus simplex, assembly GCF_040414725.1. NCBI lineage: Eukaryota > Metazoa > Arthropoda > Insecta > Orthoptera > Tettigoniidae > Anabrus > Anabrus simplex. The sequence continues at coordinate 559,419,746 of NC_090266.1, forward strand.
CAGCAGTCTACTCTCGGGGAGGGTTCGAAACCTTTGATATGTAACCAATTCCTTTAAAACGTAAATTAACTTTTCTGTGTATGTAAAAACTTCATATCTCTTTTACTGTAAAGCGGGGATAGAGAGTGCTTAACCCTCTCGAACTCCCCTTCATTTTGAAATTGAGGAGACTACGTTTTCATAACCGTTTCTTCTCTTCCTTATGCATTAAAGTTTTCTCATACGTGTCACCTCCCTAGCTTGGGATTAGCCCCTGTATATCGGCCTAGAGCCACTTAGGTTTTAAAAAGTGTATTAGGAGTGCAAACTACGCCTCCAGTCAATTTGGTATTTTGGGCCATGTAATTAACCTGTTTCTTTTCTGAGTAGGCCCAGTAGGTTGGGTACATGATACCCCTGTGTAAATTTGTAAGTTGTGCCTGCAGGCAAGTGATTATAAAAGTCGAGGATGCCTTAAATAGGCGTGAGTAACTGGGAGCCGGTTCGCTCGTTCAAATTAGGTTTTGAGTGCCTCTTGAAGGCCGGAATGTATTTGGTGAGAGCAAGTGCTCTTTGATTTCAGGGGAATTCTGCCCCAGGTGGTCTGGTTGACTATTGGTAAAGTGGAGCTTGGAGCTCATTAATTATTCACCCGTGGCTTGAACCCCAGCAAATATAATTTATTCACTTGTTCTCCTGCTACTTGGTACCTGTTTCTCTGTTGTTGTTATTTGTTGATTTTGAAAAGAAAATATAACCTTTGTTAAAGTTTTAAATTAAATTTAATTTTGTAGTTGAGACCTATTCCCGCCCGCGCCTTCTTTCACCTCTAACTACCACGGATAACTCCGGAACAAAGAACAACAGGACGCACCGTAACAAATTGAGGGCAATACTGTCAGAAAAAAAGGTAGATTTTGCCTATCAAAGTAATGAAATAATTGACCATGTGACTATCCAGCAATGGGGTATACACGTTGTTCATGAGGAAAAACGCGCGGGGTTTAAAGCATGCCACTCGTGGGTACGTAACTTTAAGAAGCGCAATGGTATTGTGTCGTGGAAAACAACATCCGTAATGCCAAAAAACAGACCAACAAAGATGTAGAAACCACGACAGCAGCAGAAATTTCGCAGACGGATTTAAATCTGTTAAAGAGACCTACGGCCCTGAAAATGTGTGTAACAGTAATCAGAGTGGGTTCAGCCTGGAGGTGCGTACGGGAAGGACATTATCTTTAAAAGGGGAAAAAACCTTTTACCACCTCAGTGCAATCTGTGGTGTCCACCGGACAGTTAAGCAATTATGCTGAGCGTTACCGCAAGTGGTGAACTTATGTGGCATGTATGCATCAATTTAAGAGAGACGTAAGATGTGTTTAATAAGACGGTGAAAAAGAACATGTTTTCACCTGAAAATATTCATGTGAGTTGCACGAAATCCGGACAAGTGAGATCTATAGAAGTGAACGAATAATTTAGTGGCGTATTCAAGCAAAATACACTGTCCGGTTAAATTGCTCTCATTTGGTTTCCTTTTCTGGACATAAATCTACACAAAATGAAAATACCGTACAGCTGATGATCCCTTCTGGTGCCAGAGTTTACTGTCAACCACTAGATGTATACGGGTTTACAGTATGAAAAGTCTTTGCACGTAGATTATTTGACATTGTTCGATTATTGAATTTGGATATCATTCTGGCTCAGAGGAACACAGCCTTGAACATTCGATCTCTGTCGTCCATCTCACAAACATTGTTGATGTACCTTTGCAGTCGATCCGAATTCTATAACTTACTTACAACTCTAAACAGTAGAACATCTTCCGCAAAAGTAGTATAATTGGACAGTTCTGCGGTCTCCTCCTCCTCCGGCTCCCAGGGGCCTCCTCCTCCGCTGCCGCACGGGAGGCCTTCCCAGGGGCCCGCTCCTCCGCAACCAGAGGCATCTTCCAGTGCTGCCAACTTAACCTTACTAGCGCGAAATTTGAATTCGTAAACAAAGCCACGTGCTTTTTAACAGCTATCATCGACAACAACGCATCGCTAACCTCAGTACTGGCATCTTGACGGGCCTAAACCTCAATGCTGCCAACTTAACCTCACTAGCGCGATATTTGAATTGGTAAAAAAAGCCACGTGCTTTTTTGACATCCACGTGCTTTTCGACAGCTATCATCGACAACAACGCATCGCTAACCTTAGTGCTGCGAACTTAACTTTACTAGCGCGAGATTTGAATCGGTAAACAAATCCACGTGCTTTTTGACAGCTGTCATCCGCTATCTTTAATCAACAGAGCACTGTGCTGCCCTCTTTAGCTACATATCTTTGAAATGTGGTGGCGGATAATTTAAAAAATGCTTTTTGACAGCAGCCATCTTTAATAAAAGAGCACCGTGCTGCACTTTTTAGTTGAAATGTGGTGGCAGGCAATTCCACGTGACACCAGCCATCTTTAATCACGATAGCACCGTGAGGCCCTCTTTAGCTACATACCTTTGAAATGTGGTGGCGGCAATTTGAAAAATTCCACGTGCTCTTGTTTAGAAACAAACTCACGTGCTTTTTGACAGCTGTCATCCGCCATCTTGCATCACAAACCTCTGTGCTGCACTCTTTAGCTACATGCCTTTGAAATGTGGTGGCGCCAATTTGAAAAATTCCGCGTGCTCTTGTTTGTAAACAAACCCACGTGCTTTTTGACAGGTGTCATCCGCCATCTTTAATCAACAGAGCACCGTGCTACTATCTTGCGAGCAATTTCGTCAGCTGTCATCCGCCATCTTTAATCAACAGAACATCGTGCTGCCCTCTTTATGGGCTACTACCTTAAGCACGTAGTAGCGGGCAATTTGAAAAGTTCCGTTAGCTGACATCCGCCATCTTTAATGAACAGAGCACCGTGCTGCCATCTTTAGTTGAAATGTGGTGGGGGCAAATTCCACGTGCTAAAGGGCTCCTCCACCACCTCACCACACCCTCCTCCTTCCGGAAGGAGTTAGCTGAAGTTGGTACATTTTAACACCCTCATCGATCGCTATCAGCAAGAACGCATCTACTTTGTTAAGTGTAGCAAATTAATCTTTATTGGTAAATAGTTTTGTGTTCAGAACAAGAAATGGAACTCGAGGGTCACGTCTTATCAGAATTACCTAATACAATCCCCGAGGTGCGATGAGTTGCGTTTTTCTAACAGAAATCAGTATCTGCTTGATTGTTTTTAGTGTTTGGAACACTGAACTTTTCAAGAAGGCAGCAGTGAGGTTAGCGATGTTCTGTTGTTGGATTTTACATTCCGCGCTACGACATGCATAAGGTGGCAGCCTTGAGGTTTAGCGCTGTAAAGATGACAGCAGTGAGGTTAGCGATGTTATGTTGTTGGATTTTAAATTCCGCGCTACAACATGCATAAGGTGGTAGCGTTGAGGTTTACCGCCGTAAAGTTGGCAACAGTAAGGTTAGCGATGCTCTATTGTCCTTCAAAGTGAAGTTAGGGTCCGTCAAGAAGACAGCTGTCAGAAAAGCACGTGGGTTTGTTTACCAACAAGAGCACGTGGTCGTGACGTCACGGTCACGCGGTATGCTACGTCAGCATGCGAAGTTCGAAAATCCACGCCTACGTGGTTAGAACTTTACTATGTTCACAAGATTTTTACGCATAACTATTCTTTACGCTTTAAGTTCGTGTACATGCGTTATGTTAAGATAGCAGCAGATACAAGCGATCGCACGCTGTAGTAGAAGATGCATACATTATCGAAAGGTG